>NC_134575.1:42497759-43102759 GCF_050947875.1 Dermacentor variabilis | reverse complement strand
ATTTTTTCATTGACACCTTTCATTTTATTATGTGAGAGGTATATTAACCAATTAAAAATTATGTAAATAAGTAGAATGCAAAAAATAATCTGAGTATCTCCAAGCGACGGCAAGCAACATTACATTGTTCCGTCTAGTTACATCGCCTTTACATATTACTAAATCTTGGTGCATGATAGTTAGGACACCCTGTAGATCAAAACACAATATTACATTTTTCATAATCATCTGTTGCGTGTCATTGGTGGCTATGACTGCTTCAAGTGATTCTTTCAGTCAGGTGCAAGCAAATTGAAGTTAAATTGTTTTGCCGCAAGGGCGTGCAATCTAGAAAACCAAGCAAAGGGTCGAGTTGTGTTCACTATTCAGAAGTTTAACTAAGAAGCTGTAGGAAAACAAAACAGGGCACAACACCTAACACACAATGCAAACTTTGAAAATTTCAACTGAAAAAGAAACCAGTTTTTGAAAATGCAGAGTAAAGCAACCAGCCTACGTCGAGTAGACCCTGGCTATGTACTCCAAGTGAAGTTGTTACCGCAGTGATTGGGCACCATATGAACGTAAGAATCAACAACTTTCATCAGAATATTAATACCACTAAATGAACAAGGCTTTGAAGATTCTCAATCTCAAATCCTCAACGACTTGTTCTGGAGTTAAGCTTATTCTGTATTCTCAAAAGCTGGCTTTCGACCATAATTTCTCTAGACGCAACATCAGCGTAAGTCTTAAGATAGGCCTGACCTGTAGATAAAGTGGATAATGCATGGCGAACATCATGAACACTCCCACATGTTAACCAGTGGGTTCACTCATGCAGCCATGAAATCATGTGATGCAGGCATATGATATATTGCAGCTAGTTTCGTGAAGTGTTACATGCTTCCAAGGCTTCTTCTCCAGTTGTGAAAGCTGTCTGCACTAACTAAATAAACGATGAGAATAAAAAATGAACTTCAACATGCTAACAACACGTTGGCCATTTGCAAGAAACCAGCAGTCTTCCTGGCTCGTGTTGGCTGGTGCAAATATACTACGCCACAGTACTTGCCTTACCGAGTACCACCAACTTTAAAATGCAATGTGTTCAGAGCCCTTTCCCACTATTTTTCTGCTTTGGAAACAGTTTATCATTTGTTCAGTGGGCGTCGAGAAAGAGGACAGAAAACACTGTGAACCCTGATTTCTAATATGTTTTGCGCTATGCAGCATGCCGCACCGGAGGCATGTGAAGCCAGTGGAAATGCGGTGTCGTGCAGTGGCTTGTCCTGGAAGCAGGGCATATGCTGAACCAACTAATGCTTGCGATCAGATAATATTGCTGCCGTAAAAACGTTTCTTTGTGGTTTTTCACATTTTAGGAGATGTTGTCTGTACATGTCTAGTAAGCGCCTTTATGACAATCTGAACCCGTATACGATAGTGTTTTCTTACATCAAGTGTTTTCTCATTCACCAGTGTTTCTATTACAGTGCAATGGATAAATTCTCGACACCTCGAAACACCGCTCTGGACTGCTTGGGTAGTTTATGGCACATGAGGCAGGCATTTTAGGTTTAGGGGAAGAAATGCCACACACACGTACAGACGAAGTGCTGCTGCAAAGTTGTGAAGCACCAACTTCCGGGACAAGGTTGGCTTCAGTCGAGGGCGCTCAATGTGCTGTTCATTCCCTGTAGTAGAGATAAGTGGTGTGGACCCTTTTATGCTGGTTTTCCTTTCTGGTCGGAACCTTGGCAACAGCTTATACCTTACTTTTTTGAACCTGCAACATGTGCGGAAAAAGTGACATCACTGTGCGTTGATTCTATGACATTATTTTTGTACAAATTCAATCAAATCACTAAAAAAATACACTTCGCATATTCTTACTACTGTATATAGACAGGCTAGTTGCTAGACATGTGAAATGTTACCATCCCTCTGACAGAATGCAACAATAGAAGCATACACTGGAAAGCTACACTAGAATTTCAATTTACGTGACACCGTATGAGCATGCCGTATGCTTACTGCATGCTCCAGCCCTGTGTCAAGTAAAAGTTAATTGTCAATTGTTTATGGCGTATTTCTACTTATACTGAGTCATCAAACTGTACAATCAATGTTCCAAGGTTACACATTGTTGTCTTTTTATTGCATATGTGATCCGTTTCCTACTTACACATGCAGTAATACCACTGCAATAAGGAAAATGAGTTAGAAAAAGAAATGCCGTGATAATCTTCCACATGTGCTGAGGGCCAGAGCAATGGCTAATAGCATGCGGTAGAAGCTACATAACTATTCAGTTTTCACAGAGGTCAATTGTTCAGCAAGTAATGAAGAGGTACTCTGTGCACCTCTGCATGATGAATGCAATCTGTTTACTTGAGACTGCACTAAGGCTGCTGGTTGGTACTTAGAACGACAGAAAGCTGAGCTAGTTGGTAAGGATTCATTATGCAAAAAAGACGTGACGCGTGCAGACAGGACACCTGGTACTGTTCGGCAGTTTGGCTTTGGTTCTCTGCTATACAGAACTGTTTAGGTACCAGTAGTTTATCTTGCGGTAGAATAGAACTTGCAGCACTGGTAATTTGCACATAAACAATGCGACAGCAAATATAGCACAAGGATATGAATATGGGTCTCTTAGAAAAAGAACATATACTTACGATTTTAGTGGGATGTGAGGTTACGATGAAACGGAAAGTAACGCATAGAAGTGGACGGTGCTTCCATGCCACCAAGGTTATTGGACAGACAGTCCAATAACCTTGGTGGCAAAGCCGCGTTTCCTTGTGTGTTTGAAGACAGCTCCACACTTGGTAGTGATTCCAAAATTGCTGCCCAGTGGTTTAGCTCGCCGCAGTTTGAAGTGCCAGAAAATATAAAAAGAGAAAACTGCATTATAGTCTT
Source organism: Dermacentor variabilis (assembly GCF_050947875.1). Classification (NCBI taxonomy): domain Eukaryota; kingdom Metazoa; phylum Arthropoda; class Arachnida; order Ixodida; family Ixodidae; genus Dermacentor; species Dermacentor variabilis. The sequence goes on along the minus strand of NC_134575.1, from coordinate 43,099,855 downwards.
GTCTCAAACAAAAATATAAAGTGAAGCGCGTTCCGAGGCCAGAAACTATCGAAAAATAAATCTTGCAGTATATTCATGCAAATTGGTAAGCTGCATGGCATGTTTAAGACGATCAATTTTCATGATGCACCAGTGTAATTAGTATACGCAACTTATATAAGTACCGACTGAGCGTGAAGTTCAAAACAGAAATTAGACATAACCTGAATAGTTTACAACCTCTTGCAAATTTGCAAAACAAATTACCATACTAATGAACTAGATATGAAGAAAGCTGGTTATTAAATACTCTTCGTCTTACCACCGGACAACAGCATTTATCCTACACGTTACCCTCTCTTTTGAACGCCTACAAACTACATAGCTTTGATTTATTTTCCAGTTCTTACCAGAATCTTCACCTTATGTATAGTGACCCGCCGTGGTTGCTCAGTGGCTATGGTGTTGGGCTGCTGAGCACGAGGTCGCGGGATCGAATCCCGGCGACGGCGGCCGCATTCCCATGGGGGCGAAATGCGAAAACACCCGTGTGCTTAGATTTAGGTGCACGTTAAAGAACCCCAGGTGGTCAAAATTTCCGGAGTCCTACACTACGGCGTGCCTCATAATCAGAAAGTGGTTTTGGCACGTAAAACCCCAAATATTATTATTATTTATATGTATAGTGCTTGAATCTGGATACCTCCTGCAGTGACTTCATGTTATTCCGCGGTTTGTATTGTCATTAGAATCTGCTCCTGTTCCATCATTGCACTGTATTTATATTTGACTCGGTAGCAGCTGCTGCTGTTGCATTGTTTTGTTTTCGTACTTTTGATGTGTTGCTCTACTTGCCAAAATAAACAGACCAGGCGTTGTGGGTTCGTCCAGCCGCCTGCGAGCAGCTTTTTTCCTTCCGCCCTCCCATCAAACATGTATGATGGCAAATAAACATTATTATACTGGTATTTCTCGCAGTGGAGAGTACACTTGCTTGGTTTTATAGACAAAGTCAAATACATTAAGTGCAAATATTACGCTATAATGGTAAATAATGATGGTAATCTCTAATAATATAAAATGTGTTGCCTTAATGTTACAACAAAAGTTGACATTATTTAATATTAATCCTGTAATCTTTAGCAGGCAGAGGCACCACTTGGCTAAACAATAGTGACGTAATGTCTTTGTGTGCAAATATTACGCATGCATTTCTGCCATTGTCCAAATGGCAGAAATGTATGGGTAATACTTTTATACAAAGACGTTACCTGACTATTGTTTAACTAAGTGGTTAAACTAAGTATGCCTCATACAAGATTAGAACTGAAGTATAAATTATATATAGTCACCCTAACAGTAACAACTCATTTGATCTTCACAGTGAGTAGACGTCTGTTGATGCCAGCCTTCCACAATGATAAAGTATGCTGCATGCTTTACAGAGAAATTATAGTGGTATCACTTAACTCTGCAGCTACTCAGGACTGCAACATTGTAGAAAACATCTACAAATGTCCCATTTCATGTGCAACAGCTTGACTTGCTTGCACATCTTAGCAAGTGCAAATTAACATTACTTCTCCTTGTTTAGCATTTTTTCCTGCTAGACCACAATCGAATGACATGAATAGTTTAACATACCAACTCGGAGCACCTAATATGGCTTATATATTAACACCTTCGCATACTGCCACAGCTGCACTCTGTCATATGCGTTGCAATAATGAAGGAATGCTTGTCCACCAGCACACCAATGCCTTGACTGCCGTGACATCATTCGAACCAAAACGTCTTGCTGCACCGCAAGCAGTTGCACCAAGCAAACAAACAGCAGAGCAGCCAAAGCGAATGACTTTTTTTGTCACTAGAATTAAAACGTGCATCCAAGCCAGAAACTAACGATTGCACGTAGTGAGCCACTGCTATTACCTCGAACGCTTATTTACGTATTCTAACAGAAGTTCTTGTATTGGATACAGTGTGCTCTCAAGCCGGTAAAAGCGTCATACAAGTGCGCAACTGAATGCAGTTTTTATTCTACGCTTTTAACGCAAGTGAGCAAGAGGTTAGATGTGTCACACGGAAATTGCGATCGAGCAGATCGCGCTACCAGGGTGATCGGCTCGATCACCCTGGTAGATAGGGTGATCCTTTTCCCCATTCATGCGTCATTTTCGCCCTAAGATGCTGCATAGTGGCCTTTTGAAACAATATCTCTGTTCGCGACGCCGACTTACCACACAGCATTTTAACACCTATGTTATGCCAACAAATAAAATTACATGGGCTTACCTCATGAGCAAGTTACGAGCGCGCGTAGACTCTTGAACACCCGCTGAGAGCAGGCTCTCGCGCGTCCAAGTGCATAGGTGCACCCGAATGCAGGACAACTTCTTCGATGCCACAGCCTGCAGAGTTTTGTACACAAGGTAATAGACATTCAGCGAGAATATCCCCACGCGATGAGGGAACATGACGAGCGCACAAGCGTACACCACACAGCGACAAATTCGGAACTTTGCCAATTCGAACGTGCCGAGACCCAAGCAGCGTAACCATCCTTCGCTTCCGTTCTTCGCTCCCAATGCGTCAATCTCTCTTCGTTGGGGCCTTGCTCCACTCTTGAGTACAAATCAAGACATATTTACGGTGAATTAACAATTTTTACAACACGACACGATAAATGCTGGCTGACTACACACGTGCAGCTTCGTCTACCACTTCTTAGATCGGTGGATGGATGGATGTTATGAGCGTCCCCTTTGGAACGGGGCGGAGAGTTGCGCCACCGAGCCCTTCCGTGTGCGCCCTGCCCCCTTAGCCGCATTTTGTGAGCGCGGAGAAGAGAACAGAATCGGTTTCGTTTTCGCATTTGTCCTCTAGTTACGGGAACAGCAAAATAATTGCTCGACAAATAATTGAATTCTGAAAGAGAAGAACGCTTTCTCTCCCACAAGGTAGTGCGTTTTATACAGAAAGAGAGAATGGAAGAAGCAGAAAGGCAGGAACGTCAGCCAAACCGTTTGCTACTGGGGATAGCAAACGCCTGTGTTGCAGTGTACTTCAAAGCAGTGCACTGCGATGCGTCAATGAGCTCTGGTATAGTGCTAATTTGGGCTTGTTGGTGCATGTAATAAACGGGTAAATAATGAGTTGTGTCATAACATATACCCATGGATAAAGCACATGGAACAAATGGTGTTGCATTCTGGGTCAAAAAGAAATAAAGCTTGAATCGTTGCAACTCGGCACTGGGTGTTCTTTCTTTCCGTCTTTTTTTTTTCTTTTTGACAATACACAGTACTAGCACGGTATTATGTCCTTCATCTTCAGTCACCTTCCCGTAGTTTGGAGAAATGTCGGTGCGTGTTCGCGATCTTTATTCCGCCGTACAAAAACGTGCGCGCTCACCGGTCTTGTTTAAAGATGAAGCGCCAAATGTTCGCGATTACATCTTACCGCAAGAATTAACACATGAACGGAGAAGATTATGCGTAATCGATGCGTCTCAATTCATGGACAGTTATTGACACAGACGAAATATTTTGGAAATAATATTGGAATGAGTTAAACCAGCTACATTGCAGTTCAGCAAAAGCCCTTTCACACCTGGGTTAATTGCTTCCCGCATTCGAAAATTGCATACGACCATTGTACTTGGATCTATAGAGCGCCGGTTACCTTCGAGACCATTTGTTGCTGAATGTAAACGAAGTTACGGTCATTATACCACTCCCTGCGTTTCGATACTGATTTATAGTGTGCACAATTTTTGGCGTAGAGCACCAATGTCATACCCAGTGCACCAGCACCTGAGTGCCGCAAGCTTGGTTACATAGGCACGTATGCACACGGCTCTTCGTTCACTTAAACATACACGCTGCATTATTAACTTCAAAGAGCTTAATTTGAGAACATTGAAAAAACACGCATATATTTGCGCATGTGATCAGCGTTGCAAGGCCCGTATGCACGGAAAACTACGACCGGAATAGAGGATTGCTATATACATTTATACCATCTGTTACTGCGGTTTTAGGTAGAAGGTTAGCTCTCACATTTTGTACGTATCTTCATCATGCGTTCAGTTAGCGTGTTCAATAAAATATTGCTAGATAAAATTTTGTGAGTGCGAGCGCTCATTCAGACATTGTGTATAGTATTCCTTGCAAAAATACGGATGCTTGCAAAACAAAAATATGGAATTCGGTCTGTTTCATGCAAAACAGTGTAGTCACTGTATTACTATAGTGGAAATGTCCGTAAAAATTAAAAGAAGAAGGATTTCCTTATATTAATAGATGCTTTCGCCGTATTTTTCAAATACTACATACTTTCCGTATTTTTACCTGCAATTCCTCCGTATATTGACAGAAATCCTCAGTATAATGACGGAATTTTTTTACAGTGCACTTACTATAGTAACTATCGCAATATAATAGCTGGTACTCTCACTGTATTCCGTTTTCACAATGCGAAAGAATTCTGTCTTGGAAACATTTCCCGCAGTTGCTTTATCTACGTGATGGTGTGAACTACAATTTGAGGCAGGATATGTTATCTTCATACATACAGTAGACAGGCTGTCTCAGACATGAAACTCTGACCCTATCTACAACCTTTTCTTCATTGTGCAGGTACAGACTTCGCCTCTGGGATGGCGTTGAGACTCAAGCCAACCTTAAGCTCGAAGACGGTAATATTACAATACATTTGGACAGTGTCAGCGAGTACGGTGGTACTAATCGAGAGCTGAAGGTTAATCATAAATTCACGCTCAGGAAAGGAGAGTACATTGTCTGCTGCGTATCGTGCAGGATGATAGACAAAACTCCTTGTCCTGAAGAATGGTTGTGTGCCACGCCTGGCAAGTTAGAGGTTTGTACCGGTTTGGTGTGATGCGCTCTATATGAAATGCTATTTACTATTAAGGGAAAGGCGGAAGCAACGGGATAGATTACACATTTTCATTTATTGCTTCGTTTTTTAGTCCCATACATAGAAGCTGAATTACTATAAATTTGCACCATGCCAATCAGCTGCAATTCCACAAAAGTTTTTCATCGAAGAATGTTTGAGGAGCTCTGAAAAAAAACATTCATCAGCCATTCCACTGTACGGAAGGTGGATAGCCAGCGAAGCTGTTTGGCACACGACACAGAGGTGACGAAGAATTTAGAAAAAGGGCACGAACATATTTATTCTCGTGATCAGTGGTCGTCGTGCCGATATAGGTACGCACACACATTCGCGTGTCACCTCTGTTATTAGACGTGTCCGTCACGTAATACAAAGATGGCTTGTACCTCCTTAAGCAATCACTCACACCGCCGTAAACGCGGCCTCCCTATTGCGACGACAGAAGTGAAATTGTACGCTGGAATGATGAGCGGCAACGGAGCTGGTTGAGGAAGACGACGACAACGAGCGGGTGATCCGTGGCACGAGCGCCTTCGCGCGATCGCGCCGAGGTGTGCCGACGAGCCAGCTGTCGAAGACGGAAGACGCGAGAGCCACTGCCGAGGATGACAGCTTTCAAAGCGAAAGCGTTGAATCTCCTTTTTAAAGGTCGCGTTGTGAGGTGCAGAAAAACATCACGTGGCCCAAGGAAGGTCAAAAGCGAATAATCCGCGTGTGAGAGATAATTAATCATTAGGAAAGTTAATGACGCGCGTCATTGCCTGCCTCATGGTATGCTTCGTTGGTTCGCGCTGGTAGCTTACATTCCGTCTTGCGGGCACGACCATCGGCCGCCGTATTAGCGTCCGCACGCCATCGACGATCACACTTGCGTCGCACTCGAGAGAGCCATTGGTGATGATGTCTGACAGACAGACAGACAGACAATGAACTTTTATTCAGGTCCTGAGGGACTAGCCGGTGGAGACCCGTTGGGGCCCCCGGCTCGCCGCTGGCTGCTCCCATGTCGGAATCGGGAGGCCAAGCCTCTCCGCTCTTTCACGGGCCCTCTGGACGGAAGTTGCGTGCTAGATATGGCCTCGTCCCAGTCCCGTTCGCTGGTGAGGGACGTATCACGTAACGCAGGACACTGCCAGAGCATATGAGGTAGAGTGCTAGTTTTTTTTTTGCCCAACGGAGGTGGCTGTGGAAGGAGACGGCTACGACGAGCGCGCGAGCGGGGGGGCACCGAGGGGCGAAAACGAAGAACGCAACGACGCTCGAGCCATTACTGTTGATCATAATTTTTGTTCGCAGGCGCCACGAAACTCCGGATCTGAGCCATGTACAACTTCGCCATAAAATAATGCAAACAAGAAAATGTGTCCCACTCTACCCTTTCAGTTGGGAGGTTTAGAACATCACGTTCGAGGTATGGGAGATCTAAAATGTATAACTAAAATTTGCCTGCTCTGTCATCTACCGAGCAAGGTCGACATTGGATACAAAGACCACATTCTTTTGTTTCCCCTTGGCGCTTATGGCTCGGCCAGCTTTGGCAAGGTGTTTTTCGATTGGCATTGTCCATAAGTCCGGATGGGCAGGAATAGGAGATATTTATTCTCTTCCTCACATGACCGTCATGGCCATATTCATGACATCAGCGCTCTTGACGTTGTCCTTAAATAGGCATGATTGATCCTTCCTGAAATATTGTGCAAGCTCAATTACACAATAAAGACAAAGTGTATTGCTGGCCACTTTTATGGCTCTTTATGGCTCGACCTTCCATGTCGTTGCAACATGTTCACAGGGTGTCAAGGGATAGCGACAGCACCTCACACCACCTACTTTGAAGAAAAACTTAGGAAGCGCGAGAAAAACGTAGCTGCACTACACCGACCACGAGAGTTACATTGTACTTCACCGTGGCCTACGAGACTGACAAGCTCACGGCGCCCCCGCGCTAGCCACCCTACCCGCGCCCCCGACGGAAGCGCCAAATTTTCCCCCAGTGGGAGGAACGTGCAGCGGGGCCTCCCTAGGCAATGGCGGCGACGCCGTGGTCTTCACACCTCCCAATTCTAGCCACCCTACCGTGGGTGTGCCAAAAATCCGCCGTAGCTTCTCCCTGAAAGACGACCAATCACGGAAGTCTCTCTCATGATTCAGGAACCATGTCTTGGCTACTTGAGAGACGTAAAATGGTACGTTGTTTAACCTAGATGTCTCGTTCCAGTTCTATTCGCTGACACGATTGTAGTTATCGAGCCAGTCTTCAACGTCCTCACCAGCCAAGCCAGAGAAGATTTCGGGATCACGATACCGGTTGTTGGCAGGGCTGGGAGTGGGGGTGGCTTGCACTTGAACCGAGATGGTAGACGCTGTGGTCTGGTCTTGCGACATGGCGGCCTCTTGGCGTAAGCGGTGTCCCGAACGTAGCCCCAGGAGAGATCTTGAAGTGGATTGAGGTCGAAGGGATCTTAAAGCGCTTCCACCACTTAAAGTACCACGGTCAAGACGACGCTTTATTCCAAGAAGGAAAAATGGCGCCGATGCCAAAAACGAACACGAGCCGATGATTGATGCTGACTTTGTACAGACGAAGATGAAGTCCACATAAATGCTTACAATATATATATATATATATATATATATATATATATATATATATATATCGAAAGGTTCATTAAAAAGGAACAAAGGAATAGGTGTGGAAAGCGAATGGGTGGAGCCCCTAGTCGAGGACTCCACTGGCTTGAGTGGTCCACCGTGCCTGGTCGAGGCTGTCGAACCGTCTCCCACTGCTCCCTTCCGAAAAGTTTGCGGGCTACTTTTATAGTTTACTCAGATATTTTGAAGCACATCCTCGACGCCTTGAGCTACTGCACGTGCTATTTGCGCTGTCACTTCGTTTTATATGACTTGTTGCTGTCGTCAGATTCTACGGTAGCATTAAAAATTGTTGACCTGGTCTCGGAGGTCAGTGTGCGATGTTTCCGAGTGCACTGTAACTTATTGAGTCATAAAGCATCAAATCTACGAGGATTACTCACTCGTGTGGCACAGGTTACAACCGTGTCATTCACATTGCTATCCTGTTGGCGTGTTGAATGTGCGCGGACTGCGCTCCAGTCCTCCATGCCTTCGGTATTTATTGTGTAGCCCACGAAGATTCCTCGAAAAAGAACGCATGTCTCTGCAGCGTGAATGTGTCCTATGTGGTGGGTGCCAGAAATCTGCGGCGGTGTAGAATGTGTTCGAAGCCAAGTGCTACCGTGCATTCATGCGAATAGACGCGGTTGCTTACGCGCGGTTTTCTTCAGTGTTTCTTCATTATCTTTGCGATTTACTTGCATCTGCGATAGAATCCATAAGGTGCATGACGTCACATTGTGACCGCGTATTTTTGTTTTGTTCGCCTTATTCAATGAGTGTCCATTGAAATATGTTCCTGCTTGACAATAAAATGCCTCTAGTGGGGTTGAAATATCATAGAAATCGTACTATAAAGCAAAATTATGTAAACTTGTTACAGTATGTGAATCTCACGATGATTTATAAAAATTTCATCATGTTCCCCAGTATTGACGACCTTGCACCATGTTAAAGGCAAATATAATTGTCTATTTATCTGGAGCAGTGTGTGTGATTTCTTCATATCATTAACTCCAAGTACAAAATTTTCATCTGTGCACGGTTGCCTTTTCGAGTTAAGATATATTGAGATATTCAAGACTAGTTGTTGCATTGTTTCGACATGAATTCAGGAGTACTATAGGTTGTGCCGTCTATAGTTACTCCGTACAATTATTTATATAAGTACGCAAAGCCTCATTCCTCCATCGCCAGCAGTTTGTGTGTCATGAAGCAAAAAAAGATATTCATTTCAGCTTGTGCTGAAATATGATTCTACACTATCTTGTTCGTTTGGTAATTGGCTTTGCTTTTAATTATTGTGTATGTAGGATGCATATATGCATCTGTCTGGACAATGGTACAGAACATGATATGAGCAACAATGTGCTCACTAAAAAATGAGCATCTATGCCACACTACTAATATGCAATATGCTGTGTGCGCAATACAGAATATTAGTGTTTGTGTCTAGCAGATACCATTTCTTCCCAGCACAATGTGGAATTCTTTTCTGGTTCTCGCATAACGCTTAGTATAGTGTAACATAAGTAAAATCAAGCATTATGAAAGAAACCTTACGCACAAGTACTGGCTTTCACCACATTACTAAAAGTTCATTTTATGAAAGCTAGAAGCAGAAACTTTCTTTATCATTACCGCTTCCTTTCATGCCTTCCTACGAAGTGTAGGAATGGTACGCATTCATTAGTCGTTACATTAAGGTACCTTAAAACTACTTGTTTTCTAAAGCTTCCTAATAGGCAACACGTGGAAGCAGCACACTAGGATCATACAAGCATAATATACACGCAGTTGTTTTTCCGCCATTACTTAAATATTTCGCGTGGAACTTCTGTTTGTGCCAAGGAAAACATGCAGTAATAATTGAAGTTTCTGTTGTAAAAGTTGAATGGTAGGGGATTTAAGGTGGGGGCAAGAAAATTGAATTGTAATTTGACACATCCTAGCAATATATATATATATATATATATATATATATATATATATATATATATATATATATATATATATATATTGTACTGAAGGCACTGGGCAGCGGGCATGGTGCTAGTGGATGAGAAGAAGACGACAGGGTGTGCTTGCTTCCCCGTTTCGAGATAGCACCGACCTGTTTTAAGCCTACCGCTGCAACCTAGAGCTAGTGCTGCTAGGCGAACACCCCCCGTTGCATTTGGTGGAGGTGCGGGGTTTCTCTTCAACATCCTGGAACTCCGCAGTCGGACGCTACTACCAGCTGTTACAATGGATGAACCGGGACCGTCCCAGGCTGCTGCTCCCGTGCCCCCGGCCATCGTCTGCTCTGGTGTTATCCGCCAGCGCGATCCGGCTATATTTAGCGGCACAGACGACCACGACGTGGAAGACTGGCTCGCCGAATATGACCGTGTAAGCGCCTATAATAAGTGGGACGACCGCGCCAAGCTCACAAATGTCATATTTTACTTGACTGACGTGGCCAACCTATGGTTCCGCAATCACGAAGCCGATTTTACCACCTGGTCGGCTTTCACGGCGACTTTGGCTGAGGTCTTCGGCCGTCCCGCAGTTCGCCGGCTTCGCGCTGAGCAGCGCTTGCGTGGTCGAGCTCAACGCCAGGACGAGACCTTCACCAGTTACATTGAAGACGTGCTCTCGCTCTGCAAGCGCGTCAACTCATCCATGGATGAAGCAGACAAGATCAAGCACGTCATGAAAGGCATCGATGAGCATGCCTTTCAAATGCTCGTCGCGAAGAGTCCCCGGACGATTGCCGAGCTCATACAGCTTTGCCAGCAGTACGACGAGCTGCGCAAGCAACGTGCATCAACACGCGCTGCTCAGCAGGCCACTGCGGATCTCTCCCCGTTGGACTTCGGTCGCGACGCTGCCGACATCTCTGCTTTAATGCCGGAGATAAAGCAGTTCATCCGCCAGGAAGTCGCACGCCAACTCTCTCTGGCGAATAGCGCACCCGAGCCGTCGACAACCCTGGCTCCTTCGCTTCGTCACGTCATTCAGACGCAAGTTGCCGCGGCGCTGCATCTGCCCCTCCTCCGCAGCCTGCAGCTGGTCCGCTAACGTACGCTGACGTTGTCGCGCGGCCTTACACTCCTCCGGCTCCTGATTCCTACCGGGCCACCGGCACCTTCCATGTACCGCCGCCACCTTCGCGTCCGATAGTCGTTCCTTACTCGGCTGCTGGAGCCCCTGTCGTCAACCCGTGGCGAACACCTGATAACCGGCCAATATGTTATTCATGCGATTTTCCGGGCCACGTAGCACGATTCTGCCGCCGTCGCAGCCCCCGTTTACCTGACAGTGGGGGTGCCTCAAGCTACAGGCCTGCTCGACTTCCGCGTCAGGACCAATCTAACCTTCCTCCGGACACCTCTTACAGTCGCCTCCCCTTCGATTCACGCCGGTCGCCTTCCCCACGTCGCCGATCCATTTCCCCGATGGTTCGCCGACCCAGCCCAGCCCGAGAGGAAAACTAGCAGTCGCAGTTCCAGAGGCAAGAACTGCGTTTCCGTCGAACATTTCAAGGCCTCATTCTGCGCCGGCGAACGAAATTGAACTGTCCGTAGACGGCGTCACCGTACACGCACTTATCGACACCGGAGCCGCCGTTTCTATTATTAGTGAGAAGCTCTGCCGCAATTTGAACAAAGTGACCATTCCCCTTACCTCTCTTTCTCTGCGTACGGCAACCTCGCATCGCGTTCAGCCTTCAGCGTCGTGCACAGCCCGGGTTGTCATTCAAAGCGTTATGCATGTCATCGAATTTGTCGTCCTGCCTCGTTCCTCGCACGACGTTATTCTTGGTTGGAATTTCCTATCTGTAAATCAAGCTCTTATCGACTGCGCTCGTTGCGAACTTACGTTATCAGTGCCGTGTTTTGACCCTGATGACCATTATTCTCCTAAAGTTGTTGCCGCCTCTGACATCGATATTGCACCTTTCTCCGCCGCTCTGGTTCCTGTGTTATGTAGCTCTGCTGCGAACTCATCTGTCCTTTTTACGCCGTCGACCACTTGTGCGCGCCGCCGGAACTTTCTTCTTCCGTTTGCTGTCGTCACTTTTTGCGAAGGTTCTGCTGCCCTTTACGTGTGCAATCCGTCCGCCTGCCCATCATCCCTACTCCGTGACGAGTGCCTGGGTACCGCTGAAGCTTTCGATAGCATTCTTCCGGCCACCATGTTTGGTGATACGGCATCACTTCCGATTTGTGCCGTAACTCTTCCCGCCGCGACCGATGCCCCTGTAGACGTCTTCGCTCGTGCCGTCGACGCAGAACTCACACCTGCGCAGCACACCGAAATCATCAAGCTCCTCCAGCGTTTTCGAGCCTCATTTGACATTGGCCAACCATCCTTGGGCCGGGCGTCCGCAGTCGTTCACCGTATCGACACCGGCCAACAAACACCATTGCGCCAGCGTCCGTATCGTGTGTCGGCCGCTGAACGCCGTGTCATCGACCAGCACGTTGACGACATGCTGGAGCGTGGCATCATCCAGCCCTCTAACAGTCCCTGGGCATCTCCGGTTGTCCTTGTTAAAAAAAAAAGACGGCTCCATTCGGTTCTGCGTCGACTATCGCCGCCTTAATCGAATAACGCGCAAAGATGTCTATCCTCTGCCACGCATCGACGATGCCTTGGACAGTCTGCAGGGAGCGGAATTCTTTTCCTCGCTGGATCTACGCTCCGGGTATTGGCAAGTGCCAATGGCAGAGGCCGATCGCCAAAAGACAGCCTTTGTAACTCCTGATGGGCTATATGAATTCACCGTCATGCCGTTCGGCCTCTGCAACGCGCCTGCCACTTTCGAGCGAATGATGGATAGCATTCTTCGAGGGCTGAAGTGGAAAACGTGCCTCTGTTATTTGGATGACATTGTGGTTTTTTCCACCGACTTTGCGACGCACCTCAGCCGCCTCGAGCAAGTCCTTGCGTGCCTCTCCACTGCAGGACTGCAACTCAATCTGAAGAAATGCCACTTCGGCGCTCGCACACTTACTATTCTCGGTCATGTAGTTTCCAAAGACGGTATCCTCCCGGACCCCACGAAACTTAGCGCCGTAACCGAGTTCCCCAAACCAACCACCATGAAAGAGCTTCCCAGTTTCATCGGCTTGTGCTCATATTTCCGGCGCTTCATCCGTAACTTCGCCTCTATCATCGCCCCCTTGACGCAGCTTCTCACCGGCAGTTCTGACCTATCAGCCTGGTCCCCGGCATGCGACGACGCATTCCAAGAACTGCGACGCGTTCTCACCTCTCCTCCAGTACTGCGACACTTCGATCCATCTGCACCAACTGAGATCCATACGGACGCTAGCGGTGTCGGGCTCGGCGCTGTTCTTGCACAACGCAAGGATGGCTTCGAAGTGTACGTCGTCGCGTATGCCAGCCGCACCCTTACCAAAGCCGAGGCGAATTACTCGGTTACTGAAAAGGAATGTCTGGCCATCATTTGGGCAATCGGAAAATTTCGTCCTTATGTGTACGGGCGTCCATTTGACATCGTGACCGACCATCATGCCCTATGCTGGTTATCTTCATTAAAAGATCCAACTGGTCGGCTCGCCCGTTGGGCACTGCGCCTGCAAGAGTACGACATCCGCGTTGTTTATCGCTCCGGCCGAAAACATTCAGACGCAGACGCTCTATCCCGGTCACCCCTGCCCTCCGGTCCTGTCCACTCGTCTATTTCCACACATGGAGCCTTCGCCCTCAACATTACCGACATGCCATCAGAGCAGCGCAAGGACCCATGGATCTCTTCGCTTATTGACTTCCTGTCTAGCCAGTCGCCAGCGCCAATTTCTCGGACGCTCCGTCGTCAAGCCGCGCACTTCATCATTCGGCATAACCTGCTGTACCGCCGCAACTACAATTCGAGCGGTCGCAAGTGGTTGCTTGTTATACCCCGACACCTGCGCCCTGACATCTGCGCCACGTTCCACGACGATCCCCAATGCGGCCACGCTGGTGTCTTAAAGACATACTCTCGCATCCAGCTTCGGTACTACTGGCGCGGTATGTACCGCTTCGTTCGCCAGTACGTCCGGTCCTGCCTCATATGCCAACGACGCAAGACGCCACCTCAACATGCCACCGGTCCCTTGCAACCTTTACCATGCCCCGCGCGCGCGTTCGACCGCGTCGGCATTGACCTATACGGTCCGCTTCCCAACACTCCAAGTGGCAACCGCTGGGTTATTGTCGCTATCGACCACCTCACGCGGTACGCCGAAACTTCAGCCCTAGCATCTCCCACAGCAAAAGACGTCGCCAGTTTTATCCTTCGAAACCTGATTTTACGCCATGGAGCACCTAGAGAATTACTGAGCGACCGCGGTCGCGTTTTTCTCTCCGACGTCATTGCAGCATTGCTAAAGGAGTGTCGCATCATTCACCGTACCACCACGGCATATCATCCTCAAACTAATGGGATGACAGAGCGTTTCAACCGCACCCTTGGTGACATGTTGGCCATGTATGCTTCATCTGACCACTCGAATTGGGATCGCATTCTGCCTTTCGTCACCTACGCTTACAATACCGCCACGCAAAGCACCACTGGGTTCTCCCCTTTCTTTCTCCTTTACGGACACGAACCTTCATGCACTATGGACACGATTCTGCCTTACCGACCAGATGCTTCGGAGTGCACGACTGTTTCTAGAGCGACTGCTTACGCCGAAGAATGTCGCCAGCTCGCTCGTTCGTTGACATCCCAGGACCAGTGGCGCCAAAAGCATCGCCATGATTCATCTACTGCGGCTACGTGCTTTGCTCCTGGCTCGCTGGTCTGGTTGTGGGTGCCCTCTACTCCTCCAGGCCTTTCCTCTAAGCTCCTCTCCAAGTACCACGGTCCTTATCGGGTACTGAAGAAAACATCCGCGGTCAACTACCTCATCGAGCCAACGGAAGCGCCTTCCGACCAGCGTCGTCGCGGCCAGGAAATTGTGCACGTCCTCCCGGCTCAAGCAGTGCCATGACCCTTCTGTGTTTTCGTGCCCTTAGGTCGCCAGGTTGGCTACTCTTTCGGTGCGGAGTGATTGTACTGAAGGCACTGGGCAGCGGGCATGGTGCTAGTGGATGAGAAGAAGACGACGAGGTGTGCTTGCGTCCCCGTTTCGAGATAGCACCGACCTGTTTTAAGCCTACCGCTGCAACCTAGAGCTAGTGCTGCTAGGCGAACACCCCCCGTTGCAATATATATATATATATATATATATATATATATATATATATATATATATATATATATATATATATATATATATATATATATATATATATATATATATATATATATATAGAGAGAGAGAGAGAGAGAGAGAGAGAGAGAGAGAGAGCGAGAGAGAGGGAGGGAGAACGAGGGAATGTATCATGGATTTATATGTCAGCTTTGTCGTGTATCCTGCAATTTTGCAAGCAAATGCGTGATTTCGTGGTGATTTCAAGTTTTGTTTTGATGTTAATGTACGTGATATCATAATTCAGCTCATTTTTTGTGTCGTAAGTTACTGGCACAATGCTCACTCGATTTTTCCTTTGCAGTATATCTCCTTCTTTTGAAATATTCAGCTTCCCACTCTCTCTTATCTCTCTCTTATGGCCCCCACACTTAATCATTGAAGTTTTTTCATGCTGTGTAGCTCTCCACATATTTAATTTACTCAGCAGCTTCATCACAACTCGTAGACATAAATCCATTTAACACCATGCTGTCTGAATATGCCCCCTTCTCATCACTGCAACGATGCATGTAAATATTGTTTTTGTCCATACTATAGAACTTTGGAATACTTTACTGGGTCATGTTCATTCGCTGTCGCCTGCTTCAATATTTCCTCCAAGATACATTTGGTGATTTCCACCACTTCTTATGTCACTGCAGGATGTTCCAGCAATATATATATATATATATATATATATATATATATATATATATATATATATATATATATATATATATATATATATATATAGATATATATATATATCGCGATGTGATTCAGCACCACAACGAGAATTCATGAGCTTACTAGATGCCTATGGCTTCTTCAATCTTATCGAAGTACCTACACGCATCAGGTGCTCCACATCTTCCTCCATTGATATTGTAATCACGAACACAGCAAAATTCGAGACAAAAAAAGCTGGCACTGTACCGTCCGACTTCAGTGACCATCTCCCTGTTTTTGCCTCTGTCCCAGCTTAACGCCCTTATCGAGTTCCCGCAGAACCCTCTTCACATTTTCGAAACATTGATATCACCACACTTGACCGTTTTCGTTCGATGCTATATGAAACAAGTTGGGACGATGTGATATCTTTAAAAGATGTGAATGAGGCGTATAATGCATTTTTGTTCAAAATAAGAACTGTCTACCACGAATGTTTTCCGCAAGTTCGTCCGCGCCATCGCAATCCTAAGAAGCCGTGGGTTACGCCAGAACTGCTGCGCAAAATAAAGAGCAAAGAAAAAATGTTTGCGCAATTCATAAAATCGCGCCAGCCTACCAAGCTTCAGAAATATAAGAAATACCGAAACCAGCTAAATCGAGACTTAAGAACGGCCAAGTTAAGGTATATTAGCAATGCATTTTCCGAGGGATCCAAAAGAAATGTTCACAACCAGTGGGACCACTTGAACAAATTACTAAATCGCACCTCAAAAACCACTATTACGACAATAATGAAAGAGAATATACCAATAAGTGGGGAGGAACTGTGTAATGAATTTAATGATTTCTTTGTTAATATAACCAAAACATTACGCTGTCCCTCTGACACAACTGTGGGTTATGTGTATAACACGCCAAGTATTCCGAAATCCTTGTTCATATATCCTACACATGAAGACGTAATCATGACAGTGTTTAGAAATCTAAAAAATAGCAGAGCTAAAGATAAAGATGGCTTTCAGGCCAAACCCTTCAAGTTTGTAGTTGACATACTAGCCCCAATGCTAATGCATATCTGTAACCTGCTAGCTTTAGCATCTGGCGTCTTTCCAAGCGAAATGCAGGTAGCAAAAGTGGCTGTCATTCACAAAGGTGGTGCAACCTCGGATATGGCTAATTACAGGCCTATTTCAATTCTTCCGATATTATCCAAAGGTCTGGAAAAGATTATTTACGTGAGAATTCATAGTTTTCTAGTTAAACATTCAGTTTTATCAGACAGTCAATTCGGTTTCAGAAAACAAAGGTCCATTCAAATGGCACTAATTAAGCAAAAAGAGATAATAATAAATGCGTTTGAGGAAAAGCTCCTTGTACTCGGAATATTTGTTGATTTTTCAAAAGCATTTGACCTGCTTAATCATGATTTACTGGTACATAAACTCAATATGGCATTAGAGGAACGAGCTTATCTTTAATTCAATCATATTTAAAATATCGTAAACAAATGGTCTCCCTTAATCACGCCATATCAAACTCACAACCTATCCTCTCTGGTGTACCCCAAGGCAGCATTCTGGGGCCGCTATTATTTAATACCTACATTAATAATATATTTTCTGCTCCTCTTCCAGTACACATAATAGCGTATGCAGACGACCTCACAATGCTTGCCTCAAGTAATACAGAAACTCACCTACTAGCACTCGGCAATCAGTTCTTAAAATTCCTGCGTCAATGGTCCTTTAAGAATTTCCTGAAAGTAAACATTACCAAGATGAAAGTGATATTATTCCTAGCTAAAAACAGAACGGTGCGTGCAAATCTCGACCTTTGGTTAGCAAACAAAAAATTGAGGTCGTGCCAGTTGTGAAATGTCTTGGTGTCGCTTTGACCGAGTCTCTCAATTGGGATAAACATATTGAGAATATCTGCACTACAATAAACAGGATTAATGGCATCCTATGTCGCCAGAGGCACACACTACCGCCCTAAAGTGAAAATATTAATTTACAATGCATTTATATTGCCACATATAACGTATTGTCTCATGGTCTGGGGGAAAACAACCAAGCAGAACCAAATGAAAATTCTACTTGTTCAAAAACGAGCAATTAGATTAATAGCTAATGTACCATGGTGTACTCATACGGGCCCCTACTTTGCAAGGTTTAATATCATGACAATATCAAAGTTATTCCCATTCAAGTTGATCTCTATGTATAAAAACGCTGTTTTTATACATGAATGAGTTCCCTTTATCAAGTCTCAACCGGACTCGTTCGATTCTATCCTACAATACACGGAACAAAATGCCATGGAGTGTACCTTTCTGCCGCACAACATACGGTAAGCAGTCACTGACATATAATTTATCGCATTATCTCAATATTCTGCATAAGAACAACATCATACTTGAAGAAACTTCACGGCATAAATCAGCCAAACTTATTCCCATGTTTGAATAGATATAGTTCGTGATTAGACCATACATATAGCTTCATCTACCTCCATTTTACTTGCATTGTATCTCGATTGATCGTAAATGAGTTTCCTGTGCATAGAATATGTGGAGTAGTTTGTGTCTAATAAAGTCCATGAGATAGCAGAGGCGCAACTAAACGCAAATGTCCGATGTACATATTGTTGCGTGTGGAAAGACACAGACAGAAGAGGCTATTTACAGGCTATTTACACTGGAGCCAGGCAGCCAGGCTGACACTCGCTCGTGCCAAGCGCACCGACCAACTTCATCGTCGTTCTCGCGGTGGCTCGTTTCTTGAGCACCGCTCGATGATATCGTAATACTACCCCCCCGGCGGCAAAAGCACCGTCACGGTGCTGGTAAATATCCAAGGCGCGTAGAGAGTTGTAGGGCTTGAGTCGGGCGACGTGGACAATGTCACTGGTTGTCACAGCGGAGGATGTAGTGGGCGTGCCTAGAACTATTTCATAGGTGACATAGGTCACTTTGCGGAGCACGCGATATGGACCTGTGTAACAAGAAAGGAGTTTTTCACATAGGCCAAATTTACGCGAAGGTGACCAAAGCAACACGAGGCTGCCGGGCACAAAATGGACATGACGGTGACGGAGGTCGTAGCGTTGCTTCTGCTTGTATTAAGACACTTGTAGACGAGCGCGCGCAAGTTGGCGAGCGTGGTCAGCATGGGCGATTGCATCACGGGCATAATCGCTAGTTGAAGCTGTGGCGGACGGAAGCACAGTGTCGAGTGGTAGCGTTGGTTCGCGGTCATACATGAGGTAAAACGGGGAAAAGCCAGCAGTTTCGAGACGGGAAGAGTTGTATGCAAAGGTAATGTAAGGTAGAGCCAGGTCCCAGTCACGGTAGTCGTCTGAAACGTATTTGGATAGCATGCCTGTAAGGGTGCGGTTCAAACGCTCAGTGAGGCCGTTCGTTTGGGGGTGGTAGGAGGTGGTAAATTTATGCTGTATTGAGCAGGCACGCATGATGTCGTCAATGACTTTGGCCAAAAAGGTGCGGCCGCGGTCAGTAAGCAATTGACGCGGAGCACCATGCATCAGTATGATATCATGTAGCAGGAAGTCCGCAACATCAGTTGCACAACTGGTCGGAAGAGCACGGGTTACGGCGTAGCGGGTCGCGTAGTCCACCGCGACTGCAACCCACTTGTTTCCTGATGTAGATTCCGGAAATGGGCCTAGAAGGTCCAAGCCGACACGATGGAAGGGCTCGGCAGGGATGTCGAGCGGCTGCAGGTAACCTGCGGGGAGCTGGGAAGGCTTCTTGCGTCGTTGGCAAAGTTCACAGGCGGCGACGTAACGTCGTCCGGAACGGGCAAGGCCCGGCCAGAAAAAACGGCGACGTACACGGTCATAGGTTCGAGATACGCCGAGGTGTCCTGCCGTTGGTGCGTCGTGAAGCGCTTCTATAACGGTGGAGCGAAGGTGTTTAGGTACTACAAGCAGAAACTCAGAGCCGTCTGGATGAAGGTTACGACGGTACAGAGTACCGTCGCGGAGGACGAAGAGGCGTAGAGTAGCATCGGCCGGAGAGTGTTCAAAACGGTCGATGAGTGCTCTAATGTAGGCGTCACGGCGTTGCTCTTCGGCGAAATGAAGCAGCTGGGATACAGAGAATACGCAAGAAGCACTGGCAATATTGGAGGAGTCAGAGTCGTCAACAGGGTAACGCGACAAACTGTCAGCGTCTTGGTGCAGGCGGCCAGACTTGTACACCACGGAATATGAAAATTCCTGTAGCCTCAAAGCCCATCGACCAAGCCGACCTGTAGGATCTTTTAGCGATGAGAGCCAGCAAAGAGCATGATGGTCAGTGACTACGGAAAAAGGGCGACCGTAAAGGTAAGGACGGAACTTTGCAACCGCTCAGACAACAGCAAGGCATTCGCGTTCCGTAATGGAATATTTGCGCTGCGATGGTACTAGGAGGCGGCTCGCATAAGCAATAACGCGATCCTTGCCACGATGACGCTGGGCTGAGATGGCACCTACGCCATGACCGCTGGCATCTGTACGTAATTCTGCAGGGGCATCAGGGTCGAAGTGGGCGAGAATGGGTGGTGAGGTTAGAAGAGTGACAAGACGAGAGAAGGCGGTGGCTTCTGCAGTACCCCACGAGAATTGTACGCCTTTCTTCAAAAGATTAGTTAGGGGCCTAGCAATTGTCGCAAAATCTGGAACAAAACGACGAAAGTACGAGCACAGCCCTACAAAACTTCGAACGTCTGCGGCTGTCTTCGGAACCGGAAACTCTCGGACAGCGCGAGTTTTGTCGGGATCAGGCTGTACTCCGGAAGCGTCAACTAGATGGCCCAGAAGAGTAATTTGTCGGTGGCCAAAACGACATTTGGATGAGTTAAGTTGCAGCTTCGCCTTTCGAAATACATCAAGTATAGTTGTGAGACACTCAAGGTGAGTGCCGAACGTTGGCGAGAAGACAATGACGTCGTCGAGGTAGCAGAGGCATGTGGACCATTTGAAACCTTGGAGCAAGGAGTCCATCATACGCTCGAAGGTGGCAGGGGCGTTGCATAATCCAAACGGCATTACCTTAAATTGGTATAGGCCGTCAGGTGTGATGAACGCGGTTTTTTCTCGGTCCATATCGTCAACAGCAATCTGCCAGTATCCCGAACGAAGATCAATAGACGAGAAATAGCTGGAACCGTGCAGGCAGTCAAGGGCGTCATCTATACGTAGCAGCGGGTAGACGTCCTTCTTAGTAATGTTGTTCAGATGACGGTAGTCTACACAGACGCGCCACGTGTCGTCCTTCTTAACCAACACCACAGGTGACACCCAGGGACTCGAAGAAGGCTCAATGATGTTTTTATCGAGCATTTTGTTGACTTCGTTTAGAATTACTCGGCGTTCCGACGCAGAAACTCGATACGGTCGTCGGTGAATAGGCGTAGCATCGCCAGTAAGAATACGATACTTGACAGCGAGTGTCTGGCCTAAAGGGCAATCGTCGATGAGGAAAATATCTCGGTAGGACGATAATACTTGGCAAAGCTCTTCAGCCTGCGCCGAGGACAGGTCCGTCGCAACCATTTTCTTTATATTGGGATCGGCACCCGAGGCTGGCGCGTCACCGGGAGGCATGGTGACAAGCTCGGTGAGCCGACCACTTCGGAGTTGCGTGGTGAGGATGGGGATCGCTGACCTCCACCAGAATGTTGCGTGTGGAAAGACACAGACAGAAGAGGCTATTTACAGGCTATTTACACTGGAGCCAGGCAGCCAGGCTGACACTCGCTCGCGCGAAGCGCACCGACCAACTCCATCGTCGTTCTCGCGGTGGCTCGTTTCTTGAGCACCGCTCGATGATATCGTAATAATATTTTTGTGGCTGTATTTCTTTTGTGTTTGTGAGTGCGCTTTTCCACTGCTGTTGTGATCAGCTGCTGGGCTATACACCCTGGCAGAGGGCGCAGGGTGGCTCTCAAGCTGCAACAACGCAGCTTTTTGCCCTGCGTCCTCTCTCCTTTGTTGCTGATGTAACCTTGAGAGAGTTAATAAAATATATTGTATATTGTGGTCCACTTTTGCACGTATATGGTAAGGGCTACATAAGAAAATGTATGGTGCCTACATTTGTGTTGCCCCTTGCTTTTCTTTCAGTTGCTGGCTTGTTACGAGTTACTTATGCCTCTCCTGTTTTGAGTTGTCGAATGTAATGCAAACGGTTCACTTTCCACCACTTTATTGTAGTAAAACAGGTGTTCCGATTTCCTTTATTCGTGTTTTCATCAGGGCTGCTTTGTGTTGATAAGGCTACTTATCCTTTATGAAACATCTCACCTCACTGCAATAAAGTACGTAATACTACAAAATGAATACTACAATTTCTGATACAGAAACTGTAACACATCATATGCATATATCTGCAATCACTCACTGTTTAGGTGGCAGTTAACATGGAAAAGTAGCCTTTGAACAGATGGGCCAAGTGTATTTCTATATAACTCTTGCCCCCATTGAATGATTACAAAATTTGCATTAGAGTGTCGCTCCGTAGATGTGTACTGGCTGGAGTCTTGGCCATCAGGTATCATAGTTTGCCTTTCAGTAGGCATTTTGCCTTTCAAAAGAGCATTTTTGCTATAGTGCCGCCCTGCAGGTTAAGCTTGACTACGGGGCACATCATTCGATGTGTAGTACAACTGGTGACCCATTGCAATATAGGAAATGGGCGTTTCGTACAACGTGTAGGATAGACTATTTGTTGTCTATTGCAATAAAAGAATTTGGTTTTCAAAAACTTGGAAATGCAGTCAAAGATGACAGCATTGCACAGAAGGGTGTTATGAGATTGGGTTATAACAAAATTTGTGGCCATTGGGTAGGTTTGGTTTATGCATGAAAGTAATTAGATGTTGCAGAGGCCTCTATGTACTATGGTGGACTCTGCCTAATCAACATGTATACAAATATATTAACAAAAAGGCAAAGAATAATTGGTGCTTTGTTGGAAAATATATCGTTATGTAAGAAGACGCAGATGAAAAGCTATATAGAAGTATATTTACAACGTAATACGCCGCACTTGGCCAAGAGGCCACAGCCCGCGCTAGCCTCCAATCGTCGTCGTCGTCTTCTTACTGCTCGCCTCTTCGTCATTGGAAATACTATTCCGCAGCACTACCCCCGGCGGCAAAAGCGCCGTCCGGGAGCGACTAAAGGCCGGACTCGGAAGCAGTGTAGTAGGCCTTGAGCCTACTGACGTGCGCGACATCACTAGATGCGAGAGTAGATGACGAGGTTGAGCTAACAGGAGCAATTTCGTACGTCTCAGGCGTCACCTGGCGCAACACGCGGTAGGGCCCTGTGTATCGCGAAATGAGCTTTTCTGAAAGTCCGACGTGACGAGAGGGCAAACACAGGAGCACGAGCGCACCAGGCGAGAACTGTACGTCACGGTGTCGGGCGTCGTACTGACGCTGCTGAGTGGTTTGCGAGTCTGTCAGTCGAGCACGGGCAAGCTGGCGTGCATGGTCGGCGAGGGCGATGGTGTCACGCGCATACTCGCTGGTTGCGATCGCAGCAGGAGGAAGTGCCGTGTCAAGGGGCAGGCTCGGTTCGCGACTGTAGAGTAGATAAAATAGAGAAAATCCGGCGGTGTCGTGCTGGGAAGAATTATAAGCAAATGTGACGTCAGGAAGGGCAATGTCCCAGTCGTGGTGGTCCCTGGAAACCTACTTGGACAGCATATCTGTAAGAGTATGGTTTAACCGCTCTGTCAGGCCATTGGTTTGAGGATGGTATGAAGTAGTCAGCTTGTGTTGAGTGGAGCAGGAACGTCAATTTCCGTGATAACCTTCGAGAGGAAGCTACGACCACGGTCAGTAAGCAGCTGTCGCGGAGCGCCGCGAAGTAAGATAATGTCACGCAAGCGAAAGTCCGCGACGTCAGTGGCACAACTGGTAGGGGGAGCCCACGTGATAGCGTATCGGATGGCGTAATCAGTTGCGACGACGACCCATTTGTTCCCAGAGAATGACCTGGGAAAGGAACCGCGGAGATCTAATCCAACACGAAAGAACGGTTCCACAGGGACGGTGATCGGCTGGAGATGACCGGCAGGTAGCACCTGAGGTCTTTTCCGACGCTGGCAGGTATCACAGGCAGCAACATAGCGCCGGACGGAGCGAGCGAGACCAGGCCAATAGAAGCGGCGGCGGACGCGATCATACGTGCGGGTTACCCCAAGATGTCCTGCAGTGGGTGCGTCATGCATCTCAAAGAGCACAGTCTGTCGTAGATGTTTTGGCACGACAAGAAGAAGATAAGGGCCATCATGGAGGAAGTTCCTTCGGTACAGAATGCCGCCCTGGAGGAGATATCGGCGAACGGATGCGTCGGTAGGTGTAGAGCGCAGACGCTCGATGAGTCCTCGCAGCGATAGGTCTCGGTACTGCTCATCGGCGATGTTAGCGAAGGCAGACACAGAGAAAATGCCGTCGGCGGTACTACTGTCGGCGTCGTCAGGCTCCTCTACCGGGTAGCGAGACAGGCAGTCAGCGTCCTTGTGTAGTCGGCCCAGATTCGTAGGGGACAGTATACGAATATTCTTGTAGGCGTAAGGCACAGCGACCAAGTCTTCCTGTAGGATCTTTCAGTGAGCATAACCAGCAAAGCGCGTGATGGTGTGTGACAACGAAAAAGGGTCGGCCATATAAGTATGGGCGGAACTTCGCAACCGCCCAAACTAGGGCCAGACACTCACGCTCAGTGATGGAATAGTTGCGCTCGGAGGGTGAGAGGAGCCTGTTGGCGTAAGCGATAACACGGTCGTTGCCGCACTGGCGTTGTGCCAGTGGTGCGCCAATTCCGTTACCGCTGGCATCAGTACGGACTTCGGTAGGCGCAGAAGGATCGAAGTGGGCCAGAACGGGAGGTGTTGTCAGAAGGTCGATTAGATGCGAGAATGCAGAGGCCTCGTTATCGCCCCACTGGAAAGGGGCGTCTTTTTTCAAAAGCTAGGTTAGTGGTCGTGCTATGGCCGAGAAATTTTTCACGAAACGGCGGAAGTGCGAACAAAGGCCGATGAAGCTGCGCACATCCTTCACATACTTCGAAACAGGGAAGTGCTTAACAGCGTGGATCTTGCCTGGGTCCGGTTGCACTCCGTTCGCGTCAACGAGATGCCCAAGGACGGTAATCTGACGACGGCCTAATGGGCACTTCGATGCGTTCAGTTACAGACCGGCTCGACGAAACACCTCCAGGACTGATGAGAGGCGCTCGAGGTGCGTAGCGAACGATGGGGAGAATACTATAACGTCGTCCAAGTAGCACAGGCACATGGACCATTTGAAGCCGTGAAGAAGGGAGTTCATCAAGCGCTCAAATGTGGCAGGAGCGGTACACACACCGAAAGGCATCACTTTGAATTGATAAAGAACATCGGGTGTTACAAAATCAGTCTTCTGGTGGTCGAGATCGTCCACGGAAATCTGCCAGTAGCCGGAGCGAAGATCAATGGAGGAGAAGTAGCGAGCACCGTGGAGGCAGTCAAGGGCGTCATCAATCCGAGGTCGGGGATACAAGTCCTTTTTGGTAACCCTGTGAAGGTGCCGATAATCCACGCAAAAGCGCCATGAGCCATCCTTCTTTTTTACCAGTACAACAGGTGATGCTCATGGACTGCTTGACGGTTCAATAATGTTCATGGCAAGCATTTTGCGAACTTCTGGGTGAATAACTTGACGCTCAGCCGGTGACACTCGATACGGGCGACGATGAATAGGAGGGGCATCACCGGCATTAATGCGATGTTTAACAGCTGTAGTTTGGGCCAAAGGACGATCATTAAAGTCAAAAATATTGTGGTAAGAAAACAGAACGTGGTAGAGCTCACGAGCGTGCTCGGACGGCATGTCTGGCGCAATCATTTTCTGTAAGTCGGCGATGGTACAAGTTGCCGACTGCGATGGTAGAGGAGGATCGGGTGAATTGTCGTCTACTGCAATAGATGCTATTGAGTAATCCTCGAATGAGCAAAGCTGGGCCAGAGACATCCTGCGTGGCAGCACTTGTGTCGTCAAGCCAAAATTGACCACTGGCAGGCAGACACAATTCACCGTAATATATACAACGGCATGAGGTACTGTGATCCCGTGTGTAAGTATTACGCCTTCCATAGGAGTCGCTATGTAGAGACCGTCGGGAACTGGTGGGGATGGCACTAAGTCAACGTAAGTCAGTGCCGAAGGTGGCCAGCGAACGAAGCCGACGGAAGTGAGGCGACTGTGTTGTGGTTCAGTGGGAGCCAGAACAGGCAGGTCAAGGCGGTGAGTACTGGCGGAACAATCGATGAGACCAGAATGTGCGGAGAGGAAGTCTAAGCCGAGGATGATGTCGTGGGGAAAGTGGGCGGTGACTGTGATAGCACAATAGTGGAGCAATCGGCGAAGGAGGCGCGGGCGGCACACATACCAATTACAGGGGCTGTTCCGCCATCGGCGACACGTATAACAGGCGTCGTGGCAGGCATGATTATTTTCCTCAGCCGGTTACGAAGGTAAGCGCTCAATACCGACGAATGCGCCCCAGTGTCTATAAGAGCAGATATAGAAACACCGTCGACTTGCACGTCAAGAAGGTTTAGATGAGTGGGCAACGTCAGTAGAGGATTTGGTGGCGTAGGACGCAATGCAGCGTCACCTCGAGGCGCTGCATCATCTAGTTTTCCGGCTGGGAGCGGCGTCCGAAGGGAGTCGGCGAAAAGGAGCGACGTGGCTGGGGAGAGCGAGATTGTCGTCGTTGGGCGAAGGTGAAGGAGAATAAGGACGGTTCGGCGCAGGAGAATTAGTGGCGGCATTATCGGAGCGTGTGGCATAGGGACGAGAAGGGCCACCTGAGGGGCGAGAGTAGGCAGTATAAGCATACCGGGTCGGGGAAGTCCAGCGACTGCGAAAGTGCCGAGAAATGTGCCCGATTCGACGGCAGTGAAAACAAATGGGCTTGTCGTCAGCAGTGCGCCATTCAGATGGGTTGCGGAAACGTGGTGGGTAAGAAGATGTGGGACGGGGCGGAATTGAAGAAGCCTGGTGGGTATCAGGGTGATGGGCCGAGCAGATGATGTGAAGACCCATGTTTTCGAACTCCTGGCGGACAATTGCCTGGATCACGGAAACCGTGACTGCAGGTGCGATGAAGGGGCTGGAGTCGAAGGCAGCCGGACAGGCGGCATCAATCTCATGCCGGACGATCCTGGTAATATCGCCAGTGTTGTTGGGACGAGGAGCGTCGGTACAGGAATATGTCGCTGGGGTGTTGGGCAAACGGGCAAACTGCTGGTCGATACGTCGGCTTTTAGCGAGTTCCAGGCGGCGGCACTCTTTTATAACTGCATCCACCGTCGCGACGTTGTTGAATACGAGCAAGTTGAAGGCGTCATCGGCAATGCCTTTCAGGATGTGGGATACTTTGTCTGGCTCGGTCATGTGTGCGTAAACTTTGTGGCACAGAGCCAACACGTCCTGAATGTACGTGACATAGGGCTCTGTTGACGTCTGCACACGGCCGGAAAGCGCCCCCTGCGCGGCAAGTTGATGACCGTAGGGGTTGCCGAACAAGTCTTGGAGCTTTTGCTTGAGCGAATCCGAACTGCTGAGCTCATCTTCGTGTGTCCGAAACCAAACCCGAGGTGTGCCACCGAGATAAAAGACTACGTTGGAGAGCATGATAGTAGGATCCCACCGGTTATTGCGGCTGACGTGTTTGTACAGGCTCATCCAGTACTCGACGTCTTCCCCATCTTTGTCCGAGAATAAGCCAGGATCACGGGGAGCGGGGAGAGTGATGTAGGTCGTCGAAGTGGCAGCAGGTGTTGGAGGCAGGTGAGTCGAGTTGTCATCGCCGGGAGCCATGAAGGAAGGCCCGACGTACCGTCCACTGCGAAGCTCCGTGACAAGGTACAGGGGAGGTCCACCTCCACCAGATATGTTACGTAAGAAGACGCAGATGAAAAGCTATATACAAGTATATTTACAACGTAATACGCCGCACGTGGCCAAGAGGCAACAGTTCGCGCTAGCCTCCAATCGTCGTCGTCGTCTTCTTATTGCTCGCCTCTTCGTCATTGGAAATACTATTCCGTAACAATATGATGGTACATCTAGCACTTTTAATAACAGAAAAGGAAGCGAGAAAACAAATACAACTATCCTGTAGCTGGGGAAAAATTATCTTATGAAATCAATTCTATATTCCCTAAATGTGTTGCAGTTGAAGAATCACTAATATTCTGTATTGCATGTACAGCTACTTCTTATTGCCAATTAAGCTTTGCGAAAACGATCGATTTTAATTTAAACATATTTCTACTCATGTTCACTTACAATTAAATGGCATGCATTTGGCAAAATATTATTGGATATGTGCTAAGCTCACTCTACAAGAGCTATTTATCATTACATGTTCTTTAATAAAGTCGGATTCCATATTTAGCATACTGCACAAAACAAGGCGCTGATTTTCTTTAAAGTGTACCTTCATCAACTTTTTATGGTGGATTGTGTTTTTCTTTCTTAATTAGTGCAATCCACTGCAACTGCATTGCAGTGTAGTGCTTCGTGGAATAGCATACGCCTAATCCCTCAAAACATTGCTGTCATTCATATGAAATGGAGCGTAATGCTTTGTCTTTTTTATGTATGTTGTATAGCTTGTTGATTGACAGTAACATTCCTGCTATGCAGGAAAAGCTACTGCAATATCTGGGCCATCCTCCATTGCATCAAATAGAGCAACATTCATTCATTTAAACTGTAGCATACTTGAATTCTGTATCATTACTGTACAAAATAAAGCCCTGAAGAGCTTCAATACTTCACATTATATATTCGAGGATAACCATCCTTGCTAGGATTTTGTCCTTTCGACACCTTGAAACTACACACATGTAGAGGCCCAGGCAGTGCATTGAAAGAAGGCATATTGTCAACAACCTAATTTATGCAAATTTGTTGATCTACATCTTGCAGAATGATTTGACAACACACTTTTTACAATATTGGCTGCCTTAAAGAGCATTGACCTTTAGCTATTTTAGAATTTTAGTAGGGAATTATATGTTACCACATTGGAAACTTCAATATCGCATGTTTTATGTGCCACATATGTATGATTGTCATTTATGCCCATTACGCATAAATTATCTAAGAGTGAAATTTCAGTTTGCCATCAGGATTCCGTGGTTAGTATTGGTCTCCCAACACTCACTGAGAGAGATAGTGCTGCCCACTATTCTGGCGGGTATATGCAATTTATCATAGCCAGTACAGTATAGTAACACAGACATATCTAGCATGGTTTGCCATCACCATCAATGTTCAAGTTTAATTAAACTCGATATCACTTTAAACTCAAATTGTCCCAATAATAAAACAGCATTACAAATAATAGACGCAAGCCTAGCAGGGTAATAATTTAGTTAATACTTTGGCATGCATTATGAAATCATATGCTCAAATATTAGAATAAATGTTATAATAGCAAAGTACATGCGCATGCATGTTTATACATGTAAAAAATGGGACTACATGCAGTGGTACCATTTGGCAAATCAAACAACCATGTATATCCTCCTGAGACCCGGGATGCATTTGGGTGCACAGATTTTTCCCAAACTTTCAGAATAAATCAGTATGGTTATGAAGATGAAAAGTGTTAAATGTTTTTTCAATAGCCGTGATAATTTCAGCTCAGCGCGATGTCCAATATATTGGACACTGGGATGCTACCCGGTCTTTCTTCACCCAGCGCGCACGTAATGACGTACCGCAGATATTACGCAAAACTCGTGTGCAAAAATATTTTAATAACTCAAAAGGCAAAGTAGTCAATAAAGTACATAAGAAGAGCATTCCTCTGCTTAAAAAAAAATTTGCTCTTGTGTTCACTTCCCGTGGGTAATTTCAAAACACCTGTTTGTCCTTGGTGATGCAGAAGAAGAGCCGACATTTGGTGCAAAAGAACTTTGTTTTCATGTCGCAGCCCTGTAGTCTGCAACGAGCAGTGTTTGCAGTGTCTGCCAGTATTGAGTAGTGGGTAGTGCTCTTTTCTTGGGGTTCTCGAGGAGACAGCCGCACCTGCTTTGATGGCGGATGCCACTCACCTTCGTCCTCACTCTCCGTTTCATCCTGCTTTTTCCCTTGAGCCATGAGAGTCTCAGCAACAGATTGGTGGAACTGCATATAGCTGAGTATTTCTTTCCGCTGCTTCTTTAGGGAGCGTATGTCGCGCGTGTTCTGCACCCAGGAGTTGTTGAGGGCAATGTCGAAGAGGTGAAAGATGGCTCTGATTGTCCACTTGTTGACGCCTGCTTTTATCATGTAGTAACTTATCATTCGGTCTGCCTTGTCAACACCGCCCATGTTGAAGTTGTACATGCGAACAATATCTGGTAGAGGGATATTGATATGTTTTTCCCTTACGAGACCACCTGCGACAGTAGGTGTCTTGCGGGTCCAAGCCATGGATTGAAAAAAGAAACGTTATTGGCTTAATTCATCAGATACGCGAGGCCGGTCCCCCGAAGAAAAAAAAAGACACGATTTCGTCCACAAGCCGCTAAACGCCAACAGTACTCGCCTGCAGTCCATAACAAGGCCATCGCAAAAGCGCGGTCAAAATAACCGGGTTGAGTCCTAGCGTCCAACGTAATGGACACGCGAAATCAAAGGAAGAGTAAAAAAAGGTAAGCGCGCAAACAGTTAAAATTTTGTATTCTGCACGTACGCTGTTGTATTAACTTTAATATAAAATCAAAGATATGCCCCAAAAGCAGGTAGAAATACGAGAAACAGTGCCTACTTCTCCGGCTGCTGCCGTAAAACGCCGCGCCGCTTAATGCCGCCATTGTGGAACTGTTTCGGCGGGAATTTGAACGATGTATTTTCATCAATGCTGCATAGATGGCGCAAGCAGGTGTCCAATAAGTTGTACAGTGGGGTTTTATGAGGATGAAAGCCTTGTCACATGAGTACTGTCTCATATCTGAATGTCCAATATATTGGACAAATCCCCATAGCGGGGTCTCAGGAGGATATATTAGGCACCCACCATCATCACTCGACAAGTTACCACCACTGACACACACACCTGTCTTGTTCTGGCTGTCACGTATATTCGCTCATTTTCCTTCCACTGTGCCTTTCACGATCAACCGAGGACACACCACTGTTCACCCAGCATGCACACCATCTATCGACCATTTACATGCCACCCCGTATGTACAAGGACCATTCACCCAGCACATCCATCATTCACCCACCATTCCCACAGGTCACCGAGTATATACTCACCATCCTCCCAGCACGCCCAGCATTCACCGACCATTTACACATGTCACCCACTATATACCCCACCATCCACCCTCTACACCCACCATTCACATAGCACATCCACCATTGAGACAAGTCGCACAGTATGTATCCCACCAATACATCCCACCATCTACCGCTGTACCCACCACGCACCCAACATACTCATGATGAATTCCATCATACCCACCATGTTTTACACCATGCCCAGCACATTTTACATGCCCAGCATAAAATTCATCATGGGCAATGCTGGGATTTTCGATAGGGTCACAGCTTTGTAGGGGTATCCGGTACACGAACGCAAAGCACCTCCACTAGGTTACGTAGTAGCAACGTCAAAGAACACAGTAGAAATACGGTGGATGACAAAACTAGCTTTTATTTTGCAGACCTGTTTCCAGAAAACCAGACACAACGATAGTGGCGAACACAGTCGGCAATCGTCGAAATGTGATCAGCGGGTCAAGCGCGTCAGCTTTTATACATGATCCATCGACGTTTCCAGAGTAGTAGCTTGTACCCGCGTGTCTTTCAGAAAGTTTTAACCATTCGCGTCACACATGCAATCAGGTTACACATGCTTCGGTGACAACAAGATAGCAGCAAGAACCGTCGATGACATTCGAGAAACTTCCGATAAGTGCGGGCGCGTACCGCGCTGAGCAGTATCATTTTTTGGACGGTGAAAAGCGCTTAACCGAAAAAGATATAAAAGTATACGTGTGAATATACATGGTGAGGATGTAAAGGACGCTATAGGAAAGTAATATCGGGTTTAATCTCTCATACAAACAGGCGAGTACAGCAGTGGAGCAGCAGCTTCCGGTTTTACTTTATGCGGACGACATTGTGTTGCTAGCTAACAAGCAAAATATTATGCAACGTCTGGCCCATATCTGTGGACAGGAAGGCGAGAATTTATGTATCACATTTAGCGTAAGAAAATAGGTGCTGTGTTACTAAATGAAAACAGTGAACAGACAAGGTCAATACAGGGCCAGAAAATACCTTGCGTGAAGGAATATAAATACATTGGTATATGGATAAGCAAAAGCAACAGATTTATGGAAACACCGCAAAAAAGCAATAGCAGTAAGGGCGAAGAGAAAGGGGGCCATAATGATAAACAGAGCGCTATTGGGATACAATAGGTACGAGGTACTCAGGGGTATGTGGAAAGGTGCAATGATTCCAGGACTTAGATTTGGAAATGCGGTTGTTTGCTTGAAATCAGGGGTACAATCAGGAATCGATGGCAACGAAAGGTCAGTGGGGCGCCTCGCATTGGGCGCTCACGGGAAGAACACAAGCGAAGCTGTACAGGGTGATATCGGGTGAAGAAATGTTGAAGTGAGGGAAGCTCATAGTGAAATTGATTGCAAAGAACGACTAAGGAACATGGAAAAAAGTAAATGGACTGGGAGAGTGCTCAGTTGTTTGTACAGAAAAAACATTGCTTCCCTGTGCAGGAAAAAACACTAGGAAGCTTACCAGCAAGTATACAACATGTATGGTATGGTGCACTCAACATCGAGGACTCCCAGGCCCGTAAGAAGCGTCGCGCGGAACATAACCACCTTTGCTGCGCAGCGAAATGTGCTGCAGGCCGCGAATGTATGTGTTCTATGTATACATACGATAATATTATTTGAATTGCGTAGAGTGTCATAATTGAATTAACGTGTAGCACTTCTGCCTCAATGTGATTTACAATGTGAGACAATGATAATACTCAAACCCTCTGAGACATAATGAACAATGATAAAGAACGCCTCAAGAAAACGCGTCTCCATGTGTGCTCTATGGACCGGGCAGATTAACAGCAGTGGTGCACGCGAGGCAACGTGTAACATCCACTAACCACTCTGGTATTGAACTAAATGCCTAACAAATTATACATTCGCCTACAACAACATCGCTAAATTTCATCAATCAAAGCAAACAGCATACAAAGCTTCGCTTGCATCGATTCTCACAGTGCGTGGGATCTACCTTTTTTTCCAGTAACCACAACGTTAAGTATAGGAAAGCGGCACGTTTTTACAAGAATATGTGTTCCATCCCAGCCTTTGAGCCTTGATGTCA
Organism: Dermacentor variabilis; assembly: GCF_050947875.1. Lineage (NCBI taxonomy): Eukaryota > Metazoa > Arthropoda > Arachnida > Ixodida > Ixodidae > Dermacentor > Dermacentor variabilis. The sequence goes on along the minus strand of NC_134575.1, from coordinate 43,066,989 downwards.
TCATCTGACACCACGCGTATAACCTTGCTTAAATGTGTAATTTTTCCATTTGTCTTTTTTATCATGCTTTTGAAAACCTTTTCGCGCTAAATATGTCGAGGAAGAAGATTCATCTCCAACGAAAAATTCAAGGCCGAAACGGTTAAATACAATCGTTAATATCCTCTAATAGAAGCATCTTCGTTAGCTCATGCAAAATGGCCTTTACAAACGGAAAGATTGGGAGTGGGGATCCCTTGCCTTTGCTCTCTAATGTGTATATATTTTTAATGTACGAACTCCCCCATAACTGCTTCTAACATTCCAACAAACTCTATATTTATGCGTTATATTTGTGGAAAAGGGTGCTCATTGTTTCGGAAATCAATTTGGTAGAATGTTTTGGCAAAGGCGTGTTTGTCTCAGGCTTGTGAACATAGACATGTGTCAAGAAATAACTGGCTTTAGTTCTATAGCAGCAAGGGCAGGGGGGAAGGAGGCAGGGAACCAAATTAATAATTTGTAACGTACGGATCATAGCCGACTATCCTATTAATTAGCAACTATCACACAATGCATTATGTACGCCAACGTCTGCTACATTTTGGGGGAAGGATGACTGCTTTACATGTACTGGGCTGTAATAAATATCATTTGCACAACTGTCAAAACATTGTGAATATCTAGACGATGTATGTTTCTTGTTCCGTTACACTGAATATTGTATATTATTTTCTAAATGTCTCTAATTGAACCTTTATGTTTTTATTACAGTTTGAGTTCAATGGTGTTCCATTGGGATACATGCAGGTCAAGTTCATGTACTTGAATCCGCTTTTCAGATTAATAGAAATTTATGGCCGTGGAGACCGCACATCATCAAGGGAGGTGCACTGGGCGTACAATAATGTCAGTGACGCATTTGCACTTTTCGAAATCCAAGACATGTACAGAGCGGAATACGTAAGTTTACATCGGCGTAAATGCCGTAACATTTATTTGTTTTGGCAAGCCTATAGTTGACGAAGTGTAAACGGTAACTAGTTCAGCAGCGGGGGCCACTTTCTGATATGGACGAGATGCGGAACTGTTCGTGTACCATTCGCCCAGTGCACGTTGAAGAATCCCAGGTCATCAAATTTAATCCAGAGTACACCATTAAAGCGTGCCTGGAAAGGATATTGTCGTTTTGGCACGTCTTACCCGAGAATTTTATTAACATGATTAGCATTCTTAGGGTATTTCAAACAGTTTTGGGAGGTTAAGTCTGTTATCAATGGCTCTAACCGCTTTCCCACATATCTGGATTTCTGGACATTTCATGTTTTAATGCATAGCGAGTTGGGCTGCGGTAGTAACAGGGTTAAAAACCAACCGTCGTACCAAGTTGGGTTATTAAGTGGATATGCCACAGTGCATACCTATGGCCGCTCTTCAACGAGCCTGTTTGGCGCCGCCATGGGTCACTGGATATATGAGACTGGGTATGCGACACTCTTGTGCTGTTCTTTAATGAAGCTCATTGATGACAACTTGCATCACTAGGCATATGCCAGTAGGCCTGTGCCACTCTTCAATAAACGTATTTGACACCAGCTTGGGTGACTAGGGGATTCCCGCTGGGATTGCGGCACTCTATGTTGAGAAGAAAGATCCTTCGATTCTCGGCAGAATGGAAAGCGCACCAAGCGCAGACTTTACGGCAGGACCTACAGACGGCGCAGCCTGTGCAGTGGGCGCAGTGTCTCAATAGCAACGCCACTATGCAGGTTGTCAACTATGCAGCACCCCTATGCAGGGTATCCACCCACCGCTCGTCGCCTTTCGATATCGCCAGCGCCATAGTGGTTTTCTCTGGCATGGTGCTGTTCTTCGGATATCTTCCTTAGCGTGTATTCGGCTAGCTTTGTGTGTGTACGTGCGTGCATGGATGGGTATGTGTCTGCCTGCGTATTTGTGCGGGCGTGTGCCTGTGTGAGTTCTGTGCGTGTGCTTGTGCATCCATGTTTGTGTGATCGCGCGCGTCTGCTTATGTGGGTGCATATCTATGCGTGTTAATCTAGATGTGTATGTGTGAGCACGTGTGCACGTGCTTTTGAGCGTGTGCCTGCTTATGTATTCCGTACGACGGATTGTGTTGGGCTTTTACGTGCAATAAACCTCTTCAATATTGGCGCAATGTATGCCGAGAAAAAATATTTCGTCGTTCAGATGTGTTTAGATAGGAGCTCCTCACTAAACATCCTTACATTATTGTTTAATTGTGTTTAAAGCTTTCTTTAGAATATAATACAACACCGAACCCTTTCTCTTATCAAATTATACCTTCCTTGAAATTTCTTGTGTGTTTCTTCTACAACTATCTAGAAGTCGAGTAGGTTTCTAGCCTCTTATCGTGGGCTCATCTCAAAGTTAATGCAGCCTAAAGGTGTTGGCGGTCTGTGCTACTGTGGTAAAGCATCGGACTGCTGCCCTTGAGGAACCCTTGTAAGGTGGTTTCGGCTCTACCTAAAATGAATGAAATTTGAATGGTTAATTCGGGTAGTCGAATTCGCCGATGGCGAAACCGGCTAGTAGAAATGCAGCCGGGTTCCTTTCTCATTGCACTGCTACTACTGCACGCTATGTCTCACTTCGGGCACCTTCATACCAACACTGGCTTCCAAGGTGGGGATGTGGTCGCCACCGGCTCCATTTTGGTTCTCACCTCCGCCGTGGAACCTGTACAAGGTTGGCCTGATTTTGTCGCAAGCGTACAGATTGATCTGGAAAAGTGCGAGAAGTTGCAATTTCGTGAAAGTAAGTGCTTAGTGTTGCATTGTATTGTCAAAGCAAGCTTTAGGTAAATTTTTTTAGTTGAAATTTCACGCCCTTTAAGCATAGTCGAATGCATCTTACAAGGGTTTCTCAAGGGCAGCAGTCCGCCGCAGTACCACAGTAGCAGACATCGGCCCACATGTTTAGGGTGCACTATCTCCGGGATCAACCGACGTTAAGAGGCTAGAAACAGACTCGATACGAAAAAGTGCTGGTAACTCGCCAAGTCTTTGTCTTTAGACACTTGTAGCCCGGTATTACTCCTATCCTCACGCGAGGAGTGACACGATAATGTGCGCTGCGCCGTGGTTCCGCCTCTATATCACCTCTAACTCACTCAGCAAGATTTTGCCTTCCATAGACTTCAACTGTCAATTGTATCGCCCTTTTTACTTTACTCTAACGTATTTACCATGCGCTTTGCAACTCGGTTGCACCAGAGCATGCGTCCCTTGTAACAGTGGTAAAAAGCCCGACCACCGACCCGAAATCCCAAAACACGAGAACAGGCGAACGAGCCAGAGGAACTTTTTCGCTTTAAAATGATGCTGCACAACATAAACGGGTTTATAGAACTGCAGGCGTCATGCTTGAGCTACCATCGGGCGCGTACGTATGTTTATGAACTCCTTCTCAGGCGGCGACCAGACTTTGAGGCCGTCGACGTGTTCTGCGATGCCACCCGTATCCCAGAATTCTGCACCTTGGGATGTGTCAAGTGCGTGAATGCCGTGAGTGGAATGGGTCTTCCCTGTGAGGACGACGACGACAGGTTGCAGTGATCACACGACGGCGCCGAAGATATTGAAGACAAGGGCAATGACGGTTGCACGAGGCATGAATTGAGAACATAAGGCGCTCAGCCAATGAGTGATGTAAGCAGCAGTAGCGAGGGAGAAGAAAAGGAGAAAAAATAATCAGGGGAAAAGAAGAAGGGCAAGCCATCGAGGAGTGAGATGTTCGACAGTAGTTCGGGCGCAGGAGTGAGTGATCCCCGTTCTTCGTGTCTTCTACTAGACCAAGGTGACCTTCCAGAGCCGTGACCACTAAGGTGACGTGGCAAGGTGCATTACCACGTAGGAGAAGTGAAGCTTGTGCAAAGGTAGCAGAGGCGACGTCACTGGACTTCGTATCGAGCTTCGAGGCATCTAACCTGCCAAACTACCCTTATGTTCTAGACGTCGTAACCATATCTCCTCCTGCATGGTTTAATTCCTAGTGTTCGCCTGGGGGTGACCAAGACTGTTTTGATGCTGCGTAGCCTCGTTACTGCCACTGCACTTGAGAGGCCGTCTACGTCGTCGCCCAGTCCTGTGCATCTCCCTGTTACAGTGTATACCATGTAATTGTGGGCTGTCTTGAATTTTACCTTTTCTTTTACACTTGTACTTTCTGTGTTTTACCAGCTGTACATGTTGATATGATTTGTATCATTCTGTCGATTGTTTAATGAATGGGTTGAACGAATGTCCTCGTATTTTCATGCGCGCAGGTTTTGCATTAGGAGCAGTCATTCAATTAATAACATAACACGCTGTTACCAGCCTGTTCATATCGGTCACATGCTTCTCTCTTGCACACATGCGTCACATTCAACCATGGCACAGGCGGAGTGGTAATAAGGTTTATTTAGCCAAAAGAGAAAGAATCTGTGAAGCCTACCACCTCGAGGAATCAGTTTAAGCGAAGCTGTTATTAGCGGTTGTGAACAGCGCTGTTCTGGCTAGTGATCTCTTGGAAGTAGAAACCATGTGACTCAGTTCCGCACAATACTGCACGTTCCACGCACCACGACGCAGGAATGACGATGATGGAGTGAGCACGATGGCATGAAGACGACTGTGTGACTACTATGCAGGGACGGCGGTATAATGGGGATGATTGTATGACAACAGTTGCATAACTGCACTGCAATCACTACGGCATAATGCCATCGGCAAACGACCACGATGGCGCGAGGACATCTGCATGACAACAATGCAAAAACAACAATGACATGATGACGGTGGAATGGTGACGCTAGAATGACTACTATGGAGTGATAACGCTGGAGCGAGCACTGGCATTACGAGCACAGGGCAACAAAGATGCAAAGACGACGATAGAATGACGGCAATGTGACGACGATAGCATGAAGACTATGGGATGACAACGCTATAGTGGCGACGACGGTACGACGGATGCAGCAGCACAACGACGTGATGCGGTTGCTAGACATGATGCAATGACATGAAAAAGATGGTGTGACGCGTATTCATGACGATTCCATGAGGACAACGATACGACAAGATGTCATGACCATTGGATGACGACGTTAGAGCGACGACGATCGTGCAACAACGACGTGATGCAGATCATGAAATGATGCCGATAGAACGACCATGCTGGCATGACAGCTGAGTGATGTCGAAGCAAAAAAGACAATCCCCGCAGGGGCGTCTGCGTCAGCAGGCGTTTGGTGTGTTGCGACACCACGTACCCGAGAACATGAGGCTTGGACCCTCTCGTGTGTAGCAGTGCGCGGCTTAGCCGTGTCTCGGGAAACGGGGATCCTGGGTGTTGAGTCGATGCCCGGTGCTCGAATTTTTAAGGCCCTCGACGGTGGCAACCCACCTCTCTGTCCACTGCTTCACATAGATGGCACATCCAGATTGGCCCACTTGCAGGAACCAGGCAATCGCCTTTCAATGTGCCTCTCTCCACAAATCTTCGTCTTTCTCTCACTTTTTGTGCTTTCCTGTCTTCTTCAATCTTCTATTTACTTCCTTTCTCCTTGGCGCCAATGGCTAACGCTGTGTGGCTATCCTACCTTGAATACAACATATTTGCCTATAGTGAAAGTGTGCCACTAGTGTCGTGGAGACTTGTATGTAAGCTCTGCCGCGTCCCCTCGTTAGGCTCTGTGGTGGGCGGTCGGTGGTGTTGCTGATTGTTTTTATATGTATTCATGGCAACTTCTTTTCCCCCGCTCCCTGATCACCCTCAAAAACGAGGGCACACCGAAGATGTCTAAGTTGTTCTGGCAATCGAAGAGAGAACTGTCCTTGCTCTAACGAGATCAACGTTGATAAAGCTGAAAAGACGGGGACGATGATCACACCCTTCGCCATTCCGAAATCTCAGACGGAAATTTTTTGTCTCAGTTACAAATAATCGAAAGTGGCCAGCGGTGATCTATTTCTAGAGCTCCGCGATCAGAAACAACATAAAAAATACCCAATCTTGTATATATTGTGAGTGTTCCAGTAAAAGTGACCCCACACCCTACCATGAATACTACACGTGGCGTTGTCTCCGATGCTGATCTGATAGAATCGTCTGAAGCCGAAGTTCTAGAGCGTTAGATTGACCAGAACGTTATCAGTGTTAAAGGAATTAAAATGAGCCTTGAGGGAAAAGAAAATGCTACCAAGCACCTAATATTTACATTTGGCTTAAACAACCTACCCGATGCTATCGAGACAGGATATGTGAATCAGTGATACGGCGACAGTTCACAGAACTGCCGAGGTCATCAGACGTATGCAAAATGAATTATTAAGGAACACTTTCCTGGATCATGTCAAAACTCTCTCCACTGTGTGAACTGTGATGGGGAGCACGCCGCGTGTTGGCGGTCCTGTCCATCATGGAAAAAGTAAAAGAAATAGTAACAATCAAAGTGTAATCGGCGCGCCGACGTCGAGACCTTTCACGCGCGATTTCTTGCCGCTGCTAGTCGAAGGCTGCCTGGTCCTCGGGGGAATGCACAGTGCGTGGCCGTCCCATCCGTTTTCCGAGATTGAACTGGACAAAAAAGAAGCCGGCGCAGCCTTTTGTCTCCCCGGCGGAAGCGAAGCGGCTCTGACTAGTTGCGCGCATAGCGTGAGCACGCGCCTATTTAGCTGGGACCCTTGCGAATGGCTCACGCTCAGTGCCGTAGCAGTTGTCAACTTACCAAACCCCCCTTTCAGAAACTGTGCTCTGGGAGCAAGTGCCTTTTTTTGAGTGACCACGACATCGCTACCGAAACCTGCGAGTCATTACAAGCTTCGCTTCAAAACGGCATTTTCCCCAGAGAATTCAAGTGAGGAGGTCGTAAGACGAGCCTTGCGACCCTTAGAAACAAAAGAATCTCACTTTTGCCTTGAAATTAATTCAACAATGATGTTGTTTTGACTTGATAACAGAGTTGGGACTGTATGAATAGTGTCAAAATGAGTTACATACAAAGGACAACCAGCTTTTCCACCCAGGAGTTCAATAATTTTGGAGCATTTCTCACCCTGAGACAGGCAGACACCCCTGATCTAAACATTATTCAAGCTTGAGTACTGCTCAAGTTCAGACATTTTAAGTGAGAGCCGATCATTGCACACAGCAAGGCTTTTGTTCTTAGCGGCCGCGACTGCATTGTCTGCTTTCACAGCCTCTAGCTCATTATTCACGAAATTCGTGGAGTCCCTAATATTAGCTAATTCTTGCTGTGGTTTTTTGGTTTCAGAAGGGCTGCATATCGTCGTCGCACAGATAACTGAATTAAGCTTCTTCGAAAGCACGAGAAATTGATTTTCAGCAGAGAGCTTAAGCTCGTCGAACTTCCGGGATAGCGCAGCAACCGTAGGAGCCGTAAATGAGCGACGACCCAGTAGGGCTAGGAACACAAAGCAAAATGAGATAGATTACCAGTAGTAGGAAAATACGCAGTTGAGGAGCCAGACTGAAAGGGCCGCCGCGTCAGATCACTCAATCGTATATAGTCAACGCCCGGATGTGACCGGGCATTTTAAGTGCTCGGCCAGGAACAAGGGTGACAACTTGCATCGAAGATAGGCTGCAAGGCTCACTGATAGTACTCTTGATGGAACATGGTTGTAAGGGCGCGTTTTGAGGACATGACACTGAAAGAATGCATACGGGCAGCCTGTGTGCATTCTTTCTATGTATTGTCATCAAAACGAGCAGTTACAACCAGGTTCCATCAAGCCAGCAACTAGCTAGACCATCTAAAGTCTATTGATAGTATTCAGGGCATACGAGGCACACTTGGATGATTTACGCGCAGGCACGTTGAGTCAAGTTGCAATTCATAGCTGCCGATTTAAGACAGAAAGTGCTAGTCAGACTTGAGCAAATTGACCTGTAGCACAATTGAATATCAATTGGACCTGTGCTCGCATGCGCAACCAGCACTGCTCTGATGCGGGCGCCCCACTGGTCTCTGCTATGAGGCCTAGTCTGGTGATCTGTGCAGGTGCAGATCGACGTTACGAGTGCTGGAGGGGGGGGGGTAGATATGACGCCTTTTGGTTACCCTGTGTACGGGGTTCCAGGTTGCTAAGTGAATGATAGATGACCGGCGCTGCTGTTGTCCCTATCGGGAAGTAGCTTGGTTCTACCAGGCAGATCACCTTTAGGACGAGGGAAGAGCAATTTGATCTGTGCTCGTATCAGCAACCACCACTGTTCTGTCCGTGATTACGCGAATTCCCTGCCGCCACAGACTGCCTGGATTCGGACTATATCCGGTGCTTATTATTGCAAGAAGCATTCTTTGGCTACTTCAGTCGTTTCGAGCACTCTGTCTAGTCTCTTACGCCGACCCGGTAGTCCAAGTTGTATACCTTCTTGGGCCACTAGGTATGCACTAGGCAGGGGCCACCTCGATTCGCATTATATCCGTTTGCTTGCGTTACGCCCGGTACCACCTAACTGTCCAAGACTGTAACCAGGAGAAAGCAGGGATGGCAGTGGTATCACGTCGGCGACGTGATTATGGCATCACTTTTACTATGACCCATGTGGAGCCTCGAGTCTAACAATATACGATGTTTGCATTCACTATGCTGGTGAAGGTCAATTGCCCAAGAATGTATCCAGAAGCCAGCAGGGATGACAGTAGTACAACGATAACAGCGCGACAACAATGGTCCAATTACGATGGCATGACGGGGACTCTGACGACAACGCAGCAGTGACGGCAATAGCATGACGTCAGTGGAATGACGAGGAAGGCGTGTAGGGGTTCAAGTTTTCGTCCGCGCTTACGTGCATCACCTCCCAACGCGGGCCCCCTTTAGTGGCACTATATCCGGTGCGTAATATTGCGATTACCTATCTTTGGCTACTCCAGCTGTTCTCAGCCATACATCTAGTCTCTTACGCCGAACCAGTCGCCCAAGTTGTCTACCTTGTTAGGCGACCAAGTATGTGATCGGGGTCGTGATCTCTTCAAGGTCGCTCCATCGTCATCATTCCAGCTTCATGACCTTTCTCATCAATCCGTCGTCGTTACGCCTTGTACGCCTACTTAGGCACTCAACTTTTCTAAAAGCTTGGGTCATTAGGTATATTATTTATTATTTATTTTTATTTAATAATACTGTCAGCCCCCATTACAGGAGTGAAAAATACAAACACATACAAGGATACAGTATGACAACAAAATCAAGTAAATGAACAACTGTAGATATTTCAGCAGGGACGCGAATCAGTTTAAATTCTATGCACCTTACAAACTTCCCCCCAAAAATAAGAAGCAAAATGAACAGATACACCTTTGCCAAAGTTATGATATACATATTAGTTAGCCGCAAAAAGAATAACGTGTACACATTGCAAAAATTCCTCAACGCATGACGCCGACATGACAGAGCCGGGGAGCGCATTCCATTCCGTAATACCTCTCGGGACAAAGCTGTACTTAAAGCAGTCATTTCTGACTTGAGGGGGTGTGATGTACTGGCTATGACGATGTCTGGATATTTCATTTGTCGAGATTTTGAAGAAGTTGTGTTTGTCGACAAGCAAGTGACCATTAATGATAAGGTAAATTAGTTTCAGTCGCTCATACCTGGTACGTAAGTCTAGCGGAGGTAAGTCGGCAAGTTTACAAAGTTCAGTGGGGGATTGGCAGTAGCGATACTTGTTAAATATGAACCTTGATGCTAACCTCTGGATTCTGTCAATCTTTTGTTGGTTGGATTTAGTGTAGGGATCCCATACAGCTTTAGCATACTCCAAGATAGGACGTATTAAGGATTTATAGGCTAAAATTTTGACCTCAGGTGTCGACGCACTTATATTCCGTCTTAGGCTCCAGAGCGCTTTGCTGGCCTTACCACATACAGCATCAATGTGTTGATTCCATCTGAGGTCAGAAGTGAACGTTACTCCTAGATGCTTATGTTTATCGACTCTGCTAATAGTTATACTGTTTATGTTGTAAGGGTAACGCAAAATTTTTTTCTTTCTCGTTATGGACATAACAACAGACTTAGCTGCGTTTAGTTCCATCTGCCAGTCGTCACACCATTTTTTAATTATTTGCAGACTAGACTGTAAATTGGCCTGATTATTACCATCTCGAATTTTATTATACATCACACAATCATCAGCAAACAGTCTGACAGGGACATTAATATTACTGGGCAAGTCATTTATAAAGATCAGAAATAAAAGAGGACCTAAGACACTTCCTTGCGGAACTCCGGACACAACACGAAAAGGGCGTGATGTGCACCCCCCGATATCAACGTATTGTTCTCTAGAAGAAAGGTAAGATGAAAACCACTGAGTGATTGCGGGGCTCTGAAATACAGAATTAATTTTTATGATTAACTTCGGATGGGACACCTTGTCGAATGCTTTCGCAAAGTCGAGGAAGATTATGTCTGTTTGACCACGGGAGTTTAACGTTTCAGAGAGGTCATGTACAATTTCAATGATTTGGGTGGTTGTTGAGAGCTGTTTTCGGAAACCATGCTGTCCAGGAAAAAACAAGTTGTATTTGTCCAAGTAAGAAACTAATTGTTTATTAACAATGTGCTCGAGGAGCTTAGAACACGCGCTTGTAATAGAAATCGGTCTGTAATTTGCCACTTCCGCTGCACTGCCACTTTTGTGTATAAGTATGATTCTTGCGCGTTTCTATGCTACCGGGAAGCAACCACTATCAACAGAAGACTGAAAAATTTTACTTAGGTATTTAGAGTTCCATTCTGCATATCTACGTAAAAATTCATTTGGAATGCCGTCAGGACCAGGGCTCTTCTTAACATCAATATTCAGCAGAAGATTTAAAACACCTTGTTCATTGATTTCAATGTCTGCAATGGGTGGTCTAGCAGCTGTGTAGGCTACATAAGGTGTATGACCATTATCTTTAGTAAAAACGGATGCAAAGTAAGCATTAAAATTATCAGCTTGCATTGCAGCAGTACTGCAGGATTCTGAGGATAACGGTTTTGTGAATGGGTTGACATACCGCCAGAACTTTTGCGGCGCCTCTTTAAGGAACTTGGTAAGTGTCACATTATAAAACTTGTCTTTAGATTCTTTTATAAGGCATTTCAGGTCATGGCTCATGTGTTGAATTGAGATCTTCTTATCGGGGGTTGGATTCCTCGAACAGTCCCCACGTTTTCGCCTTAATCTTCTCTTTAGATGTAGAACTTCCCTTGTAATCCAAGGATTTTTCTTTTTAATTCTTTTATAGCACTTTGGTATGTAGTTTTTAATACAATCCATGACCGTTGCAAAGTAGTAGTCCCATAAATCATCTGTACTAGTGTTTGACTCAAAGAGATGAACAAAATGGTCGAAAGAACGCTCTAAAAAGTCTAACACACCAACATCATTGGCAGAGGAAAACTTCAAAGATGTTTTATGAAGAGCACATGGGTATGGTACAGGTCCTAAGCTTAGAAATGCTTGCACCATTTTATGGTCCGAAAGACCATCCTCCGTTTTACATATTTCTAGATATGGTAATAAAGAATTTGACAGAAAAATTAAATTAAGTATTGATGACTTAGCCTCACAGATTCTTGCATAATCTGTCACTACCTGGGTTGGGCCTAAACAGAAAGCTAGCTCCAAAAGCTGGTCACAACTTGAAACCTCAGTCTGCCCCGGTGAAAGAGTCGGCCAATCAATGCCGGCCAAGTTAAAATCACCTAAAAGTATAATGTTATTGCCTTGATGCATGTTAGACTCCATAAACTTTCTTAAATGCAAAATAACATCTACGGGTGAGTTAGGAGCCCTGTAAATCCAACCAATAAGGACTTGATGTTCACCCAACTTTGTTTTCATCCAGACCGTCTCCATCACTTTCTCGGTCTCGAGAATATCATATGGTACACCGTTCTTTATCAAGAATGCTACGCCACCACTTCGACCTTCCCGATCTCTTCTGACAATTGAATACCCAGGGGATGTGACCTCTGAATAATTTAGATCCTTACGCAGCCATGTCTCTGTTATACCCATAACATCTGGTTCATGCTCCAAGACAATGCTCTCTAGGGATTCCAACTTATTTAGGATACTTCTGGCGTTCACATTAATAATACTAAACTTTGCCTCTTTTGTACTGGGATGTCAGGTGTTTCTTGCGCGAAGTGGTTGCACAACTTTGACCCTTTCATGTTTATCTTCATCCCAACTGAAGATTACATTATTAACTTTCAAATTATCGAAAATCAATGCCACTTTTGCTCCACCTTTCCTTTCCTCAGAGCAAGAATTCCACAGCTTCTTTCGTAATTCAACAATCCTTTTAGAATATTCTTCGCTAATACTAATCTGGGTGCCTTTGAGCTTGCAACAATATTGTAGTATTATTTTCTTATCCCTGAAATCTACGAACTTTACTATGATCGGGCGGTTCACACCAGGAATCCTCTTTCCGAGCCTGTGAATCCTCTCGATGGAGCCTAACTTAAGCTTGAGTATACCTTCGAATATGTCCTCGTTTACTTTCTTCATTAGCATTTCCTCACTTTCTTGCCCTTCTTCCACAACTCCGCGTACAATTATGTTATTTCGTCGAGATCGGTTTTCTATATCATCAACTTTACGGCCGACCTCAGCCAAATTAGCATCCTTCCTGATTACTAAATTCTCAATTTTAGTGAGCCTGTCACGTGTTTCATCCAGAGACAGCAATTTATTTTCTATCGTTGATAGCCTGTTTTCAACCAGTTGCAAACTAGTATCAGAGGAAGCTTGCTTTTCTTGTATGTCATTAAGCTTAAGCAGGATTTTCTTCTGCGTTTCAAGTAGTTCCTTAAGCATCTCGTCATTCAGAGGACCAGGGTTTTCTTCAACGTCTCCGGATATTAACAGCAACATCCTCAACACTGACAAACAATCACATAAGCAATACCAAAGGATGTGTGGACACGGCAGCACGACCAAACAGAGAAAATTGCTACGGAAACCAATATTTTTTTTACTAACCTGCACGAACAACGGTATGTCAGTCGACAAAGTCACGGCCTGGCTGCCGTGTCCGCTGAAGGAAAGAGCCGGTGAAGACCCTCTTATAAGCGGTGGGCGTGTGCCGACGTCAGAGTCCATTGGCGTCATCGTGCGCCCAAATGTTGCGCGGTAGTTGATGTACACGTGCGAAAGCAGCGGTAACATCCAGATATCAGGATCCGGACGGGATGTGCCGTCTTCACTTTCCAAAGCAGGGAAGCACGGTGCTTGGACGGACGCAAACTCCAGCGGCCAGGAGCCATGGTCCGCGCGATGTAGATGGCCAGCTGCAGTGAAGAGCACACAGGCCGAAAAGACCTGCACGAACAACGCTATGTCAGTCGACATAGTCACGGCCGGGCTGCCATGTCCACTGAAGGAAAGAGCCGGTGAAGATCCTCTTATAAGCGGTGGGCGTGTGCCGACGTCAGAGTCCATTGGCGTCATCGTGCGCCCAAATGTTGCGCGGTAGTTGATGTACACGTGCGAAAGCAGCGGTAACATCCAGATATCAGGATCCAGACGGGATGCGCCGTCTTCACTTTCCAAAGCAGGGAAGCACGGTGCTTGAACGGACGCAAACTCCAGCGGCCAGGAGCCATTGTCCGCGCGATGTAGATGGCCAGCTGCAGTGAAGAGCACACAGGCCGAAAAGACCTGCACGAACAACGCAATGTCAGTCGACATAGTCACGGCCGGGCTGCCATGTCTACTGAAGGAAAGAGCCGGTGAAGATCCTCTTATAAGCGGTGGGCGTGTGCCGACGTCAGAGTCCATTGGCGTCATCGTGCGCCCAAATGTTGCGCGGTAGTTGATGTACACGTGCGAAAGCAGCGGTACCATCAAGATATGAGGATCCGGACAGGATTCGCCGTCTTCACTTTCCAAAGCAGGGAAGCACGGTGCTTGAACGGACGCAAACTCCAGCGGGCAGGAGCCATGGTCCGCGCGATGTAGATGGCCAGCCGCAGTGAAGAGCACGCAGGCCGAAAAGACCTGCACGATCTACGGTATGTCAGTCGACATAGTCACGGCCGGGCTTGCGTGTCCAGAATGATATGTTCTCGGTTGTGATGCCTCGTGGTCATTCCGTCATCGACATTCAAGCTTTGTCATGCGACTGTCATCGTCTTTCTTTGTCATTGTATTGTAGCTCTACTGTTATCATTTAAGCATGATTATACCGCCGTTGTCATGTCATTGCTTTTAGACAGCCACTATCGTGCATCCGTTGTCATATTATCGTAGTCATTCCGTCGTGGTCGTGCCATCGCCTTCACGCCATCGTCATTATACTGGCTTCGTGATACAGTCATTATACCGCCATCTCCAACATATACACTCGTCGACATCCTACTCTCCTCATATTAATGAAAGCAGGATGGCGTTACTGAAGTGGTAACAATGGTAGAAAGACAGCGCGACAGTGATGGAATGGTGGCATTAATATGAGGACAACTGTGTGTCGACGGTGACGTGACGACCGTAGCATGGCGATAGTGGAATGACTCAGAATGACGAGAAGAGTTATGACAATGCACGACTACAATGACGACAATGCACGACGGCTATATGACGACGGCGACATGACGAGGGTCGGCTGACACATCTGGAATGGCGGCGGTACAACGACCACGATGGCGTTAAGATCCTGAGAACACAGTTAGTGGCCAAAGCACCAAACAACCTGGGTCATTGGTTGGCAGTAGAATACGTGACGACGTCGGCATAACGAGTGTCAGGTCAGGAAGCTGCACGACTATGATTGAAGGACCATGGCGGCTGAATCAGGCCAAGAATGATAATCATCATAATGTAAGAATGTTTGCACCCTAAACGGTGTTTTCCTGTTGCACTGGTGAAACCTTTACAATCAGGGCCTCACAAAAATTAATGGAGGTCCACAACGAAGCTCTAACTAGACGTAAGATGACAAAGACATAGTTCAAAACTACGTAATCAGTCTTACATCCTTGGCCGCACAGCAATATCCGCCAAGAGAACTTTACAGGGAGAGATATGAAATTCTCCTGTTGGATAATTTTGTGCGCCCAGGGCTGGCAGAATGCTTATAGTTTTTAACTACGTCTTTTGTCGTCGCACGTGTAGTTAGAGCTCCGTTGTCGTCCACTAGAAATGTTTGTAAGGCCCTAACGATAAGGGTGTTACCAGTACAACAAGAAAACACCCTTATGTGTGTAAACACTTTTACAGTGCAGAAATTTGGCAAAGCGAAACATAGACAGCAATAGCGATGTATTGCAGTTGCTCAGACTTCTCGAACGGTATTGTAACAATACGCAAGCCTAACATGATGTCCTATAGTATCACACGAAGCAAATGCGGCTACATCAGGAAAGAGCGCCCTGGCAACTACCAGGTGTCTCACAATGATGGCGGGGTGAGAAACACCGGCAGCGGCATTGCAGGCATTGCACTTTAGTGGTGCTCAAGACAAGACCGATAGAAAGTCATCAGAGCTTGTCAGCGCTCTGTCAAATAATAAGGTAAATTCAGCTTAACATTGGCCATCGTCCAGTTAGAACTATCTATGCAGAAAATAGTGGTATGCACAGCTTATCAGCAGGTAGGCTGGTGCCTGTGAGTAGAATGCTACTACGAGAAGTGTAAAACAGAACTCTGTCCGGGGCCTGCCGCCGAGTCAATTGAGCAGTCTCTGTCAGTGCTTCCATTTGGCTTGGTTGTTGCTGTAGCCAAACAAACTACGGGTCACTCGCATCTCTCGGGACCTTCAAATAACCGCATGCGGGGCTCTTCTGTACCGTCCTAACGGTGAAACCGTAGCGGCGACAACGACGACGGCAAAAGCGCGTCTCAACTGTCCGTATAATGTCAATCGCGATAAAGCGTACAGCAAATCAACACAAATTAAGTTGTAATTAAAACCTAATAGACGTTAGTTGGAACTTGGTCCCGTAAGACTGCACCCAATTCCTGCGTTGGCCGACCGAGGTAGATGTGCCCATGCAATCATGTTCTCTTGTGCCCCTTAAAATGAGCACACAATGTTTCCTTTTTTTTAGATGCAGTTACGCGAAAGAAGTCGCTATTTGTGGGCTGGAGACACGGCAATCATAACGGGGAAATTCAAAAAGATGAATGCCGCCTTCGAAGGGTAAGCAAATATGAGATATTGCCTGCTCTACATTCTTATGTAAAAAACAAGCAAAACACTGTTATTACTATAAGCACGAAGAAAACCAGGTTGAACAAACCTGATGTAATTCGAATTAATTGCCTACTTCAGCCATTTTGAATACATTAACTTTTCTATCTATCTGTATGTGCTTGTGCTTGTGTTATAGTCGTGGTCATTGCAATGTTGTCACTCAAGCTTTGTCAGGAGACTGTCGCCATGCCATAGTCTTCGCCATACTACTGTAATTCTACTGTCGTCACTTAATCGTGATTACACCACCGTTGTCATGTCATTGCCGTCAGACAGTTATGCATCCGTTATATTATCGTAGTGATGCCGTCGTGGTCTATGATATCGCCGTGACGGTGTCGCCATCATACTTGTTTCATAATCAATGTAAACTTGTCATTATAAACATAAAATTTCACCGCCATCCTGCGGTACTTATACCGTTATTATGCTATCATCGTCATGCATTCGTTTTCATACCGTCATGGGGATGCCGTCACGGTCCTTTCTTTGGCGTTGTTGTTTGCTAGCGCGGGCGAAGAGCAACGAGACCGTGAGCGATGAGGTCCAAATGAGACTATCTTTTTATTCTCTCACGAGACGGGGGGAGGGGTGGTGCGCCGGCAGACTTGCCTGTCACGCGAATAACACGGTGTCACAGAGAGGCACTATAAACTAGGCATGTAAATGCGCGGCAGATATAGTGGCGCGCACATGGCGGTCACTGCATCCCTCCTTCCGCAGTGAGCTGCCAAACGTTACAGGTCCTGTCGAACGGTCGCAGTATTTGGCCTCCCACTGCTTGTGCGGCGGACTGTTCGGGAATAAGTTACAGTTGCTTTTTTCATCGGTCTGAAAAGAGTCACCAAAGCCGCGAGGTAGGCGTAGTCAGAATTCTCCACATGACCCCGTTTCACGCGGTCAGTACAGACCACCTCACGTGGACGACGAATTTCCACATTAAATTGCTTGTTTGTGTAGTGGGGCACCTTGAACAGCCCGTCGTAGGGTGCTTGAAGAGGTCGCTGCATTGCGTCGTGTCGCACAAACACATGGGAGAAAGACCAAAGTTCTGAGTGCACGTGGACGGGTCACGGCGCCCGCTGACGAGGTGGTGTGACACGAAGCTTCTCCGTGATGTCCGGCTACCGGCTGGCGCAGTCGCCATTGGCAACAGGTCTTTAGCCTCCACAGCGTGTGAAAAGTTCGCCAGGCAGTTGCAGTGTGGTTCCGTGTACACTTCGTGCTGTCGGTTCGTGTAACATGCTTGTTGTGTCTTGATTTCTTTTATGCATGAGCACTTTGTTATCGTTTTTTTATGTCAACAACTCCTGCTTACAGCCTCATCTGGAAGCTAGCAGTACTCTATAAATAAATGACATAAATCCAGCGTCGCGGTGCTGCAGCAAATGTCGGATTTCGGCGTTGTGTGGACACCAAGTAGGACGAACGGTAACACTTCTGTCAATCTGTACCTTTCCGCCGACATGAGAGCTGCTTTCAACTAGTGGTGGAAACGCTCCACCATGCCGTTGCTCTGAGGATGGTAAGCAGCAGTTCAGATGTACAGGTGCTGATCAGCTGTGCTATGCTGGCGAAAAGAGCAGATTCAAACTGCTTTCCACGGTCAGTCTTTACTGTGGACGGCGCGCGGAAGCGAGTTACCCAGTGGCACAGAAAAGCATCGGCGATTGTGTCAGTGGCGATGGCAGCGATAGGCACAGCTTCAACCCGGCGTGTAAATCTGCCCACGCAAGTGAGTAAGCATAACTGACCATTACAAAGTGGCAACGGTCCGACAATGTCCAACTTTACATGCTCAAATCACGCGTATGGCGCTGAGAACTGCGCCAGTGGCGTCACGGTGTGGCGCTGCACAATGGAGCGCTGGCAGGCGATACCACGCAGTGTGCTGCTTTAAAGGACACGCTGTACTTTCTTGCAAAGCTGACACTGTATCGGCGAGGAATTCTCCAGGAGAGGAGCTCCAGGAATTCTTAGGAGAATAGGCGGAAGCACTCTTGCACGTTGGCGACGGAGATGGAAGTGATCTCCGGGGCCATAATCGTGTCAGCGATGACGGCCATCTTGCCGAGATGCTCTTCAGCCATTGTAGCAAGTGCCCCGCGTAGGTTGTTGAGGGGTGATGGCGGAAGGAAACATTATTTTTCAAGAAGAAAATTAGGCGAGCGTGGCTGAGGCCTAGGTCCAGGGCTCCAATGGCGCGACCGGCTCGCTGAGCTTGGTCCAAGAGAGCCAAATGTCTCTCCTTTCCCTTTTCCGCAAGCCATGCCTCCCACTACCTATTTAGCATGAGCGGGTGTGCATTTATGTATGGGCTAGAAATATGTGAAGGCCCTTCCAGGCACTCCTATGTGATATGTTGTAGTGTGGATTTGTTAGAACACCATGTACCGACTTTCGGAAATCTAGTTGGGTTTATTCTACTGAGTTGGTGCAGGTTGGGGAAGCTGTTGTTTGAATGCGTCGCCAGTCCCTACTGATGACCGTAGGCTCTACATTCCTGGCGTTGTTTTAGAAGAATGTCACGAGTGCTTGAAAGAAGTTCCGTGCTCGGTTCGGTCGCCGCTCGGTTGTTGAATCCTAAAGTTATACATTCTGCCACAGCGTTGCCATCCAAGCCGTCGAGAGCCGGACACCAAATGTTGTCGTGGTGTTCTGTTAAGGTTCGTCCGAGAATTCTGCGCACCATTTGGATACCGTCTCATTGAGGAACCGGCGACATGCCGTCTGCGATTCGAACAGTGACTTCCGACACTGGTTTCTATGTCCCGCGCCTGCAATGGCCAGGACTTTCACAGCCCCTTAGGCCGCGTGTGAGTCGCTCTACTGGCTCTGCTAGCGTCTGTGTAGTGCGCGGTCGAACTTTCGCTCAAACGATTCCGTAGAGTTAGAGCTCGTGCTCGTCTTCTACCGACATAGTATGCTGGGAGCATACTCTTTGGTATAGGTGCCACCGTGATTTGAGATCTCAAGTCCCTGTTCCGTAACAGTGTATCCTCGTCGCAGTATAGTGGTCGTGGCGTGAAACGCAGCTTTTATAGAACTGCACGTCGCTGGTTCATTGAGCGCAGCCACACTCTTTGTCCTTTGAGGACCGCGCTCGTGTATTCCTCAAAGGTGTTGTAGATGCCTAGTTTCTCAACTTTATCGTTGTTAGCAATTTAGGCGATGCTAAGCGTTGTCTTGAAGGCTTTCCTTATGATTGTATGAGCTTGTTTCATGTCCTGGTTTGTTAGTGCTTTGTATAGGAGTGCGCAATTATACAGGCGTGGACCAGCCTGAGTGTTTCTACTTCAGTTAGCCCATGTTTACTGCTAGCTATCCTTCGTATCATACCGTCTACGCTCCCTGTTGCTCTCAACTTTTGGATGGTGTGTGTCGTGCCTCTGTTCTGTGGAACCCAGATTCCCAGATCGCGCACTGTTTCACCTCCCTGACGGGACGTCCATCCACAGGTATCGTTATTGGCAAAATATTGTTCGTTCTCGCGTATTTCGCCCTGACTTTCACGAGCTCGGTCTTCTCAAGTGAACATTTCATTCCTGCTCTGTCCGCGAAAGCCAGTATCTCGTCCGCTGCTCTTTCGAGAGTGTCCTGTTTATGCACACTCCACCCTCTTCGCGCCCAAAAGTGTTGTGTTGTCCGCGTAAATAGGGACGCCTAAATCTGGGTCTTGCTTTAGTCCAATGGCGAGCTTACGCATGCCCACACTAAGGAAGGGAGAAAGTATAGCTCCTTGCGGGGTACTTCTGTTCGGGAGGTCGAAAATGTCGGACGATCCCAAGCCTATTGTCACAGTTCGGTGCCTCAGGAAGGACCTAATTCGAGCCTCCGATCGGGTGCAGGACATCGTACTTCAGAAGAAGGAACACGTCCGTAGCTGATAAGTGTGGCCTGAAGGCAAACATGTCGCTGGGTAGAAGGTTTCCCGTCTCTATAGAGTTGGATAGATTGGCCAAGATCACTTTTTCAACCAATTTGCCCACGTATGATGTCAGCGAACTTGGTCGTAGGCTCAAGATACCCGTGGCTTTACCCGTCTTGGGTATCAGGGTGATATTGGTCTCTTTATATTCTGTTGAGAGCTCTCCGTCCTCCCTCCACCCTTTTTTGTTAAAGAAGTCCATGATTTCTGTAAGGGCTGCGTCTCTCTGGTTACTGATCATAACATTATAAATCTGATCGTTTCCTGGAGCCATGTTTTTGCGAAATATATTGGACTACCGCGTATACTTCTTCCAAGGTTATCGGTGCGTGTGAATCAGGTTGCTGTATTTCTTTGTATTCCGTGTGTAGCAGCTATGTGGTAATGTAGTGCCTGACATATATCTCTTTTATCATGTTTATTAACGTGATATCGTGCCCTTCAAACTCGCTCTTTAGGGTTTTGAATGTTCTGTTCGTCACAGTTTTTATACCTGCGAGGTCCACCATGCTTCGCAAGACGCGCCATGTCCGCTTGGTAGTCAGTGTTCTTTTGAGCGAGTCAGTAAACTGTCACCGGTTAGCGTCACTCAAACGTTGTGCATACTCATTAGCTTGCTGTGCTAGTTGGACTAAAAGTATTTTCAGCTTTCGCTTAAGTTTCTGTATCCTTGAACGTTTGGTGAGGCTCCTTCTGGCCTCCCACAAATGAAGTACTTGTTTGTTGACCGCCGGAACTTCAGTGTTTGTTTCAATCTCGTTCGTTACCATCGCGTGTGTCCTATTGATTTGTGCTGTGCTGACATCGGTCAGTTCTCCGTGAATGTCGATCCCTTGGCGGAGTGTCACCCAGTCGGAGCTTTTGGCTTTCACGATCACCGTCCTCATCCTGGCCACATTGAGTGATATACTCAGAATTAAATGGTCGCTGCCAGAATTGTCTCTTACATTCGTCCACGTGGTGTTACTTGCGGTGTACGTGAATGTCAGATCTGGCTACGTCTCTCTTGAGATACTATTACAGATGCATGCGGGGAGGTATGGCTCTGTAAGCTGGCATATGTCGTACTTTTCCTCTAGGTCCGCTAGAATTATTCCTTTGCGAATCTGTTTGCTATAACCTCTGTTAGCGTGCTGTATATTGTCGCGGTACAACGCGGACAGAACACATGGAGACGTTCTTCGCGAGCAACAGGACAATCTGTTCAAAAACAAACAGAGCAGACACACGTCTTCTTTGTCATCAGCCAATCTCACTATAACCCACTAGGCGGAGTCCGTTAGTGCTCCCATCGTGGTCGTCGTCGTCTGCATAGAATACACGCGTCATTTGTCCCTCCCTACGAGAGCATCGTCCCGATGCTAGACAAGAAATGTCAGTTTGGAAGTAAAGGCCACTATCATAGTTATTCGCTCACATACGGCTTCATGCAGACAACGTGCACAAGTTCAGGACGGAGTGTGCGGCGCCGCGTACAGTTGGAATTATCGGGAAAGACCTCGTAGGTGACATCACTGAGTCGCCGCAATGCCCGATATGGTCCAAAGTATCGCCTTAACAGTTTCTCGGAGAGGCCTCGTTTCCGTATGGGTGTCCAAACCCACACTCTGTTGCCGACTTCATGGGTAACTATTCTACGGTGGAGATCGTAGCGGCCTGCGTCGTAGTCTTGCTGCTGGCAGATCCGCAAGCGTGCGAGCTGCCGAGCTTCTGCGCGTTGCGTAAACACATCGACGTCCGTATCAGTGTCGTCAAAGTCCTGTGGAAGCATCGCATCCAGCATCGTTCGTACAACTCGTCCGTGAACAAGGGTGAACGGAGTCATGCGCGTCGTCCCTTGTTTCGCCGTGTTATATGCAAAGGTGATATACGGTAGGATGTCGTCCCAATTTTTATGTTCGACATCCACGTACATTGATAGCATGTCTTCAATGGTTTTGTTTAGGCGCTCTGTTAACCCATTGGTTTGTGGATGGTAGGCGGTTGACTTTCGATGGGCCGTTCCACTTAGTAGCAAGACGTGATCTAAAGGTGCAGTCATAAATGCGTTTCCTCGGTCTGTTATTACGACGGTTGGCGCGCCGTGTCGCAATACCCCATGCTCAATGAAAAAGCGCGCTACCTCGGCTGCTGTGCTGCTCTGGATTGCCTTTGTTTCAGCGTAACGCATGATATAGTCGGTTGCGATGATAACAAAGCGATTGCCTGCAGTAGAGGTAGGACGTGGGCCAAAATATCCATTCCGATTTCATCAAATGGTCTTCGAGGGACCTGGACGGATTGTAGGAGGCCGGCTGGTCTCGTCGGAGGCGACTTGCGGCTCTGGCAGTCGAGACAAGTGCGAGCGTGATGTTTCACGGCGGCGGTAAGTCTCGGCCAGTAGTACCTTTGCTGCACTCTGGCTAATGTTGGCGTGTAGCCTAAGGGACCAGAAGTCACCTCGTTGTGGCAAGCTTAAAGTACTTCCGTACGAAGAGCTGCAGGAATGACAAGCAGATAGGGGGACCCGGTCGAAGAAAAGTTTTTTTTTGTAAAGGATCTTGGCCCGTAAACAAAACGACAGCAGTCCTCTTGCGAAAACTCTAGGTGGTTTCGCAGATCTCCCCTCCAAGTAATTGATTAGTTCAAGCAACTCAGGGTCGTCCCGTTGTTGTTCCGCGATGGCGGATGTGTCAATAACACAAAGAAATGCTGAGTCTTCTTCTTCGGGCGGAGCAGGTGACTCTATCGGCGATGGAGACAAGCAGTCAGCATCCGTATGTCGTTTCCCCGACTTGTACGTGACAGTCATGTCAGACTCTTGCAGCCTTAGGCTACAACGCGCCAGTCGTCCAGAAGGATCTTTAAGGTTTCTCAACCAACATAGTGAATGGTGGTCGCTGATAACTGTGAAGTGGCGGCCATACAAATATGGGCGAAATTTCAGAACCACCCATACCACGGAGAGGCATTCTTTCTCAGCTGTGGAGTAATTACCCTCTGTACGTGAGAGGGTTCTACTTGCATAGGCAAGCACTCTATCTGTGTCGTCTTGCCGTTGCATAAGAACAGCTCCCAAGCCAACATTGCTGGCATCAGTGTGGAGCAATGTAGGAGAGGTCCCATCATAGTGAGCAAGGAGGCGTCTGGAGATGTTGCCGCAAGTCGTTGAATGCACCTTGCTCTTCGTCGCCCTATACAAAAGCAATGTCGTCTCTCGTCAGGCGAGTTAACGGCGACGCAATGCGCGCAAAGTCTGCAATAAACTGCCGGTAATAGGAACAGAGGCCGAGGAAGCGCCTGACAGCCTTCTTATCGGATGGTACTGGAAACTGTGCAACGGCTGCAATTTTTTCAGGATCCGGCCGGACACCTGCGTGGCTGACGACGTGACCGAGAAACTGCAGTTCCGCGAAGCCAAAGTGGCACTTCTGCGGCTTCAAGGTGAGGCCGGCAGACCATATGGACTGCAGAACCGCTTCAAGCCATTCGAGGTGTTTTTCAAACGTTGCGGAGAACACGATGACGTCGTCGAGATACACTAAGCAGGTTTTCCACTTCAGACCCGAAAGTACAGTATCCATGAGGCGTTGGAACGTAGCAGGGGCAGAACACAAGCCGAAAGGCAAGACTTTAAATTCGTACAGGCCATCTGGCGTCATGAAAGCAGTTTTTTCACGGTCTCTCGGGTCTACTTCGATTTGCCAATATCCACTTTTTAAGTCCATTGAAGAGAAGTAACGTGCCTGTCGAAGCCTGTCGAGTGAATCATCTATACGGAGAAGCGGCAATACGTCTTTCTTTGTCACGGTATTTAGCTTTCGGTAGTCCACACAAAAACGCAAGCTGCCGTCTTTTTTCTTGACGAGAACTACAGGAGATGCCCAGGGAGTCGTTGATGGTTGGATCACGTCATCTTCAAGCATTTTTGTCACTTGCTATTGTACGGCTTCACGTTCTCTAGGAGCCACACGATATGGATTTTGGTGAATTGGTCTTGCTGCATCCTCTTTAATTATTCGGTGCTTTGTTAGAGGCGTCCGACCGACGCTGGACGTCGACGCAAAGCAATCGTTGAACTTGGCCAATAGCGTAAGAAGGCGCTTTCGTTCGTGCTGCGACAAAACAGTTTTAACGTCAAATACAGGAGCTGGGTCTTGCGTAGGCGCTTCTTCGAGTAGTGAACAGCAGCCACGAACATCCACAACGGCGTCAAAATAAGCCACAGCCGTGCCCTTGGGAAGGTGCCGCCGCTCTGTGCTAAAATTTGTTAGCAACAGGTTTGTGCGCAAGTCGGTGACAATCACAATTCTTCGTGTGACTGAGCTACCGTAAGCAAACAACAACGTGGTTATTTGGTCGGCAACTCCTTCGCAACGAAACGGTATGTCACATGCTACCGAAACAAGGGCACACGATAGAGGGGGGATGACGACGTCGTCTTCTGAGTTGCGTTGCGGCGATAAGCAATGGACAAAACCGGAGCTCTTATAAAACGTCGCCATGTGGTCCGGGATGTTAATTACGGCGCCATATTCTTTTAGGAAGTCCATTCCAATAATCAAATCTTTGCAGCATACAGGAAGAACGATGAAAGCGGCCACGAAAGAAGAATCCCCGATGTTAACTCTAGCAGTACATCTTCCAGTAGGCATCAGTAATTGGTCGCCTGCCGTCCTTATGTGAGGTCCCGTCCATGGCGTCTTTACTTTCTTCAGGCGGAGTACGAGTTCCTGACTCATTATAGAAAAGTCGCCACCAGTGTCGACTAACGCTGTCATCGGCTGCCCATCCACGAAAACATCAATGTCGGCGTTCACAATTTCTTCAGTGTTTATCGGCTTCACGTCATTATGCAGCGAGAATGTTGGGGGCTTTTTAGTGTATTGCGGCGGGCCTGCAACCTTGCCCACAGAGGGCACCGCCTTCAGTTTCCCCGAGGGGGGCTGGGTGACTTTCGTCCTCGGAGCTCCGCAAAGGTACGTCCAGTAGGTGAAGCCATCTGACGTGGAGAGGTTGGAGAGCACGACCGACGGCCGAAATCGGACCGATCATTGATCACGGATTCGTCACTCGGGTGCGCTATTGGGGGTCCCTGAAGAGCAGCGTCGTCGCGGCGTAACATGGCGTCGTCGTTTGCACGTCGACCATAGGACCACGGACGAAGAGGTCGAAATGTTGTGTCACGATGCCAGCAATGACGCGAAATATGGCCGGCGCCTCCGCACTGAAAACAGAGTTGGCGCCTATCGACCGTGCGCCATACGTGGGTTCTCCGAAGTTGCGGCCGTCCCGTAGCGTCGTTTTGCGGCGGTGACCAAGACGCGGCGAACGACGGCTGGCGGTATGGCTGAAGCGGCATAACGGCCGCGCGCTTCGAAGCCTCCTCTCGCGGCGGCGACCAAGGAGCGGCTGTCGGACGCTGCTGGTACGGCGATGTGGTTGCAACCAGTGGTGGACATCGGACAGCGGCGGCGTAACTCAGGGGTCGCTGGCGGTCTTGAAGATCGGTTACTGGGAACGCCTGCAGGATTTCCTCACGCACCAATTCGGCGATTGACGCGACGGATCTATCTAATGTCGGTGCCAGGATCTTTTAAATTTCCTCTCTGATGAGCTCTCTGACCAACTCACGCAAGGAGTTCTGATACTCGGCAGTCACTGCGGCGGCATTGATTGTAGTGCTGGTGGACAGTCGATCGTATTGCCTGCATCTTTGATGAAGGGCCCGCTCAATAGCCATAGCCTCTTTGATAAACTCAGCGATAGTGACTGGCGGATTGCGCACAAGCCCCGCGAAAGACTGCTGTTTTACACCTCGCATGAAGTAGCGCAACTTCTTATCTTCGGTCATGTTCGGGTCGGCTCTACGAAAGAGGCGGGCTATGTCCTCGGCGAACATTGTGACCGACTCATTAGGTTGTTGCACGCGTAGCTCCATCATTTGCTGGGCGTGGTCGCTTCGGTCGGCACTCGCGAAAGTATCCGTGATCCTCTGCCGAAAGTCATGCCAGTTCGTGAGGCTACCCTCGCGGTTCTCGAACCAAGTACGGCCACTGTCGTCAAGGGCGAAATAGACATGAGAAAGCTTTTGCTGCTCAGTCCACTGATTATCCTGTGCGACGCGTTCATACTTGTCCAGCCAGTCTTCAATGTCTTCAAAGACTGCACCGCGATAGCGATCGGGAACCAGCGGATGCAGAACGGTTACCTGTTATGGACTGGGAAACCGACTGCTTTGAGGTGCTTGTGGTGGACTGGTTTCGGCCATTGCGAGATGTGTGCAGCTCCTGGAGAGAGGTGGTTGAAGAGCGGAGAACTTCGGGGCAAGGCCTAGCAGTCAACGGCTAAATCGATGCACGGGTGTCGTAACTGGTGACAGTGCGTACGGGCTAGATGAACGACTGCTGGAAGGACTCCAACGCATCAGACGCGGTCAGTACCCAGCACCTCAACCAGTGTCACGGTACAACGCGGACAGAACACAGGGAGACATTCTTCACGAACAACAGGACAAACTGTTCAAAAACAAACAGAGCAGAGACACGCCTTCGTCATCAGCCCATCTCGCTATAACCCACTAGGCGGAGTCCGTTAGTGCTCCCATCGTCGTCGTCGTCGTCTGCATAGAATACACGCGTCAATATTAAATTCTCCCAGTATCATACGCCTGTACTTTCCTTTTAGAAGGCCGAATGAGTGATCTAGTATATTGTCGAAGTCGGGGTGTTTCTCTCTGGGAGGGCTGTACACATTGATTATCACCGTTATCAAGGACACACCAAGATTTTGTGACGTTATATGGGCTCGTTCTCTGCATAACTAATGCTTAGAGCCACATCCTTGTTTGCAAAGATCGCTATTTGTGGGTTCTGTGGGTTTTTGTAGCGCATGTAGCCCTTCACATTTACGTGGTGTTTGTCTACCTGCTGTAGGCCTGTAATATATGGAGAGACTGGAGACGATTGAATGTCTTTTGTGAAATTGGCGAACTTTTTCTGCAGTGAGCAGCAATTCCCCTGCCAAATTTCCACTTGTTTGGTCCGTTTAATATTGTTGTGTAAAGCCATGATTGGTGTTCTCGTAATCTGGTCCTACTTCTTTCGGTTGTCTGGTGGGAGTGCCCGGGCTTCACTATTTCTCTTGCGAATGTTCTGCGTCTGACTTCGCTGATGGTGCGTTCCATCTGTCCTAGTTTAGGAAAGACAAGCTGCGTCTGCTGTGCTAGGTACGCTAGTGGCACTGTTTGTGATTGCTGCATCCTCATGGGCTGCACAATGGGGGAATTCCCCGGGCCTGGCGTGTTGCTTGATTTTTTTAAAAGTAGTACCTCGAGGCGTGCCATCCTAGACTGAACCTCCTCTAATGCCGTTTTGAGTAGTCTGTTTTCGTCTACTACCATTCTCTATTCAGAGTTGCGTGATTGGTGGTGTAACAGCTGTACGTTTGGCAGTGGTAGATACGACTTGCGCCAAGCTCACCTGATTCGCCTGTGGCTTGCTCTGTGCCAGGAACGCCCCGGGTACTTGCTTCTTAGATAGACTCCCGCCATCGTGTTCAACTGTGTAGGTGGTCGCGGCCTCGACGTGGACTTTCGACGCTGCTGCCCCGGTTGTCCACGCTAGGCAAGACAAAAAAAAGGAAACGCGCTAGCACACATACGGAAATGCATACAGAAAAATGTGTTCTGTGGTCGGCAACAACAAAAAAAAACGCTTCGCAGTTCTTTAGAGGACGATGCAACGACAGCAAAAAAAGGTTGTTTCACTAGTACACTTCAGATCACCGTGTAAAATACGGCTTGAGGCGGACGACATGTACAGTCTCTGCGCGTGGTAAACTGCGCTTGGGCGATGGCAGGTCTCCGCCTTGAATCACTTCATAGTTCACTTTGCTTACACGCCTTAGTACTGTGTATGGTCCGAAGTACTTGCTCAGAAGTTTCTCGCTGAGGCCTTGCCATATAATGGGTGTCCAAATACAAACTTGGTCCCCAGGCTCGCAGGTAACTTGTATATGGTGAGATTGTACCTTATTGCATCTGCATACTGCTGCTGTCTTATGTGCACACGGGCCATTTGACGTGCTTCCTCGGCGCGCTGACTGTACTCCTCGACGTCAGGAGCTAACTGGTTGAGCTGGTCGGTATCTTCATACGGAATCATGGCGTCTAGCATAGTTTGGACATCTCGACCATAAACGAGGTGGAATGGCATGAATTGTGTAACTTCCTGCGTGGCAGTGTCGTACGCAAACATTATGTACGGCAAGATTTCATCCCACGTTTTGTGCTGCGCATCCACGTTTATAGAAATAATGTTTGCCAGTGCTTTGTTTAGTCTTTCTGTAAAGCCGTTAGCCTGAGGGTGGTATGCAGTGGCCTTTCGATGACTCGTGTAACTCCGTTAGAAGATGCCGTCCAGAAGCTTCGCCGTAAATGCCGTCCCTCGGTTAGTGATGATGAATGACGGTGCGCCATGCCGAAGCACAATGTGATGCATAAAAAACTGCGCAACTTCAGATACTATCCCGCGTGGTAGTGCCTTCGTCTCAGCGTAACGCGTCAAGTAATCAGTTGCGACAATGATCCACTTATTGCCGGAGGAAGACAGGGGAAATGGTCCAAGAAGGTCCATTCTAACTTGATCAAACGGCGTACGCGGAGGGTCGGTGGGTTGTATAAGGCTTGCACGCTTGTAGGGTGGGGCCTTGCGGCGCTGGCATTCACGGCATCCTTTCACGTAGCGTTTGACTCAATCAGTCAGTCTAGGCCAGTATTACAGTTGCCGTACCCTGTCCAGAATCCTTGAGTAGCCCAAGTGACCAGATGTCAGCTCGCCGTGGCAGGCTAATAGGATGCCGTCGCCAAAGGCTGGAGGTACTACTAGAAGATGGGGTTTGTCGCCGGCACCTGCGTTTCTTTTGTATAAGATGCCCTCTCGTAGGCAAAATGACGACAACCGTCGCGCAATAGGGCGAGGAATGGACGCGATGCCGCCTTCTAAGTGAGCGATGATGGGTCTTAACTCAGCGTCTAATCGCTGTTTAGCGAGCAGATCCGGCCCACTGAGGGCTCCCAGAAAGGCGATGTCGTCTTCTTCGTCAGGATTCTGGGATTAAACAGGTGCTCGTGATAGCGTGTCAGCATCTTCATGCTTTCTGCCTGACTTGTATGTGATGCTGATGTTAAATTCCTGGAGTCGCAGACTCCAACGTGCCAATCGACCAGAAGGGTCTCGAAGGTTGGTCAACCAACACAAAGCATGATGGTCGATCACAACTTTAAATGGCCGCCCGTAGAGATACGGCCTAAACTTTGTGGTAGCCCACATAACCGCGAGGCACTCCTCTGTGGTGGAATAATTGGATTCGGCGCTTGAAGGAGTGCGGCTCGCGTAGGCGATAACTTGTTCAGTCCCGTCTTCCCGTTGCACTAGGATAGCTCCGAGACCGATATTGCTGGCGTTAGTGCGTACTTCTGTGTCAGCATCCTCATCAATATGACCGAGCACGGGAGGAGAAGACAATTGACGTTGTAACTCCGCAAAGGCAGTCTGTTCTTCATCAGTCCAGAGGAATGGCGTGCCGTCACGCGTAAGGCGAAATAGCGGCTCTGCAATCTTCGAAAAATTTTCAATGAAGCGCCGATAATATGCACAGAAGCCCAAAAATCGTCGGACACTTTTCTTGTCGGTTGGAGCGGGAAAAGCTGCTACAGCAGCAGTCTTCTCGGGATCGGGCCGAACACCTGCCGCGCTAACGACGTGACCAAGGAACTTCATTTCCTCGTAACCGAAATGGCATTTCTCTCGCTTGAGTGTAAGGTCAGCCGATCGAATGGCTTCGAGTACATTCCGAAGGCATCGACGGTGCTCATCAAAAGTTTCCGAAAGGACGACATCATCGAGGTAGACGAGGCAGCTTTTCTATTTGAGGTCAGCAAGAACGGTATCCATCATTCGCTGGAATGTGGCTGGAGCGGAACCGAGGCCGAAAGGGAGTACTCTAAATTCGTAAAGGCCGTCCGGAGTCGCGAAAGCAGTTTTCTTGGGGTCACGTTCATCTACTTCAATTTGCCAGTAGCCATTTTTCAGATCGATACAGAAGAAATACTTCGCGCGCCTCAGCCTGTCCAGAGAATCGTCGACACGAGGCAACGGGTACACGTCTTTCTTTGTGAGGTTGTTCAGTTTCCAGTAGTCAACACAAAATGGAAGCGTGCCATCTTTCTTTTTAACAAGAACGACTGGCGATGACCAGGGACTGCATGAAGGCTGGATTACGCCGTCTTGAAGCACTTCCTTCACCTGCGTTTGAATCACATGTCGTTCGGTCAGGAAACACGATAAGACTGTTGCCGTATGGGGGCACGTCGTCATAGGTGATGATACGGTGTTTCGTAATCGAAGTTTGACGTATCTTCGACGACCGTGCAAAGCAAGAGTGAAACTCAAGCAACAGCTCGCGCAGGGGTTGTTTGTTCTCTTCAGGAAGCGTTGGATTAATGTCGACGTTGCGTAGAGGTGTTTCAGCAGTGCCGATTGCCTCGGAAACAAAACACTAAGTGACATCGGCGATCGGGTCGGCGTAGGCGATGAAAGTACCGGGGAAAAGGTGTCGGTGTTCGTAGCTGAAGCTCGTGACAAGAACCTCACAGTGGCCATTATGGAGATCGATAAGGCTTCTTGCTACGCAAACACCATGAGAAAGCAGGAGAGACCGATTACTTTCTGCGACCGCTTCACCGTGTACGAGCCTTTCACATGCCGAGCTACGAAGAAGAAGTGATCGTAGCGAGCAGCTTCAGCTTCGAGCTCTCTGCATTTTCTATTTTATTTTCTGTGATCTCTGCAATCAGTGACAAGAAAACTGGGGGACGTCGTCCTCTGCAATGGGGGACCCAAACCCCGCCCAGCAGTT
This sequence comes from Dermacentor variabilis, assembly GCF_050947875.1. Taxonomy (NCBI): domain Eukaryota; kingdom Metazoa; phylum Arthropoda; class Arachnida; order Ixodida; family Ixodidae; genus Dermacentor; species Dermacentor variabilis. The sequence goes on along the minus strand of NC_134575.1, from coordinate 43,035,931 downwards.
TTGTCCTGAACGGCCAGTTCATTATGCCGGTGACGTGAGTGACCGCTTCGACCCCAGCATGGTCCCGATTGAGTCATCTGATGGCTCCTCTACTGATGAGATGGGCTCGGACAGCGATTTTACCGTGGTGTCAAGCCGACGCCTGAAGAGAAAGATACGAAGAACATCACCGACCAGTCGCCAGGCGACGAAAAAGGCAAGTGGCAAGCAATCATACACTATTGCATATGTACCAACAACGACAACAGACAACCTCAACTCACTGAACAGGCAGAGCCTGTCGGAATATTTTGAACGAACTGCCCATGGTCACGTAGAAGAAATACGTATAAACGCTCGAAAGAACATCCTCTCGGTGGAAGTCAATACACCGACCATACTGGAGACACTGAAAAACATCACTCAGTTGGGAAGCATCCCTGTTCGCGCATTCCCCACATACGGCAAGGAAGCGACGACAGGCGTCATCTACGATGTGGACATTGACATTACAGACACTAACCTGGCCAAACTACTATCATCGTCAGCTCCTGTGCTCAGCTTTCACCGTTTTGGACGTTCCCGATGTGTGAAATTAGTGTTCCAATCGGAAACTTTGCCAACACACGTCAAGGTTGGATATGTGAGGCATCCGGTACGTCCTTACGTGCCGAGGCTTTTACAGTGTCACAGGTGCATGAAACTTGGGCATGTCAGCGCAGTTTGCAAGGGTGCAATAACATGCAAACGATGTGGTGGACCTCACGGAGACAGCAATTGCAACGTTGCTGCGAAATGTCCAAACTGTTCTGGTGCTCATGACGCAACGTCAAAAGAGTGCCCAAAGATCAGGAAGGAAATGGGTATTCTGAAGAAGATGGGTAGAGATCGTTCCACGCACAGGGAAGCGGCAAGGGCTATCCGCCACCGCAGACGTCGTTCACGAAACCGACATCAACGGGATCGCAGCCCTCCTCGCGTTGGAGGGACGACAGCTCAAGTGCAACATCCACCCCCTCTTCGTCTCAGGAATGAAGAAGCACGTGCCTCAAAGCCTTTGTATGCCGCGAAAGTGCAAGGCGACCCATCATCGGCACTAGCCACATCGGAGACTCAGTGGCCCTCGTTACCGTCAAGGTCTGTGGGAACGCCCTTATGCACCGCTCCTACACGTACTGAAGAAAACGAAAAGATGGATGACATTGACGTCACGAGTATGGTGAAAAATTTGATGGGCTCCATGCGCAGGATTCTTTCCGGCCTAAATACCCCGGCTGCCAAGGCTGCCGTGCAGCTACTTGAAGTCTTGGAACCACTGCTAGTGGTTCTTCACTAAGCAAGTATGGCGATAATGTTTGAAGAACGGATGCGTCAATCGTTTGTTATGCAATGGAATGCTCGCGGTCTGCGTGGTCGTTTGTCGGATTTCCGACAGCGGATATTTAAATACCACTTTCCAGTTATTGTTATCTGTGAACCTAATATGGATTCTTCTTTCCGTATTTCTGGTTATGTCCAGATGTGGTCTCGTAACGACCAAACCTCGAGCAAAGTATTAGTTTGTATACGTCACGACCTGGTGTATTTCAGACATGACGTCCCATCGCATACTACTAATGATTACGTATGCCTCACCATAAAATACAGATGTCGCACGGTTACAGTGATTGGAGGATATATCCACCCAAGAGCGAGGATCGATTGCTCGCACCTGATGTCTCTGCTGCAAGCATCGCAAGGCCCTCATATTGTGATTGGTGACTTTAACGCGCACCATCCCCTGTGGGGTAGCACTTCGATGAATTCTCGTGGCAAATATTTGTCTGACTTTATGTGTAGTCGGGGACTAAATGTGCTCAATGACGGGTCTCCTACATTTATTCGTGGCACGTCCTACAGCAGTTGTCTTGACCTAACGTTTGTATCAAGGAGCCTTCTGTCTTCAGCATCCTGGTCGACGGATCTAGAGACTCATGGTAGCGACCACCTCCCCACTTACGTTCACTTTAGCTGGTTTCGCCGTTCAGCCTCACGTTGCATTCGTCAAACAGACTGGATTGCATTTAAGACCTCTGTCGACACCGCCTGTCAGAGTATGACATCTCCATCCGAAATAGAGGACATCATTGCCTCTACCCTGCGGGACAAAACTAGAGAAGTCAGCATACCGAGGCACAGGTCATCGGTCGACATACAATATGAGGCCCTTCGTGCGATCCGTCGCCGCGCAGAACGGCGATACAGAAGAACAAAGTCACCGTCCGATCTTTCGAGCAGTCGCCGAGCTCAACGACATGTTCTTCGACATCTGGAGAAGCTTGACAGACAGCGTTGGAGGGCTTTCTGTGGATCCCTAGATCCAAGACAGCCTCTATCTAAGATATGGCGGGTCATACGAAGTCTCCAGGCAACTCCACAACAAAGACACCCATTCCATGCGGTGGCTCTACATCAACGCCGGACCGAATTGGAGGTAGCAGAGGACTACTGTAAACTGATTGTGGACGCATCTCATGCAGTGACTTCATCCCTTGTCACCATCGCACCCCCGTCACCTGATGAGCGGCTCGAAGTACCGTTTACGATGCAAGAGCTTGACGCTGCGCTTTCAGTTTCTCGACGCTCCTCGGCACCAGGACCAGACGGAATCACGTACGCTGCACTCTGCCATCTTGGCACCGAATCACGACGTCTTCTCCTATCTTTTTATAATACGACGTGGGAGAAAGGAAATGTTCCAGATGGTTGGAAATGCAGTCGCGTTGTAGCGCTGCTTAAACCGGGAAAGTGCCCCAACGAGCTTTCCTCCTACAGACCGATCGCCTTAGCCAGTTGCGTCGGCAAAGTAATGGAAAGAATGGTTTTGTCAAGACTGGAATGGTTTCTAGAGAGAAATAATTGCTTTCCTGATTTTATGCACGGATTTAGAAGAGGCCGTTCTTCGATTGACGGAGTTATCGACTTGGTCTCCACTGTTGAACAGGAAAGAAGTCGACGTCGGTTAGTTGGAGCTGTCTTTCTGGATATTAAGGGTGCATACGACAATGTACTACATTATGCAATCCTTGATGCACTGGAAGATTTAGACATCGGTGGCCGACTATATACATGGATTGTTAGCTACCTCAGTGGCCGCACGGTGTATATGTCGACAAGTGATGGCGACACCGGACAGTACCATATACATCGAGGTGTTCCACAAGGGGGAGTTCTCAGTCCAACTCTTTTCAATGTTGCATTGATTGGCCTTGCATCCGAACTTCCTAGCACGGTAAAGATTAGCACATATGCCGACGACATATGCATATGGGCATCTGGAGCCACCCGTCCCCAAATGCGTGCTAGGCTTCAACGTGCAGTGACAATCACAGCTAAGTATCTTCGGCGTCAAGGCCTCCGACTCTCAACTGAAAAATGTTCTGTGATTACGTTCACGCGAAAACGAATGACCAGGTATCCGATCATTGTTGACGGCGTAGCGATACCTACGGTTACACACCACAGATTCCTTGGCTTAGTCATAGACCGGGGATTATCTTGGTCAAGACACGTCGCCGCACTGAAGTCAAAGCTGAAGACTTTTGTTCACGTCCTTCGCGTCGTGGCAGCAACAAGATGGGGCCCCTCGGAGTCGTCATTACTCCAATTGTACCGAGCCCTATTCGTAGGGTATATACGGTACAGCATGCCGGCGCTCTCAAGCATGGGACTTAGTTGTGTGCGCGCGCTCGAGAGCATTCAAGCTCAGGCATTGCGCACATGTTTGGGCCTCCCACGATGCACGTCAACCAATGGAACAATAGCGGAAGCTCGTGCTTGTCCTATTCGGGTGTACTTGCTCTGCGAGCCTCTTCGAATGTACCTCCGCGTGTTGACCCGACACAGGCACCATCCTCTGTCATCGCTCCCTACCACACACCCAGGTTCCAGCTTTTCAATGACTATATCGCGGCATCAGAGTGTTTTGCCGTCGAGATTCTCTCCCGCCTGTATTCCGAGAACACCCCCGTGGGTTCTGCCTAAACCTGTCGTTACATTGCAGATCCCTGGAATTACTAAAAAGTCTTTCGTTGCATCTATTGGCCTCAGGCAACTCACCTTGTTGCACATTTCTACAGAGTACGGAGATACTGTACATGTGTATACCGATGGCTCTGTCACACCATATGCCTCCACTGCAGCCTTCGTCATTCCACATATGATCATCGCTCGCCGGTTTAAACTAGACCATAGCTCAACATCAACTGCCGCAGAACTTGTTGCTATCCGGGAAGCACTTCGATTTCTCTCCGAGGAGCGTCCTCACGCATGGACGATATTCTGCGATTGCAAGCCAGCTCTGCAAACGATTGACTGTGTCCTCAGACGGGGCCCGTATCATTCTATGGCTATAGAAATTACTGAGTATCTCGACCACGCAACTAGAAATGGCCACAATGTCACCTTTCAGTGGATACCGTCACACTGTGGCGTGATAGGGAACGAACAGGCAGACGCTGAAGCAAAAACTGCTTTAGATAATGCTTGTGAAGTACGCATTCCGTTCTCACGAACAGACACAAACGCCCTACTTCGTCGCGTAAACCACAACTCTACGTTGGAACACTGGGCCCAACCTGATCGACGACACAAGCGATTACACAAATGGGACCAAGAAATGCGATTTCGTATGCCTCAAAAGTTCAATAGAAACCACACGAGCATGGTGCACCGGATTCGCCTTGGTGTCGCATTCACCAACCGTTATAGAAATATGATAGGTGCCAGTGATACTAGCCCAAACTGTGAATGCTGTGAGGTGCCAGAAACACTTGAACATATATTTTGCGTGTGTCCCGCGTACGCGCAAGAACGACAGCAACTTGTCTCTTCCATAGCAAACATCCATGAGAGACCGCTATCGGACGAGTTTCTTTTAGGCCCTTGGCCTAATGCAACCAGCGCAGCCCTGGTCACAAGAGCCGCTGTAGCTTTTCTCCAAGCCACTGGGCTGGACGCACGCCTTTAGAGATACCACAAGTCTGTGAATTTGTATATACGCATCTCTTCCTTATACCATCATCATTCATCAGCCCTTTCCCTCCCCGTCCCTTTTCCCCAGAGTAGAGTAGCAGGCCAGAGCAAGTTATAGCTCAGGCCGACCTCTCTGCCTTTCTGTAAATAAATTTCTCTCTCTCTCTCTCTTTCACATGCCACTTGAACCACGACACTTGCACGCGGTGGTAACGTCACAGCGTCATTGATGACACGAAGAGATGCTCGAGGGTGGATGATGTTGGTCGTCGCTGTGGCGCTCTAGGTCGAGAAAGTGACGAGGCGTCGTCGAATGTTGATGATAGCTCCGTGCTCCCTCAGAAAGTACATGCCGATGATTAGGTCTCGACAACACTGTGAGAGAATGCTCAAACTGGCAACAAACGTAGAGCCGCGAATCTGTATTCGTGTCGTGCCCATTCCGAGTGGTGTGGCGATGTGCCCGCCAGCTGTACGAACTGGCGTTTGATTCTAAGGCGTGGTCACTTTCTTCAGAAGGGTAGCCAATTTTTCGCTGATTATAGAATAATCTGCTCCAGTGTCCACTGAAGCAATCAATTCACGACCGTCGAGCAATATAGGAATGTGCAAAGAAATTCTTCTTCCGTAATCAGCAGGTACTGTCGTCGTCGATGTACCGTCGGTCCGCGTACGCGTCACTAGGGGTCCTTGAGCACGTCCAGGCTGAGCGGTCTCGTCCCCAAAGGAAGCTGTGGTTAGTTTTCCCAGCGTGGGCTGGGCGACCGACCCTGCACCACGCTCGAATACGTATGGCGAGTCGGAGAAAACCACCGCGGCGAAGGGGAGTGTGACTCGTGTCGAGCTGATGGTGATCCGCGCTGCTGGGCAACGTATTCTTCAATTTTAGGAGGAGGCTGGCTGAACCTAGGTCACGGCGAGTTCGCTGAGAATCCGTGTAGTCCGAGCTATCGATAGGAACAATGTCGGTAGACATGCCCAGCTTCGCCACAGTGAAAGCAGAGGGGACGGCGATCCGGTGCCCGCCACACGTCTGATTTCTCTGGGGCCTGTCGGTGGTCTTGGTATTACGCGGCCGCTTGGACGGGCTCTAGCATGGCCGGGCACGCGGTGCGACGCGGGGAGGGAGGGGGGGCGGGTTGCCTCAAAGCTTGCGAATATGACATATGGGGGCTGTCATTTCTTAGCGGTCGAGCTTCTGTGTTGAACGGTGGTTCTCTTAGCGCATGCTGGACTTCGTCATGGAGAACGCTGGACAATGAGCTGACCGTTGGCTGTGAGGGTAACGGCAGTTTCTGGAGTTCTTCGCTGATTACGGAACAAATGAGCTCTCGAAAGAAATTGACGTGGCCCCCGAGAGCTCCGAAGTAGTCCGTAGGTGAGGCAGCGTTCACTTGGCTTTCATATGATGGTGTCTGCTGCTGAAGAGCCTGTTCCATGGTGATGGTCTCGGAAAGAAATTCTGGCACAGTCTTGGGAGGACTGCGCACGAGAGCGCCGAACAGCTGCTCTTTCACTCCGCGCATCAGGTACCGCACCTTCTTCCGACATGCTGGGGTCGGCTCGTCGAAAGAGACGCGTCATGTCCTCGACGTACATTGCGACACCCTCGTTCGGCGTTTGTATACGGGACGGGAGATCACGCTCAGCTCGCTCTCGGCGATCAGGGCTAGCATCCGTCTCAAGAATCTGGCGTTTGAATTCCTCACATGAAGTTAGGGCATCTGCACGGTTCACATGCCAAACACATGCGCCATCATTAAGGCTGAAATATACGTTTTTTACTTTGTCTGCGTCATCCCACTTGTTGAACGCGGCAACACGTTCATAGTGCACCAGCCAATCTTCCACATCCTCATGTATGGCGCCGTGGAAGGGATAGGCGTTCGCGGATTGAGTAGCGTGCAATGAATCGGCGTTTTGCCTTCCATAGCGGTTGGGGTGGTCGAAGCTGCCATTTTCTCTGGGAGGAGTCCAAACTCAGGGGCTTGTCCACGGAGCCTTCTGCTGGCGCTGTGAGCCTTCTGCTGGCGCGGTGCTGGAGCTCCTGCTGCTCGGAGGAGTTTGGTGCATAGATTAGATTACCCCGCACCTCCACCAGTTTGTCACGTGCTAAGGCAAGAGCAAGCGGCAGTATGAGCAGCCAGACACGAAAATGTCAGGCACAAAAAGTACGGTTGTCAAGCTGGTGCGTGAACTTTGACTTCGTCGTCTTCTCCACCGTTTTTGCTGGGCACGCAACGCTGGCTCAAAACACCAGGTGGCAATATCTTTCTTCAACAGAATGATCTCGTCTTGGGTGCCGAGGGAACGCCGACACCCTATGATCGTGGTGGGGTGTTGACCTGATTCCTCCAGGGGTAGTCCTGCCACCTACACACGAGGACGTGATCCAACACCTAGTCCACGCTGGACGTGAGCGAGATAGGTCGGAGGTTGTCCGTGTTCGGCGGCTTGCCTGGTTTCAAGATGAGGATGGTCTTGACAATCTTCCACTGCTGGGGCAGTGACCCCGCTCTCCAGCGCTTGTTGTAATAATCGGTGAGGTTTTCGATGACCGCATCACTGAGGTTCTTGAGCGCTCTGTTCGATATGTGATCCGGGGCGGCCGCCGACTTGCTGTTTAGTTCGTGCAGGGCCGCTCGCGCCTCCTCGACGCTGATGTCACGGTCGAGCTTCTCGTTGGCCTGACCGCCGTACTCGGGATGCCTTTCCGTGGGTTTACCCGGGAGGTACTTGCTTTCTATGCGTCTCATTACTCCGGGTTCCCGGTTTTCTTTGACTGCTCTGTGAATGATCTTTGCGAGGCGGTCGCGTTGGTGGGATATTGTTTTAGTCTCGTCGAGCAGATGCCGCATTAGTTCCAGGTCTTACCGCAATGCATCTGCCCGTCCGCAACGCTACAGATTTCGTTCCACTGTTGCGTGCAGAGCACCCGACAATGGAATTCGATGGCGCGATTCAGCTCCGCCACCTTCGTCCTTAGGCGCCGATTTAGTCGTTGCTTCTTCCACCTGTTTAGGATAGATTGCTTTGCTTTGATTTAGTGCGCCAGGAGGCTGTTAACCTTGTCGACCTGCTCATCCGTTTCTATAATCTTGGTCGCCTGCTTGATCTGCCCCGCGATGTGGGCTGACTATTTTTCTATGTTCTCGATTTCCTCCACCTCCGTAGGCAACAGGCTACGGAATGCGTGCCAACCCGTGAAATTATGTTTTCTGGTGTCCTCCGCGTCCTTGACCTCCTCCGGGATGATGACTTCTACGATGTAGTGGTCGCTGCGGAGCTCAGACCCCGTATTATACCAGGAGATATTTCCTTTCTCGTCGTTCTTCACAAACGTGAGATCCGGCGTCGTGTCCCTAGACACAGAGTTCCCATTCCTCGTAGGATCAGCCGGGTCTGTGATGAAGGTGAAGCCCAAGTCTATTGTGTCTTGGAACAGGTCTCGCCCCTTGGCGAATTGCTTGTTATATCCCCAAGCCGGGTGCGCCGTGTTGAAGTCCCAGCAGGCGACGAGCCTGTGAGTCTCCGCCACGGTGCTGGCTCTGTGAAGGAGCGTCTTGAATTTTCGCTTCGAGTGTGAAGGGCTACTGTAGACTTTACGAGGTCGTTATGGGCAAGAAACAAAAGAACAGCAGAAAGCAAGCTAATTTTTGATGGGATTAGCATCCTCAGGGTATTTCAAGCACTTTCCGGGGACTCGTGGTATGGCTATATATATATATATATATATATATATATATATATATATTGTCAAAAGCTGTCATAAACCACGCCTGCCGCGCAGACAACCAGATGAAAGAAAGAGAAGAACGACGTTAGCCAAGCTGCCGCGAGACCGCTCTTCAACAACCGCGTTCATCTGGTTCTGCATTGAACACCTCGTGTGTAACATTTGGTGGAGCTGTGCGGGGTAACTCCCACGACCTACAACGGAGCCACCAGCACAAGAGCTACGCCGAAGCCATCGCCTCGCCGGACTTTCGCCGTCGCGCTCAATCATGGCCACAGAGCAAAATACCCTCACCAGCAGTGCCTCGGCGAGCCCAGTCCCTATCCAGCACTACCGAGAGCCACGCACGTTCTCGGCGAAGGCAGAGGAAGATGTGGATGAGTGGCTAACCCATTACAAAAGGGTAAGCCAATACAATAACTGGAACGCTGCCATTCAGCTTAGGAACATTGTTTTCTTCTTGGCCGGCACGGCGTTGGTATGGTATGACAACCACGCGGACATGCTAACTACATGGACACGCTTCGTTGAGGAGCTCAAGAAGTGTTTCGGTGACTCGGACGCAAAGAGGAAACGTGCGGAACTCACATTAGCCCAGAGAGCTCAGGTACCCGGCGAGACTTGCACTACCTATATCGAAGAAATTTTGAAGCTGTGCCGAACGGTCAACCCTCAAATGACAGAGGAGGATAAAACGGGGCACGTGGTAAAAGGAATAGCGGAAGACATGTACAACTTCCTCATTGGTAAAGAGAACTTGCACACTGTATCAGAACTGATATGGCACTGCCGTACGTTCGAGGCGCTGAAGACTCGTCGAATTGCACCAAAGTTTGGACGGCTGGCCAATTTAACCACTGTAGCAAGTGTTGACATGAGTCCTCCGCTCCCAGACCTTTCGTCCGCCATCCGCCAGATAGTCCGCGAGGAGCTCCAGCGACATGACGAACAGGCACGTTATGCGGCGCCACGTTGCAGCTCCTGCGTTTTCCGAGACACTCTTTGGGAACCCCCTTCGGCTACTTGGAACCACTCGGTGAACGTCGCGGATCTTAACGGCTCCAGAGACGAACCGCGTTACATTACGACTGAACCACCACGCAATGATTCGCCCCCTCAACGTTTTGATCCACGCCCACGCAAATTTCGTACGCGAAGACCCGCCGCTACCTACGACTTTCAAGGGGAAGAGCCTCGTTACCCTCAACAGACGTCTTCGGCAGAAGACTTCAATCCGCATTCCGAAGTTCGCCCTTCGCCAGTGTGTTACTGCTGCGGCATGCCTGGCCATATAGCTAGGTACTTTAGTCGACGCCGAGCATCAAACTACGGATCGTCAGCGCCGACTATGCGGCCTAGCGGTCGTACACTGCGCACTCAGTGGCCAGGAGACTCCACTTCAGGAAGTCACTTTCGAGAGGACCGATGCACCGCCCGGGAGACCTACTTTGGAGAAGAAAGAACCCGGAACCGCTACCGCTCCCCTGCCTCCGACCGTACTCTGACGCCAGCACCAGCCTTCCGAGCCTCCCGATCACCATCCCCTCGGCCGCGATTCAGGTCACCATCGCCTCGGCGCCGTTTCGTGTCGCCCCCGCCGGGAATCCAGCCAGCGCGGCCGATGGAGGTGAGGTAGCTGGAAAATGTGTGCTGCCGACTCAACTGCCTCCAACTATTTTCATGCTAAAGAATAAGGTTCACGTACTGATTGATGGGGTCTCTACAATGGCATTAGCCGACACGGGAGCAACTGTCTCGGTCATGAGTGTGGGCTTTAAAGGCCTTCTGGGACGCAAGGTTATGTTTCCTTGGGACCAGTGCACAAGTTTCCGTGGAGTCAGTGGTGAATCATTATACCCGGTTGGTGTGTGTCACGTGGATGTGTCTTTGGGTGGGAAAGTTTTTATGCAGAGTTTACTGTTCTTCCTCGCTCCTCGCATGACGTGATTCTGGGGATTGAGTTTTGCAACTGTGTGGTGCGAATGTTGACTGCCGGACGGGAGAACTCAGTGTCGACACCAGTGTTTCACCTGTGCTCTTTGAAGGTGAACCTTGCCCGGAGAGTGTGTTGTGCGTGTCTGAGGATACAGTTGTGCCCGCCTTATCCGCGATGCGTGTTGCCGTCGCCTGTTCATCTCCGACTCCTATCTCGTTCGATGCTGCAGTGGAACCTGTACATCGGAACTGCCTCAAGAAAAACGTGTTAGTTCCGCACTACTTGGTCTCAGTGACCAATGGATGCGCGGGGCTGTGGGCGCTAAACTGTTCCACTCAAGCGGCAGTGCTTCCTCAAGGCCTAAAGATTGCCACGTTTAAGGAAGACTCGCCCGTATCGCTGGCAATACTTACAGAGCTCCCCGATGGAGGAGCAACCAGTGTCTCGAGCTCCGGGAGCTCGAAGATGCTTTCCATGATTGATAAGTCACTCAGCGATCACGAGCGTCGAGTTTTAATGGCCCTGCCTACGAAACATACCTCGGTATTCGACTTTGCGCAGCACGATGGCCCGCCATCAATTCCTGCGTCCAGAACTCGTCACCGCATCAACACAGGAGCCGCCCAGCCAATCCGACAATAACCCTATCGTGTATCCCCGTCAGAACGCAAGATAGTCAGCGATCAGGTCCAAGAAATGCTATGCAAAGGCATCATTCTAGAATCATCTAGTCCTTGGGCAGCTCCCGTGATATTGGTGAAGAAGAAAGACGGTACGTGGCAGTTCTGTGTTGATCACCGTCGCCTAAACACCGTTACTAAGAAAGATGTATATCCGCTCCCACGAATTGACGACGCCATCGACTGTCTCTTTGCGGCATCTTACTTTTCCTCAAGCGATTTGCGGTCAGGTTACTGGCAAATTCTTATACACAAAGACGACAGAGAAAAGAGCATTTGTAACACCCGACGGACTATTCGAGTTTAACGTGATGCCTTTCTGGTTGTGTAACGCGCCCGCAACGTTCGAAAGGTTCATGGACACGAAATTACGCGGCTTAAAATGGAAAGTTTGCATGTGCTACTTAGACGACGTTGTGATCTTCGGGCGAACGTTTAGTGAGCCCAACAAACGTTTGGATTTGGTCTTGAACTGCTTGGAGAAAGCGGGTCTTGTGCTCAATTAAAAAAAATGCCATTTTGGGGAACGACAAACTCTTGTGCTAGGCCATCTGGTCGCTAAAGAAGGCATCCGACCAGATCCACAAAAGACTGCGGCCGTAGAAGCATTTAGAGTACCCAACTCTGTCAAGCAGTTAAGAAGTTTCTTGGGCTTGTGCTCCTATTTTCGCCGATTCATTTACTGACAGGGCTCCATCCCCTTACATGCCTTCTCCAAAAAGGCTTTCCCTTTGAGTGGACTGCAGATTGCGCCTCATCGTTTAGCCAGCTCAAGTTCCTGTTGACATCCCAACCAATTCTTCGCCACTTTGATTCTTCATCCCCAACTGAGATTAATACCGATGCCAGCGGCGTAGACATCGGGTGCTGTGCTAGTCAAGCGTGTTGGTGACAGTGAGCACGTGATATCTTACGCTAGCCGTTCCTTGAGCCGCTCCGAGCGCAACTACACAGTCACCGAAGAATGTCTGGCGGTCATCTTCGCCGTGCAACGGTTTCGTTCGTATCTCTATGGGCGCCCCTTCACTGTGATAACAGATCATCATTCGCTATGCTGGCTTGTGAATCTGCGGGATCCTTCAGGACGACTAGCGCGCTGGGCCCTCCGTCTGCAGGAATACGATTTCGTTATTTGCTACAAAAGTGGCCGGCGACATGCTGACGCTGATTGTCTCTCTCGGATGCCACTTCAAACAACTGAATGTGATGTGGGCAATTTTGATGGATACATCGCTTTTGTGTCCGCGGAAGTTCCGGATATGGGTACCGTCATATCCGAGCAGCACAAGGACGAGAGCTTACAACCGCTCTTCGCGGCAGCACAGGAGTCACCTGCAGGCAGTCGCTTTCGCCTACGTGATGGTGGCGCGCTGTATAAGAAGAGCTACTCGACCACCGGTGCACGCTACCTTTTAGTTGTCCCCAAGAAGCTTCGCCACCAAGTATTACACACCATGCACGATGACCCAACTTCCCGTCATCTTGGTTCCGCACGTACACTCTACCGGGCTCAAGAACGTTTTTACTGGCCTAAGATGCGGAAAGATATCGAACGGTGCGTCGCCAGCTGCTCTCAATGCCAGGGCTACAAGCGTCCGCCACAAGCTCCACATGGCCTGCTTCAACCAGTTCCCCCTTCTAGCGTTCCCTTTGAGCAAGTTGGTATAGATCTTCTGGGCCCTTTCCCGCGATCCACCAAGGGTAATTGTTGGGTTATCGCTTGCGTAGATCACCTTGCCCGCTACTGTGAGACCGCCGCATTGCCATCGGCCACAGCTACAGAAGTTTATCTTCTTGCTGGCTAACGTTATACTCCGAAATGGACCTCCTCGCTTAGTAATCAGCGATCGTGGGCGACAGTTTACCGTGGACGTGGTTGAAGAAACCCTTCGTCTGTGTTCATGTAGCTTCCGCCATACTACGCCCTACCATCCACAAACTAATGGTCTGGTCGAGCGCACAAACAGAACGCTTGCCAACATGCTGTCCATGTACGTCGATTCAGCACACAAGAATTGGGACAGTACCTTGCCTTTCTTTACCTATGCCTTCAATACCGCGAGACACGAGACGACTGGTTACTCACCATTCTTCCTTCTATATGCTCGTCCGCCGCGCTACACTTTCGACACCATATTTGCCTACTTCGCTCATGACAACGAAACAGTTGATGAGATCCTATGTCGAGCAGAAGAAGCGCGACGCCTCGCTAGGCTTCGCACCCTAGCATCGCAGGACCGGTCCAAGATACGCAATGACGGGCGTCACCGCCACGTTTACTTCGATCCTGGTGACCTTTTGTGGCTCTGGACGCCGTTGCGGAAGCGTGGCTTGTGCCAGAAGTTTCTCGCCCACTACGTCGGCCCTTACGTTATTCTGGAGCGCCTCAGCGAAGTAAACTACCGCATTGCGCGTCTCACGAGCAGGGGACGACGCTCGGCCAAGGCTGAAGTGACACACGGCGCGTGTCTGAGGCGTTATAACCCACGATATGACTGACTCGCCCGGCGGGCTTCGTCTGCCAGCGGGGAAATGTCACAAGCTGTCATGAACCACGCCTGCCGCGCAGACAACCAGATGAAAGAAAGAGAAGAACGACGTTAGCCAAGCTGCCGCGAGACCGCTCTTCAACAACCGCGCCTATCAACCAGATGCATCTGGTTCTACATTGAACACCTCGTGTGTAACAATATATATATAAACGAGAAGAAGGGGGGTTAACCGAGGGGCCCGATTTTTATTAGTCATATCATAAGAAGCCAACAAACACTGACACCAAGGACAACATCGGGGAAATTACTTGTGCTTAATAAATGAAATGCGAAGGTTGTGGATTCGGTTCCCACCTGCGGCAAGTAGTTTTTTGATCCACTTTAATTTTCATTAATTTATCGTTCCTTCATTTCATTTATTAAGCACAAGTAATTTCCGCTATGTTGTCCTTGGTGTCAGTGTTTGTTGGCTTCTTATGATATGACTATATATATATATATGACTATATATATATATATATATATATATATATATATATATATATATATATATATATATATATATATATATATATATATATATATATATATATATATAAGTGAACGAAAAGAAAGGGAACGGAGGTGCCCAATTTGATTGATTATGCGATAAGCAGCCAACAAGTACAACACAAGGGAAATTACGAGTTCTTAGTAATTGAGCAACGAAATGATAGTGTATGGAAATGAAAGCGTACTCGCGCCGTGTCGAGTAGTGCGGAGCACCCTTCTCTTGTGCGGTGTTTTTCATGCACTGGTTGAAAAAAATATGAAGCCATTAAGATGATCTACAATGTGCAGAACAGGCAGGCAATGATTTGTAAGGTCTACTTGCATCTGCAGAAATTTCAGCCATTATGGGCAAACTGAAGTCAGCGAACTGAAAATTCCCCTTGCTGCTTCTCTGTGTATAGGTGTCTGCCAAACACCTTTTTATTCTGTGGGGAGGCAAACCACACAGACGTCCGCCTATCCACCGGACAGTTTCTTCCCTCTCTGGACTCTAGACCTCTAAAACCCATTTCAATGTATTTTCTATTCCCTGCAGTATTATGATTGGTCTCTCACAGAACGGTGTAGTGGAGATGGAGCTGAGAGACTTTCCCCGCTACAAGGACTACCCCAAAGCGGTCACGTTTCATATTTCCGTGGGCACGAATATGAGTGTCGTCAGCACCGAGGATGAAGTAAAATTTTTTAGTAAAGTACCGGCGCGTCATAGGTGCCTAATTCCCATGGTCCATAACATCAACATGGATAACGTTGAAATGGTGAGTACCATTTTTTTCTAGTATAAGTGGATGCCTTTTGAGATTACCTTTCAGGATAATTTATTTTGCTTTGTATTCGAAGTGTATATACACAGTATAGCAGTAGCAGAATTGTGCAGAACCACCAACGATGATTTTAAATATCAGTAAATAGATAACGGCTTTCGGAAAGCTACTCACTTTGAGAAACCTCTGATGCGCTTGAAGGCGTATATTTGTTTAGTGGGAACATTCAGGTAACGTTCGGTATAGAGCGAACCTGACAACTAAACGTATGTAGCGGTAATATAACCGTTATAAATATATAAGGTGATTGGTCACATGCCTGCTCTTGCCCCTGGAGCGAGCGCCGCCCGTGAAAGTTTTTTATCGTTTTTATCGTTTTTATCGAAATTTATCGTTTTTTATTTCTTTTATTAAGCACAAGTATTTTCTCCGATGTTGTCCTTGGTGTCAGTGTTTGTTGGTTTCTTATGATATGATTAATAAAAATCGGGCCCCTAGGTTAACCCCCTTTATTCTCGTTAGACATATTTGTCATTTCATAGTCATTACTAGTCATCACAAATCATTTCATTCATTATTAGTTATTACTGCTTGCTAGTAAGCATTCTCAGTCATTTGTAACCAATTGTGGCAGTACAAGCCGTCGTTAGACATATTGGCCATTTCGTAGTCATTACAAGTCATTAGTAGTCATTTTAGTTATTGCTACTGATTACTAGACATTTATAATCATTTTTAATCAATTGTGGTCAATACAGGCAGTCGTTAGACATATTGGTCATATCGGAGTCATTAGTAGCCGTTACTAGACATTATTGACCTCTACCAATCTCACCCGCCGTGGTTGCTCAGTGGCTATGGTGTTGGGCTGCTGAGCACGAGGTCGCGGGACCGAATCCCGGCCACGGCGGCCGCATTTCGATAGGGGCGAAATGCGAAAACACCCGTGTGCTTAGATTTAGGTGCACGTTAAAGAACCCCAGGTAGTCAAAATTTCCGGAGTCCTCCACTATGGCGTGCCTCATAATCAGAAAGTGGTTTTGGCACGTAAAACCCCAAATATTATTATTATCTACCAATCTCCATTATAATATCATCATTCACTAACTGTCACTATTAATAATTTATCATTCTTTAATCGGTCTTTAACCTGTCTTCATATGGCATGACGACGCTTCGGCGGACACTCAGGCAGTCAGGTGTGCTGACACAAACTTCACCATGAGCCTAGAAAGGTGTTCGTCTTAGAATAAACAGAGCGCTTTCATATGACGTACCTGGCGCGATTTCTAATAAGAGGGAACAGGAGCACGAGAGTGGAAAGGTGGCAAAAAAAAGATGAAAGAAAGATGTCATAGGACGGCACGATGTTGGGGGAGCGACAGGCTACGGCACGTTCAGAGGTGTCGTAGGCGGCGTGCCTTTGTAGTCAATCTTCTTTTTCGGTTACGGTGTGAAGACGACCTTTGCGTGCCTCCAGAATGAGGGGAGTTGCCCTCTTTCCCAAAATTCGTTCAAGTATTTAGTAATTGATTTAATCGAGGAGGATGAGTAGGAGAAAAAGCATTCATTGAAAAATTGGCAGTAGCTTTGCTCGGCTGCGCCAGGATATCCGTAGCGAAAGCTAAGGCATAGCATGGTTAGCATTGGTTAATCTTTATTGCAAGTCCAGGTTAGTCTGGTTATCTAGCTATGTTGCAGCGTTTAGCCACTCGTACGGCGCGATGTTCGTCTGTTTCCTGGGCGATTCATTTCCTCTTCATCTCGTTCCGATGTCGATTCCAAGCCTCCTCCTGCTTATCAGAATTGTCGCCATCCGTACTGCCACCTCAACTGTTGTTTTGGCGCACGCGAGCTCTCCTTTTCAATCCTCCGAAATGTTATCAGGCATGCGACGCAGCTGGCGAAGTGAGCGGAGGCGAGCGCAACGGCGAGGATCGCGGTGTGACGTCATACCAAACGGCTTGATGGATGGATGTATGTTATGAGCGTTTTCTTTGGAACGGAGTGGTGGGTTGCGCCACCAAGCTCTTGCTATTATACTGCCTAATGTCCTACCTAGGTTAAAGAACAAATAAAGAAAAAAAGCACTATGAACCCCCAACCAAATTTTCTTATTCTCTATCGCGAACTGTGCTTTTGTACGTCTCTGTTTTCTGTCGTTTTCCTACTTTTATTCCACCCATCCTCCAATCGACTCATACTAATCCCTATTGCGGAGATGTTTACTTTTCTACTGCTCTCGCTGAACCCAAGGGCTTCAAGGAGGCCAGCGGTGCCTAAATTGACCGGTGGGTAGACGTCTTCACATTCTAATAAAACATGCTCCATAGTTTCCCTGGCTTTACCACAGCAAGCACATGCTTCTTCTATCTTCTTATATCTCGCTTTATAGGTTCTTGTTCTAAGGCATCCAGATCTCGCTTCGAAACGTAATGAGCTTACCTTTGAGTTATCGTAAATTCTTTCTTTCATGATTTCGTTTTTTCCTATTAAGTAGTTACTCATGGCAGGTTTCTTTTCCGTTCCCGCCACCCAAGTGATTATTTCGGCCTCTCGGACTTTCCGGCTGACGTTCTTTGTTGATGTGTCGCCCACCATGCAGACCTCATACTTGCTCGTAAGCTTCCTAGTCCTTTTCCTCCACTGTGAATCAATGTTTTTCCTGTACAGATACCTCAACACTCTCCCAGCCCATTTACTTTCTTCCATATTCCTCAGCCGTTCTTCATACTCAATTTTACTGCGAGCTTCCCTCACTTCAAAACTAGTCCAGCCCATATAACCCTGCACAGCTTCATTTGTAGTCCTTCCGGGAGCGCTCAATGCGAGACCTTTTGTTCATCGATTACTAATTGTTCCCTGATTTAAAGCAAACAACCGCCTTTCCAAAAGTAAGCCATGCAACCATTACACCTTTCCTCATACCTCGGAGCCCCTCGTACCTATTGTATGCCCATAGTGCTCTGTGCTTCATTATGGCTGCCATTTCTCTTCCACTTCACTGTTATTGCTTTTTCCTGTGTTTGCATATATCTATTGCCTTCGTTTATCCATATACTAGGGTATTTATATTCTGTTACCCGAGGTATTTCCTGGCATTGAATACCAGAACACATGATTTTCTAACACTAAATTTCAAATCTAAAGTCTTGCCTCCCTGTCCACAGATATTAGCCAGACGTTGCAAATCACTTTGCTTGTTAGCTAGCAACACAATATCATCTGCATAAAATAAACCTGGAAGCTGCTGCTCTACTACTGTACCCCCCTGTTTGTATGAGAGATTAAAATCGATATTAGTTCCATCTAGCGCCCCCTCCATCCTCACCATGTACATCACAAACAGAAGTGGGGATAAAGGGCACCCCGGCCTCAGTCCCTTGTTGATATGAACTTTCTCCTCACTGCTCATCCCTTCCCATTCAACGCAAGCAGTATTTTCTAGATAAATCTCTCTCAAAATCTGTATACAATCGTCACCTAAGCGTTCCCCTTCCTGAATATCCCACAATATGTTGCGGTCTACGTTGTCATAGGCTCCCGTAATGTCTAAAAAGGCCACATATAACTGTCTGCTTTCTACTTTGGATATTTCAATACACTGAGTAAGAACAAATAAGTTATCATCGAAGCGCCTACCTATTCTGAAGCCATTCTAAACTTCTCCAAAAATGCCATTATTCTGTGCCCATGCTTGAAGCTTTAATTTCACTGCCTGCATTGCTAACCTGTATATTACCAATGTTATGGTCAACGGTCTATAGGAGTGAATGTTTTATGTACTTATTTATTTCAAATGATGTCAATCCCTCATGGAATTATAACAGGAAGGGTAAGTACATATGTAGTATTTGCAAACAGATGTAAATACATTATATAATCACGAGTGTGTTATTGGAAAAATTTTGGCTTCGATAAACGAAAGAATAAAGTACTTCTTCACAAATGCAATATTTGGGTACAATATACTATAACGAAGAAGAATCTGAAAAAAGAATAATCCAAACAAGAAGAGAAAACCACCTGAAAGCACGTGTGATATAACACCTAATGAACATGACAAACGGGATGCAGTCATGCGTATAATGCATCATACAAAAAGAACACTCATAGACTAAAGTGTTAGGCTATGAAGATCGGTAACATACCGGAGTATGTAAATCGGAGCGGTAAGGCGAGGATATGTTTTTCCACTGAATTAGCAAATGTATCTAATGAGGAGCTGTTACTAATGGTTTCACTCAGTTTATTCCACTCTCTTATCGCTAAAGGAAAAAATGAATTCTTAAAGCAATCGGTATCAAAAGAATACTCATTGAGTGTTTGTGTGTGTTTATGTCGCGTTGGCCGTGTTTCATTTGTGGAGACGTATCTAGAGGTATCAATATTAAGCTTGTTGTGTAGGAGCAGGTACATAAGTTTTTAACGGGTTAATACAGCTCGGTTTAGTACTGCTAGGATTCCGGCCTTGGTAAGTAGTTTGGTGGGCGAGTCTGTTAATTTACGTTTATCGTATATATACTGTAGATCTTTCCTTTGTACACCTGGTTTATTAATTAGTTGTTTAGTGTGCGGGAACCAGATAACATTTGCTTACTCAAGGACTGACCTGACGAAGGATTCGTAAGCCAGAAGTTTTGTGTCGGGTGGTGCTAGTCGTAGGTGTCCTCCAAGTCAGAAAAGGCGTTTTATTGCAGTCGCTGTAACGTTGTTTATATGGGAGTTTCATCTGAAGCCATGTGTTAAAGTTAATCCGAGGTACTTGTGTGCATGAACTCGCATTAGTGGCACGTCGTTAACGGTATGCGTAAGCTCGAGTTACGTTTGTTCTGGTGATTGAAAGAACAGCAGATTTCTTAATATTGATGGTCATCTGCCAGTGGGCGCACCAGTTAGACATAGCTTTCGGGTCATTGTTTAATGTTATGTGGTCCTTATGCGAGTTAATATTTCGATAAAGAATGCAGTCGCCTGAAAATAGCCTAATGTTCCCCGCGATTTTTGCGGATAGGTCATCAATAAACATTAGAAATAAAAGGGGAGCTAGAACGCTTCCTTGGGTCACTCCCCATGTTACCTGGGCTGCCTGGGAAATCTCTCAGTTCACTTCCACAAATTGGATATGGTTAGTAAGATAGTCGCAAATCCAGTCAATTATGGGGCCTGTACCTAATGTAATCTCAAGTTTCCTTACGAGCTTTTTGGGTGATACTCGATCAAATGCCATCAAATTCCATCTTTCTTCCCTTTACCATTATAAATTAAATTAATTCTACTTTGTCGCCAACTGTCTGGTATTGGGCTATCTTTTAAAGTTTTTTCCACTACTTTCACCAGAGCTTAATACTTTTTGGTCCTAGTTCATTAATCAGCCTCACGGGAACTTCGTCTAGCCCTGTGGCTGTGCGCTTAGTAATTTTCTTTTCGGCTTTCTTCGAGTTGAAATTTGCCAGCACCAGCTCCTTTTCCACCTGCGTCTCTTTCATGCTCTTTTTTTCATCAAATACAACCTCGGCATTGCCTTGGAAAGATTCGGTTGTTATTTTTCAGATGTAATTTATTGCTGCTTCTCCTTCCAGTTTGCCTTCATCTTCGTCTAGGATATGTTGTTGTATAGTTGTTGACTTCCTGCCTAAAATTTTTATCCGGTTCCAAAATATTCTAGGTGCCACCTTCTTTTTCTCACGTATTTCAGACAACGAATGTTCACTTTCACTTTTTAATTTTGCTTGCACCAGTATCGGAACCATTGACTTTTTCTTCCGGTAAATATCCCATTTTCTGATTACTTCATCCTGCGGCAACTGCACCTTATTTTCTTGCCTGTGCTCTTGGGATGCTTTCTGTCGTTCGGTTATGGCTTCTCGTATCTCCCCGTTCCACCAGCTTCTTGGTTTCTTTTTTCCTTTCCAACGAACATGTTCGTTCTCTTTGCGTATTTCTGTCGCTATTACCCTTAGGAGCTCAATATATTCCCGCTCTTTATTTGGCCATTTGCCAAGTTATTCCTCAACTCTAATGACTATATTTCTTATTTGTTCAGCCTTCAAATTTGCACTGGCCATTTTGCAGTCCTTGCTGTCTTTCTAACTACGTATCCCATTTTCGAAATGATGCGTTTATGGTCACTCCCTATGCTGCTATACCATTCCTCGTCAATGACCATTTCTCTCAACTTATTAATTCCTTCTCTCACCAGGCTGTAATCAATGGTTGATTGCGGGTTTCCCACTTCCGACGTGATCTGCCGTTCACACTTAGGCCAAGTAGTCACGATAACGAGGTTGCTCACAAAGGTCTAGCATTGACTTGCCGTTGTTGTCAGTATAGCCATCTAAATCCTGTATGTGGGCATTCATGTCACCTAATAGGATGATTTCAGCACCATTCTCGAAATCCTTAATTTCAGCGCTTATGCGTTCCACTAACTCTTTATTCTTCTCTGTTCAATTATTTCCGGTCAACAAATACGTAACTCCCAGCCAAGTTATTTTCCCACTCATTGTACCTGATAACCAAAGATACTCTCGACATTTTGACTTTACTCTTTTCCATTTGGCTCCCTGATGGATAAGCATTCCGACTCCCCCTCCCTTTCTTTCCGACTTAGTTCTGTTGCACCCTTCCCAAACATAATTATCAATCACTGGAAGCTCTTCTGAGTCTCTAAGGTGCGTTTCTGTAACCGCATACACTCCTATTCTCTACTTAACTGCTCCTCAATCTCTGCCCACTTTTCCTTTCTTATGCCGCCCTGAATGTTTATGTAGCCTATTGCATGGGGAGCTCTCTTTCTTGCTTTCCTCCTTTTTCTGTTATCAACGGCGATGTCCTTCTGAGCTTGCCCTAGGGGACCTTCTTCAATACTGCATACTCTGGCTTCCTCAGCGCCCGTGGGCCCCCTAAAAAAGCAACAGTGCGACCACCAAGTCGCCAGTCTCGTGCCAGCCTGCAAATAAAGTGGATCCCGTCTCGCTTAAAACTTCCACACCTGCTCACCTCCTTGTTTACTTCGACAACCTCGAAGCCTTTGTCTCAGCTCATTTTCCATATCGCCTCATTACCAGCCACTACGGCTCTGTACGTGACTGTCCCATACAGGCACCTCCGGCACAGTGCACACCACGATCTGCACCTGAGGGGATAGCTCGCGCAAGTCGTCGACCCCTTCGCCAAGCGCTGGGCTAGTCCTGTCCCTTTCCGGTTTAGGACGTCATTTAGCCCACCTGCTACTATGACAAGGCTGCGCATGTGGGCATTTTCCGCAAGCTTTACTTTTGCTCGCTTCATGATAGAATCAAGTGTCCACCCTGGAAATGTCCCTGCCGCCACTCTTTTATCGCATTTCACCCTCTCCACAATTGCTTCTGAGCACCTAGTCAGGTTGGAGTCGCCGGCGATAATCACCCTTTCACTCTCTCCTACCTCTCCCTGCTTGCCTTTGTCCTTTTCCGCGTGATTCGGACTCGACAAGGGGCATTGTCCCCTGTGCCCCTGCTTTTTTCGCGTGGCAGCCTCAAGGTAGCTACCGCTCTTTCCGGCTAACCCTTTACCACGTTGCACGCATTCCACGTGCTTTGATAGCACTCCTTCTTCACGATGGGGGATTGCGTTCCATTGTCACTCACATTCTCATTCACAATGGCGGCCCTGTTCAGCTTTTCCTTGGCTGCTTCAAGTCTTTTTTCGACTACTTTCCGGGCATCACGCTCCCTGTTTAGCTCATTTCTGAGCTGTTCCACCTGTTTGACAAGCTCTTCGTGGAAGGCCTCCATTTTCTGCAGCCTAGTATCAACACCACAGTGTGTCTCGGTGGACTCGATTCCCTCTCCTTTCTCATCCGTCCCCTCATCTGCCTTGAGGGACACCCCGCGCACTACCAGCTTTCCCGGCTTTCTTGCCACGTATTGCGCACCTTTTTCTGATGCAAATACTATAATAATATAATAGCCCAGAGCACGTGCCTTTTAGCGAAAACTGATACGCACAGGATCCAAATCCTCAACATGCCGCAAAGGAACTTTCACCACAGTTTCAAAAGCAATCAATGCGGCAGAGACCCAAGATATAACACGCTCTAGCACGCGCTCAACCACGCGGCCACGCTATCGCTTTCCTACAAAAACACGCACAGTAAAACCACTAATAGCTATGAGTCTCAACTATAAGTGAACTATTAGTAGTCTATTAGTAGTCAACTCAACTATTAGTAGTCTCGACTAGTACTGATAGCTATTAGTCTCTCTTATAACGCAACATCCCACCCGGATGCACGTGTTCAAACACGTGGCGCGAAAGGTGCTCTAAGCATCTCGCAAAACAAAATGTACGTGAAACACACCCGTGCACACGAAATACGAGAGAAAGAAAAGGAAAAGAAAACCACCCAATTACTATTTAAAGGCAAAAAAAAAAGAAACCGGCAAATCAAACACAGAAGCAAGCTCAAAGCATGCACAAAAACTTATTTCGTCGCCGCCAAGGAGCCCCGAAAAGCACCTGTGGCTCGGTGCTACTAGTGGCACATGCGCAGTAGTGACTACGGAGTGAGAGAGAGGGAAATATCCGTGGCGAGGCACGCGTTGTGACGTCATGTGCCTCCTCGGAGCACCACCACGGCGAAATCGGAAGTTCGCGGCCAGTGAAGCTTCCCTTAAAAAAAAAGAAGCAGATGTCTTTCGACGCATCATCTAAGTTTCTTAGCGATTTGTTTGTAATCCCGTCAGAGCCTGGAGCCGAGGTATTCCGGAATCTGAAGCGCAGCTCGCACTTCAGAATCTTGGATGTCCTCGTTCAGTTTGAGGTTCAGGGTTCCCGAGTAGCTTGGCAGAGACGCTTTGTTTGACGTGTCTACGTATCTCTGTCTGAGTTCCTCGACGAGTTCTTTATTTTTGAGCGCTTGGCTGTGCCCTAGTGTAATGATGTTTTTACTGTAGGCTATTTTACTGTTTTCCAGAAGCAGCAGGTGCCTTCGAAAATGCCACTTATCCTTGAGTCCAAGTTTCCTGCTCATTTGATCACATACTTCGCAAAATTCTATAAACAGAAATGCTAATCGTATTAATAGGGCTGCCATGATAGACAACTTACAGTACGCACAGCAGCCATTGTCCCTGGTGCTTAAAACAGGGAACGCATGTATTGCAGCAGGTACTCATTAATCTTTTGAGGATAACGCTGCATATAAGGATCTTTATTCACTAATGTTGACAATTAGTACCAGCGAGAAAAAAGACAATAAGTATTAGGAATTTTTTGTCACGACATTTTAATAGATACACAAAGATTTTGATGAATCAATCAAATAAAATCTTCAGCCCCTCCACTCTGTGAAGAAGGGCGAGCAGCGAAGCCATGGTGTGTTTTACGTCAGTCGATGCATCTATGCGCACATCGGGATTATTATTATTATTTTTATTATTATTATTTAATTACAATTGAAAGACAGACAAAAAATGCATCTTTTGACTGTGGAGTGGTTTATTATTCTTTTATGAAGTAGTGACATATGCAAGTACCGCCGCATGGCGGACGGGACTTCAAAAACTTTTACAACTTCACTTAGAACTACGTGATCATAATAAATGTACATGAAACTCGGCGTAAGGTTAGAAGCGTCTTAGCGGCTAATTGTCATTTACTTATTTCGGGATAGTTTTGATAAAACTACAGTTACATCCGTTTTCTGTAACCATACTCCATCCGTAGACGGTCATGTATTGATAGTAGAGGGGAATTATGTAACGCACACAACTTCACTATGAACTAATAATGACAAGTAAATGAAACCCGCCGTAATAATAGTGTCGTCTTAGCGGTCAATCTCATTATGATTTTTTCCAAGGTACCTACATTATACTGAGAGCTACAGAGCATTTGCGAAAAACTGTAGACAAAAACAAAGGTGGAGTCTGAAGTGGTAGCCGAAGAAGGCTCGAAATTTTTGTCGACACACGGACACAATCCTGGGGAACTAGTTTTTAAATACCTTTTGTTTGAGAAACAGTTTTCCTGAGCATTTGAGCTTGGAGTTACTCTAGTTGTGAGGGTCCCTCATTTCAGGAATCCTCTAGCCACCAGTGCTTCCCGTGCTCTGACGACAAGTCGTCGTGGGTCATCCACGTCAGGGTTGGAGATCTTGGCTTCCCACGTCTCGCCGAGGTGATTGATTTCGTGGGTCTTTGCAAGCTTCCTATTGGCGTCTTTGCGGCGCCACGGGCACTCCAGTAGTGTGCCCGGTACGTCGCAAATCGGGCAGTTGTACGTGCCTACGTCAGATGGACCCGATGCATGACAATCCTGGAGCCTCTCTCACCACCTCGTGAGAACCCCGGCTGTCTGGTTCTGCAGGGGAAGTGGAGACCGTACCTCTCACGTAAAACACCATCCTCCAACACTATCGACTAGGACCTAGGGTGTACACGCCACCTCATGCCAAGCTGACCAAAAAAGGAAGCACCGAATTCTGAAGATTGCAGAGCAACGCCGAATATTTTTACGCCCAGCGTCATTTACGCACATCAGGTGCATATAGTCGAATCCATCCATTCATTCATTCATCCAATCATATGCGACATGGGGCTCTTAACGCTATAACACAAGGTGTCAGCGTCAGGCGTCACTTTGGCGAAAAACGATTCCGAACCACAACCACGCAGGCCCTCCTGATGGTGCAGATTCCTTACAGAACTAACTGAACTCTTCAATGTCATATACGTAAGGAAAACCGTGAAGTACTAGCTAAACACAACCTACATACATGATAGCGTCAGAGTTTTATTTGGATATCCTAGAAAACATAATTCGGTTATGCGAAAACTGAAACACAAACCATTTTTTTTTGCGAGCGGCGTGGTCCATTCGGTTCTTTGCAACACAAACATTGCGCTCGCCTCCGTGCAACCGCAAGAAAGCTACGCTTGCCGGTAAGCGTGACAAGCAGTCAGGTATCTCAGAAGTCTATTGCGTTACACACTTGAAGGCGAAGCTTAGGCGTCCTACAAATATTTTTAATCGTCGTTATTCTACCTTTGTCTTCCGACTCTCGTCACGTCATCGCCTTCACGCCGTCATCGTGACGCTGTCGTAAAATCGTTATTAATCTAGAAACATCATTCAAAAATAGTCATGGCACCTTCTTCAGTCCATCAACGTCATTTGTTCATAGTCATTTCTTTGTAATCAAGCTGCCGTCATTCATTCGAGATTATGGCGCCTTTGTCATACCATAGTCCTCACTGCGTCGTGAACATGCAGCCATCGTCAAGCATTCATCGTCATATTCTTGGCTTGATGTCACAGAGGTCATTGCATCGTCGTCGTTAAGCTCGGTTATGCGATTCCTCTCATGTCGTCATGTCATTTTTCTCACACAGTCGTCTTATGGTATTCGTTACGCCATTGCCGGCATGTGCTACTTGTCATCGCATTATCCTCATGTTGTCGTCGCTATACCATCGTTCTCAGTTTAAAATCACCATCCAAATGTCGTTTTGTGCTTGACGTCTTACCATCTTAGTCGTTCCATCAACGTAGTTCCCTCTTTGCCATTCCCTTGTCATCAGTGCTTTGTAGTCACTCCGTCGTGGTCATGGCCGACAAAGGCAAGCGTTATGGCAAAGTAGGCCGATCACGGAGAAAGTGTATGTCGCATATCGCCAACGTAAGGGGGGGGGGGGGGTAATCACAGAATGGACGTTTTTTATTCTAAGTAAGGTTACCTTCAGCAATGCGGTGTGTGGCTAGATTGTTTGAATGCTAACCGCATTAACGTCGACAGTGGCGGTACGATGATTTCTGCCACAACTTTTTCACAAAGGATTTGAGGCGATTATTAAAACCGCTGCTGTTGACAATTTGATAAGAGCTAATTGTTCTTCATAGTGTTTCTGTTTGACGAAACATATTACCACAAAACAAAGGCAACTGCGTCAGGACCACCACTGAACGCAATCTCAATAACCAACGACAAATCGTGGTGGCGTCAGAAATAAATTATGCATATGGAGCACATAGCGTGTACTCACAGAGAAAATGGTCTTCACTGTTGTAACTCTTTGCAGATCAGAAATACGTGTTAAAGTCGTCAACTAATTTTTTCGTACGGACCTGCTTAAAATGGCCTGTGAACACAGAAACAATAAAAACTGGAAAGACGTATTTATTCTTTGTATTCCTTAGTAATTGTTTAGCTATGAAATATTTCCCATGCATGGTTCAGGCTATGAAATGCAATCTGTGTTATCGTAAATACATGTATAGAATATTGGAATTTTGATGTCTCAAAAATTCTACCCACACTCCTTTTCTTTTATTTTCAGTACGTAATGACCTGGCCAAGTGCAAAATCCGAATTTTGATAACAAGAACTCCAAATGCCTAATCTAGTAGGCCATTCAATAACCAAGCCAAAGAGACGGAGGAAAACAGCACATGCCGACAGAGCAGGAGAGGAGAAGTGATCAACCCAAGTACAAACCAAAGCCGGTTTGCCGTGAAGCTGCAATGATTGTTGTGGAGTAAATACATCAGTTAACCTCGTATGCGCCACTGCCTTTCTTTTTTTTTACATGAAACTGGGTGCTGCCAACTCACACGAAGCTGGGTCAACTTTCTGGTTGCTGCCGTTACCGTAGCCGCCGGCGCACTGTCCCGAGGACGCAACGCGCGCGCTGTTAACCCGCAGAGAAGTGTCGACCTGGGCGCTGTTCGTTCGAGGTCGCGCGATTGTCGCTGTTCCGAAGGCAAGCCTAGAGGGTGAGCAGAGATGCCTGTTCGCTAGATTCGTGCAGTCTTCTAACACACCTATTGTTGTAGGCCACACGATCGAAACCGCACGGCTTTTCAGCAATGTTCGGAGGTCACGCCATTAGCTTGGGGCTCCAGCTGAAGGTTACAAGTGGACCGAGAATGCGGACGGACTGTTAAGGCTGGTGGTGTCTCAGAGGGCAGGGAGACAGCAGCGCAGCTGCAGTGCTTAAATATTGCCTATCTTTACTACGATAACAATTATGTGGACGCTTCAGGCGCATTTGTGCCGTTGGCGTCGGCGCCCAAGGGTAATAACATCGCCGCCGTACGCCGTATGCTGCGTATGAGAGCATGAACCGACGATGGCGGATACATCGCGCGGGCGCAAAGTAGGAAACTGTCAACCCAATCGCTAAATTATCGAGTGCTATGACGTCATCCCCGGCAGCAGATGACAAAACTACGAAGAAATCGCATTTCATCAATGGGCAGAGAGACAGCGGGGGGGAGCTGCAATGTCGAAATCCTGCCAGTTCGTTGTGTAGGCATGTTACTTTGACGAAGCGTGCTGCTTTCGTTTAAATGACTGCTTTTAAGAAGATAGCGTTAAGGGCCCTGTGTCGCAAAAAACCCGATCTCGGCGTCGGACATCACTCGGCATAAAATCATTTTGAACCACAACCACGCATGCCCTGCACGTGGCGCAGATGCATTACTGAAATAAGTGAACTTCTCAAAGTAAAATGCGCAATAAGAACCGCAAAGTGCAACCGAACCATAATCTAAGGATTTGATAGCGTCGGAGTTTAATTTGAATATGCCAGAAAACATAAATCTCTTGCGCAAACACACAAATAGAAACCCCCTTCCTCAGTCGCGTGACCCGCTCGGTTCTTTGCAGTACCATCGCGCTCGCATCCGCGCAACAGCAAGAACGCTGCGCTTTCCGGGAAGCATGACAAGCAGTCAGGGATCTTTGAAGTCTATCGCGTTCCACTGTTAAAGGCGAAGCTTAAGCGTCGTCCAAATTTTTGCTGCTATTTCCTTGCCCACAGTGTTGCAATTTGTCATTTACGTCATTGACAACTCAACTAACGCATCGCATCGCCAGCCTTCATTAAGCCATGACATACATCGGCAGAACTTGCACCTCTCCACGCCGCTATGACGTACGTCACCGAAGAGCCAACAGAGAAATGAGTGGCATTTTTTATTGTAAGGCAGCTCATCACAATATAAAGTCTGCATTACATCACAGAACTTACGAGCAGATGATATCTGACATCAGGTAAGTGCAGCACCATGCTCTGGAAAAAGGGGACAGCATTATATTTCAATTGATTCCTGCTGACTGCGGCATCGTCGGCCACAACCTAGCTGACAAGGCTGCCCGGTCTGCCCACGAAGATACCCAGACGCGTCCGACACCTTTGGCGAGGTCGGACGCTGCCAGAGGACTTCACCTACTTGCACGCAAAAAAGTCACAAGATCTCTTGATTTCAAGTGCCTTCAATTGCCGATTACATAAACTGGACTCCACGCTACGGTTACAACTGCCATCCCGCCTTTCCCGCGGCGAAACAACCTTGCTGTGCCGCTTGTGGCTGGGAGTAGCATTCAGGAACCTATACTCCTATCGTTTTGGAATGGCCGAGAGTCCGTTGTGCGACTCCTGTGGGTGCGAGGAAACTATTGAGCACCTATTGCGTACCCGCCCTCGCTACTATGTACAACGCCTCTCTCTGCGGGCAACTTTACACCGACTGGACTCAAGACCGTTCACCGAGTCAAAGATACTTGGACCGTGGCCAGACCCGTCACTGGCACGAAAAGCAATCCGTGCACCAGTGCAATACTAGAAGTGCACGTGCTTAAGAAACCGTTTATAGTGTCCCTGTGTATAGCGTCCCTCCCACACGCACTCAGTACTTACTCTCCCTTTTTTCCTCTATTTATTTCCCTTTCCCCCGCCCGCAGTGTAGGGTAGCAAAGCGCGTACTCTTCTGGTTAACCTCCCTGCCTTTCCTGTCCCTGCTTTCTCGCTCTTTAGCTCAATCTTTGTGCCCATCCTGGAGCATCTTCGGCCTCTGTTGTTAACATAGCTAGCGCCTACATAGAGCAGTTGCCTCTGACGAGCATGCGCAACTGCTCGATGACCAAAAGCAAAACCGCCAACCTGAAAGAATCTGTAGATTCTCCTTTTGCTGCTTTCGAATCGCGTCTCTCTTCCCTTGGACACTCATTGTCCCCTTTAGGTAACATGAATATTCCCGACGGTCGACCTAAACAAATTGAATTGCTTACGGCTACAGTAGAAATATTAGAAAAATTGGTCTTATTTACAACGTTTAAATGCCGCATACCTACATTAAGCTTGCGGGTAAAGAAAAACCAGACAGACGCTGGCGCCTGCTGTACACAAATTATATTTTAGACGAGCCGGCTCAGTGAGGCGGAAACCCGATTCCGCGGGTTCCACTGCACGCGAACCGTCAGCGAGCTAGGCTTGTGGTCGGCGTCTTTTATGATTCGGCCATTGTGGCATGTAGTAGCATGCTACAGTGCCTCCTTTCTAGCGAGGAAGGCGTGAGCTGGACGAATGGCGAAGCGCGGATGGCAGTGGTGCAAAACGCACGCGACGAGTATGACTGGCCTGGTCTGGAAGGAATGTGACCGCAGAAGCGGCTAAAGCGTCAGATTCCAAGAAGGCAGGCTTCGTACAGTCGACGGAGACCGTATCTTTCCGGCCTTTGATGAGCAATAGAAAGCTTTTAGGTGCACGCTTCAGTACTTATAACGGACCATCAGACGGGGATCGTAAGTGGAGAGGCGCAGCGTCGTGGCGCTCAAAGAGGTGCATGCAGTTCGAGGCCAGAGTAAGCGTATACTCGCCGGGAAAAACGTTGTTGTCGGGGGGAGGGTTCGACAGTACGCATGGCGCTGCATAGACGGCAATCATAGTCCGAAGCGTGAGCAGGTACGGTGGGCGAGTCGTCGAAGAATTTGGCAGGGACTAGTAGAATGGTGTGTAACGTAAGCTCGGCGGCTTTGGTGGGAGAGTGACTGCGAAGAGCGGTGCGGGGGGATGCCAAGCATAGCAAAAGAAAGCGCTCGATTCATGATGAAGAAAAAGTTGAAGCTATGAGTGAAGCCTTCATTTGGCGGTGAAAACATTCGATGATCCTATTGGATATCTATTGGTAATAGGTAGTCTTGATGTGACTGCGCCGAGTATCGAGATAGCTTGGCAAACAATGTTGAGTCGACCACCACGGTCAATCGTACGGTGGAAGGGAGGCCGTAGTGGCTAATCCAGAGTGTGATGAGTGCTCGACCTACCGACTCCACTCTTATGTCGAGGAGGGGCATCGCTTCAGGCCATCTGGTGAACCTGTCAATGCAGGTTAGCAGGTTGTGATGGTTCCCGCAGGGAGGAAAAGGGCCAGCAATATCGTCGTGCTGATGGCTGAATCAGGAGTCCGGGTATGGGAACGTGCCAAAAGGAGTCGCAGTGTGGCGATGGACTTTACTGTTGGCAGTTGAGGCACCGGCGTGACTAGTGTGACTAGCGACGAACATCTACTTTCATACTGGACCACACATAAAGAGAAGTGACGAGTCCCTGTGTTGAGCGAATGCCAGGATGAGCCGACGAATGGAGCGCATCAAAGACGGCTCGGCAGTATGGGTGAGGCACTTAAGCACGAGGACAGCCGGTCAACGTGTCACAAACGAGGGGCACGTCACAGAAAGGGAGCAAGATATCTTCAAACACCCGAAAGGTACCGCTCGTGCGAAGCAGCTGGAGCTTTGTGTCGACTCTCTGGGCAGTAGCCATGGTTGTGAAGTCGATCACCGGTCGGCAGTCGTCCGTTGCAGGGATGGCAGCACAAAAAAGTGTGTCAGCAACAACGTTGGATTTTCGGCTGAGGTAACGAATGTCACTGTTGAATTCAGAAATGTAGGTGCGAGCTGTCTGATTTCGCGGAGAGCGTAAGGGGTGCTGATGTACGCTAGGGCGGAAGTCAGTGGGTAAGTACGTGGAAAGAGCGTCCCTTGAGAAAATGTCGAAAGTGCTTCACAGTCAAATAGATGGCGGGCAGCTCTAGGCCGAAGGTGCTGTATCGGCACACGGGGGGCAGAAGCTTCTTGGAAGAGAAGGCGATCGGCTGCCAAGCATCAGAAACTAAATGCTGCAAGACTACACTGACACCGGTGTCCGATATGTCAATCATGATAGATGATGGGGCGTCGCTTTTGGGGTGGATGAGGAGCTTCGCGCCGGCAATGGCTTCTTTGATTCTGCTAAACCCGTTGCCATCGTTGTCGTTCCATGTCGTGTATAGGCTGCAGTATATTGGCACAGCGAGGAATCAGGCGGCGGTAACAGTTGGCGAGGCCGAAAAAATCGCGCAGTTGCCTGGTGGTAGATGGCTGAAGACGCTCACGGATGGCTGTGACGCGAGTCGGGAGTGGACGAAGGCCGCGTGCGTTGACGCGATGGCCGAGAAAATCCAACTACGTATCGACAAACTCGCTCTTGGGGCTGTTCACGACAAGACCAAATTTGCCGAGTCTGGCGAGCACGTGGTGTAGGCGGAGCTTCTGAGCTTCGGTGGTGGCGCTGTAGACGACAATGTCGTCTAGATAGGCAAAGAAGCACGTCAAGCCACGTAATACCTGGTCAACGAAAAGCTGAAAGGTCTGGGCTGCGTTATAAAGACCGAAAGGCATGCGCAGATTTTCGAACTAGCTGAAGGTGTTATAATGGCGATCTTTGGAATACCTAATGGTTCTAGAGGGATCTGGTGGTAGCCTTTCACCAGGTCGACCTTGCTAAAAATAGTGCAACCACGCACTGCCTACGCAAACTCCTGAATGTTAGGTATTGGGTACCGGCCCGGGACAGTGTCCTTGCTGAGAGCACAGTAACGTTGCAGGAGTGCCAGTCACCGGTCTTCTTGGGTGCCATATGGAGCGGCGAGGCCCAAGGACTGGAGAAGGGACGAATGAAGCCAAGTTCAAGCATGTGTTCAAACTCCTCTTTTGCGATAGCTAGATGATCCCGCGCGAGACAACGAGCCCGAACAAACACGGGAGGGCCAGTCGCCATGATATGATGTGTCACGCCGCAAGCGACCGAAGATTGAGAGGAAGGGGGCTGAAAGGTGTTTGGAAACTTGGAAAAGACTGCTGACCAAGGGTCGGGAACGGCCATGTGCGCCTGAAGAACCCGAAGCAGTGGAGCGTGAAAGGAAAGTCCTTGGATGGTTAAGCTCGTCTGAGAGTTCAGTTTCCGGCTGTGCCCCACGTCGACGAAGAGCTTGTAGAGCCAAAGGACGTCCGCTCCGATTATGGGTAGGCCCACGGCCATGATTACAAAGATCCATCGAAAGGCACATCTGAGGCCGATGTCAAGACTCACTCACATTTGTACGTAGGTCCCAATGGTCGATCCGTTGACCGCGGTGAGAGGAGGCTAGTCGGGAGGATAGACGTTAACCCAGCGTAGGAGGAAGGACGCAAATCTCGGCGACAATGTCGACGAGATAGTGGAAATCGGTGATGCGGTCGATGGCGTGGAAAAGGCGACTGGATCTGGGGACGGCAACAGCAGTCGCCGTCAGTGTTCAATCCAGCCGTTTCCCGCGTAGGAGGAGTAGTGACGGCACTGATTTACGCGAGAGCCATTGCAACGGTGCTACCAGCAAAGCGTAATGGAAGGAGGAGAACCGCGTCCAAAGTGACCGCGGCTGGGGCGGCGAAGTCATGACGAACATTGCGGCGGGCATGTTCGGATGGCAGCGACCTCAGCTGTCAGTCACTCACTGCGTGATGCCCTTTCTTATCGAACGCGGGACGCGGGCGTCGCTCCTGTCCGAGCATACGTGTATTCGCATCAGAGAAAAGACCCGAATGCCAGCCTATTCGACAAGGACGGTAAAATGATGGGTAAAACTTCCACTGCAATACCGCTGTATACCGCTGCGTCTTTCACCAACCCAAGGTGGATTATGCGCAACATGCTCTGCTGTGGGCCACCGACCAGACGTTTGTCGCAACAGTGGAAAACAAATGTGCAGAACATGTGGACGATCTGACGTAATACTTCTGCGGAAACCTGCAAGGTGGAGAGAAGTAATTAATAAAGAGAAAAGCAGACATTCACCAGTTCGTAGCAACTGCTATGAACGGGTAGATTAGTTACTTCTCTCCTCATTGCGGGTTTATTACATTACAGAACTATTACGTCAAACTCTTGCCTTTGATTCGAGTTGACAAATTCGACTTCGCCCTGGCATTTGCTAGCCGCCTGGTTAGCTCAGATAGAGTGGCTGCCCCGCAAAGGCAGCGGTCCCCGACTCGAGTCCCGGGCCAGGACGAATTTTTCTTCAACTGCGAGGCTTTTCTTTCGAGGAACCCGCATGGGTTTCCTTTGTAGCAATTGCTACGAACGGGTGGATATCTGATTTTCCGTTTAATAATGTGGAAGTGTCGGGGATCCCGTAGAGGACCATAAATGGAAACCAGGCTGCCCTAATTGTGGGAAGGACCACAAGGCCGATGACCTAACCTGTGCAGTGAGGCAAGCAGCTGATAAAGCGGTAAGATGGACGGCCTACCTGAAGCGTTTACAACAACGAAAGGACGACAGGCAAACGAAAACAGTCACTATCGCAAGCCGAAGCCCAAACCCAAAACGCTACTCCCTCAACATATCGAGAGACAGAAGTAGCTCCGGAAGCCGTCAACAGTCCAGGGGCTGCAACCGATCCAGAGGCCGCAGCCGATCCAGAGGACGCAGCTACTCCAGGGGCCGCGCCCACTCCAGGAGCGGCGGCCAGCCCAGGAGCCGCGGCCAGTCCGACGACCGCAATCCCGGCAGTCCGCGACTGCGCGACCAATCTATACCAATCTCAACATATCTCAAGAATCGCAAGATATCAATAACCTTAATGCGCTCATGCCGAAGGTGACAAAGCTGGCCATCGGTTTTCCATTTAGGGCCAGCACTAAGCTCCTCCTTCACATCGGTTCCCATAGCACGGTGGCGGATGGTATGGTATGGTATTCCTTATGCGATGGCGCACACCCACTGCGGGGGATTGGCCAAGATTTCGATGAAATTAGGCGATCTTTATCAAATACTAAAATTGGTAAAGCTAACTGGAGGAAATGAGCAAAAATAAAATGTTTAAGAATTCAAGAGAAACTCCTTGTAGCAATTATAAATTCCTCCACGGTTGAGCAAATATCCCTCTGGCATTTTCCAAGAGAGGAGGCTCGTAGAGAAAGGATATTTATAGTTGAAAAGCTTAAACCAAGCTATGTAAATCTTGATTCTAGAATATTTTTCTTAAAGAAGTAAAACGGTGGCAGAATATGAAAAAATGATCTACTGTTTCATCTTCTCCACAGACTGGGCACAGAGGGGAGGGCACCAGACCAGCCCTGTGACGATAGAAGTTTAGTTTTGGTATTCGACAAGGTAATCGGGTAAAAATTACTTCAAATTTTCTGGTGTGAAAGGTATTTTTGGGCCAAGGGAATAGGAGGTGTCGATATTCTGAAAAATTTGCTACAGCTGGGTTCAGAAAGTCTTGAATAACTGTATATCTCCTGAATCTAGTAGTCGTCAGGTAAGCTATTGTAGGAAGTAATGGTAATACAGGACCACTGAGGGCCGCTCTCACGAGACTGTCAGCCATTTCGTTCATGACTAAGCCTTCATGTCCAGGCACCCAAAGCAGTCTAATTGAATTTATGTGGGCAGGCACTACAAAATTATATATACGTAAAAGGTTAGTGACACCACTTGCGGTGAGCGAGGAACATAAGGATAAAGAATCTGCTAGTATTACTACCATCGATATTGACGAATTTAGTTTGCGTAAGGCTAGAACTACAGCTAGAAATTCAGCCAATAATACGGAAAAGAAGTCCGGAATCCTGATTGCAAATGACCAGTCTAGAGTGGGAGAGAAAGTGCCTATTCCAGATTTTTCTTCACACTGTGAGGCGTCTGTCGCAATGACCGTACTTATAGATAAACTCAATAAATGGTCCTGTAATAAGCCGTTTAATATATTCTAAGAGAGAAGTTTTGCATTATTTGGGTAGATGTCATCATATATAATTTGTAGGTTCTCTCGCACATCACAAATAATCGGTACCTCCCCGAGACGTACATATAAGGGATTGATCAATGTTTGTACGAAGACCACCTGTAGTGTATGAAAACGATGCCAGTGTACTCCGAAGAAAAGTGCAGGCTGCGAAATGAATATGTATTCCAATCTTGTAATAGGGGATTCATACAATTTTAAGACTGTTTGCACCGTCAGTAAACCAAATCTACACAATATTGAGGGTAACCTGACTTCTTGGTGTAGTATGTATGGTATTGGCAACACATTTCGGTAATCCGCAACACAGCCGTAGGGCTTCCCGCTCAAGTAGAACAAGGGGACGTAATTGATAAGCTGGAGCACTAGAAAATAAAACACATCCAAATTCTAAGATGGACCGCACATACATTTTGTATATCATTAAAAGTGGACCTCTCCGCATTCCGGACCGACTGTTGCACAGCTTACGTAGCATACCAACTGCTCGCACTCCTTCTTTAACTATATGGTCAATATGGCCGAGCCAGCTGAGAGAACCGCCATATACTACACCTAAATATTTCACCGATTCCACTTGAGGTATAGTCTCGAGGCGATAGGATATCGATATGTTAACGGGATTGTTAAGAGGGAAAACCAATATCGAGCATTTTCTAACGTTAAGTGAAAGGCGAATTTTGTTTCACCACGTTTCTATGGCGTTGAGGTACTTGTGTAGTCGATAATATAGAGAGTGAATATCACTGTCTGATGCGAAGAAAGCAATGTCATCCGCGTATACGTATGTTTGCACATCTTGATGAAGAGGAACGGAACACATCAGAATATTAAATAGTAATGGTGAAGTGACAGCGCCTTGAAGAACACCTCGTGATTGATTATATATACTCGAAGAAACGCCTCTCAGACATCAGTAAACTGTTCTTCCATTTAAAAATTCGCCAATACAGTTTGAAAAATAATTTGGTATCTCTAGATTTCGCAATATATCTAATAAAATTAGGTGTTCTACACTGTCGTAGGCTTTGGAAATGTCTAATGTCACAAGAGCACCTATTTGCCTCTGTCGCCGTGCTAATTTTATTCTACTTTCTAAGTCCACGTGAGCATGCCAAATTGAACATGATGGTCGGAATCCAATTTGGCAGGGGCTAAGCAAGTCTTTGTTGTGTATAAATTTAATCATATGGGCATATAGAATTCTTTCAATTAATTTAACCAAAGTTGAAATTAGCGCAATTGGCTTGATGTTATCTATTGTATATCCTTCCCCATGATTTTTAAGAATAGGGCGATTTTAGCAATTTTCCACGTAGACGGAATCCACGACAACCGAACTGAGTAATTTACAATAGCTAAAAGGTCATCAGACGCTTCCTTAAATAAAATTCTGATCATAGTAGATGTTACCCCATCCACGCCGGGAGCTGAATCTGGAAGTCGCTCCACGATTTCAGCCAATTCTAGCATGGAGATTTCTGTAAAATCATCTGATGCCCTTCGTAAGCGAGAACAACTTGGCAAGACAGATGAAAATCTAATTTCTAATCCCTTCGCGATTTCTTCTAGTGATTGTTTCATTTCATCGCTACTTAAGATTATAGAATCAATATTAATTTGACGCGGAAGAACTTTTCTACCGCGGAGAAAACGGAGCAATGCAAGCTTATTTTATTGTTAGACAAGAAATCAAAATGCTTACAGTCGAATTCATCCTTGGCTTTAGAAACTGCATGTTTAAAGACAGCTCGAAAAAATTTATAATCACTCCAATTTTTGGGACTCTGGTTATGCAATAATTTTCTGCAAGCAGCTTTTCTCTTTCTGTAGTCTCGAGTGCATTCTTCATTCAACCAAGGACCGTAAGAATTTCTTTTATTCAATCTAATGTCAAATTTAGCCTTTTTGGAGAACTTTCCAAAGCGGAACAGATCGTGGTTTTTTGTTCTGTAGGCGCATCAGACAGAGATGAAAGAACATTTCGTAAGCATTTTTTAAAAATTTTGTAATTTATGAAAGTTCGAACCTGGTCACTCTTAAATGTTACAGGACGTGCTACGTCAAATACTGTTGGAAGGTGATCACTGCTTGTCGAACAATCAATAGTCGACCAAGAAGTTACAGAGAGACTCGGGCCACTGAATGTAAGATCTAGTGAAGAGTAAGATCGGCATCTCACAAACGTAATAGAAGCGGAGTTTACACACGTTAGTCGATTGTCCAACGACCAGTTCTAC
This sequence comes from Dermacentor variabilis, assembly GCF_050947875.1. Taxonomy (NCBI): domain Eukaryota; kingdom Metazoa; phylum Arthropoda; class Arachnida; order Ixodida; family Ixodidae; genus Dermacentor; species Dermacentor variabilis. Next base: position 42,997,659 of record NC_134575.1, on the reverse strand, counting down.
AATCGGGTGCCGCACAAGCCTGTTCTTAAACCCCATGAGATATGGTGAGAATCCAAATCACCTGTGATTACAATGTCACGTCAACAAGAGTTAATAACACTATCCAGTGTGCTAGTGTCCTGTACGCCAGATGGAAAATATGCATTAACTACGGTAAAGGGACAATATCCCGGGAGAACTAGTTCTATCGCTAGGATTTCACACTCTGGAGTAGAAAGTTGAAATGAAATTTTAGCCTTATCGCAAATTTTAGATGAGATAAATGTAATTAATACGCGACCTCTTGTAGGACGGTCTAATCGAAATGATCTGTAGAATTTCATTTGAAAAGATTTGTCAGGATTTAGCCACGTATCTTGTAACATAATTAAATCAGGATTAAGATGAGAAGTTAGACCATTAAGTTAAATCTACTGACGCAGAATATAAAGAGCGGAAGTTCCACTGAAGCAGTTTTAGTGATCCTATTTTTTGGAATGTGCCGCAGTCGAAACTGCCTTCCGTAGAATGTTTTTCTTTAGCACAACACTGGACTGACTTTTCTTAGCTTTTGAGTGACAAGAGGTGGCGGATTAATTACATTTATCTTATCTAAAATTTGCCATTTGGCCCCAGTTTAATTTCAACTTTCTACTCCAGAGTGCGAAATCCTAGTGATAGAACTGGTTCTCCCGGCATGTTGTCCCTTTACAGTATTTAATGCATATTTTCCATCTGGCGTACAGGACACTAGCACACTGGATAGTGTTATTGACTCTTATTGACGTGACATTATGATCACAGGTGATTTCAATTCTCACCATATCTCATGGGGTTTAAAGGGATACGGACACAAAATTTGAACATTTTACGATAATACAGAAAATGAGTCCTCAGTGTGCGAGTACACCGAAAAGAAGTAGTCACTTCGCTCATTTTTCAGCGGATGGCTTTATTTTTGGCGTTTTCGTGAGCGCGCGCAACGCCGCCCGGCCCAAGCGAATTGGAAGGCGTGACGTCACGACACCCCCGTCGGACAGCCAGCCGGCCGGCCACGGTCATTCGAGGCGCGCCGCCGCCGCAATCGCGAGCATGGATTCGGGTTATGGTGCCTCTACCAGCGATGAGTTCACGTCTGCAGACGAGGACCGTTCCAACTTAGCAAGAAATATAACCGCTTACGGTTACGAGCCTTCCGCGTCAAGAGGCGAAGAGGAGCAGGCGGCCTTGAACGTGCCGGTCAGGCAGTCCGGGCCAGCAACATGGTAATTTCTTTTTCTAGTAAACTTGAAGTGCAGCAGCAGCAGCAGTTCGTAAAGTTATGTTACGTAGGATGCAAAATGCCTAGTTTCGTGACCCGCGTTGAGGCAGAAAGGGAGCTATTACGGCTGAATCGTAGGTAGCGTAGCTCGTCGCTTTGAGCTTAACTACGCTGTCGGCTTTCGATCGCTGCACACTACGTTTTTACGCGACGAGGCACGGCATGTGTAGAATTTTCCACCCGTTTCACAGCCCTGTGTTTACGGCTACTTTCACATTCACGCCATTAGAAGCCATTTATTGGTTGGACTCGTTGAGATGGGCGGCTGCGCTAGGGACTCGTCGACCAGATCACTTAGCTACATAGATTCTGTGGCCATAGACAAAGGAAAGTCTTTGGCTGTGATATTTAATAGGGAAATGCTGCGCGAACAACCAAGTCATGAAACCCGACGCATGATTATGCAGAGACCTATGAAAATCCGTAATTTTTTGCTTGAGGTTGAAAAGCAACGTGTGAAACGGCAATGTAGATAAATGTGCTGCGCATTTTAGATTACTGCACATGTATGCTGTTGTCTGGCGTTCATTCACTGGCTGTGTTTTGTATATTTGATCAATTAAAAGAGCGCTCGTATGTTGTCGTTCAATATTAGACGCAGCGAGAGTGTACACAACATGGCTATTTTGTTTTGTGATAAACACATGCATCCGCAGGGTAAACAATTTCTGTCACAAGCCGAGAATACTTGTTCCTGCACAGCCAATGAAAGGCTAATTTCCCTTCTTTCAAAAGGCACTCCTGCGGTCACCGCTGCGGCTACATGCATACAGAAAGAGAGAGGGCCTGTTGCCAGAACAACAAAAGTTGGCGAACACAGCTGACAGTTACGAATGTATCACTAAGCACCCGCTCTTTGAATTGTATTGCCTCAATAGGAGCCTTTTGAGCGACATGCCAAGGCTTTTGAGCACAGCCGGGCTGGTCGCATAAGCATCGTCGACGAAGTGGTCCGCGCAAATGAAGCCATTTTTTTAGAAGTCTCCATGCTGGGTGTGGTGGCTGACAGGCACGTATGCAAAGTTCACGCACCTTCTTGTCTCTGAGAAACGTGTGCGACGGCGTGTCACGACCGATAATGCTGTTATAACAGCCGTGGGCGCAGTAATGTCTGGGCATTTTCTTCGGCCACGATGAATGCTTCAATACCGATCGACGACCGTGCGAACACGCGTGTAAGATGCACCATCTGCATGGAGCGCTGACGGGGATAATGTTTCAGACACCACGTGCGAACATATCCGACGGCGATAAACGAACGCTGCAAGGGACCGACACTTCGGAAAGATTGCGCGGGTGGCTGACCTTGGCCGCGCGCGCGCGGGCACGCGGGTGTGTCATGACGTCAAGTTTCAGCTTCTCCCGGCGGCCGCTTGGAGGCAAGGCGCAACAGAAAATCGCAAAAGGAAGGTGTTTCTCATTCTTTTTTTCTAAGCAGCTTGTTGTATTCGTCATTTTTAACAGTTCAACTTTTGTTCTGACGCAGAAAACCACCCACCAATTTTTGTGTCCGTATCTCTTTAAGAACAAATTTGTGCGGCACCCGATTTCATTTTAGAATTTCATTTGAAAAGATTTCTCAGGATGTAGCCACGTTTCTTGTAACATAATTAAATCAGGAACAAGTTGAGAAGTTAGGCAAGTTAAATCTACTGAAGCAGAATATAAAGAGCGGCAGTTCTACTGAAGCAGTTTTAGTGATCCTATTTATTTCAAAGTGCCGCAGTCGAAACTGCCTTCTGTAGAATGTTTCCCTTTAGCACAACACTGGACTGGCTTTTCTTAGCTTTTGAGTGAGGACTGGGGGAGGAGTCTTCATTAACAGAAGAAAGACATGGTTCTTTTATATGCTCGAGCATTTGGCTCTACCTCTGTCATCTCCAAATCTGTATTAATCAGATTACAAGTTGTAGGGCACGCGGAAGAGGGAGTTGAAAGTTCAATATCATAATTGCAAGGATTGGCATCTGATCTTTTATGGTTAGTCTGGTGTTTATGATCAACTGTTAGCGTTGGTACAGGAGCTGGGCAGGTAGTTTGCATCAAATGAGATAAATGACTACAAACGGCTTGTGAGATACATTCACCAAGGTTCATTTCCAACCTTTCCATAGCTTTTGTAACTGCCTTTTCCACAGCGGCCTCTATAGTTGCAGTAAGTGATAGGTCCGTGGTAAGATTTTGTCTGTCTATTATCCCCGCATAGCGAGATGCCCTTTCTTTAACAATGTTTATGGCCTCCATCCTAAAGCAGAGTCGTCGATCAATTATTTCAATCACCTGTAATTCTTGAGCCCTAACAGAACAGTTTAAATAATTGGCTGGATGATTTTCATCACAGAGACAGCATCGCTCTTCTTGGGCACTACAATCACTTGGAGCGTGTTCTTCCCCACATGCGCAACAACGTTGTCTTGATTTACACCCTGCCATACTATGGCCGTATCGCCAGCAATTACGGCATTGAATCGAACGTGAAGCCAGGGGTTCAACTCTGAACACAAGGGCCCACACCTTTAGTTCTGATGGGCAGGAAGTTCCAGCAAAAGTTGCTATCACCGATTCTGTTGGGACCCGCTTATTGTCTACCACTCGATTGCATCGGTAAACAGCAATTACTCCAGTCCCAGGCGATCTCTCTAGTGTTTCAGCGGGAGAAAGATCAGCATCGACACCTCTGACTATTCCCTTAGTGCAGGCGAGGTGAGCAGGGATGTAGGCACTCGCCGGTAATGACGCGAATGATGGTCACTTAAGCAAATCCGCGACACAGGACTGGTCTGGCGATCGACAGACGATACATCCGCGGCCGAACTGCCTCACTTCCGTGATGGTCTGGTATGAAGAGGTAGCCGCATGCAGAGATTTCTGGATCGCCTGGGGGTTGGTCAGACCTGTAAAGCCTCCATTTGAAGGAACCAGAGCCACCGGTATGCTGCTCACGCCACTGCGGATGAACAAATCTAGAGGTAATTCATCCGTTAGAATAGAGGCCGCCCATGGGGAAAAACCCCTGCCGGGGGAGTTTACGAACATCAGCCTAGGATGACGCTGGCATTAGAATCAGTGAGAGCGCAACAAATAAGATTAGTAAAGCCTAATATCACCCAAAACCTGGCCAAGTGACAAAAGCCGCAGCGAATGCTTCCGCTCGTTCCAGGAACGGTACAAGAACCGTGCGGAACTAACCAGTATTCATCGTCGTCGCCAAGAACTGCGTCTGCAGCGCACGTGTCAAGGCACGCACATCCTCCATAGCATCGGTCATCATCCAGAAGCTTCGCCTATTGTGGACACGCGTCCACTACCTTCGAAACAACGCGAACGCCTAACCATAGCTCCACTGCAACGTCACATGAATCCAGAACAAGACAAGAAGAGGTGACGCCAGCGAGTTGCCTTCTTCAACAGGTGCAAGACAAGACACCCTGACGGCATGTACTTCTACGCTGATGCTAGCGTTGGTGCACGGGGCTCCGCTATAACAGTAGTGAATGACCACTTTCAAACAGTACATACAGAGACACTGCCACAGCGAGAACCGACTTTAACGGAGATGACAGTCATCGCAATCGCGATCAAACACATACATGCCCCTAGTAACCAGCCTACCGAAGAATCATATTTACCGGCTCCATCGCAGCTTGCAGGAAATTGTTGCACAAAGATCTGCCGGCCTACATTTCAAGTGCACCTTCTGGGTCCTTTCGAAATCATCTGAATACCTGGTCATGACGGCCTGCCGGGAAATGAAGGAGCTCATCAGCTCGCCTTCGAGGCATTGAACCAGGCATCCTACAATCCGTGACCAGCCCAGACGAAAAGGTGGGTTCCCGTGCTTCTGTGGCCTTATCAAGAAGCAATGCGTGAGTGCCCCAAGCTCAGTAACATGCTCACCCGTTAAAAGAGTCTATTCATTCGTCAGGACCAGACAAACTTCCTACGCCAGCGCGAACGCACCTCGTCTGCGGGCTCTTACCTGAAAGTCCCCCACCCTGCCGATACTGTGGTGCACGCCCGAACACATGCCGTATCCTATGGTCCTGTGGAACACCGCGAACTCCCCTGCCTGCCCTTACAAATTCCTATTTTAAACCACGTGCTGGTTGGCTGGCAGAAGCAACCAGCGCCAACGATAACGGTGCCTTGCGGCGTTTATCAGTGTTGCCCTGAATAATGCTGCAAGCAAGATGTTCTATTCTAAGCAGCAGACAGACGCTTCGGTGGCAGCAACGCAAAAAGCCCTTTATTCGAGGCAGCCACGTACTTCTATAGATAACGCTGCATGCCGGTCAGGCACACGTCATTCACAGTACAATCTTATCATACCGCCTGGCCGATACAGAACACAAGGCTCTGGACTGAGGGTATTTCCATTACATTTTTTCTCTTTCTCAGCTGTCAGTCGCGCTACTTGCTGTGTGAGCTCCTCGTTAGCTCCCAAGAGGCGCGCATAGCTGTCGCCAGCGGCTACGCCGTGGCACACGGAGGATAGGAAGGCGATGAACTGTGGCCACAGAGGGAAAACCAACATCCATAATCTTGACGGCCAACTAGGCCGGAGATTCGAAAAATGAGAATGAAGACGCGGTCAGGGTCATACGCGCTTGCGGTGGAACTGGACTAGAAAACTTTATTCTGGTAATGCAGGATGCGCTTAGTGCGTAGCTGGCGTCCCCCACGTAGGGACCGACAGGGAGTACCTGGCGGCCGCTTCATGGGCCTGCTAGACGGCCCATAGCTGGTCGGTGTGCTGTGAGCTTCTGAGGGACTTCTCCCACTTGTCTGCGGTTGAGTCGGGAAGAGCATTTCTACACTCCCAGAGCATGTGTGACAGTCTCGCCGTGTCACTGGGGTACGCGTCGGTTTAGTTGGTGGGGTTTGGGTACATGTGCCTCTGTAGTGTTAGCGCCTGCGGCGTGTTAAGTTTGGCCTGTGGTGGCCGAGAGATGCAGCGCCCCAGGTAGAAGTCAAAAGCGATGCAGTCTGGGGAGTTGGTATGTCGTGACAGTTTTAGGCTTGTAGTGCAGCTCAGAAAGAGCAAACAGGAAGGAGATAGGGGTAATCCTTCCTTTTTTGCTCTTTCCGAGCTGCGCTACAAGCTTAAAACCCAGGTAGAAGTGTTGTGTGATTTCGCTGTAGTAGTGAGCGCCTCCCTGCTGTCCTCTAGCTCGACGTGATGGTGTTGTCTGGGGACGGTGCGGTCGGTAAGCGTGCACGCTACGTCGTGGGCGATCTCGTTAGGTTGGGTGGGCGCCCCGCACCATACCGAGATGGGTGGTGGGGAACGAGATGACAGTGTGGTGCTTGAGGGTGCTGGGATCCGCGCTACGGAGAATGCGTAATGCCTGGTCGGAGACGACGCCATGTTCGACGGCCTTGATGACCGGTCTAGAGTCGCTGTAGATCACTTCCTGTTTGCCGTCGAGCATGGCCAGGGCTAGGGCTGCTTGCTGAGTCACCTCGGGGCCTCGGGTCAGGATCGTGGCGGAGTTGACGATCCGTTACGTGGGGAGACCGCGACCGCGGCGAAGGCTCTGTTTTTGCAGTAGGTGCCATCGTCCACGAACGTGGCGTCGTCCGCTTTCATGTCTATGCACTGGGGAAGGGCGGTCGCCCGCGCCAGGCGCCTGCCTCTATTGCGGTCAGGATGCACGCTTCGCGGAATAGGAGCGATCCTGATGAAGTCTCGGATCTCGCGGGAACCTGCGTCAATGTCTATGGATACCTTGTCGAGGAGAAGCCGAGCTCACGCAGCATGTGGCGGCTCGCTTTGGTGGTCGTGAGTCGGATCACTTGCGTTCGCTCCTGAGCCTCGGCGACCTCTTCTAGCGTGTTGTGAACACCGAGCGCGAGGAGTTTGTCTGTAAGTGGTGATCGGAACGCCGAGGGCCCGTTTCCCTACCTTCGAATGAGGTCGCTGAGTTTATTGCGCTCAGAACGTAGCCACTTGTGTATGGCAGTGGCGTAGGTGAAGTGCCAGATAACAAACGCGTGTAAGAGACGTAGCAGATTGTCTTCTTTGGGATTGTGGTGACAGTTAGCCATTTTTTCTACGAATCACATGGCACTTTCAGTCTTGGTTGTGAGCTTCCGTACCGTTTGGGAGTTGGTTTCGCGGGACTCGAAGATCATGCCCAGGCTTTGATGGAATCTACCTTGTGGAGGGTACGGCCATCCCTGGTGCGGAGGGTGATGTTCCGTTCGCGCGGGTATTTAAACCCTCAGGGCGTGGCGCCGTGTAGTTCGGGTGAGTGCAGCAACGGTTCTGACTTGGGGGGGGGGAGGGGGCATTTGGAACCAGTATGTTCAGATAGGACTCGGCGGTTTCGACGTAATCCTGAAGAGCAGATTCTATGAAGCCATCCGACCCTGCGGAGCTCGAGATGGCTATGTCGTCCGCGTATATAGTATGGTTTAGACCGAAAATCTTGGAGAGTCGTTCGGAGAGCTGGATCATCACGAGATTGAAAAGCGTCGGTGAGATGACTGATCCCTGGGGGGTGCTCCGCTGTCTGAGCTCGACTGCTTCCGACACAATGCCTCCTGCGCGTAGGACGGCCTTTATCCAGGTAAGAAATGAGCGGACAAAGTCATGGAACCGACACCCGAACCCGAGATCCTGATTGCCTTCAGGTTGGACGAGTGCGCGATGTTATCAAATGCCTTTTCGAAGTCGAGGTCGAGTAAGGCGCGGGTGTCCCGAGTACTTTCTTCCATCAAGAATTTGATACTTTAGGAATTAGGACTTCAGTACCGAGCCTTGAAGAGATGCCGCTGCTCGTGCTTGTGCTAACTCTTAAAGGGAGACCCACGAGTCCTGGTAGCCATACCAAACGGATGAGGCGTAAATTTTCGTGGATAGACGAATTCTCAAAATCGCTAAACTTGGACGACATCTCCTTCCGGCCCCGCACCCAAAACTAAACAGCCCGCAGGCGCAAACGCTATGCTTTTTACAGACAGAAACCTATCAAACCCCGCCCCGTTACACATTTGCCCGGACATCTACCCCAGCGACGCGTGCCCCTCATGCGGTGACACGTCGACACTCGCACATGTGCTCTAGGAGTACAGAAACGCTGCGCCCGACTCTACCTCGGACAAGTGGAAGACCCTGCCAGGCACACATTGTCGGTCCCTGCATGGGGGATGCCCAATGCGCGCTGAAACGCGCCGATCCAATCCAATGGTTGACGGAAAAAACACTGATAGACGTAACATATTGCCGCAAACGACCCCGTGATGACGACGGCATGACGATTTTTGTGTGGCGACGATGTAGTCCTCACGACAGCATGACGAAGAGCCGGATGACATGGCTGGAATGACGACCACGAAGGCATCATGACCATGAGCCCATACTTCGTGGCCCAAGCTGTTAGGCAACTTGGGGCTCTGGGTTAGAATAGAAGGCGTCACGACGAGGGAATGACTAAACTAACGTATCATGAAGCTGGAATGACGGCAACGAAACGTCCACGATGCATCACGACGTATCTATTGGCCAAGCAGGTAGACAACTTGGGTCACTGTCCTCGTAAGAGGCTAGATAAGTATGCGCAAAATCGCTGATGTAGGCGGGAATGCTTTTCGCATTAAAAATGCTTGCTAGATAACTTCAGGTCATCGCGATTAATCTAGAGTCCCCCACTATGTTGTCTCCCAGAGCCCCGATGTTTCGCGATGGTAAACCATCCATTTACCATGAATCGACGTCCACGCCTCCGATTGCGTGGATGCTTTGTAAAAAGTGGCTCAAATTTTCTCGCTATAGCTCTTCCTGACATTAGTCTACGACAGCATTTCCTTGCAATTTAGCTTGCAATGATTGCATTGGATTTCGCAATAAAACCACAGCACTGGCGTGTTGTGGTTTTATTGCGAAATTCATGAAGGTGCACTACTCTTCCGTTTTACAGTAAATGTGTTTCTTCGAAGGGCAACCCACTATTCACAACCAAAATCCATTTCCCATCGGGGCAGGAAACAGCTAGCAGTGTTACCAGGAAAATGAAGACTTTCTATCCTTGAGTACGGTAGTATCGTTTGGAATCCCTACAAGCAGTACGAAATACACACAGTTGAGGCCATCCAAATGGAAGCCATTAGATTCTACCGACGTTATGACCCCCAGTTCTCACCATAGTCAGTCATGTCCTCACTAAACCTTACATGTGTCGCCGAACAGCGACACGTTAATGGCGTTTGCATGGCATTATTCATTAATCTTGTCGCCTCTCCAGTAATATCTCACCTTTGCAAAAATCTCTTCTAGTAGGAGACATCACGCGCTTAACATTCGCTACCAGGAACCAACCGTTCTCTCCCCTTAAAAGAATTCTTGTCTGTGCTCCCTCCACATTGCGCCTAAACTTTTTGTTTGTTGACTATTGTTCACATTCGGTAGTTCGGTTTTTTTTCAGCGCTCCCAGATAACTGAGAAATGAAATTTTCAATACTGCGCCGATTGGCATACCAGCGCTAGCAGAGGTGCTAAATGAACAGGAACCATTTTTTGCACACACTAATACTTTTAAGTATAGCTTTTTCCATAAAACAACGGAAACTTAACATTCGCTACCAGGAACCAACCGTTCTCTCCCATTAAAGGAGTTCTTGTCTGTGCTCCCTCAACATTGCGCCTAAACTTTCTTTGTTGCCTATTGTATTTCTTTCTTGTATTATATTGTATTATCCACTCCTCCTATAGCCCCGACAGGTGCTGCAGTATGTATGAATAAATAAACAGGGGACAGTCGGGTGTCTTGATTTTTTTTTCTGAATTCTCAAATCTCTCATCTCTCGAAGGTCCTCATGGTCTAGCCCGTTGTTGACTCTGACGTGCTGCTCAATGACGCTGTGCTGGCGCTGCTGAAAGGAAAAAAAATAAAGGCATTCGATATTCACTTCCAATACTCCTTATTTGCTCTGAAACTCGCACACGGGTACAACATTATATTGCTATGAAGGATGCGGGAGAGCTTCTGCATACGTGCTACTACGCCAAGTATTCCTGCAGAGTTTGACAGCATCTTCGGTTACTTGGAACAGTTACTGAACCGGAATGCACGTGGTACAGCTTCGCATTTGCCCACACAGAAAAAAAAAAGAGCACTTTTTTATTCCCCAGCCTTTACTCGCGAGAATAAAAATGTGGCACTTTTGGGGGAAAGGGGGAGCGCTCTTGTGCGCTCTTCACCATCGTGGCGTTCCTTTTATTGTGCACTCACAACACTCACAAGGTTTGCTTAGATGCACCATCCAATTAGGTTCGCTCATTTCCGTGACGTCATTTTCGAGACTTCTTTCAACATCGGGGTCCTTCGGGCACTATGCTGTAGAGCGCGAAGGCACGCAGGACAGGTTCCGTTCAGTTGCTTGGGCTGCGCATGAGCTCTATATTTAGGTTACTCACGATAAGATTCAATGATTGAGCTTCGCAACCATGCTTGGCAATATTTTCATTATTACTATAATTATTTGCAAACTTCACTTGTTCTGGCACTGTAGAACTGTGGCTTACAGCTCAGTTCTATAGGCTCGTGTCGCAGACGGTAGCGTCATTGAGTTTCGCTGCTTACTCGATCGAGTAAGCAGCGAAGCGGCAATGTGATAAGGAGTTGAAGATCATTGTTGCGTCAGTGACTACGGCGGTTTAAGAGTATCGTACCGTAAAGGTCACTGTCACTCAAACTGCATCACTTCGAAGCATAACATTGTTTTTGATAGCTATTAAAGTATTTATAAGCGCACAGCGTGAACGCCTTTCCGGTAGATGTCCCCTACTTCAAAGGTCTTTTTACAAAAAGGAGGCCGACTCATTCTCATTTGTCCCAGGATTTATGCTGTAAAAATGTTTCACTTTTGCCTAAGGGCGCAACGTTCATTGCGATAGCAAATTAGTAGACATCTATACGGAGTAGGGCTAGTAGATATACCGACTGTAGGAGCTTGTAAACATTCGCTTACTAACAAGCACGTTGTCGCGCGCACGAGCAAACATGAACACGTCTCACTCGATGGCCGCGGTTTGAAGGCCCTGGTTTGAGCAAGCGCAGCAGCAGTAGCGAACGAATTGACTTTTAGTGCTACTCGCTTCAGTGGGAGCTAAGCGGAGAACACAGCACACACGGAGCTCTGGGGACACCACCACTAGGGGTACCAGCACTAGAGGAAATCTGTCCCCATTGCAGATTGCTTTCAAGATAGGCAAGATAGGGACGGCGCGGCTGCGTCATACACAGCAGCCGCCAGAGTACAACGCCTCGCACCCCCCCCCCCCTGATGCCTTGCGCAATCGCTTAACCCCAGCCTCCTCTCCTCCTTTGCGCGCGTGCCATTGAGGCCAAAACAATCAATCCTAACAGATTCCTAACCTTACCCGAGACCTCCTTACAGCAAACCATCAATGGAGGAAGCAAGCGTGCTCTGCAAGTTGCCATTTTCCGCCCTCACGTTAGGAACACTTATGCGCATGAGCTCAGAGCATCCCTAAGAAACGTCAGGCGAACGCCTTTATCTTTATCCAACCAGCAAAGTTCGCTAGTCGCATAACTTTGAAATTGAAGCGTTCATAGAGAGACGCGTGAACGCTTCCTCCCCGTTTTGTTTACTCAACGTGTACAACCCCCGAAGTACAGCTCAAAAGATGATGCGTACCAGCAACACTGGTTCACTGGCGTCAAAAACGCTGGTTTGTTGCTCTGTGAAACGCTGGGTGCCGTGCTCATCGCGTTTTTTTTTCCGCAGGCGCGTGACAACGCGCATGCGTTAGCAACCATGACGTGAGCCAGCAGTGAGTTGAAGCGCCTGTCTTGGGCCAGAAGTGCCATAAGGACGCATGAAGCTGGCTTCGGAGCTACCTTACGCTGAGGAAGCACCAAGGAAGCACCTTAAGCAATGTTCAGACTTCAGTCGCATCTGCCATAAATCTCTTAATTATCATTTAACGTAACTGCAGGAACTTCTGTCACATCACTGAAAGTCGCCTTTTGTACACATTCGGTAGTTCGGTTAGATAAGTTCTTTTTTCGACCTGCCTATCAGCGCTCCTGGATAACTGAGAAATGAAATTTTCAATACGGCGCCGATTGGCATACCAGCGCTAGCAGAGGTGCTAGATGAACCACAGGAAACTGTGCTGAACCACAGGAAACTAACCCAGAAATCTGAGGGGCGCGGAAGCCCGGAAGCCCGGCGGAAGCCCGGTGACCGGTCGATGCAAACCGAAACTGCTTCACGCATCGGTGGCATCGCAACAGTTGTATGTGTACTCCAACATTAACGCTCAGGCAGGTTGCGAATGTTGCGTACTTTCTGAACACACGCTTTGTGTTAACTCTTATAACCGGCGCGAGCGATCCGTATGAAGCGTACGTAGTCTGAACGCGGCTTTACCGAGGCGCCCTCACCGCCTCAGGTAGGAAGCTTTCGAAGTGGCATCAGGCGGCCTCACTGCAACGAAAGATTGCTTACTTAGGTAAAGAAGTCTTCATTCTTTGGGCCTGAGCCATCATATTCAGTACTTCATAGCACGCTTTCACTCGCGCCCACCGCATACGGCGCGTGACCACGATGTTATTGGGCGTTCATTTTATAGGGACATCACGGCGACGCGACTGCGGCAAATACGGCTTAAATGCGGCGTTCAGCAATAATTCAAACGCACTTACATTCAGCGATTGGGATAGCTGTGTTCCCGCTGCGTTTTTTTTCCTGCGACAACCAAGAGTCACACTTTCTGACGGATAACGTTATTAAGCTGACAATCGCTCAGGAAGCCAACTTTCTGCATATTACGGCGATTGTTTCGCGCAGTACGTTACTAATTACAGTCGCCCCGTGCGCCGAAGACTGGCAGAGCTCTAGTACGGACATAGTGTGAGTGTTTTCAACCAAAATACCCGTGAAACGTTTTCACTGTTCGCGCCGAAGGGAAACGTAACTGTCATACGCTAAAGATTGCTGCTACCATCACTTTGGCGCTTGCAGATAAGCGATACATAGCTATCAAAATAGTCGTAGCAGTTATGGTCCTGCGTGCTGTAGTGATGTCATCTGACAAGTCTAAAGACTGTTGACGTCTGAAGACGTGTGTTGACGTCTGAAGAGCTGTTTTGAGTGCCTGCCTTCCGCAAATCAATAAGCAGCTGTAGTTCACGGGCAACCTGAAACCCTTTCATTGTTTGCTCTCCTCAGGCGGAATTCGAAAGCAATATCGTGCGAAATGGGGGCTTCGTGCCGTCTCGTATACCGTAACAGTTTGAAAAGAACCTGAATCAGCCACGGCCAAACGCGGCACAAGGTGAAATGTTCGCTTCGTGTAAAGCATAGAATAGCGCCCATAGTGTCAGTTCTAAAAATGTAAGACTTAAAAAGCGCAGAACACGCGTGTTGCCGTCATTATCGTTTAAGTTTAGTGGCTATCCTTACTACAATTTACATGCTTACCATGATCTTAAAATTTATGCTAACAAAACGAGACCACGTATCACCTGCCTTTTCCCTCGCTTGCAATGCATAAAGCAGGTGTGGCATTCATGACGTGGTCGACGCAGATACTCATTTCGGGAGCAAATTCAAATATTAACCACTTTGACCTCGACGCGTTCACTGCCGCTGTAGCAGTGTCAGTTCCTAAAGGAAGATCACACGCAATAAAACAAAATGCATGGTGTACAATAGAAGTAGGCTAGATAACAAGAATACTAACCTAAAGTTCATATTCGTGTTATCTACACTGGGCGAAATACTTAGTAGCGTGGTCGAGTTTGTATGACATCATGCTTAGCTGCACGGCGCGAGCAATCCCGCCAAATATTTTGTTTTTCTCGTGGTGTGCAGCTTAACCCGAGTGAAATAACGTTTAACGCATTTTTCATCGGTTTTCTTGACCAAGTCGTCACTTTAGTAGCAAGGACACGCTCACCCTTTCGAGGCAGAGTTCTTTCTTGAAGGCCATCGCTGAGCTGATTCAGCTGCGAACTTTAAGGAGAGTGCTAATGCCAGGACTGATGACGGCAGGCCGAGGATCAAGTACCACGAGACACTGGACCAATATGTCGCCTGGGTCAGAAGTGTGAGAGTTCGACCACCATGAGATTGATTCACTGATTCGTTCGTTCGTTCGTTGTTTTGGCTCTACATTTCATACGAGGCCAAGTGCTACACCAGTGACCGAAACGCATGCGCAACAAACCGGCAGTACACATGGCGATTGCTCGACTAACAACGTTACTGTTCACATAAACCTGCAAGTCAATTCGCCAGCACACAGCAACACTGACTAATGGAACACAACAACAACGACAGCATGGGATTGTATCATCGCAGATTGTTGAAACAAAGAGGTAGCCTCAGAAGAGGATGGCCGCCGTTTTAATTCTCGGCCGTACCGAAGGGCAAATTCACAAGTAAGTTTTTGAAACTTTCAAAAATACTAAGAACACCCACACACATTTATAAGCGCACCGTGATTCTGCCTTAATGACATTAACACTGGGTGAATACCAACTATTTTCCAATACAAGTCCCATACGAAAGTAGTACCCAACATTGGAACTATTATCTAATAGTAAAGCACTGGCGTATACCTATTCACGACAGGAATAATTTTTCTACAATTATGTCCCCCAATTTCATTGACTATTCAAGAAAAGACGGCTGGCAATCACGGACTAAAAATCACTTTAAACACAAGATCGCTGTTCTGAGAACCGCAGACAGATTCTTACCCTCCTTCAAGCCAAATTGTAGATAACGTTTTCAGAAATTAAGGGCTGTTGTATGGTATAGAAGCCACCAATTTGCCGTAGTTGCTTAGTGGCTATGGTGTTGGGCTGCTGAGCGCGAGGTCGCGGGATCAAATCCCGGCCACGGCGGCCGCATTTAGATGGTGGCGAAATACGAAAACACCCGTGTACGTAGGTTTAAGTGCACGTTAAAGAACCCCAGGTGGTCCAAATTTCCGCAGTCCCGTACTTCGGCGTGCCTCATAATCGGATCGTGGTTTTGGCACGTAAAACCCCATAATTTAAGTTTAAGAAGCCACCCCCCCGCCCCCGCCTAGAAATAAACGCTGTTCAAGGAGCTGTGTGCCGTAGGCACATGCAAATGAGCTGACTGCAACGAAACATGACTCGTCATGGCCTAAAGACAAAAATGCGAAATGACCAGGCTGCCGGAAAACTGCATGAGATTACAAACAAAACTCATAGGCTGCGATGCAAGCTTCCGCCGCGCAACAGAAAACAAGGCTTCTATCATTCAATTTGCTTCTGCATTCTTTACAAAAATTTTGTCACTTCACTTTTCATTTTTTTAGCAGAGAACTAACAACAAGACTAAAAGTTGCATGTCCCAAATGTTGTGTTAGTTACGAATATTTCAAAGTTCAAACAAATAGTGTGTAGTATTCCATCAGGAATATCCTCAGACCACAGCTGCGGAGGAGGTTTGATATCTAGACTTACGGTGGTGATAGTAAGCTTGAGCCATAACATGTCTTAACAGCCACGTGTTACTGTTGTGTCGCTTTGTGCTGGCGCATTCGCATGGTGAGTGAGAGCTTGCATGTTTTATATATACGCTATAGTTGTTGGTTAGCCCAGAAATTGTCACCTGCACTCCTGGTTTCTTCCGACAATCTCAGCTGACATTCAATCGCAGCATTCAGACGCCGTCAAAGTGAACGGGTTCATTTCGACCAACTCGAACACCAATGACATGCACCCGAAGTGCGATAGTAAACAAGCGTTTTCTTCCGAGGTGTTGTGCTCGTTACCGAGATTATTTGGTTTGCGTTGTCATCCTAATGCGGCTGTCGCGGATGGGACACGGACCGTCGCCTCGTTCTCTGTCACAGTGGAATGCAAAAGACACCGAGCCACAGCGTATGGACGGCATGTGCGTGCAGAGTCCCACAGTTAACCGAAACTATTCCTAGCTATATGCAACGCATTATTGTCTGCAAACATATCATCAGACAAACCCCTTTATTTCAACATTTCACTTAACTCAAACAAACCGTTCAAAGCACCGGCCAAAAGCCCACACATTGCAATGGAAGGGCAAATCGTTTTCCTCTAACTCGAGTGCATAGCGCTTTGGTTAATTCAAACCCGCACAAGTGAGCCCTCATGCACGCAGCGGTTGCTAAAAGCTTGAAGACGTGAAATTCGCTTCCCTTAGATGTGAAGGTACTTTAATTGATTTCTGTCTTTTAGAGACCGACTTACCGCGGAGCAGCGATTTCATTTGTTGCCGCTGCTTTAATGCCATGTCAGGGTGAAGCAGCTTTTACACTATGGGCAATCAACGCCTTATGATGGCCGAGTAGTGTTCGATCAGCGCAAACTAAAGTTGCAGATCACTTCTAACAATGAAAAAGTCTTCAATTAACTGTGCCGCCGTTTCTTGATTAGACAATAGAATAATTCTATATATCGGACTAGGCGATATTACGCAACTGCGCATGCACTCTTTCAGGTGCATTCGCCGTTGTATTCTTAACGTGGTTATAGTAAAGAATTCGCGTACTAGATAGACGGTACTTACGAAAGGTCTCACAGCTTGATCGCACACGGTTTTCACAGCGGTCGCGTACAGGGTATAGGCCGCCCTGCAGTCCCCGAACTTTGTGTGCAACTGAAAATGTGAATTAAGTAAACGATTTATACTACAAGAGAGCACATTACTGGCCTGTTACTGCAGTGATATAGGCGAGTGTTTTCTATGCTTCGACGATTCTTTTTCCATGATCGGGGAGTCATTGGGAGTCATATTAGAAGTCTAGGGTGCTTCAGCCCGAAGTTCGAATAAGGAATAATGGTGGCAGTGGTACAAATACCGACCCGCTTTTGTCGTCAGAAGGAAATGCCTTATGAGAAAAAGTTTGAATGGCTGCATGTCGCGCCAGATACCTTACGCACACAAGTTTCGGCTGGCGAGCATATTCAGCGGCGCGCTGTTGTCAGTGCCTACCACGACGGACCATCATTCAAAACTCGTCCCGCACAACATCGCGGGGCCTTTCCGCCTGACGTCATAGTGCGCCAGACTGTCTAGTGCCCCCGGTGCGCTCGCTTTCAAGATTGCCTACAGGGAACGCTGAAATTTCGTGTGACAGCGCATATTTCGTAATTTTTTTCAGCATTAAGATGTGACTGCCTCCATCTCTGCCATACAGACTGCCTACAAAATTTTATAGAACAGCGTTTATGAAATTTTATTTTTTTGTTTTCATAGTTATGATAATAGAGGATAACGATTTCCGTCGTACATTACAACTACTCAAAACGCCACTGCTGCGCCCATTGTCGTTTTATCAAAATTTGGGTAATCTAAAGAAGAGCTGCTTCTTGAAGTATTGAGAGTCCAACTGAGGAGGTTGGAAGTAAGGCACGTCCAGCTACTTCATATCCCTGATATGTCAAATGTAAATGTCCTTAAAGCAGATTTAAATAAAAGTGATAGCACCCTTTAGCACTTGCGAAACACTCACACAAGGCAAACATGCACAACAAACGCCAGTTATTGTTCTTTTTATGGACGACCATGGTCAAAGTATTGTCCCAAGTGTCGCCAGATAACTCTTCAGCGCCCTGCGTTTGTAGCATGACAGCTCGCTTTCATGAACATCTAAAGCGCCGTGTAATGACGCCTGTATTAGGCCCCGTTTTAGCACTCCACATGCATCAACATTGCAGGAATCAATGTGTGTTGGTTTCCCTCGACTGGCTTAGATGTAACCGGCTTCGACTCTTAAGAGGAAACTTTAGCTCGAGTGCTCTTATCTAAATACATGTAAAAGGAGAATTCGTTTTTCTCGGCAACCACTGCACCAAATTTGACGAGGTTTGTTGCATTTAAAAGAAAAACTTAAAATCTAGTGACTGTTGGTTTCGAATTTTTGAGTTAGGTCGTCAATTTTTTATTAAAAATTGGCGAAAATAAAAATTTTTCAAAAAACGAAACTATCAAGTTTACAACTCTGTAACTCAACCACTAAAGATTATAATACAATTTTGTGAATTGCATCTAAAAGTACATCTATAGCGGACAAAATTGATATGTTACACATGAATATAAAAAAATTTAATCATAGGCAAATACAACTTTTGTAAAACCGTTGTAACCAACGTAACAAATTCATGTAAGATGTAAAATGACATATTGAATTTGTCCGCTTTGAATTGATCTAATGGATGCCGTTTACAGAACCGCGATATCAGTTCTTGATGCATAGCTATCAATTTGTAAACTTCGTGCTTCTATTTTTTTCAAACGGTCAAATATTTGAAAATCGTTTTAAGAAAATTCAAGCCCTAAATCGAAATTCCGCTTCCAACAGTCACTAGAATTTAACTTTCTCTTTCAAATGCAACACATTTCATCAAAATCAGTCCAGGGGTTATCTCATAAAAACGTTTTTGCGTTTTACATGTATTTGAATAGGCCGCGTCGGAGTTGGGCCCGAGCTAAAGCTTCCTCTTAAAGATTGGAACACAAACGCCAAAAGCTGTAGTCGTTGCGCAACCCAACCGGATCACGTAAATAAGCAGTTCGCTACGATAACGCAGCACTTACTCAGATCACCTCTTCTTGCGAGCACCATACTACAGAGTACACTAGGGCAATACCGTCGGTATACTATATATATATAGTCTGAGGAATGCCGGATATATATATTTTAGTAGTATCCGGCATCCCTCAGCCTAAATATTTGTTAAAACTGCGAATGCTTACACGTGTGTATCATTTTACAGCGCCAAGAATTATACCAACATTCCAAGCAAATTTTCCCCGTTGACATCGCCATTATGTTTCGTGGGACGTGCTGCAACACCCGACCGCGCCCCGTGCACCGAATGCGCGCGAGTGTGGCTAGAAAGATCGTGGCTTGATGCGCGGAGTCTTCCCTCGCACCCAACGTTAGAGGACACTTCATAAAGCCGCGGAGGAGGGGGCGGCTGAAAGGCCACGCCCAAGCGGCGACAAGTAGGCAGGCGTGTTCAACCCTCCAGCTCGGCCGTGATCGCTCATAGATGACGCGCAGCTGAGCACTTACGCGGACCACGCACTACAACCTGGAGATTACTTGCAGAGGGTGGAAAGCTGGGGCGAACAGACATTCCTGGTGCCTTCATGTGAGCTGTCTTCCATGCGCGTTGGAATGCTTGTTGGAACACCCTGTTACTACGCGATCGTTTATTGCATCTTACGCGGCTGATAATTCTTCGATCCTTACTGTAGTGTTGTATTTTGAAATCTACATCAATACTTCGCTTTCGGGCAACACTGACTTTCTTGTTAGGTCTGAAGGCAGCGTGATATTTACTTTGGCTATGAAAACTTCCCCGTGTGGCATTGTGCTACTGCAACAAGACAACTCGCACAGTTTTTAAAGCCACCACTACAAGACCTCCGCTGGCTAAATTGGTTATGACTGAGCGTTATGCACTACTAAAGCAGTAATTACAAATGTGCAGCGCCTTTAGCAGTCTGATTTCCTTATTAAAAGCTTTGAAATGCCTCACCAATTTATGCGTACCTGTGGTTAGTGGACATGATGAAAATCTCGGACAAATCCTGTCGAAATTTTCAGCGTGCCACGGGTATCAAAATCTTGAAAGTCGGGTCCAGGAGTCACGCTGGTTTTTCATTTAATATTTAAATGAGTAAGCATTTCTATTCCTACCCAACAATGAAAACCGTCCGTCGCGTAAGACGATCGCTTTCAAGATAGGACCCGTAGCAGCGATTGAATTCTCCGTCGTGCTTCCTCTCACTTCAATGCGAACTGACCGGCGGGAACGACAAGGAAATGCACCTATCTGCACTCTGCGCACTTTGTCGCCATCGCAGGTCGCTTTTAAGATGAGGCCTGCGCGGCCGGGTTATATGCAGCCGCTGAAGGAGTATGATGGTTTGATGAAGATGGGTAATGTGCTAACGAGCCCTAACGACTTATGACTGAAATGTCATCAGCGCACCTGGCGCTGTCACATGCAGTAGTTTACTTGAATAATCAATTCACCTTGCGCTGCCATCTGCAGCAGTTCGTGTCGCCGCAGTGCTGTCATTAGTGCAGGTCCGACGAAGTTTCATAACACCGATAATGACACCGGGCTCACGGAGATGAGCAAATGGCGAAATGCTTAGGCCTGCTCAAGGAACTCCCAAAAGAGTTTCTGCGTGAATTTACATTTACTTAAACATACCTTTCCTGAGACGCAGGGACTAAACGCTTCATCACGGACAGCGAGCAGTAGAGGAAGCGTTGATTTTCGAGTTCTGGTATCAAAAAAAGTGGCAGTTTCGCCCTAAAGCCGAAGCATCGATTCCGATAGCATATTAGTAAACAGCTATATCAAGTAAGTATAGTAGTTTCGTCGGTCCTACAGAGTTGTAGACAAACACATTACACCCGATGACCGCGGAAACTCGCTGTCAAAATGGTGGAGTAAAAAAGCACGGCAACAGCAGTGAGCGAAGTGAGAAGTGAGCACTTACGCGGACCACGCACTGCATCCTGGAGATTACTTGCAGAGGGTGGTAACCCGTAACACGACTGCAGTCATTTAGTTTGGAGGGGTGCGTGGCCACGCAAACACAAGACGTGCTCATATGGAGCAACTACTTGAGCCCGCGCAGATTATTTATTGCAAATATCTTGAAAAATGTGCCATTTATTGCACACGACTGCCTCATTTTGGGATCAGACATTCATAACACCTGTTCAGAAATGTTAACCAATTCCTGAACCACATTCTAAATTGAGCCACCGTCGCCGGGTCACCCTTGAAGGCTTTCATTTGCACATATAGCGTACGGTGCGCGGCGACAATTTTATCGCCCTTGGACTTTATACGAAACCTCACGGCAACGTCGATGGAATAAGTGGGCCTGTAGTGTCCAAGGTCCTCAAGATCCTCTACAAGATCAAGATCTACAAGATCCTCATGACTTTCTTTCGTATTTCAAATGTAAAATTTTGCATGGAGGCTCTTCTGCATAGATACTATCTTAAGTATCACCTTAAGTACTCACCTTCTCTTTTGCCTTGTCCAAATAAAAAATTTTCAGTTAGCCTTTAACTATGCTGCGCTCAGTAGTATTAAGTGCAGGCAATGTCAGCTTCATTTCTGAGAAAAAAAGCAATAAATATCACGAAACTCTGGTACTCATTACCGTTACTAAAGACGAGTTGCACCTGTTGAAACGTGTTGAAAAATCATGTCTCGCGTAGTGTCTGAAGTGAAGAAGCTCTGTGCAGAACCATGTAACGACGACTCACCTGAGCTTTGATGTGGTCAAATAGTTGCGAGATGTCGTAGACGAAACCATTTCGTGCCCCAAGGCCTACGTCCTGGACCCTCTTCATGGACAGCTGCAGATTGTTGTGCATTTTGTCCCATGCTTTTATGTTGTTTTTGATGAATTCCTGCGGGAGAGGCAGAATTTTGGCTTGTGAAATCACAATCGCAAACTTTGGATGCCCTCGGACAGTCCGGATATCTTTATGGTAGCTTGGCCTATAGGAACAGTATTTGCATGAGTGTGGCGGCGGAGACTTGCACCCGGAGCAGGAGCAAGGGGATGCCAGTACGGCTACACCTAGCTGGCATTTACGTAATAGTCCATTAGCTATTATCCTATCAGCTATAACAGCTATCAGCTATTACAGTCGTCGCGATGGCATATAGGCTAAGTCACGGTTATGAATACCGGTAGCAGCGTTCTGATGGGGCGGAATTTTAAATTTTCTGCCCGATCCGCAGATGATAGAAATTACTTTGGAGCCCTTCATTACCGCGTCCATCCGCGTGTGGCTTTAAGACCGTAAATAACCCGTAACACGACTGCAATCATTTAGTTTGGAGGGGTGCGTGGCCACGCAAACACAAGACGTGCTCACATGGGGCAACTACTTGAGCCCGCGCAGATTATTTATTGCAAATATCTTGAAAAATGTGCCATTTATTGCACACGACTGCCTCATTTTAGGATCAGACATTCATAACACCTGTTCAGAAATGTTAACCAATTCCTGAACCATATTCTAAATTTTGCTCGTTCGGCACATATACATTCTGGGAGCTTCGGGCATTGTACAGAGAAAATATGCATACTTTGACTGCGTTGTGGGGGCCAGACGAAAAAGACGTACATATCCGAATAGATAAAAAACATTATTGGGCCTACCTGTGCGAGCAAGGAAAAGGTCTAACTTGGCGGGGGACAACGGTAACCACAGCATTAGTCACCGAATGATAATCGAATCGGCTCACGCTCGACCGCTATTGATACAAGATGTACAAGTTTATATATGACCCCCGTAAGGGAGGAATCATTTCGCGGATAAGATTGCAGCTGGTTGTTCAAGAGGAAGTCGGATAGGGTGACAACAGCACAGCTTCGTGTACTTTGCGTAAGCGGCGGTAGCAAACCAAATAACAGCACATAACTTGCTGATCTCAAATCAGCTTCAGAATACAATGGAAGTGCATCTCCGCCACTAAAGGAGTCACAATTCTGCTAGATAAAACGGATACTTATATCTTAAATGGGAACGCTATGTATAGTGTGAAGGTATTTATTGACAAGGTAGAAAAGGAGCGAGAGGTCGAACTCGGTGCGACGGTAAGAACCCTGCGAGCAGTCAAAACCGGCCCTGTGCGTAAAACGCTGTAGATGCGCCTGATTGACCGGTACTTCGTTGTCTAATATGCTGGAGATGCCGCAGGCTAACCGGCGATTCTTCTTCGTTGCATTTGTCCCCCCAATAAAAAGACGCCACCCTCGCGATCTCAGAATATGGTAACATAGAGGGATCGCAAAAACGCTCGAGACAATCTACGTCAACAGTTTCACGATCGCGGCGTTATCTGCAGCATATTATATAAAGCGAAGAAGTGTCAATGAGTGGGACATAGCTGCCAGCGCTTTACGCACGGCGCTGGTTCTGACTTTTCGCAGAGTTTTGGCTGCCGGGCCGAGTTCGACCTCTCACACATTGCGTTCCCTGGCAGTACACATCTCGACAATTGGTGGATCTTGTGGGGTACCACACCACCAATGTCAGAACTTCCAAGGCGAACCCCACCATCCCGGCCCATGCCTGACTGACCGGCACTTCATTGTGTATAATATGCCGTTCTTCGCTAGATTATATTATATATATAGATTAGATAGATAGATAGATAGATAGATAGATAGATTAGATATATAGATTAGATATATAGATTAGATATATAGATTAGATAGATATATAGATTAGATAGATATATAGATAGATAGATAGATAGATAGATATATAGATAGATAGATATCTAGATAGATAGATATCTAGATAGATAGATATCTAGATAGATATCTAGATAGATAGATATCTAGATAGATATCTAGATAGATATCTAGATAGATAGATAGATAGATAGATAGATAGATAGATAGATAGATAGATAGATAGATAGATAGATAGATAGATAGATAGATAGATAGATAGATAGATAGATAGATAGGACATCACCTCACGATCTGAATGGTCGTGGATGATGCTTTCCCTTTTCCGCGCAAATAATGTTTGAGAGAGAACTCACATCTATGCTGTCTCTGCCAACTTCGAAAGCTTTTTGGAGGTCCGTCGCTCCTTTGCTGATCTCACTCTGAAAAACAATACATTGCCTTTGACATAATCTCCGTTATTAGCTCAATAGGGTGGATCTTTGTCTTGAGCACACAAACTTCCGTGGCATTCATAATCTTAACGACGATATAGCTTTACGCGCAGCACAAAACCAGTAACAAACTTCGCATTGCAGAGATTCCCAAGCAACGTATTGTTTTTATATAGCAGTAAATTTATTCTGCGGCTTCGGTGACCCCGACTTCCCCTGTTTTAGTGACTGCACTGAATAAAGTTGCTGGAAGCAAATACCCCACAGGAACACTGCATCTCGTAGGGATACATAAAGGCGGAGCACGTTCCATCACATTTAATTTTTTCATAGAACATAACGCAACATTCGTAGGTTCGTAAAGGCCCAAATTCCTATATTACGAAGAATTTGAGAGTTGGCGGGTATGGCTAATGGTACATTCAGTTGGGTCGTTTGTGAGCAGTCCAGAGCGCTCTGACAGCGCGCATTACATTCGGGTGGGTGAAATCGAGCTCGCTGATGACACTCAGCTAGGCTTTCCTCAGAGCCCCTTGCTACAACTGAGACCACTCGGAGCAGCTCTTCCCTTCAAGTTGGGAACTTGAAGGGAAGGGAATTCCGGTCACGTGGCTCCTGCAGTCTCCGTTGGCGTGGCGTCGGCCCTTTCGGCGAATCGGTGCCATGAATGGTCGGCGCCAGCACGCTTTGCTTGCTTGGAACAGAAGACGCACAGGCGTGTTTCATCCTCCGGCCGCAATGGCGATCTGCTGCTCATTCGGCTCAGTCGTTTCCATTTTAATTTCATTTCATTTTATTTCAGAATTCTTTTTTACAGCAGAAAAAGAACGCTACGGCAAGAACAGAAAGCTGCAAAACAGTCGCTTGACTACGTCCCTTGTCCCTTTTCTTGGCAACAGGCAGATTCATACATACATTCAGAGTACATATAATATGCATATACACACACATACCAGAAAACTTCCTGTTAGTTTGTCAATGAAAGAGAGAAAAAAGAAATAATAAGTGCGCACATATTCACCAATAGAAACACAGACATGTACATATTTAGCATTTTCTTGAAACATTGTTCTTTAAACATTGTTACAACATTCAATTTTCAGAAACTTGCCATTGTAACTCATACAGCCACTCATAAGGGTATAATTTAGTAGAGCAACATGCTTTTGTACAAAGGTTACTCATGAAATATAGGCAAAATACCGTAATACAAATCATTTCAATCAAATTGCTCAACCGTTTGTGTCACCGGCTCCACGAAAATGCCCCCTATTCTGAAAGTTTTGCTGTCAGCGTTCGCTTAGAGATATCATTTAGGGTTATATCAACACTCTGTAAGGCGTTTAGAAACTTCGGTACGCGATATTCTAATCTAGTAAATCCATAATTTGTTCGCGAAAATGGCAGTAGCCAAGCACACTTTTCCCTCATATTGTACGGTACATGTGTGGGGAAAATTTGCATATATTTAAGAAAAATGTGTTGTTGTATAGAAGACTTTTTTGCAATTTAAAACAAGGTTTGTTTCGTACGAGTGTTGCACGGGAAATCAGATTAAGGGAGCGAAATATTGCAGCTGTATTAGCACCGTAACAGGCATTCACAATATGGTGAACGGCTTTGTTCTGCAGGACTAGTAGTCTGTGAAGATTCGTTTGGGAAGTGGTTCCCCATACGAGATTGCAATAATTTATATGAGGAGCAAGAAGCCTGGTGCAGATTAAATGTTTCATTTTAGGGGATAAGACATGCCTGAATTTGCATAGTATGCCACAAACCCTGGCCAAAGACGTTGAAACTCGGGCGACGTGATCATCCCACAATAACTGCTCATCAAAAACTACTCCTAGAGTCCTCACTGTTTTTACAAGCTCTACCCTCTCCACACCAAGCTTCAACATTATGTTTCTATCAATTATTTTTTTCTGTGGTGGAGCAAACAGAATAGCTTTTGTTTTCGTACTATTTATTTCCAACAACTTAGTTTTACTTCATTTAAGTAAACTACTCAGGGTGTCATTTGCCAGGTTCGAAGGGTAAGCCAGACTAGTTGACTGGAAAAAAAAGACTGCTGTCGTCGGCATGAATTATGAAGTGTGTTTTTTTTTGCTTATACGAATGATGTCATTCAAGTTGATGTTGAACAATGTTGGCCCAAGAACGCTGCCTTGCGGAACTCCTTGCAACGTTTTTTGTAGAGTTGATTGGTGGGATTTAATTGAGACGCATTGCTTTCTATGTCTTAAATATGACTGTATAAGTGTTAATGGAGTGCCGCGAAACCCAGAATGTCGTAATTTATCAAATAAAATTAGATGGTTAATCCGGTCGAACGCTTTAGAATAGTCAATAAAAACTCGTATTGTTATCTTTTTATCTTCAAAACCGTTAAGAATGAATTCTTTTTGTGACAGTAAAGCAAGCTCTGTCGACATTCCTTTTCGAAAAGCAAACTGATGCTTCGATATGATAAAATGTTTCTCGCAAAATGATCTAACCCTCTTGCAGATAACTTTTTCTAATCCTTTTGAAATTACAGGTAATACTGAAACTGGTCTGTAATTTGAAAATTCGTTTTTGTTCCCCGATTTAAACAGTACAGTAACTTTGGCATGTTGCATTGCTTCGGGAAAGACTCCAGTAGATAAAGCAGTAGTGAATGTATGAGTGAGGACAGGTGAAAGAAGATCGAGCACAAATTTAATGGGTGTTATTTGCAGCCCATCAAAATCAGACGCTTTGTTGTTTTTCAGGCACCTGAAAGCTAAGAAAACCTCTTCCGGAGGCGTTGGCTCAAAAGAGGCTGAATGTTTATTGGGTAGTACATCCAATAACTCAATTGCTGTTTTGTTGTAATTACTAGAGGCTAGAGAAGTAAAGTAGTCATTAAAGCTGTTAGCTAGCTCTTCGTCCCAACAACCTGCCACCCACAGTAACTTCCAACTCATGTTCACTGTCTGGTCATTCACGGACACTTTCTCCGCCTCCAATGACGAGTGGCCTCCGTATCGTAGCGATATAAGAGTTAGAGGGCGTCAAGGATCACCCGAATGTACCATATGTGATTAGAGCGTCCAAATCTTTACTGCACATTGCCGCAGGGTGATGAATTCTATCTCTTGTGGTGATCGATAGGTTATAATCAACTCTAGGCGGCGTTGCAATAACATCCCTTTCACCTAATTGATTTCGATGACCCAAGCCCAATGAAGCGCAGTTGCCTAAATGGCTTCATCGTGGGAGCTATTGCCACGAAGCAAGAAACAGGGCTGGTGAAGTTCAGCGATTGTCCATTTCAATGGTCCTTCATGTGCGCTCACATTAACGGCATCTGTTCATCGACACAGGGTGAGAATGAAGAAGTTGACTAGCTTCACGATGACGACGAAGGATTAAGGCAGAAATAGGACACAGTAAGCGCGTTTTCGGGCTTCATCTGCTGCCACGTAAACAGCGAACAAAAATTTCTAAGAAGCATCGAGAAGTCACTGCAGGAGGCGGAATTGTCTTATATATTTCGTTGTTTTTTGCAGATGTGAATACCGTTTTTTCTGGCATGGTTTATGCGCGAATATGCCACCGCAGAACGGATCAGTCTGTAACACTCCGCTACTGCCAATGCTAGACGTTCTGTTTGTCTGTCTTTTTCAAACCAATTTCATTGTGGGTTCCAGTTGCCGACATTTCCGTTTAATATCCACACCCTATGTGATCCCTCTTAAATGAGCTTTTAGGTTAACAAACGGCAATGACGCGCGTGATACACTAGCAAATGCTTGTAATCCACGGCTACAACGAGTGGCCAAATTATCATGCATTTATTGCAACTTTTTAAAGAAATGCAATCCATAAGTGGAAGACGATGTTTTGTTGAAAAAGACGCAGGTTTCGGCTGCAGAGCAGCTTACTTCCTAGTTTTTGAATATTGTCACAAATCGCGATGCGATGCGTTGTTAAAATGGCCTCGTTGGGACATGTACATGGGAGGAACGAGAAGACTCGTGGCCACTGATGTTCCCAGCTAAATGACCTGAATAAGTGTTAATTTTCGGCATAGGGAAAATTCCCGACTACGCATTTAAAATAACAATAACCTGAACGAGTTCGTCGGGTAAAAGCCGGTTAACAAAAGAATTCCTGGAGTAGCGCATTACCAGTAGCTAAAGCGCTATTGGTAAAACGCTCCAGTAGCGCTTTACCAGCAGGAGTGACGAAATCGTTTCCCTTCAATTCACCCCAAAAATGAAGCCTAGTCGTTGGGTGCCGCCTTACCGGTCGAGTACTTTTCTTTTGTGAATGTAAATACTAGGCTAATTAGCACCCTGCGGATCATCAGATTAGTCTTCGTGACGCCAACTACAGAAATATATGGCAGCTCTGTCAGACTTGATTTGCAGTGACACAGATAGATAGATTAGATAGATAGATTAGATAGATAGATTAGATAGATAGATTAGATAGATTAGATAGATTAGATAGATTAGATAGATAGATAGATAGATAGATAGATAGATAGATAGATAGATAGATAGATAGATAGATAGATAGATAGATAGATAGATAGATAGATAGATCTGATAGATCTGATAGACAGACGGATACAGACAGACAGACCGACAGACAGACAGACAGACAGATAGTGCTGAAAAAGGCAAAGACTGGGGTTCGCCATAATACGACCAGCTGCAACGTCGTAGAGTGGCGGAAAACAAAGTAGACGTAAAACAAATCTAGAAACTGGTTAGGATGGCCACGGCCGCCGCATTCCGATGGGGTGAAATGTGAAAACACCCATGTGCTTAGATTTAGGCGCACGTTAAAGAACCCCAGGTGGTCCAAACTTCCAGAGCCCCCCACCACGGCGTGCCTCAATCAGATTATGGTGTCGGCGCGTAAAAGCCAACAATTTTTTTAACAGGTTAGGATGACAGACAGGTATTCACACATAGGGAGCACATAGAAGCATACAGCATATGGGTTGTCTGTGTCTCCTCGAATCTGTCATTGTGCCACTTTTCAGTTGATAGCCCGCGTTTGAGTTGTACTTTGCGTCATTGTGTTCCTGTTTTAGATCCTGCCCTTCCGTATTAAGAATGGGCAATCACAGTCTTCTTTTTTCAAGCTGAGCCTTCATTTACGGTGCAGCTGCTAACATGGCGGGGCATGCAAATATGATCTTCGGAACTGAAATATCCCGGATGATACTAGTGGGCATTAATTAAGTGGATGAGTGTGCTTTTTATTACGTCAGTTATTTCAAGAGTGCTTATTCAACAATAACATTTAAAATATTTGCGTAGATATTTGTTCTCACCATCAGATCGATGAAGCCTTGTCTGTTTTTCAGTAGAGTGATGACTGCCGTGTTGCACTTCTGCACGCCCCGTTGAAACTTCGGAAAAGAGAGGGACAAAAAAACGTATTTTAGTGTGACAGTACGAAACGCTCTCACTGAATCAAAAAGCAGCGTGGCTATTTTCAAGATTGCCTACTCAACAGGAACATTCTAAAGCGCAAGCACGTGGCACGTGCTTTGTTTGTTGTGTTGGTGTATCATAGCAAGCCGTTATAAGCCAATTTATTTCACCTGCTTCTTCGGCGAGTGTCCCAGACTAGTAAAAAATAGGCACTGAGGGTACAACAAATAGATTTGCACTCCGATTTTCACAATGGCCGGTAGCGACTATTGCTGAGCCTAATTACACTAAGTAACTTTTAACCTAAATATTTATGGGATGTTGTATACGAAGGCATTTGTCTAAAACTCTGAACGTAGCACCAGTTTCTGAAAAAAACACTACTCTAATTGTAATGTCACGGCTCCACCTGCTGAAACGCTTCTACACTGAAAAATCGACAACAGAACACCGAACTCCAAGAGTAATGCAAATAACTCCGAAAAAGCAGTGCCTGTGCCCGGGAGCAGAGCTAAGAATTACTTGTGAATCGGGGCTCGGATATTTCCCACAGCTTAACAGAAAGAAGGTTCATTCCAAGCCAACTGCCCCAGCCACGCATTCGGACATCTCAAACAGCATTTTTTAAATATCAAATAATTATATCGCAAAAAAATTAAGAACCTTTCGGGAAAATATATTAGGGGAAAAAGTCTGCGCATTTGACAGACCATTTGAGTCATCTCTAACGGCGCCCCACCAGCAGGGTGTAAAAAGAATCGGAACATTTAGTACTTACTTCAAAACCACAAACTTAGGTTATGAGAGTTGGTATAACTTTTCTTTATGAAATGATTTAACAATAATATTATTAACTTTCTCCATCATTTGCTTCTAAAAATGAAGAAGATGTTTTATAAAAGGCGTATGCAAAATAAAAATTTTCGTAGGAAATCACTCAAACAATATCCCCAGAGCCTATTTGCCAAATTTGATTTGGGCCTAAGTCTAAGCCTAAGCCTAAGCGTTAAGAGACAAAGCCGGCAATATCGTTACTAATATGGATGAGATAGTTCAAGTGACTGAGGAGTTCTATAGAGATTTATACAGTACCAGTGGTACCCACGACGATAGTGGAAGAGAGGAATTCGAAATCCCACAGGTAACGCCAGAAGAAGTAAAGAAAGCCTTAGGAGCTATGCAAAGGGGGAAGGCAGCTGGGGAGGATCAGGCAACAGCAGATTTGTTGAAGGATGGTGGTCAGATTGTTCTAGAGAACTGGCCACCCTGTATACGCAATGCCTCATAACCTCGAGCGTACCGGAATCTTGGAAGAACGCTAACATAATCCTAATCCATAAGGGGACGCCAAAGACTTGAAAAATTATAGACCGATCAGCTTACTGTCCGTTGCCTACAAAGTATTTACTAAGGTAATCGCAAATAGAATCAGGAACACCTTAGACTTCTGTCAACCAAAGGACCAGGCAGGATTCCGTAAAGGCTACTCAACAATAGACCATATTCACACTGTCAATCAAGTGATAGAGAAATGTGCAGAATATAACCAACCCTTATATATAGCTTTCATTGATTACGAGAAAGCGTTTGATTCAGTCGAAACCTCAGCAGTCATGGAGGCATTACGGAATCAGGGTGTAGATGAGCCATATTTAAAAATACTGGAAGATATCTATAGCGGCTCCACAGCCACCGTAGTCCTCCACAAAGCAACAAAATCCCTATAAAGAAAGGCGTCAGACAGGGAGATACGATATCTCTAATGCTATTCACAGCATGTTTACAGGAGGTATTCAGAGGCCTGGAGTGGGAAGAATTGGGGATAAAAGTTAATGGAGAATACCTTAGCAACTTGCGATTCGCTGATGATATTGCCTTGCTTAGGAACTCAGGAGACCAATTGCAATGCATGCTCACTGACCTGGAGAGGCAAAGCAGAAGGGTGGGTCTGAAAATTAATCTGCAGAAAACTAAAGTGTTGTTTAACAGTCTCGGAAGAGAACAACAGTTTACGATAGGTAGCGAAGCACTGGAAGTGGTAAGGGAATACATCTACTTAGGGCAGGTAGTGACCACGGATCCGGATCATGAGACTGAAATAACCAGAAGAATAAGAATGGGCTGGGGTGCGTTTGGCAGGCATTCTCAAATCATGAACAGCAGGTTGCCACTATCTGGCTCAAAAGGAAAGTGTATAACAGCTGTGTGTTACCAGTACTCACATATGGGGCAGAAACCTGGAGGCTTACGAAAAGGGTTCTGCTGAAATTGAGGACGACGCAACGAGCTATGGAAAGAAGAATGATGGGTGTAACGTTAAGGGATAAGAAAAGAGCAGATTGGGTGAGGCAACAAACGCGGGTAAACGACATCTTAGTTGAAATCAAGAAAAATAAATGGGCATGGGCAGGACATGTAATGAGGAGGGAAGATAACCGATGGTCATTAAGGGTTACGGACTGGATTCCAAGGGAAGGGAAGCGTAGCATGGGGCGGCAGAAAGTTAGGTGGGCGGATGAAATTAAGACGTTTGCAGGGACAACATGGCCACAATTAGTACATGACCGGGGTAGTTGGAGAAGTATGGGAGAGGCCTTTGCCCTGCAATGGGCGTAACTAGGCTGATGATGATGATGATGATGATACGAAACAGCCCAACAAAGGCACGTGAACTTACAAAACTCGCCAATTTCGCCCATGACTGTGCGTGTATAGAAAAACGAATGGTCCTCGTAAAAGTCCGGCACATAGCTGCCATCACAAGAAAGGTGTAAGATAGGCTGATAGGGGTAAATTTTGCTTTCAAGAAAAAAAAAAGGTCGCAGGTCCACCCGAAAGCGAAGCACGTACTGACTGCGATATCCCGTTATTAGACACCTATACGAAGTAGGGACAGTTTTACAGCCATATAAACTTTAAACATTTGCTTGCTAACTAAATTAACAAGCATTGTCGCACACAGGCAAACATGAAAACATCTCACTCGATGACCACGGGCCTACACACTGTCACACTACTGGCATGAGTAAGAGCAGC
This sequence comes from Dermacentor variabilis, assembly GCF_050947875.1. Taxonomy (NCBI): domain Eukaryota; kingdom Metazoa; phylum Arthropoda; class Arachnida; order Ixodida; family Ixodidae; genus Dermacentor; species Dermacentor variabilis. The sequence goes on along the minus strand of NC_134575.1, from coordinate 42,965,224 downwards.
AGCAGCAGCGAGTGAATTGTCCTTCGTGCTGTCTCTCGCTTCATCAGCAACTAAGCGGCGAGAAGACAGCGCACACGTAGCCATCAGCTCTCGGTGTACCATGCGTGCGATGGAAGACAGCATGCTTCTTTTCCGCCTTCCTTCCTTGCGTGCGCCAGTTCGAGCCACCATTCTTCGCGGCTCACCTTCGCATATTTTCGCTCACACCCACAGCATACAGAGCGTGACCGCGACGTTATCGCTATCGGGCGAATATCAGCCTGATTACGACGCTCAACTCATGCTCAACCGACCGTGAGGCAAAGCCACGGTACTTATAGCCCGTCAGCCAAGGCCTTGAAAGTTGTGGTCTGGAGTCAGTTCATCCTAGTTTTTTGTGCTATTCGGCACAACTAATTCAAAAGCAGGAATAGGGAGCGCCGACATTCTTTGCATGTCTCAAAACAATTTGAACACAATTGAATGACGGGCTTCCCGCTCTAGCATTAGGATCAATTATTTATCTGTTTCAGTTTATTTAGTGTAAATTTATTGCTTCCCTATTTAATAGCTTCAGTTATTTGAGAAGTTAGGTCTCCGTACTAAAAACAGCAGGTTCTTTCCTCACGAGATCTTTCCCACGCTTATGCAAAGATCTTGTGAAGCATCCCGTATCTCGAAAATATTGCTGGAATCCATTATTACGCAGCAGAACAACTTCTGGCCTCATTTTGAACAGGGCGAATTACAGATCCGACGTTTAACTGCCGTGCGGATTACTCTGGTTATATTTCCAGCCATAGAAGTTTGCAGTGAAACACAACTCGCAAAAAAATTTAACGATGTGAGTCTCAGGTTTAATTATTTTTGCTTCCATTGCCTCTTTAAAACTTCATCTACGAAACCACTTCCTCTGTTACAGCCGCTATGTGGAATAATTTTACAGGGGATGCTACAATGTTCTATGGAAGCCTAATTAGACCGAAATCCTGTGTTTGTTCAGTTCAGCGTCATTTCGCTGTGCTGTTCCGTACATTGCAGTTGAAAAGTTAATTTGGAAAGTAATATGCCTGTGGACATTTGTATGAAAGTATTTTCGAGCTTTTGTAATAATATATTCGCATATGGCTTGAAAACAGTTCTTAAGATCAAATTAGTAAGCAAAATTGATAAAACTGTGCATAACTTATTTTTTGAGAAAAAAAGCATGTCTAACATCTACAATAATAAAGAAAGTATTCTGACACGGATGAAAATAAATATATGGCAATTGCTTTGTTCAAATGGCCCTCAAAGGTACGAAACACTCATTCACCTAAAATAACTTGGCGACTTGATTTATCTATAATTTCATTACAATAAATTATGGTTGAACACTTGGCTGGGACAGTTGGCATACAATGACCCATAACAAAAAATACAGGTGGTACTGCTCTAGAGTCTCTACACCGCTTCGAAATATTGTGGCACGGGAATTGAGGTTACACTGCGAGAAGGAAGTGAATGCTGGTGACACCTATTTTTCTCGGAATTATCTACTGGTCGTTAAGTTTATTTATTTTTTTTTTAGGTTCCCTCGCTGGCTATTAGAGTTTCGTGAATTCTGCATCTATCCACTGCAGAAAAAAATAAGCTGTTGTCAACACAATTTGCTTGTAGATAGATAGATAGATAGAGATAGATATATAGATATATAGATATATAGATAGATATATAGATATATAGATAGATATATAGATATATAGATAGATATATAGATAGATATATAGATATATAGATAGATATATAGATAGATATATAGACAGACAGACAGACAGACAGACAGACAGACAGACAGACAGACAGACAGACAGACAGACAGACAGACAGACAGACAGACAGACAGACAGACAGACAGACAGACAGACAGACAGACAGATAGATAGATAGATAGATAGATAGATAGATAGATAGATAGATAGATAGATAGATAGATAGATAGAGACAGACAGACAGACAGACAGACAGACAGACAGACAGACAGACAGACAGACAGACAGATAGACAGATAGACAGTTAGATAGATAGATAGATAGATAGATAGATAGATAGATAGATAGATAGACAGTTAGATAGATAGATAGATAGATAGATAGACAGACAGACAGACAGACAGACAGAGACAAGATAGATAGATAGATAGATAGATAGATAGATAGATAGATAGATAGATAGATAGATAGATAGATAGATAGATAGATAGATAGATAGATAGATAGATAGATAGAGATAGATAGATACTCTATTAAAAGAATAATCAGAAAAACCGCTAATGGTCGGGGCCCCTAGTCCAGGGCCCAGTTGGCTCTTGCCATCTATACTCGACACTATCACGTGAAGCAACACGAAGCGTAAGGTCACGTGTATTCGCGTGATGGCGCTCCCCATCAGCCGGCTCAACTGAACCCATAATGAGTTAAGACTTCAGCGCGCAAGCGAGGAAACAACGAACACAAGCAATGTGACCATTGCACTCGCTTTCGTTTGGTTATACGCTTCAGTCAAGGATAAACTGGTCACGTAGATCTGTAACGTTCACTTCATCGGCGTAATGTTGAAATGCGGCACGACAATTATTCAAGAAAACAATATAAACATAAGGAAACCCATTGGCAAGCTAACAACTTTGCAGTACTTGAGGATTCAATAGAATAATACATGGGTACAAATATTGTGTCGGGATATTTTTAGTGGCTGTTGGTGCGGGGAGGGCGACTGCGCTCATTGTGAAATACGTAACAGATATGCATTATAAATTGAAATCTTATCCTAATGAGTTCTCTATAACGAGAACTCATTAGGAGAAGATTTCAACTCATTATGCATATCTGCCACGTATTCCACAACGAGCGAAGCCACCTTTCCCGCATCAACAGCCACTAAAAAAATCCCCACACAAAATTTGTACCCATGTGCTATTGAATCCTCAAGCATTGAGTTCGAGTTCCTCCAATATTGCGGCGTGAGACGTTGTCGAAGGCTCCTTTGAGGTCTAGGGCTAGGACTAGTCTTTCGTGGCCATACGGTATATTAGTTAGAATTTCGTCTCTAAGTAGGAGGAACGCTTCCAGGCAAGATAAACCCGTGCGAAATCCTATCATGGGGTCCGGGAATCAGCTCCGCTCTTCCTGGTATCGCTGCAATCTGCTATGGATAACCGTTTCATAGAGCTAGGAGGAGTCGCATAGAGCCCCGGCCAACATCTGCTATGGGTAATCCTTTCATCTGTTATGGATAACCCTTTCATATGGATAACCCTTTCATAGTACTAGGAGGAGTCGGATACAGCCCCGACCAACATGCGAGAATGGACTGAATTCCTTCGACGAGCATACGGGGACACCACTAAAGCCATTGAGCGCACAGTGGAGGTGCCGGTGATGGACTCTCACCTGGTCAGCCTATGGGAAGAGAGGCGGAAACTGCCGAAGAGGTGGAAAACACTACGTCTAAATAAACACCTCAGACAACGCATCGCTCTCTTGGCAGAACAAGCCCAAGGCCACGCCAACGAGCTCGCTAAAGACGAGTGGGCGACGTTCTGTGGAACCCTATCAGGAACTCTCGGAAAGACCCTTACGTGGTGAATACTACGAAGCATGCTAGACCCGATGAGCACGCGAACTGAGAATAACAACAAGCTCCAAGTTATAGCAGATAACTTCGATGGTACAGACCAAGATCTAGTCCATGCTCTTCAGAAAAAGTACGTAGGACCCTCACCTGCCACGGGATCGTCGTACGCGAGGAGACAATACGCGGGGGAGGCGAACCCTAAATTAGGCGAAGAAATAACGTACGCAGAAGTGTATGAGGCGGCACAATCCGCAGTTAAAAACTCGGCACCGGGCCCAGACTATCACAAATGCAGTGATTCGAAACGTGGATTCGGTAGCCCTAGCGAAAATAAAAATATTGAATAGCGAGTGCTGGGCCAAGGGAGACTTGCCCCAAGAGTGGCTAAAATATTCATCATCCCCAAACCAAAAAAATCCCTCCATTGATACACTACGGCCGGTGTCGCTCACGTCCTGCCTGGGTAAGCTCTATGAAAGGGTTATCCATAGCAGATTTCAGCGATACCTGGAAGAGTGGAGCTTATTCCCGGGCTCGATGATAGGATTTCGCACAGGTTTATCTTGCCAGGACGCGTTCCTCCTACGTAGAGATTCCAACCAATATACCGTACGGCGACGAGAGACTAGTCCTAGGACTAGACCTCAAAGGAGCCTTCGACGTCTCTCACGCCGCAATATTGGAGGAACACGAACTCGCGGGTTGTGGTGAGCGCGCATACAATTACTTAAGAGCGTTTCTTTCCAACCACGAGGCGAGCATCAGTATTGGCCAAATCACTTCGGATTTATTTAAAATGTCCTAACAAAGGAACACCTCAGGGAGCTATATTATCTCCTCTTCAACATGGCAATGGGTCGCCTCGCGCGCGATCTGGATCGGATACCCGACCTACGTTACACGCTCTACGCGGACGACATCACGCTGTGGACGAGCAGAAGTTCACTAGGGGATAAGGAATATACGCTCCAAAGCACAGTATTAGGGGTGGAGAAATTTTCTACATGGTGTGGCCTGAAGTGAGGAACCAAAAAATCGAAGGTCATGCGGATACCCGCGAGAAGCTACAAACCCAGAGGATTGATTAACATCGTGGTTGAGGGCCAATCGGTCCGAGAGGTACCCATGATGCGAGTCCTAGGTTTGTGGTTTCAGAGCGACGGGAGAGCAGTACAGACACTCAAGACCCTCGAATCCACCGCCCACAACATAGCCCAAAGGATACGCCGCGTGACGTATCGAAAAGTGGGAATGCGAGAAGACGATACGATAAGGCTCGTACAGGCCTTAGTGGTTAGTCGGATCACGTATGGCTTACCGTACCAAATCCTGAACAGCGAGGAGGAAAAGCAGGCTAGCACAATAATCCGAACCGCTTTCAAAAGCTGCTCTGGGCCTCCCTAAATATAGGTCAACGGAGCGCATGTTAGCTTGGGGAGTGCACATTACTTTCGAAGAACTGAGGCGGGCCACCCTGATGCGACAGAGGGAGCGCCTCAGCTTCACAAAAACTGGTAGGGCAATATTGGCTAGACTCAATATCCCAGCCTACCACATTTATCTCACAGAGCAGGCCGTAGCTCTCCCTGCCTCGATGGGATCCAAAATTACAGTAGCCCTAATTCCAAAGAATACGCATCCGGAGTACAACAAAAGGCGCAAAGCACGCGCACAACACATTCAATCAGCGTACTCTAATAACCATAGGTACAACACGTACTACGCGGACGCAGCTGTGTATGCAGAGGCGACCGGGCAGCACCACCAAAGGAGGTACGCCCTGGCAGTCGTGAACGCTATCCGCCAACAGCAAATTACCGCGTCGGCCACGGCGGGATCCTCTACCTCGGCTGAAATATTAGCAGTGGCGATCGCACTCGCTCACGCGGAGCGTTCGCAAAGGGACTCTGTCGTGGTCACGGACTCCCAGGCGACATGTCGCATGTTTCTCAAGGGGCACGTGACTGCGGCTAGCCTCGCGATAATCCCCAAATCCTTCAACCACCATCATCGCCTACTCTAGTGCCCGGGCCACGCGGGGGTACAGGGGAACGAAAAGGCTAACGCGTTAGCTCGAGGCTTCACTAACCGAGCGACGGCATCCTCTTCTAACTCCAACCACCCGCACTATCCCGCACAATATTCCACCAATTTAAATGCCAAAGACATCCTTGCTCATCAGCGTAGAGTCCGCAGAAAATACCCGCCGCCTCACCCACAACATAGCGGGGAAGAGGCCGCCGATTGGCGTAAATACAGACCGGGGTATTCCCCCATTTAAAATTGCTAAACGCCATTATCCCACTCGTTATAGGGCCATCTGTCCTGGGTACGGTGGCATACCTACCCTAATACATATCACCTGGGAGTACACTAAGCACCCTCATAGGCCAAATACCAGTAACACAATGGAGCAGTGGGAGGCACAGCCCACCCGCTCCGACCTGACAGGACAAAAGTCCTTAATTAGCCAGGTCAGGCAGGCGGCAGAGTTCCGTGGGGCTCTGGACTAAGAGGCGCCGACCACCCCTCCTTCAAATCTTTTCAATTTCAATAAAGTTTCTCTCTCTGTCCTAATGAGTGTGGGACAAGCCTGGGATGGCCACTGTGTAGGCTGGTCTAGTCATTTGGGTACATCAGTGATACAACGTGTCAAACAAGGCCCTAGAACGGACTATTCTATGGCAATTTACTACGTTTTATAGGTTAAGGCGTTACATTCATTTCAGTCAGCCAAGTGGCACGACCGCAGTATGAATTCGAGGCTGCCATTATCGACCATTGCGAGTAATTAGGTAAACTTGCACTCCACGAGTCCCAAACTCATGCAGCCTACTCGGTTTTTATCTAGCCAAGAGATTTATGAAGGAGGAGCTTAAGTATAGCAGGCGATATTGAAAAAAAAATTTGTCAAATCGGCCCCAGGGCACAGTTGGCCTTATGTACTTATTGATTGCAGACATTCCAAGAAAGGTTGGCAGAAATGTAAGCGCCGAGGTACTCATACGAGGGCACAGTTTCAAGTGAGACCGTTTTACGACTAGCAAGAAAGAAATTAAAAACTGTCTTTGCTCTCTATAAAACAATTTTGCCCTATGAAATGTTACCGCTGTATACACATTAATAATTACTTTCAAACCAATATTTCAATGATCTAAGTCTCAAAGAGCATACTGTGACTAGGAAACACAGGCTTACCTCGCCAGTGTACGGCAAGAGCCTGTTGAGGTTCCTCTTTACTGCGTCAAGCGAAGAGATGTTCTTTGTTGACTCTGCTGCCTGTCAGGTGCAAAAAAAAAGAAAATAGACGGAATAAACAAAACAAAAGCAAGAATACAAAACCTACAAACCTTAAATACACTATCATTTCCATTTGTTTATCAGTTTTTTTTTATTTCAGTTAAGAACTACAACTAATTTCCTCTATGCGGTCCTTGGCGTGATGGTTTGCTGGCTTCTTATGATATCACCAATGAAAATCGGGCCCTTGACTTTCGTTTCTTCTCGTTCACTACATAGCGAGGGGATTGAATCGGGCCGCTTTAATGCGGTCAAGAATCATGTGTAGGTTTACAGACCAGCTATATACTGCTCTCGTATTTTTCGAGGCTATAGTAACAGAGTGAGGCACGAGTACATGCCTCACGCCGTTGATGTAGTCTCAAAATGAAAAAGAAAAGCGAAGTGCGCGTGAACAACTCCCTATTTCCCAACGTTTTGTCTGGATGGTCAGCCTTCGTCAGAGCCTTCGACTGACTGACAGTTCGCACAGTAGACAATATCCGTTCCGACACCATGAATAATTTTCCTTAAATGACAGTCGCCGCTTAACATCGTATTTGTCAGCCGGACTATTATAAAGGGCTCCATGCACCCACTAATCTCGAAACTTTCAAAAACGGCAGTTTTGCCTTTCGCAATCAATCCACTTCTTAAATGTTTCTCTTGCTTCCAATTTGCTTTAATGACGAAATTATGCATTTTTTGTAACTGACCTCCTCCTTTTGGTTTTCTGTTTTGTGTTAGTTACGTTCCCATACCGATTAATACCACACGAAGTGAGGCACTCACCCGTCACCCTATGTAATGCTTTCGGTCCTCGAAAAACAAAAACGCAGCTAGAAATTTATAACCTTGACCTGACCTGCTTTCCGACGCGCCACTCACCTTGACCGCCAAGTCGTTCAGGGGTCCTTTTTTTACGGGCAGCGCAAGCATTTCGAGTTTCCGTTTCACCTCGTCGTCGAGTTTTAGGGCGGATTTTTCACCCAACCGATCGAGGGCGCTGAATCTGGGTGCACCGATGGTATCGTCAATGAGGCCGAGCCAAGGACTGTTTTCGCTTAGAAGCGCCACTGTCAGATTCTTCATAACGTCCTTTTCAAAAAGCGCGAAGAAGGAAAGTCCTTGCTCCGAGCATTTTCCAAACCGCGCCACGATGCCTCGCAAAGCTTTTGTGGTGAACGCCTTACGGAGATTGGAGATGAGATCTTCGTCAGGGTCGACAGCTCCGACGTCATCGCCATGAGCAGCATCAGGCTTGCGATGTGTATTCAGATGAGGTTCTTTCCTGCTCTTTCCCGGTTCCAGAGGCTCAAAGTAGCCTGCCTTGTGCGTGAGCTTGTGACCGGACGTCAGGTAGTCTTCATGGTGGTGCTTAGCGGCGTTACCGCCCACAAGTTGCTCGAAGGTTCTTCCAGAATTCCCCTGCAGATTCCGCGACTTGGAAGAGGCATGGCCTCCAGGTCGCCGTCCGCCTGCGTTGTGCATAGCATTACGTCACAAGTGAAAGAAGAAGGTGCGACAGTTATTCATAATTTCCTTCACGTCCGCTAAAAGTCGTTGCTTTTGTATGTGAGTTGTTTAGTTAGCTCCACAAAGTTTTTCATGTGGCTGGGGCGCAAACATGTGACGATTGGGTTGGTTTTTATCAAGCTGAAAAAAACCCGCAGAGCAGCTTTCACGGCCAAGACGTCCGCGCACGCAGCCGGTGTCGATAGAGTCGACCAAGCAAACACGAGTAATGTATAGCTGAGAGCGTTGTCACGTTGTCATGGTCATGACAACGTGACAATGACTGCCATGAATAACAAGACACTGCCAAACGCGTGATTTAAAGAGTTCACTCTTTCGTGCGCTGTAACGCAATGAGAAAGATGACCGTCGCCGAACAGCGTCGTCAAAATCTGGTCAAAATCTGATTCGGGGTTAAAAGCGCCGGCTTGTCATGAAAGATTCGTAGCAGGTTCCAGCGTATAATTGACTGTGCTCTTGTAAATTCGTGCACCTGCAACCCTATCTGCGACCCGCATGCAATCTGACTAGACATGGTTCCCTCATGATAGCGCTGGCGACAACATTAAAGAAAGTTATGCATTAACGCGCGTCTTGCGCGAAACAATAGTGTAATGGTGCACCGAAAGAACAAGCATTTGACATGTGGGCTAGTATGAACTATGAACCGCGGATATGGCGAAGCGTTTGCAAACACTCGAGATGATTTTGGGCTGTGAAACCCAGGCTCCCATTATGTACTAAGAGCGTGTGGGCCCCGTTATACAGCTTCATATTCCTAGACAAATTTGAGGTTGAGATTTACATAATCACCCAACTGAGAAATATTTCCTCTCAGTGACTTGCTGGCGATGGTTCAATATCAATAGCTTTGGGCTGCTGAACTGGAGCTCACGGGTTTAACAATTCTGGTGCAGGCGCAATAAAAAGAAAATTCGGGGAGTTTGATCTACTTGTGTGCTCAAGAACTTCAAGTAGTAAACACGCGGATAAAGTAAACCATGCTGTTTAAGCAATGCGCAGGGGCCGCCGCCCTCGCTTTCCGAACATGAAAAGAACACCTAAATACCGAAAACATGTCAAAAATACGCGTAGCACGTTTGCGGAAATGCTTATCACTGGACACGTGGTAGAAATATTTACTGTATTTAGAAATGGAACTTACTTTCCGTGTTCTCTTTCCGTTTTGCGCCCTCTTTCCCTCTTGCGCCATCTTCAGTTTCTTGGTCGTCTTCCGTTTGTGTGCCGTCTTCCGTTTGTGTGCCGTCTTCAAGTTGTGCGCCCTCTTCAAGTTGTGCGCCCTCTTCATGCAAAGCTGCTGAAATATGTCCAGTTCCCTGGAATGAAATACACGAGGAGAGTGTGCACGATTTCTGGAATATTTTTTTTTCTATAACACACAGTGGCTCACAGGAAGGGGAAAACTTCAAATTTCAACCAGTAGTCAAAGAAGAGATGAATCTGGAGACAACGTCCTGGCGAGAGCACAGGACGTTACGTAGACACCCCTTGCCAGTAACTATACTCCGGAGGCTTTGTTTGTTCGGCCATTGTTCACAGATTTAGCTGAACTATCACTTTACGTCTCTCTAAGGAACAGACAAGCGTAAAAATGTTGCATCAATTGCCGCAGCATGTCCATCAGGCTAGTCATCCGTCAGAAGAAAATTCTTAGAAAATGCGTGAAAATGGTCCAAATATCAAAATTTTGTCTTGCCTGTAAATTTGGATTAGTTGGTGCGCATTGTTTATGACCAAATTTTCGCAGAGTACATGTGTAGCATAGATACGGAAAGAGTGTGAACTCCCTTTCTTACCGCGTCGATCCTCGTCCTTTGCATGGATCATATTCTTGGCGAACAAGCTTTCACTCTGTTGATTGTCCATGTATGGTATTGGTGTCGGGTTAAGTTGAGTTACACTATCGTTTCAAGTCAGCGTTTTCTTGTGGGGTGGTCTCTTCCTGGTAACAAATTCAGACCGGAAGTGCAATGGAACCAGTTGTAGGTAGGCATTATGCATGGGTGACGTCTTCTGTTGTACTCTTACCGAGTCGTGCGGTGTTCTAAACATGCATAAGCTAGATCAACGCCCTATTCGTTACTGTCCCAAGACAACCAGAGTAAATGTGAATTGGCAAGCCCGAAACGAATTTCAATGGGTAGCATATGAGCTAATTTATCCTGCTAGCATAGATATATCCTAGCTGTAAAGACCAGTACGCCGCATTACGGATGCTCCATAATCGCACTAAGAATCAGAGACGCGTTACTAGATCTCAGGAAGAGGCAGCTCAAGAAAGCACACCTATCAAGTGAAACTAACATCATCTGCAGAGTACCTATAGATCATAGACAGTCGATCTGCTAACTAGAGGTATGGCCTTCGTTTTTCTGTACATCCTTACCTTCCCCTCAATATCCTCCATGGATTGTAGAAATTTATAAAATTTGCAAGGCTTAAGTCGGTAAATATCAGTGGCGAAGAAGCCTTCTAGAAAAATTATTGCAGGAAAATGCAGTGATGACTGGTACAATGCAAGAAGTTTTCTCTTCAAGCAAATTTGTGACTATGAAAGTGAATGATACCAAAAGAAATATTGCTTCGTAAGAGGAACGATGCTCTACAATTAAGCATCTTCAAAGAGTCTCATTGGTTTCTTCGTTAACAAAAATCTGAGTGGTTAAAGATGTGGTTAACAAAACCAGGCGAACAGTAACTAAGCCACGACACGTACAAGTCCACCCGTAGTCATCAAACAAATACCGACGCTACGCGTCGTCTTTCAGGTGGTAGTGGAACAATCAATGCGTATGCGTTTCCTATAGTAATTTCAGCATGAAATTCTATTTTACAGAGAGGACGCCTCTCCAAAGCTGCATTTACCTAATAAAAATGTTTATTCTCTCTCTCTCTCTCTATTTTACAGACAGCTTACGGTTTGTGAAGTAAAATTCCATTATGATTAGCATTCTTTGAGGAATTGTCCCAATTTCAGGTAGGTTTGTTATCTAACCAGCTTCACACACCCGATGACACGAGTGGCTAGCCTTGGCCACTAGGTATGTCTCGGCCGCTGCCCCTATAAGTAAAACTCTTGCTTGAGCTAATGTGTAAAGAGCAAGGCGCAATAGACCAGGACAGAAAAAAAAACACAAAGGACAGAACCTGCACCACTCGAGACTCGCAAGCGGAGACAGTGAACAAGTTGATGCACAAAATGGCAGTTTTGGTGCGAAAGCTTCGTTGAAAAAAGGGCCGAATGTAGAATAAATATGCTCAAGTAAAACTTGCTTGGGCTGTGGCGCCGGTCCTGTAGTTTGTTGTTCTGTCCTGGTCAATTGCGCCTTGCTCTTTACACCTTCATGCCCGAATAAATGACTTGCAGCTCTCTTGCCCAGTAGATAACGTGGAGTCACTGGCTATGCCGCAACGCTTTGGAATTGGGTGTGATGCTGCTTTCTCTCCATTCTTGCACGTTACCAGAGTGAAAGCGCCAAGTGGAAAAAGAAGAAACGTAATAAAACGCCAGCCACCTATCTGCAACACACATTCGCATAGAGCGTGGTCGCTTGATAAGAAGTCGTTGCAACGAAGTGGCAGCCAGCTCACTGTGGATAGTGGCAGTTGCTACGCAATGTAAGCTGATGATTACAAGACAGTCTGTGCTGTGGTATCAATCATCATTGTAGTTGGCATTGGTATAATGGGCATCGCCACTTCGTCTCTCTGCTGATGTGCCCTTAAGATTTCGCGTTTCAGGGAAGGCATAAGGATGCGGCACAACTAAGAACAAAACATTTACTATAAGAAGTCATACTTTTTAAAACATATCACCACCATTTATGCACCCAAGATGAAAAGTATTGCTTGCCGTCTTAACGTCAGCATTCATCTCTGGAGGATGGATGCGCTGTCAATTTTTCAAGTCTAATGTTCGCCTTAAACTCGGCTAATTCAGTATCACCCACGCACTCGGGAACTTATGCGCTGTTAAATTGTGCGTGCACTATTAGACAGTGACAACTCGCTGGGGAGGGTCAATGGTTGGAACGAATAACCGAAGTACTGCTACACTGTAAGAATGTTTACACCCTAAGGGTGTTTTCTTGTCGCACGGATAACAACGCCTGCAGTTAGCGCTTTGCAAAAATGTATAGCGGATGACACCGGACCTTTAACGAGACATGTGATCACAAAAGACGTAGTTGAACAGTACGTTATCATTCTGACAGCATTGAGTACACAGAAATATCCGACAGGCGAATTTCAGAGGAATAGACATGAAACTCTCCTGTCGGATATTTCTGTGAGGCCGAACCTGTCAGTATTATTACATGTCCTCAATTACGTCTTTTGTCATTGCATGTCTAGTTAGAGAGATAACGGTGGAGGTGTTACCCGATGATGCCAGCATAATAACTTGTGTTATGAGGAAATGTGCAGGAATTTACGACGAGGCACTAACTGCAAGGTAGTCGGGAGGAAGGAATAAGGGGAGGACGCACGTTCAGTAAGTTTTCTCCCGTCCTGACAAAACAGAATAAGCAGAGAATGCCTGTTGAAAGCCTGTGCCCGGCTGTTGACATACATTAGGCGTATGAATATGATGCAGGATTTTAAATATACCAGGACTTTACGTGCTAAAACCGTACATTGATAATAGGGCACGCCATATAGCAAGCAACTACACATTCGCTTTGAACACCTTTCGCGTTTAAGTGGAAATGAAAATTATTTCTCAGGTATCCCACAAACAGTGGAGACATGTGTCTGAATGTTCTCTTCAAAATAGTCTAGTACATTAAACTTCAGTGCGGTCACAGCAGCACGGACGCTCGTCGGCAAACCAACCTGGCTCCCTAGACTGTTCGCCAGGAATTCGATGAAGGAACGCGAACTGGGTGCATCGAGGTTCTGCGCGGGCACGCACAGCTTCTGGTCCGCGACCATGCCTACGGTCGTTCCCACCGTCGATGCGACCATGAAGAACGGGAAGGAAATGACAAAGGCGAACACTGTCACCATCATAATCCAGCTTGCAGTGTTGAAACTGCAAAAGCCGGTAGGCGCTCGCAGCATGAGGCACTGGTTGCCTGGTGGTGGGGAGGAACGAAAATGCAGACGAAATGCATTCAATGAAGCAATCAATCAGCAGCTCAAAATACATTTCATTTTTCGATACAAAGCGACGATCTGAGAAGGCAAAACGTGCCATAAACAAACATTTCACAGGGCTCTCGATCCCACAAAAGACGTTTGACTGCGTAAATTTTCTATTTTGCCAGTGACTGTTGCGCGATCCCTAAAAACCAGCATAACATACTTGTTTGAGAGCTGTCTCTCGGCCAAACAGAGGCGAGAACAGGCAACATTGTGAAATTCATTTACGAATGAATAAATATTGCGCGACTGAGCTTGCCGCTTGCACTGTGATTTCAGCATTGCTTTTTCTTTTCGGGCACAGTTCGCCTAATAGTGAGATGCTCAGCTCGTGGCTTGCCAGTGGTGCGTTCCCACTGTTGCTGCAGTCTGGAAACATTGGAGCGCACTTGTTTAAAACATTTTGGTACTTCACGTTCAAGAACTCCGGTGTGATTGTGAGGCACGAAGTAGTCGGGGTCTTGGGAAGAAATTTGGCAATTTGCTGCTGTTGGCACGTGAGTGGCATACGAGCACTTTTACGCACCACCTCTATTGGATTGCAAGAGCAAAGGCCGTCAACAAACCCACGACCTCTAACTTTGCAGCGCAACACTATATCCACAGAGCTGCTGTAGCGGGTAAGGCAATTGATCAGACACAATGAATGCTTTCATTATATCTTGGAGAAGTAAGTTTAATCGAATACATGACACAGAAGTAACAGCTTTCGCCGTTCCGAATTGGCGTACAGAGGTTCTCAGAACAAATGTAATACAACATACAATAATTTCAATCGTTAGCAGCATTGTGGTGGCTTTATAAACCATTTATTCGTAAACACAGGATAAGAAATCGAAGGTATGCCGATAGGAGCAACGATAGAATCAGTTAGAAACAAATCAGTGCCGTAGTGCAAAGAGAGAAAAAAAACGGAGATGCAAATGGCAGGGAGATTAGCCGGAGTGTGGACTAATACATGGTGTTTAGATACCTAAATAATGCTGTATTCATGCTTTTAGGTAACATATCTCCACACACTGGAAGCGCAGTTATACTTGTAAGACAGTGTAGGATTATGGAACTTCGCATGACTTTCTACATAAGGTAATTTTTATCAGGCGAAAAAAACAGCAACTTCAACTTTTGCCATTTTGTGGAAGCGGGCTCTCCTGTGTTCAAGCCTTCCACTTTACTGCCAACATTTTCTATTAATGGCATATGGGACATTTGCGGCTTCAATTATGTGTTAAAAGTTACCAAAAACGTTTTTCTCCGAGAATTTCTTAAAATATGTTTTTGCGATCGGCGTTACCCCTTAACTACGGGTGGCTAATATTTGAAAATTTCAAATAATATTGAAGAATATATTTTTAATAATTCGTATCCCATTCGGAAAGTAGGTGTTGGAAAATTTTCGTATAATCGATGTGTCACAAGTATTCGAAACAAATCGAATAAATTTCTGGCTGTGGGGGAGCAAGCATGGCTCTTAGCGCTTATTTATATCTAATGTAAGCAAGTGTGTGGTTTTGTGCTTGATTTTGCAATAATTAGATGCTGCTGGCAAAATTTTGCCTGTAAAACACGCTTGTCTATTGAGCGCATAAGCTATGCAGAAATGCCGTCCCTTCAGTAGCAAAGGGCAAGCGTTTCTGAATGTTCACCCTGGCTGCACCATCGGTGTTCAGCGAGGCTGCAATAATTTGCAGGTTCCACGCCCAATCCTGAGCTTATTGCTTGATAGCTAATGCGGTGAGTGACGACTGGTCTGGGGTCAATTGCCTCAGAGTTCAAGGGAGATTGATGTGGTATAATAAGACGAGGTCTCTCCGTAGGTAGGTTCCTAGAGTTGTTGAAAGTGCACCTTACCTCAACCATCGCGAGGTTTCGCGATATATACAAAAACCAGGTGTATGTATTGGATCATGTGTTCCACTGAGAACTTTTTAGCCGAATTAGATTGCTTGTCGTCGCGTGTGCTTACTGACGACGGCATAGTTCATGTCTTTAGATACGTGAACGACTTTTTAATCCTGTTAAATACTGAGTCTGACGATGACGTTGCAGAGGTAGCAAAACATGTTCTTCAGCCTTTCGAATCCACAGCCGCATAGTTCAATTTCCCCCTTGCATTTCCCGAGAATACTTGCTTGCAGTTTTTAGACATAAGGCTGTTCTTTGATAAAGAACACCGATGTTGGGGTACTCGCCTCGTTCAAATAAGGCACTTCTGCCGTTCGATTCGTGTCACTCTAAGCTAGTTAAAATGGGCATTGCGGTGTCATGCTCGAGGTCGTCTCTTGCCAAGTCGTATCACAATAAGCTCCAAGCTAGTTTTCCCTCCAAGGTGACACGTCTCCGTAATGCGGGTTTTCCGCAGGCTCTACTCCAGGCCATTGTTCAGTCGCTGTTGAAGGCCATATGCCACTATATCACCTTCACTGGAGTTGAGTTAGGAGAAGAGAGGAAGAGGTAAAAGTTTGAGGCAGTGCCTTATGTCCATAAGGTTTCGCATGGGATGAAGAGGTTGGCCAGAAAATTCTTTGTTGATGTGTTTTTTTTTCAGCACCTTGCTAGTTTTCGGGTTTATGAGCCCTTTCTAATGTAGATAAACCGAAGAGGAGTAGTTGTGCCATAAAACAGACGCACGTATGTACCATGTAGAACAGAGGTGGTGTACGAGTTTCCGCTGACCTGTGGAATTTTCGATGTGGGGCAAACCGGAAGATGTAACACTCATTTAATCTCTAACTCTTAAAAGATGGCAACGGAAAGCATCTGCCCGTTCATTGCATTTCATGTGCAAGAAGGTCAAGCCGATGTTTGACAAAATGAAGGTGTTAGGGCGAGCAAAGGTCCAATAGTCACGTGAAATAATGGAAGCTTCCTCGATAGCAAAACATGCCACAGATAGGTGCGTAAACGAACAGTCAGTGGATCTTTTCAAGGAAGAGCTTGCATTTTTACTGTAGATAGGGGCTTGGTAAGAGAGTGTCCCATGGCTCATGCGGTCATAATCTGGCTTGTGCATGCAAATAGTTTGAAGAGGCAGCATCGTGTGATTTCAATAAACCAGATGCTAGTCTGCGTTCATCCTGCTTTATCTATCTCGGTGTCTCGTCCCTAGCGGAGTTTATCTTCACAAAAATTAAGACACAAGTTGGCGAAAGCATACAACTAGGAAAAATTATTTGATTTTCCAGAGCTAGCATGAGTCAAATAGACACTATTTTACCATAACGGCTTACTAATTTAATTCTTTACCATTGGCAATGTAACTGCAATGTTCCAACATGTTAAATTAACCAACTTGGTAATAAATGTATGCGCATTACATCATTTGATATTAGATTGGATATTCGATGCTAAATGTTGTATCCGATTCGTATTCGAATATCTTGATATCCGCACGCCCCTCCCTATAACCTAATAATCTAAAACTTATATCTAGTTTGTTTTTCTTTAGTTTCCCAACGTTATTTTAAGCATTCCCTCTTTTTTATGCAACCGTTGTGTCTGAAGAATGAATATTAGTTCCTTGAACGACGAGCGTACCAAGTTCGCACTCCGAGAAATCGCACGATTATGGTGTTCAATTCTTGCACCATTATATGGAGAGTTCACAGAGAAAGCTTACCCAATCTTCCCGTGCCTACAGCACACCTAGAAACACTATCGTCTTATGACCGTGCCTTTTTACAAACTGTCATCCACATAATGAAATATAACATCTATATGGAAGACCGCGGACTAACGTCACCCTAGACGAACACAATCTTGACAGAAGGGTGAGAAGATAGTTGAGAAGATACGTCTTTAACAATGTAAACCGGTCTATGAACAATGTACCGTAACTCTACATACTGAACAACTGTGTTCACACACAGGCAAACCAGCGGCAACCATTTCCTTCTATAATTTGTCCCCATAATACACTTTCTACAATACCGGGGGGCTGTTCTGTAAGTGTCCACCTAGCGGACATATCCATTTCGTCTGCTGGTGAGGTTCTGGTTGGCGGGGTTCGAGTATGCGTGCGAAAGATACACAGACCCTCAGCCAATAAGCAGTTCATCAGCAGAAGAAATGGACATGTCCGCTAGGTGAGAACTTACAGAATACCTCCCCCCTTAGTTCGCTAAAACTACACCGTGTATTTCCTGCTGCTTGCCTACCGCTGCTCTCACTCACCTAACGCGTAGAGGCCCACGATGATTGTAATGATGCCGGTTACCACTGTGACGAAAATCTGGTAGATGCCTAGACCAGTCTTCAAGTCACTAGGCATATTGTCCAATCGGACAACGACGTCATTTGAAGCATTCAGTGAATGGTTGGCCAAAGCATTCAGCTGGCCGATGACTTTGTCCAATTCGTCGGCGTACTCTTGTAGCTTGGTCTTGACTTCTGCCCACAACATGGAAATAACGGGATGTCACAAGCCATGGTGGATCACTGATGCCACGCCCTGCCTGTTTGCAAAAGTGTACTGCTTTCCCCACTTCTGGTTTTTGTTGCGCACTGAGGAAAATCAGACCAACTAAGAAACAGAAAAGTAACCCTTCCTTTGGAGGTAGGGCTGACGCGTAAATTTGAGTCTATGCGGCTAACGGCCAATGCGTGATTTCCTTCGTTGCAAGCAAGTCGCATGATAAAAAAGAGCTAACGAATCGAGTCTGTCTGTGGTGATTAGTCTGACGAACTGCACAGTCGACCACAGTAGTTTACGGAAAGAAGCATTGGCGCAAAAGATTAATTACAGCCAAGCCTCGGCAGACAGCCTCTAATACAGCGTTCACTCTTTGCACCTGCGGAGTTAGCCATTTAGTTGGAAGTGCGATGCATTTAACAGCAGAGTGCCGATCTCTATCTTAGCTCCTTTTTATGTTGTCTTTCACTGACCCTTTTCCGTTATGCCCGAATTAATGAAAAATCTAATTGCTACTTACGATTTTCTGTTATAAATCAAAAACGTTCAACCTCTATATGGCCTAAAGTACAGTTTACAAGATTCCTACGGAGAGAATTCAGCGATATTGTACAATTTGTTGCACACATGCGACCCTAGTAGAAATGAACGCAGCAAACAAACCTTCTGCATGACTGATGACATCTTGTCTTGCCCTTTCGCTTGAAGGAATCTGAAAAGCAGATCACCACAAATTACAAAAACTTGAAACTATTCGCATCAACACAACAAAACTGAGCGTGACTGCTTTTAGAGTCAGTGCGCTGGGAATGCGCCGTAAAAATGCTCGGCGCGGCAGGCACTGATCACCGATCGGCGATGTTGACAAAGTGGACGCTTTGTTTCAGAGAACGAAGGAGCAAATGTTATCGCGACGACACCGCGCAGGCATCGACAATCGCTGCGTGTATGGGCATGAAACTTTTGCGCAATAAAGAAGTTAAGTCACGTGGCCATCACACAGACACATCTCCTGTGCGACATAACTAACGCACCTATTAAATCCTCGTATGAGGGCATATGTTTTGTATGGTATGGCGTACGGTCATCCGAGCCCAAGTGGGAGGCCATGCGCGCTCGTTTTATACACAGCACACATCGAGTTCGTACGTTCGCTTTGGTGAAATGGTCGCCATGAAGGGCAACTCAATTACTCAGCTACCTGACAGTGAATACAAAAAGTTGTCCATAAATTTTCTCCCTTACATCCTACTTCGTCCATTACCGTATTGGTATTTCTAATTCTAATTTTTAGAGCGCAGCTCTTGATGGGCCCATTCCTGCGGTGAGCGTCGGTGGCGTTGGCGGCGGCGTCGTAACCGAGCCAACGAGTCCAAGTGCGAAGGAAAGAGCGAATGTGGAGCGGCAGATGAAAGGCGCGAGTAGCAAACGGCGGAGACCAATCAGAGCGGCCCTTTGAATGACATGCGCGCCGGAAACTTCTATCATGCGGACCCGCCCGACCGCTCGTTTTGCACCATCGTCTGCTCCCGTCAGCGCTCGCTAGCCCTTTTCTTGGCTTGGTGTCGTTCGCGCTTGTTTCGTTTGTGATGGAGTGCGATTGTTCTGTAATCTGATTCTATGCGCAATGCGAATTGTTTAGTACTTGCTGAAAGCCAAGCGCCACCAGCGATTACACTGGAACCTTCGTCGAGCCATGTTTACAAGTCGAGGCGCTTGACCCACGTAGAGCTCATATATTCAACTATTGCCGACTCTGTCACATGTCTCTCTCAAATTCTTTGCCTCATTATGCCCCGAAATGAAAACTCGTATATAGCTGCACTCATATTTCGCATTATGGGTTATCGCAATTGTCGATGAACTTTTTATGCTCATTATTTACATCCCTTTCCGCATTGCACACATCACCCAGCGGCGCTATAGCGTAACTATTCCAAACTTTTCTATTCCAATTCTGCAATCAGCCCTCCGCGATTGGTCAAAAACTTTTTTCGACCAACCCCACTTCACCTGTCTGTCACGCGACGTCACAAAAACCGCGATAGCTCCCCATCTGATATGACGTGTACACACTGATAATGCATGAAGTGTCCGAAGAGAAAAAAAAATTATTTCTGATTCGACGTCTTTTCGCCTTTAGCCCTCGGCTATTGGTCAAGAGATTTCGGGTTGCACCCACTTCACCTGCTTGTGACGCGACGTCGCACAACCGCGGAAACTTACTGCGTCAAAGTGACGTGTACGCGTTACAGATGCATTATTATGCCCAACTGATTTTTTTTCTGAATAGCCGCAGGCCACCCCGTTCCGAAAGGGGTAAAAGATAGCTGCCGCCGATCGCTCAGGCACTGACTACTCGCACCTGCTGGAGGACATGGCTTTATTTGCGTGTAATAAAACTACTTGCGGGGCCGTGCAACGTTTTCGAGCACTTTCGGCCCGTTTACGACCTGGTTCTACCAACACTTCTTTACTGATGATCCGTTTTAGCGTGATTCTTAAGCTTCCGTTGCACGCATCCGCGATTGTCGGCGAGCCACCGCAATCTATGTAAGAAAGCGGGCCAATCACAGACGCCGGCACCACCCACTTCATCCGATTATCGATTTTCAATGCAGTGGCTCGGCCCCATCGAATCCCTCTCGACTTGAGCGTGCTCCTCACCTCATGTGCGCCAAATAGATAAAACAAGCTGTTCAGTGTAGGCAAGGTTATTAGTTTTTCAAGCAAACAAAAGTGACCTCCTATCAACGACGAGAGTGATTGGTCGGTTGAGACAACCCTGCGGGTGAACGCCCGATACTTGCGTCGGCGGTTACGCAAATTTGACGTCAGGATATTGGAATAAAGACTTATTGGAGTAGTCTTACGTTATAGGGCCCCAGGTACTCGGACTGAGCTGTCATTACATGCACTGAAAACATGCTGCGCGGTATCAAACTCCCACCCACGGACTTCGCGGCGGCGACTCCAGATTAAGCAGCCTACTGAGTGGAAGCGCAAGAGAGGAGCCCCGTTGCATGCAGGCCAACATTGTCAAGTGGAAACATAGCTTCACTGCTAATCGCAACGACACTCATCGTGAGATTGCTTCTGGCGAAATATTTTTCAACTCAGTAGAATCAGTGGTTGTCACGCTCGAAATAAGCAAGCCATTTCGCACTGACCCGTGCCAGGAGTGCAGCCATATTGGTGTCCTTCAGCTTGTCCTTGAGCTGCTTGACTTCGGGGGGCAGCTTGAACTAAAGACAAAAAGGAGAGATATCGCCGGACCATTATTCACTCGCATCAGCAAGTTTTGAACATTTTGTACGCTGCACATGGTTTGGGAAACAAAGTTCCAAAATACGCTGGCGGTTTGCTACAGGTGGTGCTAACGGAAAACGTGTAATCTCCTTCGGTGAAAGCCGGTGGCATAAGATAAAACAACGAATCGGGTCGCGGAGCGCGTCGTAAATTATCTGGCGAACATTACAGTTTGCGGCATAGTTCATTTGCTAAAAAGCAGCATTTTCTCCAAATCTGTGCGGATTGCCTCTAATGCGGTGTTTTCACTTTTGCAACCGATGGAAGTCAACGAGGCTGCCGCTGTGGGCTTGCTGTTCATCATTGAATGGCATGTAGTGTAGCGCAGAGAAAGCGAGGACACAGAAAAATGGAACACCGTCACAAGTGGTGTGTCAGTGTTCCGTTTCTTCTTGTGTATTTATTTACTGCGCGACACTACTTGTTATAGATGTCCTCTAATATAGAAGCACGGTGGCTTAACAGAGCAGAACTTCACATTAGTCATGTAACCCTGGCCCCATAAACTTTTATAGTTGCCCGTAAATTCGGCAATTGAATTGTGCCGAAAGTCCTCTGGCAGTTATCTAAGTACGCGTAAGCATGGGGCCGCTTGCTTATCACCACGCAGCACGGTGTCATAAATGTTATGAAACTTGATCCGACCAGTATAAACGACACGTGAATTGATGACGCGAGTAAACAACTACAGGTGGCGGCGCCAGGTGCGGTAATGACGTTCCGATCATTATAAGGTCTGTAGCACTTTATGCATCCGCGTGGCACCATTATCTGTCATCTATCATTAACTGTTATCTATCAACGGTAATCTGACTGAGGCTGCATCTGGCATGGCCACGCGGGCCGTATCTTGAAAGCGATCTGCGATGGGGACAGAGAGCGCCGACTGCTGATAGGTTCACGTGCTTCGTCTTCTCGCTGCTTAGTTCGCGTTGAAGAGAAGCTGCGACCCCTATCTTGGAAGCGGCCTGCAATGGGGGCCCAGTGCGGCGAGTGCTTGTCGCCGTTTCGTTCTCGTTTAAGCCGAGAGACAACACGAAGGTGACTTCGTTCTCAGCTGCGGGCCCTACTTTAAAGTGATCCAATGAAGGGACGGACGAGTGGACAGACGGTTTTCCTGGTAGGGCAAGCATAGAAATGCTTACGCATTTAAAAATAAAACGCCTATTGTAATGTTGTCACAAACAACTTACGAAAACCGGAAGTTGGCCTATCTTTCTCGACGGTTAATCAGGCATATGTAAAATAGACGCGGACTTTTACGAAGCCATTTCCGGCACGACAACGACACGGTCACTGTGATGACGGTGACGAGAAGTGGAACATGTATGACAGTGACGCATCGGGGACGAAAGCAGTGGCTACGACAGGGATGGCGTCAGCATGACGCAACTCCGTTGTCTTACATCGATAACTGTGATGATGTAGGATGTGCAAGATGAAAGCCACTAATTTTGGGCAAATAAATATAGTGCTGACCCCCTCACGTTTAATTGTGTGAAATAACCTTTGACCAAGTCTTCTGTATATTTATCATCATTAAACTTTGCATATATGCCTCGTTGAATACAGCCTTTTACATTTATTTAATCGCGTTCGCTATCGAATGTGTTTCTGCTAGATCCATTTCTTCATATAATGTGTTGCTGTTATATTAATATTCAAACATTTTTTTACCCCTGCTCTATTGTTTATGCAACTGTTTATGTAACATGATATCGTTTGCCAGGCGACTTCTGGAAAAGGCCGTTAAAGTCCGAGTTAAAGCCCGTCTTCGTCTTCTGGGAGCAAGTGGCATAAGCGCATCGCGCAAGTGCGTCGACGCATCGACTCGTGCGCAAGAGCATCGACTCGATGCTAAACAAATCGTTCACAGGCAGAATGGCTTGTCGCAGGACAAACGTAATGGCCCAAACACCATGGTGTGCGATATGGTTTTAACCGCACGACATGCACAATCTCGGTCCGCGGCAGAATCTCGGTCCGCACAATCTCGGTCCGCGGAGTGCTGGCTGGGCGCCACCCATAAGAGCTTCATAGTTGAGGTCACTCATTCGCCGAAGCACTTTGTAAGGGCCGAAGTACCGACTAAGAAGTTTTTCCGAAAGGTCTTTACGGCGGACGGGAGTCCAAACTAACACTAGTTCACCCGATTGGTAGCCAACTTGTCGGTGGCGCAGGTTGTAGTGTCGCGCGTCTATACACTTGTTTCTGATGTTTGCGCTTGCCAGTTGGCGTGCTTCCTCGACACGCTGCACAAAACGCTCCGTGTCTTCGTCAAGACTCTCAGAATTGTCCCAAGGTAACATCGCTTCTAACATCGTATGAACATCACGATCGTAAACAAGAGAAAAAAAAAAGGCGTGAAGCGCGTGGTCTCTTGCGTAGCGGTATTGTACGCAAACGTGACGTACTGTACTACCTCGTCCCGCGTCTTACGTGCACATCTATGTACATCGACAGCATGTCGATGATCATTTTAAGCCTTTCCCTCAAGCCATTTGCTTGCGGATGATAGGCAGTCGTCTTTCGGTGCGTGGTGTAACGCGATCGAAACACTTCAAGGAGTCTTGCCGCAAGCGCCGCCCCTCAATCTGTGATGACACAGGCTCGGGCGCCATGACGCAGTACGATGTTCGAATAACTGTGCAACCTCAGAAGCTGTGCCTTTTGGAGGAGCCTTTGTTTTAGCATAGCGGGTTAAGTAGTCCGTGGCGATGACGATCCACTTGTTTCCGGAAATAGACAACGGAAACGGGCCGAGGAGGTCTATGCCGGCTTGATCGAAGTGTCCTCAAGGCGGTTCGATAGGATGCAACATTTCCGCACGTTTCACATTGGGAGACTTTCGGCGCTAGCATTCAGGGCAGTCGTGGACCTATCTTTGAATACAATTGGCGAGATTAAGCTTGTACTACAATTTCCGTACCCTAGCGACGCAGGCTCGTCGTGGCATGGGAGCAGGATTTCGTCACGAAGCTCTGCTGGTACGCCCGAAAGATAGGTTTTGCTGCTGGCAACAGAATTCTCGTATAAGATTCTCTGTCGCAAACAAAACGACGACAATCCACGAGCAATTTGTTGGGGCAGACCTATGTTGCGGCCTTCTAGGTGTTCAATGAAAGGTCGCAATTCACAATCTGCTCGCTGCCATGTAGATACGTCTGCCTCATGTCACCGAGAAAAGCGCTGTCGTCTCCGATGTGTTGATCGGCAGGTTCAACAGTATCACGCACCCTTGTGTCGGCATCATGTGTGCGGCTCGACTTGTACACGATGGTGATGTCTTATTCCTACAGGCGCAGGCGGCCAATCCGTGCCAGTCGTCCAGAATGGTCGCTTAGGTTTGCCAGCCAGCATAAGGAGTGATGATCCGTTACGACCCGGAATTGGCGGCCGTAGAGATAAGGGTGGAACTTTGGAAGTGCGCATTCGACGGCAAGACATTCTTTCTTTGCGGTAGTGTAATTGGACTCAGGTCGTCATACCGTGTGACTGGCGGTGTGAAGCTATGACCCTTTCGCCGTTCTCCTGCCGCTGGACGAGCACCACACCCAGACACTGCACAGAGAGCACCGCATTGGCGTCGGTATGAATTTCCGTTTCGGCTTCCGCGCTCACGGCATGCTTAAAAGCTTCAGTTCTTCATAACCGAAGTGACATTTCTGAGGCTTTAAGCTCAGGGTCACCGATCGGATTGCCTCAAGCACTTGCAGTCCGGAGATGTCCGGAGAAGCTGTCTAATAATACCACCACATCATCCAGGTAGACGAGACAGGTTTGCCATTTTAGGTCGGCTAACACAGTGTCCACCATCCGTTGGAAAGTCGCCGGAGCAGAGTACAACCAGAATGAAAGCACTCGGAACTCGTATAGTCCATCCGGGGTGACAAAGGCTGTTTTCTCCAGGTCGCGATCGTCTACCTCTAACTGCCAGTACCCACATTTCCTGTCAAGGGAGGGAAAATAGTTGGCTCTCCCTAGCCGGTCGACAGAGTCATGCAATGGATAGACGTCTTTTCTTGTGATGTTCAGTTTTCTGTAATCAACACAGAAGCGGAGAGTGCCGTCCTCATTTACCAGGGCAACCGGCGACGACCACGACTGTTTAAGGTTGGATGACGCCATCTCCAATCACCTCCTTGACTTGAATTGCTTCGCGTTCTCTGTGCGAAACACGATACGGCTGCTGGTGAATAGGACGTGCATCGTCGTAAGTTATAATCCTGCGCTGCGTGATTGGCGTCTGACTGATTTTAGACGATCGAGCGAAGCAGTCTTTGGATTCACACAACAGTCGCAGTACCTCCTTATTGCCCAACGACAGCTGGTCGTTGGTATCTATATTTTCTAACGTTTTCTTCATCACTGCCGCTTTCCTCACAAGCGAAACACTCAATGACGGCCTGCAAGGCTTCAGCGTAAGCGACGGGAGTGCCACGGAAGAGGTGTAGGTGCTCCTTTGTGAAGTTAGTGATCAAGACGTCAGCTTGGCCATCCCTAACGTCAATCATTCCTCAGCCACGCTACTTACGAGGGTAAGTAGAAGGGAGACGTTGCACTCTGCGAGTACTTCACCTTCTCATGTGCTCTCGGACGTTACCGGAATCATTACACTAGCACAAGGTGGTATCGTGATGCTGTCATCAAAATTCGAAGAGCGGCTCTGTGGTAACAGGTGTCTCGTGTCGCCGCTTTCTTTGTAGAGAACGAAATGCAGCGTCGGTGGAGGTCAGTGATGGCGCCATACTTTCGAATAAAGTCTATTCCAAGCATCAATTCACGGGAGCATTCTCGGGGAAAGAGGGAACTGATCGGAAACGCAGAAATTTGAATTTGTACACGACAAGTGCACACATCAAGTGGTTTGACGACATGTCCACCAGCTGTCCGTACGCAAGTCTCTGTCGAAGGCGTCATGACTTTCTTTAAACTACTTGCCATTTTTCTGCTGATAATCGCGTAGTCAGCGCTGTCTATTAAAGCTGTAACATATCGACAGTTGATCGGCACAGGTATGTTCATTGAAAAGTTGTCTCCCGCCTGAGACACCGGTGTCGTCAAGTCTCTGTCGGACTGAGATCGCGTCGATTGGAGTGCTTGCGCATGTAGAGTGTCAGCGGCCTCGCCTCGAAAGGTCGCTGACGTTAGTTTTCCAGGTGAGGGCTCGGAGATCGTCCTTGCGAAATCCGACCTGTACCTCTCGAATAGAATGGTCTTGGTGATGGCGATCGCGACTGGCACCTTGATGAAGGTGGTGTGCCATGTTGGGAGATAAAATCTTCAATCTCGGGTGGCCGTTGCCCGAGACGGAGTCGGGGCGAAGGAAAAGGAAACCTCTGCAGTCGAAGGCAGCGGTACTGCACTCATAGTAAAGCGGTCGTCGGTCGGGCATGCGCCAAATGTCCGATTTACGTACGGCTGGTCTAGTCTCCAAAATACGGAACCGCCTGCGCTGACTGAAGCACGGCATACGGGGTGACGGCAGGTAGCGCCGCTGGCGCAGCTTTCAGGTGCCCGAATGCGTCGGCATAAGTCGCACGCGGGTGTTCGCTCACGGTAGGAGCTGTCGCCGGCGACGGGACGGCGCCTCTTAAAACATCAGCGTAAGTTGTGCGGCATAGTTCAGTCGTAGTTGTGAACGCCTGAAGCGGTGCAGCAGCCTGAAGTGGTGGGGCGGCCTGAAGTGATGCTTCGTAGCGTGATAAGCCGAGCGCATGCTGCACTCCGTCACGCACAACGCTAGCGATTAGGTTGGCTGAAGATTGCTGCACCTGATGCAGCTGTCGCAGCTCGTCGTGAACTATTCATCGAATAATCTCGCGAAGCGACTCGACGTCAGTCGCGAGAGCTCCTAGTCCACTGGTAGCAGAGGAGAGATTCACTTGCTGATCGTTCTGGTGCGAGCGCTGGTGCAGGGCCTTCTCCATGGTGACTTCTTCAGTCAAAAACTCTGCAACCGTTTTCGGTGGGCTACGAACGAGTCCACCAAAAAGCTGTTCTTTCACGCCTCGCATCAAGTGACGCAGCTTCTTCAGACATTGTAGGATCAGCTCGCCTGAAAAGATGCACCATGTCTTCCACGTACATAGGCACGCTCATTAGGTTTCTAAATGCGAGGCTGAAGAGGCTGGTACATAACTCACACCATGGTGCCAGAACACCTTCGCGGTTCTGGAACCATGTGCGAGCACAATCAAAAAGGCTGAAGTAGATGTTTCGAAGGTTCGATTCATCGTCTCATCCACTGAACTCCGCTACGCGCTCGAAGTCCGCCAGCCAGTCTTCCACGTCTTCAAGAAGGTCGCCATGGAAGGGACATGGCACGAGCGTTTTTGCAGCGTGTATTGAGGAGGTACCGGAGCAGCCGTCGCAGGGTTCGTTATCGTAGTACGAGATGGAGCATCCATACCTGCCGACGTTGTAATTGTTCTCGCACGTAAAGGCTCACACTCAGGGGCCAATTCCTGTATTCTCCGGCTGGCCCGGTGTACTGGCGTGAGCTCCGGTATCGGTCTAGAGTTCCTGATGCTGGGACGGGTCTATTGCATGGGTTGAGAATACCTCACCCTACACCTCCACCAGAGAAATGTCACGTTTGATTGTCAGGCGACACAATCTGTCGACGACTGTACGAGTCATCGACAGGGCTGCGCTGCTCCGACAAAAGACCGAGGCGCGAGCTCGTGAGTCAGCCCGTCTTCGTCTTCTGGGAGCACGTCGCCCAAGCGCGTTGCAATATGTCGTATTTCTTTAAGACACGCAGACCCACGTTTTAATGCTTCGTAGAGCATCATCCGCTACAAGTGCGCCCAAAACACACTTCTGCGAAAATATTTCTGGAAGCAAGTATTTACCTCCACAGGGACGGACAAATATACATATTTAACGAACAGCGCAGATGGACAGAACTAAGGGAGGCTCACAACACGGGTATGACTACATAAGCGTAAGCATAAGCAGCGAGTTATCGATCATCAAATATAGCTACAGCTACAGCCGGCCGGCAACTGCATCACGGGAGCAGACTGGAGGCACTTGTGAACAATGCCAACCAGAAAAAGCCAAGAACAGCTAAAGATAACAGACAGCACATGGAAAGAACCCATAAGAATATAAGAAAAGTAGAACTGAAAAAAAGGGAATAGGGAAAATGTGATTGCAAAATCAAACGGATGCAATTTGTAGGGACATAGAACCGCCTTGTCATGCTGTAAAACAGATAGGGTTAAAACACAGGCGGATCCTTTCTTCTGAACGAGATACGCTCCAGAAATCTCACGAGCCCGCTCCGCTGTTCACGGTATTCGAGAATTGTGCAGGGCAGAGGCGAATGCGCACATTCATGAAATGCATTGCAAGGCCAAGGTGGTGTGCACTGATAACTTTAGCGAATTCGAATGTGTACGAAGTAGGTGGAACAATGTATCCTGTCGCTTAGACACCTTCCAGTTTGTCCTACGGTGCTTTTCCTACAGGTCAAGTACATCTCTAACGAAATTCCTCTTGCAGGGCATAAAGGAGTTCCTCTGTTTTCATGTCGCGGTATCGTTGCACTTTTTCATCGATGATGACGCGTCTGTGAGGACACAACAACAATGCTAAGACTCCTTGCTGATTTCTTGATGGCAAATACAACTAAGACTTAAGGAAGCATTTAACCATAACAAAACGTAGCACAGCGTTAATTTTCATTTTTTACGAGCTCCGACTTAAGGTTAGCAAGCTGGCGTTACATCACGCACGAACAATGCATATATGTATGCCATGCTATGCCTTAGTTTATATATATAGTTTATTTTGTTTATGCCTTTAATATGGTTCCTTTCACCGTCTTTCACCTTTTTGTCACGCGTGTTTCATTTTCTATTGCGATAGCCGCCCATCCGGTGTATTATCTTCACCTAAGTCGAAGTTAATTTTTTGCAATTTTCCGCTTCAACACATTTAATGGCAACGCAAGTACAGCATTAGCTGTACGCACCTCAGTGCCCTGGGCGAACTCATTCATTGCGTGCAGCAACTGCTTTGCGTCCTCCACTGTGGTCCTGTCGCACTGTGCAGTACAATGTATCGCCGCGTCGTCGATATTCTCTGTTGCGTTCTGTAAGGTGGTATGCATAACCTCCAGGACTGGACTGTTGGCCGCCTTCTCAAATACTTGGATCAGCTGGTCGATCTCCAGAAGACCTGCGGGGATTAACATGGGGCCTCGTATGGTTTTATACAAAAATTTACTAAAGGAAAGCTAGGCTCTTCAATTGTTCAGCTGTAGAGTGCTCGTTAAAAATGCCTCATTACTCGTGTACTTTCGACATGGATTGGTACACCGAGATGCTCGCGGCATCTGACTGCTATTCGTTGGCCAGGCGTGTTGCGTTTTAGTCCCACGAACAGCAGACCATTTCAGCGTTCCAAATAAACGTTTTTAATGGCGTAATTTTAAGCGGAAAAGTAAATTACGTTATTTTGGGTATGCTAGACACTAGATTCTGTTGCGCTGTGTTGTAACCTTCAAGAAAGAGTAATTAATTACTTGTGCTTCATATGAAAATAACATTTTCTTTCGTCATGTTATTTAACCTGTATTAGAGAGAAAGAAATGACATGACTCGAAATAGCAAATGAGCTTCAACTCGATCGACACACAAATACACAATATCCTTCGGAGCCCGAAGAACTAAGTTTGTGTTATTTAGTTTTCTCCACGAACTGTCAATAATTGCCACGCAGCATGGGAAGCCAAGCTGGTGAAGCACGCCGTGGTTACACAACGTCAGATTTCCCATAACCGTAGCTCGAATAAACCTTTTTGACCAGAACATATTCGCCTAAAGGGACAGGCAAATATTAGGTCAACATGGACTGTTAAAACACTATTCCAGAAACCTCACAGCGCTTGTTTCCTGCAAAAAGGAAAAAGAAGACTTCGTTTAAGGGAAAATCGTGTCTGTAAGTTGCGGTACCTCTGCCGCAACTTAAATCGCCGGCCGCCGACCTGGGGAAGTGGTGGCATTGCGAACGCGATCTCAAGCCTTTAAAGCCGTCTGTGAGTAAAACAGTGTCCGAGCGACGGCACTAAGTTTTTTTTTCTGTTTGTGTGTGCAAAGCACAAGCGCGCGGCCATGGAGAAACCGAGCCATCACATAGACGTGGAAATGTCTGCTACTTGCGTTTTGTTGAAGTTTCGCGAGCCAGCAAAACCGGCGCAGCACTACACAATAACGAAACTACCGAAACACGAAGGCGCGGATTTTCAGAGCCGAGCATAAAAAACACCTTTCGACCGCCCGCGTCGTTGACAGGGTTTTTTTTCTTAAGATCGAATTGAACTGCTCAAGTAGCAGTTTCCTCAATCTAATAATGCAATGAAGCTTTTTTTTTTTACGAGAAGTTGAGTACTAGCGACAGTAATAAAATGAGGAGTGCCTTCTATATCGGGCTCCTACTTGAATGTCTGGCGAATCGCACATCGTGTCCGGCATTTACCGCAACTTTTCGCGTACTAAATGTTTGTTCGCGATAATATTGAAACCTTAGGCTTTGTCGAGCATTCACCTGAAATTCAGTTTCACTTAATATTTCCCGTTAGTGTCCCTTTATCCTACAGCACGTGTCTTTTTTTATGGGTATATGCTGGATCTCAGACACCATGCGAGAACGTGGATGAAGGAACTCGCCAACAATTACACTATTGAGCTATAAGAATGCACAGTGGACGGAACAAACACAAAGTTCATTCGTCCGAAGCATGTGACGCTCTGTGGCTTTACCGCACCGACATTCTGGAGTTCCGCTCGTCAAACGTGGCGGCAACCTTGAGAATTAGTATACGCCGCTTGGGTAAATTGTATTCGCGTTCAAGCTCGTGTGTAAATACCTTTTTTCGCAAAAAAAAAAACTATCGACGAACAATTTGCATGCGAGAAGCTATTGTCACACGTCCAGGTTCTTGTGAAGCTTATGAAGCATACAGCGAATACTAGTTGTCTCGAATAAGCCTGAATGGAAACACAAAAGATGCCTGAAGGCATTCATAATATTTGCGAGAAAAACAGCTTTTTGTAAGGTGAAATTTAAGGCCTCCTTCAGAGCTGTACTTACGCTTCGCTGTGGTCGCCACGAATTGCAGCAGAGCGCTGTTATCGACAACGTCGTTGACCACGGACGCCGTCTCTTGGGAGCAGTCTACGATGTTTTAACAAAAAAAGAAGAAAACATCACCGACTCTTCCAGTCCGTGAAGATTGTTGAGCAGAGAAGCTGTGTTACTTACACTGCCAAGTCAAACTTCGTAAGCATTCTATATTGTAACTCTTGTTTTACCACTAATTTCATTTTGGCTTTTTCGTGCCTCGCGTGGAGAGCATGCTTTAAGAGTCCATTTTCTGGGGGACCCTTCCAGAATTTCTTTTTTTGTGCGCGTGAGGTTTCTGTCTGGGCGGTGATTGACATGGCGCAGCTCGGTATCGGCCTCCCGGAGCTGCCATATTAAACTCGGCATCTCTGGCGCGCAGCACCCTCCTCCCCATAGATCTCTCACAAAGAAGGAAAAGTCATCTGGCGAAAACTGCAGACGGGTACGTTCCCAAAACCGTATATCCTACACAAAAGGCATCCTGAGGTGCACTCTGCCAAATGCAAAAAGTGAAGGCTTAGCGACCCTAAATCACATGCTCTGGGCTTGCCCAGCGCTAAACGGTCTACATGGGAACAAAGTGTCATGGGAATCCTCCCTCCGTAGCCAGGAAGAACAAGCCCAAAAAACAAGCCATCGGTCAAGCCCATGCCGCCGCCGGAAGCCAATTCCGGCCGACGTCTATGGGGGGGGGGGGAGGTATACGGTGAAAGGGGGAACGGCGTCTCACACCGATCAACCATACTCTCTGACGGGTGCAAATCAAGTGCTTTCCCTCTCTCACTCGGGCTCAGCTCTATGACAACGAGCCCATTCACGAGCCAACTCTCGCTGACGCTCGCGATATGCAGCTTCTTCCTCAGGAGTATGCACTACTCGAGGTCATCTCATAGCTGTAGCTGGGAAGGGATGTGCGGGTCCAGTATATACGGGTCCGTATATTGGGCGCAAAGCCCACCACTGAGTATGCGGGCGCTGCAAATGTTCAGACGATTGTCGTGGCTGCTGGCACTCAGCCACGCACTCCTAGTATCGCGTGTTGATCGCTGGGCACGGTTGGTTGGCAGCAAGCCGCCAGCATAACATTTCCTTCTTTCACAGCACGGCGGAATCAATCGTCAAAAAATTCGATGCTGATCTGGCTCGATCGCCTAAAATGCACCGCGTATAAAATAGCATTCTCACAGCGGGTATGGGGTCACTCCAACCTCTTTCTCTCTCTTGATCTCTTCTCTCCCGCGAGGTCACATGGCCCCTTTTTAGCGAAGTCCGGCAACGACAGCACATGGTAAGCGTAAACAGCTTTGCTGTTAAACAGTTTTGCGTGGTGACTCATTGCTGCAATGCGCATAAGAACTGCGTAGGTTTTGACTGTATATATTCGGTCGTAATTCAACCACAGCCCTCCTGCATTGCCGCGCTGACGACAGGGGTGGGCGAACCCTTTCAGCACTTCTCACCGTCTACTCTTACTGCAGATTAATTTTTAGACCCACTCTTCTGCTTTGCCTCTCCAGGTCAGTCAGCATGCATTGCGAATGGTCCCCGGGGTTACTAAGCAAGGCAATATCATCAGCGAATCGCAAATTACTAAGGTGTTCTCCATTAACTTTTATCCCCAATTCTTCACAATCCAGGTCTCTGAATACCTCCTGTAAACACGCTGTGAATAGCATTGGAGAGATCGTATCTCCCGGCCTGACACCCTTCTTTATTGGGATTTTGTTGCTGTCCACTTTCTGATTATGAGGCACGCCGTAGTGGAGGACTCCGGAAATTTCGACCACCTGGGGTTCTTTAACGTGCACCTAAATCTAAGCACACGGGTGTTTTTGCGTTTCGCCCCCGTCGAAATGCGGCCGCCGTGGCCGGGATTCAATCCCGCGACCTCGTGCTCAGCAGCCCAACACCATAGCCGCTGAGCAACCACGGCGGGTGGAAGACTACGGTGGCTTTGGAGCCGCTATATATATATATATATCTTTCAGTATTTTTACATACGGCTCGTCTACACCCTGATTCCGTAATGCCTGCATGACTGCTGAGGTTTCGACTGAATCAAACGCTTTCTCGTAATCAATGAAAGCTATATATAAAGGTTGGTAATATTCCGCACATTTTTCTATCACCTGATTGATAGCGTGAATATGGTCTATTGCTGAGCAGCCTTTACGGAATCCTGCCTGGTCCTTTGGTTGACGGAAGTCTGATTCTATTTGCAATTACCTTTGTAGGCAACGGACAGTAAGCTGGTCGGTCCATAATTTTTTAAGTCTTTGAGTCCCATAGCGGAAACTATCGGGGCATATTTTATAAGCGCGTTGCAATATTCAGCCAGAGGTGCATGAGGACCCTCGCCGAGGCAGTAAGGTTTAAGGATAGCAAAGGCAAGCAGCTTAATTAATCAACGTTATGCATTAGTAAAAGAACGACTGGACTATCGGTAGCGGAAATGCTAATAGTCTGTCAGGACCACTGTTTTCTTGAGCACGGACCGTGAGCCTTAAGAACCGTAAACAGACGCAGATAGGAGATGGAAGTCACCAGCATCGTGGTATCTACAACCAACCTGTTGCACGCGATACCCTCGTAATATCCATCCTGTCCACGTCCTGGCATATGACGGACGGGTTTTCAGAGGAAGAATTATTTCATGGATTGTCTATTCATTCCTGCATAATGCTTCCGCATTATATTTAAGAGAGTTGTGGCGCAGAGAAGCACGACCACGCAATCCAGCAAGAGAACATTTTGTAGATCATCAACAGCGGACCTGGATGGATGGATGGATGGATGGATGTTATGAGCGCCCCGTTTTTAACGGGGCGGTGTGTTGCACCACCAAGCTCTTGATATTATACTGCCTAATGTCCTACCTAGGCTAAAAAAGAAATAAAGAAAAAGATAATATGAACTACCACAACCACATTTTCTGACCATCCATTGCGAACTTTGCCTTTGTACATCTCAGTTTTAGGTCCTTTCCCTACGTTTCTTCCACCAATCTTCCAATCGCCACTTACTAAGCTCTATTGCGGACAGGTTTACTTTGCCCCTGCTATCGCTGAACCCAAGGGCTTCAAGGAGGCCAGTAGTGCCTAAATCGACCGCTGGGCAGATCTCTTCACATTAGAATAAAACATGCTCTATCGTTTCCCTAGCTTTGCCGCAGCAAGCACATGTTTCTTCTTCCTTCTTATATCTCGTTTTATAGGTGCGTGTTCTAAGGCGTCCGGATCTCGCTTGGAAAAGTAATGAGCTTCCCTTTGAGTTATCAAATTTTTTTCTTTCCTGATTTCGTTCTTTCCTCTTATGTAATTACTCATCGCAGGTTTCTTTTGCATTGCCGCCACCCATGAGATTATTTCCGCCTGTCTGACTTTCCACCCATGAGATTATTTCCGCCTCTGACTTTCCGCTTGACGTTCTTTGTTGCTGTGTTGCCCACCCTACAGACCGCATACTTGCTCGTAAGCTTCCTAATTCTTTTCCTCCACTGTGATTCTATGTTTATTTCAAGTACAGGAACCTAACAGCTCTCCCAGACCATTTACTATCTTCCATATTCCTCAGTCGTTCGTCATCAATTTTACTGTGAGCTTTCCTTACTACAAAACTAGTCCAGCCCATATCACCCTGCACAGCTTCACTTGTAGTCTTCCCGTGAGCGTCCAATGCGAGGCGACCCACTGACCTTTGGTTCCCATCGAGTCCTGATTGTAACCCTGATTTCAAGCAAAAAAAGGCATTTCCAAAAGTAAGTCCTGCAACCATTACACCATTCCACATACCCCGGGGCACTTCGTACCTATTGTATCCCCATTACTCTCTGTGCTTCATTATGGCTGCATTTCTGTGCCATTTCCTTTTCTTTTTTCAGGGCAACCTCTGGCGGGCTCACGGCTACACACATGTTCTGTTTTAATGCATATTGTTCTGGGCTCCTGTGTTCGCTGCCGCCCCAACAACTGTTGGCATTGGAAATAGCACTGGCACTTCAAGATCATTGATTGACATTGTTAGACCCGAGCAGCACTGAACTATGGAAGACACCAAAACTAAGATGTACAAATGAATTCTGACACGCACTACCACCGCACAACGCGTGCAACGTTTCACTAATTGACCTACCGCTATAACCCAGGTTGAACTATTGATGAACAAGATGAAACTAGTAGTAATTAGTGGTTATGGTGTTGGGCTGCTAAGCACGAGGTCACGGGATCGAATCCCGGCCACGGCGGCCGCATTTCGATGGGGCGAAATGCGGAAACACCCGTGTACTTAGATTTAGGTGAACGTGGCAGAATTTTACGGAGTCCCGGACTATGGCATGCCTCAATCAAAAAGTGGTTTTGACCCATAAAACTCACAACTTTTTTATTTTTTACACGATGAACAGACCTGGTTCTTGTTGGAACTTGTTGGATGACGGATTTGATTATTCACGCCAGAAAGGGCATGGGTGCGAAGTCGCAACTGTAGGTCAGCTGACAGAGTACCGGAGGCGTCGTCTGGATGTAGTTTTGGATCCTGCTTGCAGCAAGCTATCTTTTCTTCCAAAATTTATTTCTTAGAATCGGTTTCTTTCCCAATATACTTCATCCAAGAACACATAAAAGGAAAAGCGGTATTTTCTGATGTACATTACTTGGCTTCATTGCCTCTTTGCTGATAGGAGTCGCAACCTAACAGCGTAATTAGCTGTGTACGAAAGCAATCACCTAAAGGCGCTACTGCAAGTAAACGCTGAAAAACGTGCTTACCTTCGATGCGCCGATCCAATGCCTGGAAGAGCTCCTCCATGTTTGTCCCGGCTATTAAGGCCAAGTCCTGTAAGTACAGTGGCAGTGAAGCCGGGCGAAGTTGAAGTAGGGATTGCGATAGTTCAAACGTAGAAAACCTTTAAGAGTCTACACAAGGAAACACGCAAATGTACGCGCAATCTTCGTTGATAGAAAAAAAATATGTCCAACGATCTTTTTTAAGATTTACTCTTGCGGTGCCACAAGGGTACGCAGATTTTTCTTCATTCATTAACCAGTACAGAACAACACATACTGTGATTTCCAGCACCTGGGCTAGAATTCAGCTTCCGGAGATCTCAGTGTCTCCGCGGCAAGCAATCAACTGAGAAATTAGTTTTCCCCGCTCATTATTAACACGTCACGAAACAGGAACAAGAAATGGACGAATGTTGGCGTTGTTATTGAAAAAAAGGCACGCACGACACGCCTGTTTCCTCCGAGATGAAAAAGCACACTTACGCTTGATGACTTTCTTATAACATCGGGCAAGTTCTGGGCCAAGTACCGCGCCTGCTGTTTGGCAGCGTCCAACGCCAGGGGTGCGTGCCGAGTTGTTACAAGTGCTCCGATGGACATCATGCTGAATAGAAAAAATGTTTCGTACGCTTCAAAAGGTAATGACTAGCCATACGTCGAAAGAAACTAAGTAATTTATTTTTCAGCGCTGTCGCCGTGCGTTTAGTGTATCCAGCGATGCAGTTAACGGCATTCTTAAACTTTTAACGTAACAGTTAGGTAAGCATTACCTCCGTATAGGTTCCAAAGATTACGAAACATTACCATGCTGGCTCTGCGTCAGCGTAGTCAGTCTTGAGAAGGCGGGTGATTTGGTCCGGAAACGTCAGGGTCATTGTGGTGAACGTTCTTGATTTTTTGAGATATCGGTGTTTTGTTTCATTGCGACAGCAATTAAGAGCGGTTAACTAGACTTGAGATCCAGTTATAGGTTCTAGAATTTGTTGTGCTTGTCAACTTTTTCTTCAGAAGCCGATAACGGTGGCCCTCGTCATCTACAGGCAACGTTCACTCATTTTGTCTGTCGTAAAACAAAGGAAATACGTTATTCCCCGTCTCACGGGTGCTTCAAATCGCGCCCCGAAAAATGCTGGTGTGTATTGACGCACATCGGGTGTCACAACGTCATAAATCAAAATACTACAGCCGATGAATCCGAACGTTCGGCGCCTTAGCAAAATAACAATAAGTCGTACTTGAATAATTTGAGAATGACGGTGCGCTGCGAAAGCTTGCTTGCTGCTGTAGCAGTGAACGATTTTCCGGACGGGCAAATTGATGAAGTACGCAGACGGCATTTCTCTCCGAAGTTATTGCTTGCCATAATCTCATGGACGTACGTCAAACGTGTGCGCATGTTTACACTTAGCAAATTATTCGGTACGCCAGTCGATATTCTGCTGAACACTTTTGCGACCTACATACATAAACAATCTAGCCCGAAATATTTTCTTGTCTAGCACGCACGCTACCACACCCCACTTACGTAAGGCATAGAAGAAGTATCCAAAGCAAGGATGCTGTCTTGCCAACAGAGTCGGGGGGATTCGTAAAGGTTGTTCCTTTTTCTTCGTGCCGCTCCTTGCAGCGCTTTATGAGTACGGCCATTCCACAGAACGGAACAGCTACGGTGAGTAACAGGGCAAAGACGGCGAAGAAAGCTGGCCCCGGGGACTGCACCACCAGCTGGAACAGCTGGACAAGCAGCGCAGCGAAGACATGCAAGCACTTGTGAGCACAGGTCTCGCTCCTGTGGGTAACAAATGCCTTCGCGCTCCATAAAGTGGTATATTGTTTTATGGGGCGAACGGTGAGACTTGCTCTAACACGAAACAAAAGTCATTTGGACAGTTAGTAGAAAGATAGCCTGGTAGTGTTTGATTACGAATGGAATGTGGCATGCTACAACACTGTACTCGCAGGTAAAGCACCACATTCTTGTTCCGCGATTGGGCCAGTTATAAACAAAGGAACAATTTCTTACAAGGTTGCTAACTGTTGCTGTCCGTAAGCGGCCTGCATATACTCTCATGACGAAGCAAGCGCCGGGCGTCCAGACTTGATGGTATTGCACACGCGTGTCCTTTCGTGCTCGAATAACCTCACTTCTTCCCAAGCTCCAATCAGAATCGCGCTTTGTGCAGAAGATTACGCTGGAAGGCCGGTATCTGCTTCCGCAAGGAATGTGGGCGACGTATTTCCATACGTCATAGCAACAACGGCCTATTACGACATCAGCATTGCTCTAATTCACGAGTCAGATGCTCCGTTACTCCCTAAAAAATTCAACTTTCTTTGTTAAAGAAAGACAAGCGCACTGAGAACTCAACGAAGCACAAGGCTGGCAGTCTGGCTTGGTGAATGTTTCCGGTTCGACAACAAAGTTAAATTTTGGGCTTTGACGTGCGAAAACCACGATCTATTTATGAGGTGCGCCGTAGTGAAACACTTCGGGTTAATTTTGGCCACCTGTGGTTTTTTTAACGAGCGCCCAATGCACGTTACATGGGGACTTTAATTTCGCCCACAGCAAAATGCGGTTGCCCATGCCGGGATTCGTTCCCACGACCTTGTGCGTACCAGCGTAACGCCATAGCCATAAAGGAACGATGGCGCGTATTATGCAGTTCGATAACAGCACAAGTGCAAGATTTGTTTCAGATGCGAAGATTTATGTCTGGGGGAAATGCAGGATCTATTCATTACAGCTTCGTATAACGTTCGGGGAGCTGACAAATTTTGATTTCACAGAAGATGCTTCAGTTAATGCGGTACTCACTAGACCTGGTGCAACACTTCCCTCTTCCTTTATACCTGCGAAATCGGAGAGAGAAAGAGAGACGGTGAGAGAGAGAGCAAAGACGGCCAGCTATAAAGAAAATCAAAAGCGGGCGAACATGGAATGTCGCAGGAAATATCACTTCAACCCGTGAAGTTGACTTCCCTACGGCACAAGATGCTCTTTTTAGTAACGCTTACGTATTTTCACTCTCCCCCACATTATATAGGAGGAGCAGAAAATACGCCAGTCACTGTAGCACACGGTAAAGAGAATGACGGTTAAAGCGTGCGCCCTCACAAAACATTCAATTACTTGACATTCTCATTCGAATTCGTTGTCATTTCAAATTTCTTGTTTTCTCTGACCAAAGGTCGTGGGTTCGAGTGCCTTAATTGCGCCTTAACTTCGCCTACTTAACTTCGCCTTACTTAACGTAAAATGTCATGGCTACGACTCTTACCAAAAGTTGAGGGTTCGAGATTAACTCTCACAAGGCGAACGCGCTGCTTTGAAACAGGTTATTTACGCTTTGGAGGTTCCTTACGGGCGTCAAAGGAGCAGGCAGATTATCTCGTTTAGCGATGTTGACATGCTGTCGTCTTCTCTTTCATACTGATAGCCACAGCTCAAGGCGCAGAGATGACGAAGACAAATGTTTTCGGGTAATCAACACGCAAACGTCACAGCGCCTGGCAGACGCGGCGTCACATTACTCAGGCTGCAAAATAAGCTAGGAAATAAATGCGAGGTTCCGCAGGAGCAAAATCAGACTGGAATACTCACGACGAGACACGTTTACAAACATGGGGAGTTTTTAGTTCTCCTGAATGTCTTTTCTGAGCTATGCAGTTTGTTGAAATATTTTTGTTTATTTTCTCAAAACCGGCGTTTCTTTTTTTCAATTACTCTATATGCGAAAAAACACTACCTTTTTTTCCTAATAAAGGTTTTTCCTTGAACGTTGCAGACCTATTTCTCTCACTGTTGAGTCAGTAATTAACCGCAAAAAGTAAAATCGTGCAACAACTTTTGATATGGCTCCCTTTTATGGCATACCGTGTCAACAGGAAAATCATTTTTATTATTGTTTAGTCACTGTGCTCCGAGCATTCACTGGATTTGATTAGTTTTCGTTCGTTGCTCAGCTAAAGGGCTCACCGATATTGCTGCCAAATATAGTTTTGTTGTAACGAGGCAAATTAGTGGCGTAGAACCCGCAATTATCATTTTTTTATTTAAAATAAGATATTTTTCGCACATTATGAGGCTGCCGGGTGCCTAAGGAAAGTACGCTCTATAACACAGACATAAGACAATAGTAATCTGTGTTCATTATCTCCTGCTAATCTTTCTTTAAATGGATCTTCGCCTCATACCTTAAGTCTTGAATAATATTTGGTCTCATTCTGAACCAACTAGCTCTGCTTCTGACCTTCACCAGTATTCTGCAACACTTTTCTTATCACTTACGGCTACACCATTGAGAACCATTTTGGCAAGGCGTATCTTCGTCGGGTGCACCTCTTACGGCCATGGCTGAAGTGTAACGAATGGAGCGTGCAACTGGCACACTGCACACGCTGCTCAAATGACGTCCGTAATTTGTACGTTGAAAATATTGAACGCTGAAAATTGCACCTTGGTTGCAATTTTCAATGCTCTGAACAAGCACTAATCGCCAAAGTATCGGAGGTTGTGGCCAGTTTCAAGTTTTTTTCTCGACATCGGCGGGACGGAGAGTCAGTTAGCTACTTCATCGCATCACTAAAGAAGCTTACCGATGGCTAAGAGTCCGCAGCGTTTCATAAGTGGATGCTGCGGGACCAAATCGTGAGCGGCATCAACGATGTAACAATGCAGACTCGGCTGCTGGAAATGGCAGATTTGGAGTTTGAGATCGCAAAGATTGTATTGCATTGTATTGGGTTTTATGGTGCATAAGCAACTCAGGCTATCATGCACCAAACACATGGTGTAATTTATTTCAAAAATTGGGTATCCTCAGCGAAGTTCCTTGTCCGGACAAGGACTCTGAGGAGCCGAACAAATCAAATGAGGACCTCAGCCTTCTTCTCGGGACTGAGAAAATGGGTGAGGTGCATCATAAGATACGTGAAAAAAAAGTGGGTAAAAATTTTTAGACCCGCCGTGGTTGCTCAGTGGCTATAATGTTTGGCTGCTGAGCACGAGGTCGCGGGATCGAATCCCGGCCACGGCGGCCGCATTTCGATGGGGGCAAAATGCGAAAACACCCGTGTGCTTAGATTTAGGTGCACGTTAAAGAACCCCAGGTGGTCAAAATTTCCGGAGTCCTCCACTACGGCGTGCCTCATAATCAGAAAGTGGTTTTGGCCCGTAAAACCCCAAATATTATTATTAAGAATTTTTAGAATTAGTAGTTCTGTGATATGTTATATTTCGTTTAGGATCGCTGCGTCTTTCAAAAAACTAAACAGATGGAAGTTCCAACAAGCGGTTTATCTCCTATATGTTGACTGGTATGGCAGGGAATGCGTTCATTGTAAAATACAGTAAAATATTTTTTTCCTTAGCCGTTGGAGTTGTGTGCACGAGAATAAAATGTGATTTGCAGTGAGTTCATCTCCACATTTCTCACATAAGGGTTTGTCTTGTTTTGTCAGTAGAAAGTTATGTGTTAGGTGTGTGTGTCCGATGTGCAGGTGGCATAAAATTACTTCTATAAAACGTTCCTGATGTCTGCATGATCTCCATTCTCCTAGAGTAGGTTTTACTAAATGTAATTTGTTATTTTCTTCGCTATTCCATGTACACTGCCATTTTTCTTTAAGCTTGTTTTTTACTAACTTCATGCAATCTGCGTAGGGTATATTTACAGTACTGACATCCTTATGGCAGGCTTGAGCGGCGCACGCGTCAGCTCTCTCGTTGCCTATAATTCCATGATGGCTTGGTATCCAACAAAGCTTAATACCGTAATTGCCATGGAGGCTGCACGGAAAGATTACCGTGCATTATGTACTCGGCTACCCCAAGCGACACTTAATGGAGTCTGCGAATGTTGCGAAAACCAAGCAGCAAGCAAGTGGGTCTTGTTTCCACTGTGGGGGGCAGGGCACCCTAATTCCGTCACGTAAGCAGTGTTTGCTTCAATTGCGAGCAGAAAGGTCATCTGGCCAGAGTATGCCGGTCATACACGTCACATCAGTCTTGCACAGAAAGATTTAGCTTTGGTTCATCCGCGATTGGTTACCGAGTTTCAAGTAGGTCACGTGCACACGCAGTTCCTGTCCGCGGACATAACGTTTTAGTCTACCGTCATCTCGTGCCATGCTGGAGCGTACAGTCAAATTAATTTAGGGACGCATGGGAGAATTGGGCGTTTTTAATGCATTCCGAACTACCAAAGTATTGGTAACGCTAATGCTATGGGGGCCATCATCTAAACGAAAAAGAAAACACCCACTCCCCCCTCCCCAACTCTGGTGCTTACCTCCAAGCCTACAGCGCCAAAAGAGACATCTGCTCTCCATAACTGCTACAAAATATCGCCGAGAATATGTCCTCGGCAATGAAAGAGACGAAGTCATGGCTTATTTTACCATTTATTTTTTTGATGCCACAACTCTGATCAAGTCAAGGACGCATCCGCGTAAAAATAGGCGGTCTGGGCTGGTCAAGTTGCTGTCAGGTTTCGCGTTCTCGGCAGCAAGTGAACCTACCGTATCCCACTTTGACGCAAAGCTAGTACACACGCTAAAGAGAATCGATATGGAGTGCGCCTCGGTTGTATTGTAATAAAGGCAGCAATGACCGCAGTCAGATCGCACATCCTGAACCACCCTAGGCAGGGTTTGCACAAGCACTTACAAACCGTAAGCATTTCGCAAGCAGTTTAGACGGACCGTGACCGTGGTGTTAATGTGGGTCAACAATAAACATCCGCATGAACGCAAAGCAGTACGTGTCGTAGAAGTAATTGCAAAATCTGGTAATTTCTATGAATACACGATCAACGAAAGCAGCCACGCGATTGTTTGCAGATTGCAGGAGCTAATAAATTTTTCGATTAGGGTACTGCACCATTAGTAGCAGCCCTGTGTGTACCCCGAAACGGGAAGGACAAATGAGATTGACAAAAGCATTACAGACGCTCAGTAGCCCTGAAGTTGACTAAATTACTCTCTTCTTATCTTTGGGTCGATCCTTCCCTCACA
This sequence comes from Dermacentor variabilis, assembly GCF_050947875.1. Taxonomy (NCBI): domain Eukaryota; kingdom Metazoa; phylum Arthropoda; class Arachnida; order Ixodida; family Ixodidae; genus Dermacentor; species Dermacentor variabilis. Next base: position 42,922,015 of record NC_134575.1, on the reverse strand, counting down.
CTAGCTTACTCATGTCAACTGGCACGTTACTGTTTCCTCCTTTTCTATGTCGAAGTTGGTGTCAAATCCGTGGACGAGTCCTTCTTGCGGCTATCTAGATCAACTCAGCTAGAAATATACTTATGCCTTCCTCTCCAAGCTTGAATCGTTACGTCAGTATAGGTAGACCGATTACCTTAGGTTCACTAGAGTGCTTTTTGCCTGTGTATGTGTCAGTCCCCCGCCACTGTACCACGTCTGCCATTTTATCTTTTATCGCCTGCGTCTACTCTTCCAATTGTTTGAAGTTTGCGCTGATGACGTTTTCTCTCGGTTCTCTTTTACCTTATTACATAAGCTAACCATGCGGCATTGGTCATCGCCGAGGAGATCGATCTCATTATCAAAATTGCTGCTGCTAGTAACCACGTGGAAACGACGGCTAATGAGGAAACACTGTCGCATAAAGGAACTTATGTTAAATAATACGGGTCCGTACTATGACGGCCAATGGCCTAGTCGTCTTGGAAGGCCTAGAAATGCGGCAGGTTTGAAATGAGGGTGTGATACGAGGCCTGCGCAAGGAAGGCCGCAGATGCTGATGCACACAGTGAAATAGTGAACGCCGTGTGATATATGGTAATGATTATCCCGGTGTTAAGGAGATGTACATGGTGACAATAACCGGGTTTAAATTCCCGGAACTTTTCGATCTTCCGAGAACTCTTCGTTACTGGCCACCCCTGCGCGTTACTTCGAACCATCTAGCTTGGGAATAGGAATGTGTATTTCATTTCTTCTTAAACAACCTCGGGCTCCTCTTGAACCGTTGTTACATCGTTATCATTACTTGCTCAGACAGTGTCTGCCCATTTCCTCGCGAACACTATTACTGGTCTACCCACTGAAATTTCACGCCATAAAAAGTACTGCAATTGTCCGTAATTTATATAGTACGGTATAGTTTCCCGCGAATGCAACTTTTGTCGCTACATTTTCGGTGCCGAGTGTCTACACATCGCGAAAGCTTTAGCGAATCTGTGGTTATTCACTTGTACGTACGACATAGAAATGCAAGTAGTGACTGTGCGTCTGTCTCGTCTTTGTGCGTATCTGGGTTTTTGGCGCTAGACACTCGTTTCTGGAGCGAAGAAGAGAAACGCAGAAAAAGAAACAGAAACAACGCCAGGCATTTAGCTGTGTTTGTGTTTTTTTCTGTGGTTGCACTGTATTAAGTTTCACTGTCTATTTATTGCTAACAAGGTTCATCACGTGTACCTTGGGGTATGTCTCTCGATGTTAAAATGGCTCCGAATGTGCTGTGGAGCCAGGTAAACAGCCGTTGAGCAGCGGCGACCTGGGTGCCGTTGCGGCTGCTCAGCTTGAGTGGGGGTGGCAGATCAGTGAAGGCGATGGGGTCCGTCTTATTGCATCCTGCGCACGTGAGGGAACAAAAGTAATCAGCAAGAATTGAAGGATCCCTTCTGCTGTGCGTTCTGCGACAGCAGCAGTATTTCACGATGGACGCCGCCATCCTCCGACGAACAACTTCCCTGCAACGCACATCCTGCTACTCTCAGTGTGAGCAGTCCTCTAGCCATGCCACGTATAAAAATACGTAGGTGTCTGTCTACGCACAAGTAGGGACTCTGTGGCACATGGCTTCAGCGGGACCCTTGCTGTTCCAGATTTAAAAAAAAAAAATACCCAGTGCAAGGATATGGTACGACAGCCTCTGATGCCTAGTCTCCCATCAAACTTAATCAAGCCTTAAAATTATGCCGACTCAATACTGTACGAAGACGCGACCAATGTACGCTTTTTTGCCTAGCGTGCGGAGCAAACCACGCTATTTTTGCTGGCTTCATTACATATTTAGTCAATATTTACGTTATTTGCGAATGTTAAATTAAGGCAAAGCTTCCAGCAAGAGATGTGGAATGTTCTAAGAAACGTCTAATTTGTCAGCTTCGAACTTCCGACTCTTGTTCTTTCATGAGCTGTTCTCTCATAAGCGGCACTTTTGAGAGCGCTGTCATCGCGGCTCGCCGGCTGACATGTTACTTGCTTTATTTTACATTTCGTGGGCTCTCTGCAGGACGCAAAAGAAAATGCTTATTCAGTAACAAGTAACATGTTCCAAGCTTCTATTTATATGTTTCTTAAAGCTCTATCGAAAGGTCTGCCCTATATACTTCCAATGTTCGTTAGTTATTATGCATTAATTGCTGCATTTAGGCGGTATGCTAAATATAGTAGGCATAGCTACATACAATAGCCGCCAACATGCATTGGGTCGCGTCTTCCTATAAGGCTTTGGCATACTTTCAAATATTCGCTAAATTTACCTGAGACAGCCTGTATAGAACAAAGTTACAATGAAGATACGTAGAAAATACAGGCGCAAGAAATGCCGACGCACTTACATGTATTTCCAGCTTTTCCTTGGGGACCGTGTTTTGCCGGCTAACCACTGCTACAATGTTATGCAGATAACGAATAGTAAGGCGATAACACTGAGTGATATCATTCTGATTGCAAAATGTTTACACAGTTAGTATAAAGGAAATTAAAGCGTTTATTCGGGCACCGCGTAATCATGGTGATCGCATAATACCCAACAGAGTGTTCAAAGAAAGTTATCGGACAAATTCGGATTTGATGGATATTCCAGTCTTAGTAAATGCCCTGTCAGGGTTCTCTTGGAGCGAATGCATTTTCGCAAGCGATTTTTCGAACGAATTTAGGCCGCAGAATTGGATTTTCCGCAATAAATCGCTCGTTACGAGCCACGCTACCCGATCGTGGGGACTGCCATGTTGGATTTTCCGCTGGCCTGGCCAGGCTTGGCTTCAAGCGGCCTGCTCTATAGCCTACACGATTAAGGCGCGCACGCTTTCAATGAAGTGCGCGACAGTCTCGGAGGCGATGCCCACTCTTCCTTGGTTGACAAAACGCTCTAAGGTTCGGCACCTCTTCTTGTTATATCTTGTTTCCGTCATTACAGTCACCTACTGCGGGATTATAATCACCTACTGCGGGATGCATGTTTGTGTATTTATTTATTTTAATGTTTGGGTTGCTATTTGCACGTGGTGTCTCCACAGAGTAGGTGTGTCTCGAAGACGATGTCGCATCTTTGTGTTGCTTCGAATTTGTGTGATCGGCACCACCTGGAGTGCCTTCGCGAGAACCAAGTGGTGTGAAAAAACGTGGCTCGTTTCTTGGATCTCCATGGCGACCTGTGGCAACAGAGATCGCCAACGCGGGGACGCTCTTGTCAGACAGTATGCGCACACGACGTAACTCTTGCGCAAGTGCAAGCAAATCTGATCGCCTCTAAGCGTACTACGAGGCAGGGTGTTATTAGAGAATTTTTCGGCCGCTCTAAGCTTAGTAAAATTTTTTTGACGGAAGGAGTTTTTCAGACTGTTAGATTTTTTTAACTATCTTTCTGTCCCAGAGAGCTCCGGGAAATCGGTCGATGACTGTGGCTGTATAGAGCGCATAAAAGGGAGAGTTGTGTTTAAATGTTCTGTAAAGCTTTATCAGAAGTGTTTAAACATACGGGGTACCGCTGGTATTTGAGGTTCCTGGAGTAACGGGGGTATGTTCGTTAGTGGTGGACTTCATGTTAGAATTCGAAGGGATTGGTTGGGCAGACGTTCTCGTGGTGACGTTTGACCATAACATACTGCATGACATGCAGCTGAGGATGAAAGCGCAGGACAGGGTAAATAAAGCAGGTGTGCTGAAATATTAATGTGCCTTAACTAGGGCTATAATCCCTCGAGCAACTCTTGTGCATGTTATTTGGGAGATAGTGCGGCAGATGTGATGAGCAAATATTTATGTTTACGCAAATTATTACTTCACGAAATGGGCACTGTCAAACATGACAAAGAGGGTGGCCCTTAAAGATAATGAAAGCCTTCAACGTGAAACTTGTGGCCTGTGTGGAGGACCATAAACTACAGCGTTGCCAGCCACAACCATCGACGCACAGGCGCCCATCACCCTCAAAAATATGGGCGGAGCTAGAATAGCCCGCTAAAATTAGCACGCGTAGCACCTGCGCGATGGCGAAGCGGGGGCGTAGCGTATGCTGATCAAGGTGAGGCGGTGACCCGACGACATAATTACGAGTCGAAAACCTTTACTTCTGCCGGGATAAGAGGTCTAAGCGTTATGTCATTAATTGACTTGAAACAATCCCCTACTACAACAAGACGCCTAAATAAAATGGCGTACATAAACAGGCACGAACAGAGACGGCAAACGTCTTCACACAGTCTTAGAGCGCATGCAGTTGATGGTTCAACACTTTGTGTCGCTGTCGTTCCCAGGATTACGGCTATATTGCGTCAAGTTTGGGTCTATGGTGAAAGCCAATTGTCAGAGCAAAGGGGGCGTTAAGATGGCTCGAGTGTATATGTGTTGTCTTCGTACTACAATGCGTGAACTAGGCGAGTATGCTTGCGGTCGCGAAAGCTTACCTATTATAATCTACAATACCTTTTTTGGAGTACTGCTTCCGCAGAACGTCACGAGTTAACACCATCATCTCATTCATCCTCACATATCGGGTGCATTTCCCTTGTTTCACTTTTTCACTGTTTCATTTTTCACTCGTGCAACACGTTTCATGACCAATTGAAGTAGTGAACCTTATATTTGCCTAAAAATCTAGGCTAGATGAAAAAAAATTTATCAACAGAAAATATTCGGTTCGTCTGAAGAAGAAATACATATATTCAAAAAACCGGCGTTAACACGATTGCTCGATGTTAAAGGTATATCAAATGTCAGAAAAATAGAATCTGAATCACCCGTTTATATTTATAGCCGACTTTATCTGACTGTTTTCCACGAGTCTACGCAATAAGTAACTTTTCCAGGAACATCGCGCGAACCTATTTGTCTTCTCATAGACGTGTCCTTCCAACTATTTAAACCCTATACAAAATGTGTGCACAGAGCGCTACGGTAGCGATATTCAAGAAATTTGTTTCATTTAAGAGGAAAAGCGGAATCTTGTAACTGAAGCAAGTACACTGTCAAATTAGGACATGGGTTTTTAATTAGCTTTATTAATTTGGAAAGCATCACTAAACTCAAGTACCGGCTTTACAGCTCTAGTTCAGAAAAGAAATACTGTATCGTAATTCCGTAAACTACACCTGAAGATACAACTATAATAAACAAAATTGAGGTATTGCACACAGCTTTTAACCATACAGTTCCTTTTTCAGTAGCTATTTTTCTTAAACCGTCGTCAACTTTGTAACACTTTCACTGAAACAGTAAATTCAGATAGCACTTTTGTTGGCTCGAGATGCTCTAACAAATGCAGTTTCAAGAACTTTGACATGTGTTTTTGATGCAAAGGAATTAGTTTGTTGACTCCATCCTTCATTTACTTAACACAACAATTTGCGCAATTTTCGTAAACAGTGCAAGGTCTTGCAACAACTTCTCTTCGTAGAATTACTAGATATTTTTTTTTCAACACACAAAAAATACTAACTTGTAAATACTTGTAAATAGATTGCCCCGTTTTACTTGTATTCAATTCGGTCAGCCCATCCTCAATTGAAACACATCTGATGTCTTTTGCGATGTATAGACTTTCTAAATTGCTGTCTGCTGACATTAAAGATAGTCGCAGATAGTTATAGGTGCGTAGAAAGCGTAGAAGTTTCTCCAAGAAGTGTCTTACAGCTCTGCTAGTCTACCTGAATGAGTGTTTGGCAAGTGTTAGAGGGAAACTCCGGCGTTTTACCAAATTAGGATTTTGTTATGTTCAAATGGAATTGGCAGTCGTATCACAGGTAGGGTCGTTCAAATGTCTTAGAAATTCCTCAATAATTTTAAACAGCAAATAAATGAGATACCAAAACCAAAACGGGCAGCTGCTTTGTGCGACAACGATAAGTCGATGACGTGAGGTCCTATACTATCGTAGTCTAAACACGCAGTTCACGTGGCGCTGACGCGGAGAACCGAAACCGGTGATGTGTGTTGGCGATACAGGAAGCGTTTACAGAATTTCCCACAAGACAGCGGCGATTTCAGCGAAGATTTCAGCTGCAGTTGCAGTTTAGTCTCTGACGTCACAAACACAGAGTGACCAGAAAAAGATCATGAATCGGGAGCGCAACAATGTTTTAACATTCCTTTTCACGAAAACTGAATTACTTGCAGCCGTATTGTTTACACAGATAATCAGAGTGCAAAAGAGAACGTGTATTCAGAACTTTATTACGATTAGTCAACGTCGAAAAATACCCGGAATTACCCATTAACTTTAGTCTGAAAGCAAGAACGCGAATGAGGCAAATCTCGCGGAAAATAGGAAATGGTGGAAACCTGGCAACCCTGTTTGTCAGCAATAGCCTTACAGTCTATCTGCCCATACTTATGAGACAATGCCCTGTTCGAATGGCTGATTCTACGGATCGGAACATAGAAACTGAGATCAGTATTCTATTAGCTAATATTAAATAGAGAAAGGCCCATAATTCGTATTATGTAACAAACTAACGGACAAGACAGCAGAGAAAACAGCACAGAGCGTAAGCGCACGAACTCCATTTCAGGCTCACAAGGAACTTGTGCTGGAGTTCGCAATGGTCATAAAAGATGCGCATGCGCTCAATGTTCATGAAGAAACCGTACGGTTCTTAATTTCTTGCGGTGATGTTAAAGTTGGTTCGCTGATTCACTCTTTCCGGTCTTCCCTCTGGCGTTAGATCTAGGGCTCGGTGCACAGAATTAATGACGGAGTATGATTTTTAAGCAAGTTGTTCCATCAAAGCTACGAGATCACCCGAAAGAACTTCAGGAACGCTAATTTGATTCTTGAGCCTTGTCCACCTATATTTCATTTAATTCAAATAAGTTTATTGAGAAATCAATGAACGCATGAGTCGCGTCCTTTCATTTATTCGTTATATCTAAACGAGCTATTCATATGCGCACACTGATACGTATTTCGTATTGCCATTAATGTAAACTTAGGGGATTCAATAAATATGTGTCAAAATATAGCAGATATACGTCTTAGGGTAAATAAAGAGGCAATGCAACTCGCTCGATCACATCGCAATTACTCGCCAAATGGCGTCAATGCGTCAGATGTGCCACTTGCGCATTCTATAGCCCTACTTACGAAACTTCCGTAGTCTGCTGAGAGCACGTAAACATCGTAATTTTTTCTTGCACTGACGTTTTTTTTTACATTTTTTACCGAGTAACGTTTGTACAATGGTTGCAGTGAACCAATACGGAAGTGCAAGAAGTCATGAACGGACGAAAGCAAGCACGAGACTTTTTAACGCGTTTTCTGCCTAGACGGCGTACGAGCTGTTACGCACGAAAGGCGCGCGGCGCCGATGCGGGAACCCGAATAACTTCACTACGAATCAAGCACAGTGTAGATGTATTTGCTTCAAGATGATTCCCGATTATGCACCAGGCAAGCACGAAGTGGTAAATTAAGCGACTCACTTAAAGCTTCTTGTGAAGGCGCAGGTGCCACGAGGTCTCCGAGCACCAAGAAAGTCCACAGGGCTACGACGTTTCGCATTGCTGATTCTGTGCAAAAGAAGAGCAGCGAAAGAATTAAGAGCTGAAAACGCGCCCACTGATTTTTGTAAAGTGCGGCGTTTTCCGGCGCAAGGGGACTCACGCCACGTACGAAAGGCACGGTAAACGAGAGTTGCTGTCACGTGCTCGTAGAAGGATGCGGCCACCACGGCGGCAACGCGAACGCGGCACCCTCGCAATCAGCAAGCAGAATGCCGCCGCCAGTGACTTGCCACGGTGTGTCTGAAGTGAAGATTTCTAGCCATTCTTAATGTCGGTGAGACAAAGTTGGGGGAATTACTTTTTGCAGCTACGCGTTACTATTGTTGGCCGACACCAGTACCTCCTCAGTATGTACTGATAAACAATAGTTGGGAAAAAATGCTGAATCACTTTAACTCATTTTTGAAAAATGCTGCCATTGCAGAATTCACACGGCACACTGTGCCTATCACGTTCAGCTATTAAACACGAAGCTGACTTTTACGCAACAAGCACACGCAATAAATCACGTGCCATCAATCGGGCTTTCTCGTAATTTCGTGATTGTACTCCTTGCTCGGTAACGCTCAGTAATACAACTGCATTTTCATTAACCAATAATATGTGTATAGTTACATTATTGCTCACACAACCTGCAGTACGTGACGCAATTTCGGGTACCTGGATTTTGCGGGAACTGCAATAGAACGCCCGAGAATGCGCCTCGCTGCAGCTTCCTGAATTCGCATGTTCGGACGGGCGCACCAGGGAGCTCAATTTTTGCTCATGTTAGAGCTCTGCCAGATGCTGGCCGACAAATTAAACCGGTGGTTGTATGTCTCAATGGCTAAGACCCCTTAGGACGCTGATGCCATATCACCTAGGGACGATTTTTACACATTTTCATTGGCCCTACCGGGAGGATCGTCATCGTGTCGCAGCATGAATGAAGCGTTGCGCGTCATCACAGAGGGACCATATACTGAATAATATAATTCTGCTCCTTGATGCCCCTGGCTTCCAGGACCGCTCATGGAGCGGGCTTTCGGTGTCGCTGCTGATGACTTCACGACAAAAAGCGAGAGTAGGTAAGCGATAAAGTTTTTGGAGTGCTTCCCTTAGGCGCCCGCTCCTGCCGCGAGTGCTGGCGTTGTACCTCGGCGTCCTTGTAAGCGGGTAAACGAGCACAGCGAGGGATGATAGAGTGAACGCGGAGCGCGCATGAAAGACGGCGGTAGCGAAGAGAGCGCGAGGTGGAAAGCGGAACCCTGAGGCGGAAAGCAGGGCAGGAGGGTATGGCGAAAGCGTGGGAAGAAAACGTAGCGCGTGCAAGACCGGTTTTGCGGCGACGATGGCTACGAGATGGCGCCAGGGTAGCGCGCGTAGTCTGTTGACCGATGACGCCACCAATACCATGTATATGGAAACAACGCGCCGCAAGTTGGCGGCTGCTTCTGCGAGACGCGTCCACGCGTCACCCGCGCGCTGCCTCTCGCGATTAACGAGGCAGTTGCCCCACACTTCACCCCGTTTGCAGCGTACCGCACTAGGCGGACTATCCGTGCCAGACAATATATCGCGAAATAAAAACGCCTATAGAGCCGCGCTCAAATTTCGCATTAGGGAGTATCGTAATCGTGGGTGATATTTTTTAAAAGCAGTTCTTTGTAGAGAGAGGCAATGTATCAAGCGCTGCAGAGGGCCCACTGAATGTGCCCGACTGGCCACTCGAGGGACTTTGGGTATTATTCGCGGGCTTTTTTCACGCTTGCGAAAACACTAGAGTGTTTCAGCAGACCGTTTACAGTCCGTTCCGTTCAGCCCGGCGTAGCATAATTTGCGCACCGCTGCTAAGCAGAACGCTACCGGGAACACTGATGCGTCTGCGTACAACGCTCATAGCGGCAGCGGAACGTAGGACGCTGCCCACGTTCCGCTAGGAAACTAATTGTGCGCAGCGCGTCAGGGTGCGTCTAGTTGCTTTCTAAGACGTTTTACAGGCCAGCTGAGAGCACGTTTGCGGTCTCTGGGAGACGCTCTCGTTAGATAAGCTAAGTTAATGCCATATATATGCAGCCCTCGGTGCGCGTGAAATGTGCGCGGAGCGGAGCGTAAGCAAACGCTCTGCTAAAACTGCCCACTTTTATGTAGCGCGTGTTGATCAACAGAAATCTGCATCGCAAGTTTTTCATGCTGCCCTACAAATCCCTCATCGACACTTTTAATCTAATTATAATATTTTAGAAGCTGATTAAGAATAATTATGTAATTAGACAAAATGTAAAACAAATATGAGTACCTGCAAGCGAGACAAGCAACGTAACCTTGATTTTGAGCAGCTACGTGGCATTTGCATATTTTTGACAGTTGTGTGACAAACTATTTATGGACTACAGATTTTAGAGACAGTCTACAACAGCACATCTTTTGCCGACAAATTTCACTGGTTTTCCTCTAAAGTACTCCATCTGCCGACTTACAGAACACGACAGACTAAAGCAAATATCTTGGCAACGCATTTTGTTAAGCGACGCAAATATATGAAAAGTACACCACAGAGTCTATAGGCAACATTTACCAGCCTCATAAAACGCTGTGACTCATAAGATATCACATAACGTAACACACAGGCACCGCCGTAATTAGTGGCTGTGGCTGCGAAGGAAATTAACGACCTTGCAAACGCCAAGAACGCCATGTGACGATTACGTACACGCCTAGATTTCTCCGTGCAATTCAGAGCCCGTCATCGCTAAAAGTTTGGCGTGGTTGAACGCGTTTAAATAAATTATGTGGATACATAGCACTGTTTTGGTTGCTTTGGGAAAGGACACATGCTGCACGGCGCTGTCAGCAACTACCGCATCTACAATTGCGCCATAGGACAACACACCGGCGCTGCACAGCGCGGAAGGAGCGCAAGCGAATTATCTTCATGCCGCGTCTCGCTTCAACGCGAACTAAGCGTCGAAAGCATCGCGCATACGACGCTACCAGCACTCGACGCACTTTGTGCACATCGCAGATCACTTTCAAGTTATGGGCACCAACGCGGCTCACGCAGCAGCTGCCGGTCGTGGCAGGCTAACTCGCAGTTTGACTTTTGTTGAGCTTGAATTGTCTGAGTTACGGAACCAAGCGTTTTCTGAATTCGTAACTAGAGTAGTGGAGCTATCGCTCTAAAATGCTCGTGCTGCCCTGCAAATACGACTGGCCTCTTCCCAAGTTCCTCGTCGTGGCAGCTGGAATGCGATAACGTTTCCTCGCCGATTTTTGATAAAGAAACGGGACGCCAGCGGCGAACTACTCGGCAACGTCTCGAACGTCCTGGAGACGTTGCGGAGGAATTGGGGAGGAAACGCTCTCTCCTAACAAACGCTGGTGCAGTCTTGATGGGCTGATGACGGCTGGAAAAAGGAAGGAATCGTAAGGCAGCTGTAGATAGCCTAAAAAGAGCAAAAACTATTTCTCAAATGCTTATGCGAGAGATTATGGACCCTACCGTGTAGCCATGCCTTTTCCCAGGCTTTTCGAGCTGGGTAATAAAGCGATGAGAGCGACGCTCCGCGCGCATCGTCAGTGGGGTCAGCAGATCTTGAATAATGGATGATGAAAGATGCATAGAATCAAACGAAAGGCGTAGCAAGAACATCGCCAGCCGTGTCAAACTGCCACCCCTAACATACAGCACTGCAAGCGGCTCACTTTTCGAATAGAAGCTAGGCCCACTTTCTTGAGGGACCACACTGGCTGGCGGGCTGACGCATTTGGAAGCCAACAAAGGCATGACGTTGGCCTAAAAACGAAAAACTGTGCATTCGAACATAACTAAACGCCCGTAAAGTTGAGTCTCTGCCTAATAAGTGAGTACCCGCAAAGATTCACTGGTGCTCGCCAGCGAGCCATTCTTTACTCTCTTGAAGGACCACACTGGCTGGCCAGCTGACCCAGTTAGCGATAAAAAAAGGCCCCAGCTTGGCCGAAAACCAGCGCACTGTGGGGGTAAGCATGACTAAAGGAGCGTAAAGTTAAGCCTCTGCCTAGCAAGCGAGTACTCGCAAAGATTCGCTGGTGCTCGCCAGCGAGCCGTTCTCTGCACTAGGATGAAACTAGGGCTACTCTCTTGTGGGGCCACACTGGCTGGCGGGCTGACCCCGTCGGCAGCCGATAAAGAAAAGCGCCAGGTTGGCTGAAAAACGAAGCACTGCAGATGAGCATGACCAAACGAGCGGAAAGTTAAGCCTCTGTCCAATAAGGGAGTACTCACAAAGATTCGAGGGTGCTCACCAGCGAGAAGTTGTCTGAGCTTAGATGAAGCTAACCTACTCAGTTAAGGGGGTTCGCTGAGGGACTAGTGGCACCTGTCGGTAAGCGGGAGAAGGACGGCAAGCGACTGGCGAGCGAGGCGGAAGACGTCACGGGTCACGTGAGGTCAAGCGTTCGGATCAGGAGGACGCGCTCGCCGACAGCCGATCGTGCAATCTGCAACCATCGCAAATTATTCGTTGTTTTTTGATCATCGGCCATGCCATCGTGTGCGTCAATTACTAATATGGCGACAAGGATGGGTTGGTACCCATCCTCGTCGCTATGTCAGTGATTGACGCACATAATGGCATGGCGGATGATCAAAAAACTGGAATAATTTGCGATGGTTGCAGATTGCACGATCGGCTGTCGGCGAGCGCGTCCTCCTGATCCGAACGCTTGACCTCACGTGACCCGTGACGTCTTCCGCCTCGCTCGCCAGTCGCTTGCCGTCCTTCTCCCGCTTACCGACAGGTGCCACTAGTCACTCAGCTAACAGGGGCACATTGGCTGGCGGGCTGACCCCATCGGTAGCCGATAAAAAAAGGCACCAGGGTGGCCGAAAAACAAAGCACTGTGCAGGTGAGCCTGACTAAACGAGCGGAAAGTTGAACTTCTGCCTCATAAGTGAGCACTCGCAAAGATTCGATGGTGCTCGCCAGCGATCCGTTCTCTGCGCTAACCTGAATCTAAGCCTAATCTCTTGAGGGGCCTAACTGGCTGGCGGGCTGACCCCGTCGGCAGCCGATAAAGAAAGGCGCCAGGTTGGCCAAACAACAAAGCACTGTGCAGAAGAGCAGGACTAACCGAGCGGGAAGCTAAGACTATGCCTCATAAGGGAGTATTCGCAAAGATTCGCTGGTGCTCGCCTGCGAGCCTATGTCTGCGCTAGGATGAAGCTAGGCCTACTCTCTTGAGGCAACACAGGCTGGCCGGCTGAATCCGTCGACAGCCGATGAAAAAATGCCTCAGGTTGGCTGAAAAACACAGCACTGCGCAGTCAAGCATTGCTAAACGAGCGTAAAGTTAGGCCAGTGCCTAATAAGTAAGTACTCGCAGACTCGTCGCTGCTTGGCAGCGAGCCGTTCTGTGCGTGCGAGATGAAGCTAGGCCTCTCTTGAGGGATCCACTCCAGCTGGCGGGCGGACCCCGTTGGCAGCCAACAAACAAAGGGGTGAGGTTGGCCGAAAAACGAAGCACTGTGCATTCAAACATAACTAAACGCGCGTAAAGTTAAGTCTCTGCCTAATAAGTGAGTACTCGCAAAGATTCACTGGTGTTCGCCAGCGAGCCATTCTCTACTCTTTTGAGGGACCACACTGGCTGGCCAGCTGACCAAGTTGACAGCTGATGAAAAAAGGCGCTAGCTTGGCCGGAAACCAGCGCACTGTGGGGGTGAGCATGACTAAAGGTGCCTAAAGTTAATCCTCTGCCAGGTAAGTGAGTACTCGCAAAGATTCGCTGGTACTCGCCAGCGAGCAGTTCTCTGCGCTAGGATGAAGCTAGGCCTACTGTCTTGAAGGGCAGCACTGACTGGTAAGTCGACCACGTCGGTAGCCGATAAAGAAAGGCGCCCGGGTGGCCGAAGAACAAAGCACTGTGCCGATGAGCATGACTAAACAAGCGGAAAGTTGAGCCTCTGCCTCATAAGTGAGTACTCGCAAAGATTCGATGCTGCTCGCCAGTGAGCCGTTCTCTGCGCTAAGACAAAGTTAGGCCTACTCTCTTGAGTGGCCACACTGGCTGGCGGGCTGATCCCGTCGGTAGCCGATAAAAAAAGGCGCCAGGGCGACAGAAAAAGCACTGTGCAGATGAGCATGACTAACCAAGCGGGAAGTTAACCTCATAAGTGAGTACCCGCAAAGATTCGCTGCTGACCGCCAGCTAGCCAATCTCGGCTCTACAACGAAGCTAGGCCTACTCTCCTGAGTGGCCACACTGGCTGGCGGGCTGACCCCGTCGGCAGCCGATAAAAAAATGCGTCAAGTTGGCTGAAAAACAAAGCACTGTGCAGATGAACATCACTAAACGAGCGTAAAGTTAGGCCAGTGCCTAATAAGTACTCGCAGACTCGTCGCTGCTTGGAAGCGAGCCGTTCTGTGCGCCCGAGATGAAGCTAGGCCTACTTTCTTGAGGGACAAATAATGGCTGCCGGGCTGACACCGTCGGCAGGCGATAAATTGAGGCACGAGGTGGGTCGGAAAACAAGAACGAGCATGCCTAAACGAGAGTAAAGGACTACTCGCAAAGAGTCACCGGTGCTTGGCAGCGAGCCGTTCTGTGCGATCGAGATGAAGCTACCCCTACTCTGCTGAGGGAACACACCGGCTGGAAGGCTGATCCCGTCGGCAGCCGAGAAATAAAGGTGCCAGGAGGGCGGGAGAACAAGGTATTGTGAAGATGAGCATGGCTATAAGCGAATATAAGCTAAACTAGCGCCTAATAAGTGAGTACTCACGATGACTCGTCGGAGCTTGGCAGGGAGCGGTTCTGAGAGCAGCCTCGACGTTGGAGATCCAGAAGCGCTATGAGCTGGTCGTTCTCTCCTCGCGCAAGGGCTGCGTGCTCACGAGACGTTGGAACGTGCTAGGATAGCTGATGATGATGCGTCTCGTGGGCAAATTGCCCGAGACGATGCGAGCATGGTGCGTCGGATTGCCGGTAGAAATAGAAGATGACAACGCGACGCACGGCGTGAGTTTGGCGCGAGCGCACGAAACGTGGGAACGAAAAAAAACAGCAAAAACCTGAAGCCATACCACTCTTGGGAATGTGGGCTCCTAGCGGAGCTGCAAAAAAGACAAAGCACACCATTGACTGTTTGCTTATTTAGCGGCTTTTCTCTTTCTCGTCTGTAGAATACTCCATGAACACGCACAATCGCTACTAACAGCGGCTCAACTTGTCGAGGTAACCAAATTGAAACGCGCCAGGCGTCTCAAGACGCTTGCTTGCCCGCAAGGTGGTTGTGGTGGTAACAACTTTATTTCGTCAACAGAAAGGATTTGGTTGACTTTAATGGGCTTCCAGGGTGTGTGAGGTGGCCGTCCGATCAGCTCCTCTAGTGGTACCTGTTATGGTCGTGAGGCCCTGTCTGTCGGCGATTTCCAAACCCAGCTGACGGCTTGCAGTTGAACCACCGGGTCTGAGCTGGACACCGCATCCTGCCACTCTGGCTCGTTAGATAGTTGCCATTCTCTAAAATGTGTTTTAAATCCGCCTTTGTGTCCCCGCAGAGCTTACATTCGGGTGTTTAGACTCCTGGGTAGGCCTTCGAGTATATATAGGGATTGGGGAAGGTGTTAGTTTGTAGCTTCCGCCATGCAACTTGTTGATGTTTATTAAGGTTTTTGTCAGGCGGTGGGAGTTTCCTTCTGTTGTTTCTGTAATGTAATGTTATCTCGTAGTAGGTGGTTAAGGTCTCTCTGGGCGACCTCAGGACCGGCTGGCCCACTGTACTGTTGACGAAACCTCGGGCTAAGTTGTGGGCCGCCTCGTTCCCAGGATGTGACGCGTGGGCCGGAACCCACATGATTCTAATGGGTCTGGCGTTGAAATTTTGCGGTTTTAGGATTTGTTTGGCGGGTTTGTGGACCCTCCCTTTTGCAATGTTTCGAAAGGCTGTTTTGGAGTCGCTAAAAATCGTCTTGGCTTCAGTGCTTATAATGGCTAGGGCGATGGCCGCTTCCTCCGCCTCGTGTGCCTTCTTTCTCCGCACGGAGGCTGCGGAGATTGGTTTTAGGTCCCTGCTCACGACGCCTATCGAAAAGGCATCGTGATCACAGAGCTCTGCAACGTCCTTACAGACTGCCTCCTTATGGCTTGAATATTGGCTGTGGAGGGCTGTGGCTCTCGCCTGCCTTCTTTCTGCGTTGTGTTCGGGGTGCATTTTTTTTCGCGATTGGACATGCTCCGATAGCTTCCCTAAGCATGATGTTCGGGATGTGGGTCTGAGGTTGCTTAGTTCGAGTGGCTTGCCTGGCTTTGGTACGAGAGTTACCTTCCCGTGTTTCGACATCTCTGGCAGCCGCCCATACTTCCAGCACTTCTAAAAGTACTCCGTGATCCCTTGAATAGAGCGCTCGTCTAGATTTCTTGGCATTTTGTTCGTCACCCCATCCACTCCTTGAGTGGAGGAGAGGAAGTTTCTGCACAGCCGTCTTTACCTCTGCTACCGTTATGTTTTCGTCAAGTTCAGGGTTGGTGTTGCCGCTGTAGTTGGAAAGCGTCAGGTGTTTGGTTCTGCATGGGTATCGGTTTTGTAATTCCCTTATCATTTCTTTGTCATTAAGTGGGCTTGCATGAATTATGAGTGCTACATCCCTCTGGTGAGCGGCTCTGCTGCTTTCTGGGTGTAAAAGATGTCTCAGAAGATTCCATGTGTCTTTGAGCCCCAATTTTCTGCTCTTTTGATCACATGTTTGTCCCCATTGTTGTTTTACTAAGTTTTGAGAATGATTTTAGATTTCGCTTTCCAGTCTGGCTATTCTAAGTTTTCTGTTGTTTTTGTTTCATCCACCTTTTTTGAAAGCTAATATGTACCTGTCATATGTGTATTGAGCTGCTGTCAGCGGCTTTATTTTCGGCTGCTATCTCTATCGTCTTGGTGGTGTGCGCTGCGTCTATCAAGAGTTTCTGGATCCATTCATTTAGGTTTTCAATCTTGCCATCTGCGATAACCTGTCTCCGCTTTCTGAATTTATCCCAGTCTACCACTCGTGTCACCCTTCTTCTTTCTTTCTTGAGCGTACTGCTAGGTATAGTGGTCTCTATAATGTAATGGTCGCTCCCTAGGTTTCCGTTCGTGTCGTGCCATTGTGCACCTACTATGCTTTTGCATAGGGTCAGGTCAGGGCATGTATTGGCTTGCACACTGTTCCCTATCCTACTTCGCACCAGCGGATCTGTCAGGAGCGTGTATCCTACGTCCTGAACATGTTGCCAGAGGCTAGTTCCCTTCTTTAAGTGTGTTCTGTTACCCCATGCCATGTGTTGCGTGTTCATATCTCCGACTACTGTTAGGGGGATTCGTTTTACTTATTTTTCTGGCTTCATTCATGGCTTTTATTGTGGTTGCGGATTCCGCCTTGGGGGTGCTATATATGTTTAGAATGAAGAGCGGCGCCTCGCTTCTTTTTACCGGTATGACCTCTGTCAGGAGGTAGTCTGTACCGTTCGATTGAATTTCGTGCTCTATTGCCGTTAGATTTCAATGGACCAAGAAGGCCGTGAACGTTTATCTTTCTTGCCATTTTTATATGTTTCATAATCCAGACCCTTTACTATTTTCTTGGTTTCTTGCAGGGTTATGACATCTGGGATTTTTTTTTCAAGGTTTTGAATGTGGAGCTCAGGTTGTCCCGCTTTCCGCGGACGCTCCTACAGTTCCATTTCCATATCCTTATCTCCGTCTCGCCCTTCCCCATGATTGGCTTTAGGCAGGGAGATGGATTGCGCTGTGGTGGAGGCCATGGGTCCTGGAGCAGGAAAGAGTTTGCCCATGACTTTAACCGGTTGCTTGTCATGTTTCTGTATTAGCTCGTTTGCAGCCTTTGCTGCGTTTGTAAGGACTCTTACTTGTTCTGCTAAGGCTTTATATTATTCCACGGTCCCGTTTCTGATAGCTGTGAAGCGTGCTTCTATGTTTGCTTCAATATTGTTTTGCCTTTCCTCAGTTTTGTCTAATCTCGTTGCCACTGTTCTTAATAGGCTCATTACTTGCTCGTGATTCCGTTTTTCGTGATTCTATGAGTCTCCCATCAATCTCTTTTTTGCCGGTGGCCCTCTTGCGGGGGAGGGTGCCCTCGCGGACGCATTTGACGAGGGGAGGGAGGCACTCCGCGGTTTTTCTGTTAAGATCGCGGGTTGTTGAGCAATATGTGTTTTACTTTCTTGGTGCTGTTGCGTTATTGTCTTCATTAGTTCCTGAATGATTCTTTCCTGTTTTTTATGATTGCATTAAGCTCTTTAATTTCATTACTCTCGTGGCAGCACTGCGGTGTCCCGCTCACCTGATGTGGTGCTCCTTTCCGCCAGGCGTTCGGGCGCCGGGTAGGACTCCAAGCGGTCTCGCTTTCCTCGGTCGTTGCCCTGGGCTCGGTTTCTCGATCTGTTTCTGCCTCGCTATTGCTGCTGCTGTTTCGGGTGTGCATGTTGCGCTACCTGTCCCTCTGGTGGCTGAAATTCCACTTGAGGCTTGCCACTCCGTTTCTTGTTTCCCTTGGCGGGCGGTCTCTCATATCTGATCTTGCATTGTTTGGATCGCGTGAAATGTTCTCCCTTGCACAGGATGCACCTCGGCGTGCACGTTGGCTCGTCTTGGACCAAATGCTCATCGCCACACCTGTAGCAGAGATTTCTTCGTTCCTCCGGACACACGTTCGTGCGACGTCCCAGTCTCCTACAGTTGTAGCATGCTTCCACTTTGGGTGTGAAGAGGTAGCAGTTGTGGATTCCTCCGCCGAATCGAATGGAGTCCGGGACTCTCTTGGTGTTGGTGAAAGTGGTGAGCAGGGCTTTTGATGATTTTCCCATCCTTCTTGCGACCACAATCTCTAGCTGTGAGTTGACTTTAACGATGTCGTCCATGATCTCGGGCTTTGGTCTTTTAGAACGTGATACGCTATCTCTTTGATCCTGTTGTCCGGTGCCGCTACATAGGCACACGTCGAATAGACTTGGTCTAGGATTTTGATATGTTGTACTTCCGCGTATTTTCCTGCGCGTTCTATAGAAGGGGTGCTCACCGCAAAGGAGTTCTTAAAAGAATTTACCCTTACTTGGTCGTGTTGTTTCATTTCCCGAAGTTCACTCCGATGTCTAGGCACAGGGCGTACAGTAGTTTAGTGGCCATGTGGTCTCGGAGCCGAAGTCTGCCTCTCGGCCGGAGTATGATCTTGTAATCGCTCTCTGGCCGACGCGGGAGCGGCTACTTTTTATACGGGTGGCGTCTTATCGATGGGATCACCCCATTGGTCTGGACGGCCTTGCCAGTGGCGTCCGTCGGTGTCATAGCTGTATACTGTGGGGCGTTGGCGTTCCCATGCTCGGGGCGAGCTCGATCATAGGCTTTGACAGCAACCAGTATCCATTGGCTTCGGTCTTCATATTTCTCCGGGGCGATTTCCTTTCCGTCTACAGCGTACTCCATCGCGGGAACGTCGGTGACGGCTCGAGGGGCCGGTGGCGACGCCGATAGCGCCCCTAATCGCGCTAGGCCTGAAGTAGACCCGGCTCGACTAGTTGCGGCCGGTGAACGAAAGTGTCCCTAAAGGAGAAAAAAGGGGTCTTCCGGGCCTCGAAAAACAGCGGTAGGGCTCCAGGCACTCTCTGTGATCTTGTGGAAGCAGGTCTGGGTCTTCTGGTACAGATAGTCGCTCGGAAAAGACCAAGAACTCGACAGCCCATACGGAGCGCATCTGCACGACTCAATGCGCCAAACGTCTTTCTTTCCCGCAAGAAATTATTCAGGGAGTTCTGGTCCACTCGTCTATGCATGCGTCCTTGGCGTTATTATGCATTCTGGACGTGGCTTTGTTCTAGACACGGTCGCGTTGGGACACAAGATGTAGAGCTCTGCTAGAGCAGCTTTCAGCGGCCACGTCTGGTCGTGGTAACAGGTCGTCTGTCACCTCACCGGGCTATCGGCATGTACTACCGACTTTGCCACCATGAGAAACTATGAAGAAGTGTTTGTTTTTTACACTGCGATGTTGGCGGGAGACCATACCGCCTGGAAAATTTCCGAAACCCGCCGCAAGAGCTTCGTGTGCTGAAAGACATGACTTGTATAGGGCCCTTTCAAATGACGAATGAAAGGCTGATCAAGCTACAAACGCCAGAGATTAAGGAAGTACTGGTTTGCGCGGGCGGGCAGGAGGTGAAAGAGCGTTTTTGCGCCGTCAATGACCCTGTGCAGCAAGATATCACACTCGAAGTGCACTGGGTTCCATTCTTCGTTACCGAAGAAGCACTGAAGAGGACGTTCGACCACTATGGAGAAGTGAAAGAAGTACGACAGGATCGGAAGGTGAGATGTTTACAGCAAGCCGAGTCCACCACGCGTATTGCGCGCACGACGCTCCGAGAGGACTTAGCACCAGACGCTCTGCGCCATTTGTTTTTCTTCAAGATCTTTGGTGGCTCAGTGCTCGTCCTCGTTCCCAGGAGAGCTCCAATTCGCCTTCGTTGACGACGCAAAGGACATATTTGACGAGACTGCAGAGTGCCAAGATGGGCTCAGTGCCATGAATACGGCCATGAAGCACAAGATTGCATGCATACATAAGCAAAAGGTGCATGAATCAGGCAACCTGACGACGAAGGTCTCGAATTGATAGACTATGAGGCAACGGAAATGCTGCCTGTGTCCTTTGAAACGCAGTTTGAACGGCTGGCAAGTGACACGAAAAAGGTGGCAACGCTATCCGAGTCGACAGAGGACGACGCAACTGGAATAAAGCAGATACAAACAAGTATGAGTGAAGGAAAGATGACACGCACTCGAAGGAGCGGATCATGCAAGTGACTCGTTGATTGTGGAGACGGACGCGCTGCAAGAGACGCCATATGAGACGCCGGATGAGACAACCCGTGAGGAGAATGGTGAAGTGATGCTCCAGATGAGCAGACGCCGACGGACAACGTTCAACGCCTAGAGCCACAGTGAACAGCGGTCCGGTGGACCCTGGCCTAGAAAGAAAAGTACACACAGCGCAGAGGTAAGCGTCACTCACCCGAGGACGGCAGGTGGCGCAGTGACCAACGCGAATGGCGTCGCAGGTGCCCGTTCAAGCTGTCGTGCCGACTAGGAAGCTCGGTTTGTGAAAGTTTATTATTGATGGTGGTGGTGAAAAACATTTTTTTTTCAGAAAAGGGAGAGTTCGCACGCCGAAAATGACCCTTTACATAGGGGGAGTCCTTAGTCTGGGACGCTACTCGACAAGGCCGGTATCCGCGCGCGTTGGACTAGAGCCATCTAAAACTCCAGCGCCGAGAAATTGAGTAGGGCTGCCTCTCATGCATCTCTAGCGGGGTAAGAGTTAGGGGGAAGCGAAGGGTTCATCTGACATGCCCACACCATGTGAAAGTTATCGGAGACTTCCCCACAGTGAGGAAATCACCCATCAACTTTCGGGTAAGAATATTGCACTATTGCAGGACAACACAGGGTGTTGGTCTGCAGCCGCCTACAGGTTCACTCATCGGCCTTACTCAGCCCTTTAGCAGGGACTGAGAAAAGCTGATGACGTTCGCAGCAGTGTCCCAGAATTTCCCTGAACCGCAGCAGCGGCGTTCAAGTATCTCAACCGGAAGAGTCTGGTTGAAGTGCCCGGTGGGGTAAGCGCACGGGCGGCCGCGGCCGCAGCCTCTTTACCTTTGATAGCTTTGACACTTTTGACATACATACATACATACATACATACATACATACATACATACATACATACATACATACATACATACATACATACATACATACATACATACATACATACATACATACATACATACATACATACATACATACATACATACATACATACATACATACATACATACATACATACATACATACATACATACATACATACATACATACATACATACATACATACATACATACATACATACATACATACATACATACATACATACATACATACATACATACATACATACATACATACATACATACATACATACATACATACATACATACATACATACATACATACATACATACATACATACATACATACATACATACATACATACATACATACATACATACATACATACATACATGTGTCCCACATAACTTGGGCCAAGGATTTAGAAATGAAAGGCGCGCAGGCAGCGAATTGAACCGAACGCATGTTATTCGATATAGCCTATAGTAACTCAGAAATTTTTTTCGTTATCCCTATAACTAAATAATTAAATTAAGTTGAATTGCCTAATTTTTTTAATTATTGGCTGAGGTCCCAGAGTATGATAGGCAGATTTGTAAGGCACCTTCAGAAACTACAGATTGAGTTGTTTCCTTTTGATGCGTCTCACGTAGCCCCTTTTACGGTTTGCAAAGGAAGCCCGCGAAATATAAAAAAAATCCACGTGATGGAGTTTTTGCATGGCGGTATTGTGCTGCTTTCAAGCGTGCGTTCGGCGGAGAAGGTCGGCCGCATCGTGACTGGCGACGAGGAGGCGGCAGGGCGTTCTCTATCTGATCGGCAGCGCTCGGCCAGCAACATGCATTTTCACCTTCATCCTATGCGAGCCGACCTTGTTCACCGAACGCACGCTTGAGAGCAACACAATACCACTGCGCAAGCGCTCCGCCACCTGGCTTTTCTCGTATTTCGCGGTAATAATCACAGTATATATATATATATATATATATATATATATATATATAAACGAGAAGAAAGGGGGTTAACCACGGGGCTCGATTTTTATTAGTCATATCATAAGAAGCCAACAAACACCGACACCAAGGACAACATAGGGGAAATTATATATTGTGCTTAATAAATGAAATAAAGAAACGATAAATTAATGGAAATTAAAGTGGGTGAAAAAACAGCTTGCCGCAGGTGGGAACCGAACCCACAGCCTTCCCACCTGCGGGAGGCTGTTTTTTCATCCACTTTATTTTCCATTAATTTATCGTTTCTTTATTTCACTTATTAAGCACAAGTAAGTTCCCCTATGTTGTCCTTGGTGTCAGTGTTTGCTGGCGTCTTATGATATGACTATATATATATATATATATATATATATATATATATATATATATATATATATATATATATATATATATATATGTAATGGTTCACTTCATATGTACTTATGCTAAGCATAGTTGACTTAAACATGCTAGAAAAGGGGAATTGTTCGCTGCGTCATGTCCTTTGTATTACACAAAGAGGAAATAAACTAATATATGCATATATGGATATATTATATACATACATATATATATATATATATATATATATATGCATATATTTGCATAGTTGCATATATTTAGCCAGTATTTTTGTTAGGATTTGCCCGTCTAGACTACTTAAGCTCGTTGTGCCATAAGACCTTACAACGCGCAGTTCTGGCTATATATAATAGGTATGCCGTTGGCAAAACACAATTTCTTTTATCAAGAGCTTTGTGAAAACTTGCCTTAAGAGGAAGTTTTACATAGTTTACCTCGGTAATCAAAGACCGGATTTTGTGCAGTTTATTGCATGTAAAATAAAAACTGAACGTCTACTAACCAATTTTTTTATTTAGGTTCCCCCAGAATTGTTGAGAAATTCAAAATTTTCAAATATGTCGCCATAAGGTATGAAGTAAATCAGAAAAAAACGAAGTGTCTCGAGAGCCTAGGGAAAATTTGTTTTTGTTTTTTCAAGAATAATTGTTCGGAATTGGACATGCAAAATTGAAAGAAATATTATCTATCAACTAAGTCAACAATAAAACATGGTATTAGAGTCCTGTAATATTAAATTTAAAGTGGTCAACATTAATGTATTATATGCATATCTAAAACGCATAACTAATTTGTATGACATGCAAAACTTGTAATATTGTAGTAGTTTCATGTGAACTGTAAGTTATTTCATCAAATGTGTCCGCTTGAGATGCTCTTACAGGGTCAGCTTATAAGAATGAGATACCTTTCTGAAATGCAGTTACAAGTTGGTAAGCTTCGTGTAGCAATGTTTTTTAAACTTGACAGTTTTCGGACATTGTTGACTAACTTCCAGGCCCTAATTAAAAAAAATTCTACGGTCACTACAATTTAAAATTTTTGCCAAATGCAAAAAATTACAATCGTTTCAGCATTTGTATTGCAAAGCCACTACTGCGTTTTACGTGCAATTGAAGAGAAATATTGAAGACTCCCACAAGCTAAAGCTTCTACGCCCGCCTGATAAGGCATACTTGCTGGGATGGTCTTTTCCAACGGCTGTTTCAACATTGTTCCCGCAAATGAGCAGTCCCAACTGGTCTTTCGTCTATTCCTAATGACACGGCATCACAGACCGAAGTTCGACCTCAAAGAGTTCAGGCCTACGACGCTTCACGTAAATAACACAATTATAGATTACAGGTATAACAGCACGACTACTCAAAACAGGTAACAAAAAATACAATGCACACAGACAAGGACAAGTGGTGACCTCGTCTATGTTCATACCAACAAAAACGAACAAAAATCTAAAACATTCGGAACCTCAAATGTGACTTGAGCGTATTTTTAAGGCGAAATATACTGCACCATATTTTTCTTGTTTTCAGCAGACTCAGCATCACAGCAAAAGTGCAATTCTGTTCCGTGGAACGCTTATCTTCTTTAGTTTTGCTAATCTATCTAGGTGAGCTTCTTGTTGTTCACTATTTTATGGGGGGGGGGGGGGAGTTTACAGCGCTGTGTGACGAGACATGAACAATCACGTGGCCTAGCACCCTCCTTGTTGCTTTTCAGCACGTCGTTTGACAAACTTCAACGTTTGGCAGCAAGCTTATGTATGTGTGAATGGTGCTTGATTTCTCTGTTTGTGCATATTATAGAGCAATGCAGAGATTATGCAGCACTAACCAAAAGCGAGCGTTCTGCCAGGACGGGTTGCATCGAGAGGTTTATGGCAGGCCACGCCGGGCCCGAGCCTGATGTCGTCGGGCTTGAGCTGGGCTTAAAGCCTTCAAGCTCAGCCCTTTTCCGGGCGCGTGCGTTGATGGCCCTTGATCTGGCCTTGACGCGCACGCGTGCGTTCTGCATAAATTGGTATCATTCCGTGCGAGGCTCAAGCGAGAACGAGAAAATACTGAATCCTAATTTCACGGGAAAACGAGCAAAAAAGATGGTCTTCATTTGATTTTGACCGAAGTGTACTTGAAGAAGAGTCATAATTATTTTGGGTAATTCAAAGCCAATTTTCCTATTAAGCACTAGTAAACAATCAGGGTAAGAAGTGCACTTCACAAAATCTGGCTGTAACGGCTTTCGTGATTGCACTCTATTCTTCTGGTTCGAATCCCATTATTTTACCGCGGTTGAGCCACTTTATTGCTTTGTATTCATTGAACCACATTGACGGCTACTTCATGACTGCTGCTGTACGCATAACATTCTTCCGCCACAAGCGATTTCGCCGTGTTCATCGTGGGCTTTCAATTTATGCGCCTGAAGTTGGCTCAGTAGCGTGACCTGGCAGCCCATTTCCCCACCTTCGATATTTTCGCGCCCAAATGAGAATATGCGCGTTTGAACTTTCATCTGCTTTTCCATCTAATAAAATTTTAATCGTTTTCTACCTGCAAGAACTGTCTGAAAGTGCCTTTTCATATTGCAATAGCAATTAGGACACCAGGCGAACGGTCGGGCCACCACGGCCTAGCAGCCCCATTACTGACGCGCATGCGCAGTCCGGCCGTGTATGGTTAGAAAGTGAACACAGGGACGCGGAGTGTGCTTAGCTGCAATAGCGTCAAAGGCAATAATTCGCCCTCAGGCAGGCTATATGACGTGCTATATAGGAGCCCAGAGGCCTGAAAACATTGAAACGAGGGGATCGTCAGCAGATTAAACGATCAAGAAACCGATAGCCCATTTGTCCATCGGAAGTACAAAGAGAATACATTACAACACGTGCCAGGAAAGAATTCCTTCCAACCGTCGCGTAACACGTGTTTAATGGTTTCAGCCTTTCCGCTTATAGTGCAGTGAGCACCCCAAGGAACATGAAACAGTTTCCCGGCTTTCAGTATTTCACTAGCAATGAACCGTTGTTAGTGCTCAAGACTGTCTTTTATGCTGCTGGTAAGATCATTCTCCTAGAAGAACGCCCTCAAGTATCCTATATGCCCCTTGCCATAATCCTGCTGGCTCTTATAGAAACCCACTGATCATATAGAGTTCGGCGAAGGGAACAAAAGATTTTGCAGAGGGGATAAGGCACATCTTTCTACAACTTTTTAAGACTTGCTTCAGTTAAAATTTTAAGAGTCAGATGTACAAATACCGACAAGTCAAAGCGGCTACTTTAAGAATCCAGGCCCTGAGCTTGTGACTGGATGAGCCGATACTTAATTAATTAGAGAAAGCTACAGCGAAGCGATCCAGGCAGATTGTACGTAACAAAGGGATCATTCACCAACTCAAATACAAACTTGGTACGAACACATTGTCACTGAGGCCAAGCCGATGTCGCTAACGATGCGCAAAAAGTTCGTGCGGTTAGTAAACTAAACCTAAAGCTATAGCAGACGTCTCCTCTGCTACCTCTTATACCGCGAGGCAAGACCTATCCATTATCATTCTTAGGACTTCATTCTTCTTTCGCTGTTAACAAATCTCGATTGCCTTTTGAGTAACCAGTCGGACAATTTCATTTATCCTCATAAATTCTTTCTCCTAGATTTTATACTTTTAAATTTCTTCTGTTTTGAAAGTTTCCCAACACAGTGGATCGCAAAAAGGCAAACTGATTTCTATTCACTTGTCGTTCCCTTGGTGAAAACAAGCCCCTCTCTTGAAGCCTCGGCTGCAGCATGATTTAACATTCTTTTCAACCATTCTTAATCACTTGCTCACTTTCCAACGTGTTTCTTAATAAAGTATTCGCCCATGTTGCGCGATTCTTGTCCATTCGCACTTGGCGAGTCTGGGACATAGTCCGAGATCAGCACCGCAACTATCATCATCTATCTGGGCACGTTCGCACGTGTGGTCAGCTCGCAGCTGGCCGCGCGAGTCGAAGAAGACGTGTTTGCCCTGGGAAGCAAGCAAGCAAGCAAGGTCAGCGTCTTGCCAAGATCCGAAAAGCATTGGTGAGTGCGTGCTAATGACTCATTGCCTTGGCTCTATGTTGGCTCATTCGTGCTCGTCTTCGATACGCCGCTTCTTCCTCCCGTCGAGCGCCTACGGTATCGGCCGCGGTGTTACGCCAGTTTGGTTGCACGTTAGAGTAGGCCTAGCGTCGTCTTCGGTTCGTGCCGCTTGTGGGACTTTGCGACAGTTTTCGCGGGCATCTCGTAGATAACATCACCATCTGAAAAGTTTTTGTCGCTTTAAAACCTCAACACACTTTTCGAATATAGACTACAACGGGGGTTACCAAACTCAGTTCTGCGAAATGAAGTGGTTCCGCTGAAGACCTATCAGGGTTCCTCGAGCGACCAACACGAATCCGAGTCCATCCACCCCCTTGGGTAAAAAACAATTAAATTATGGAGTTTTACGTGCCAAAACCTCTTTCTGATTATTAGGCACGCCGCAGAGGAGGAAGGTTTGGGTACGGACCAGTTGCTATTCCATGGTATCCATCGTCACCTACAGCGCATACACAGACGAGAGACAAAAAGGACGACGAAGACACGCGCTTGTCTTCGTCGTCCTTTTTGTCGCTTGTCTATGTATGCGCTGTAAGTGATGGCTGATACCATGAAGTGGAGGACTCCGAAAATTCCGACCAGCTGTGGTTCATAACCATGCATCTAAAGCTAAGTACACGGGTGTTTTCGCATTTCACCCCCATGGTAATGTGGCCGCCGTGGCCGGAACTCAATCCTGCGACCTTGTGCTCCGTAGCCCAACACCATAGCCACTGGGCAACCACGGCGGGTACCCTCTTGGGTAGACTATTACCCTGTGTAAATTATTCAATAATTTCTGCCTTTTACGCCTCATTTTAAAACCTCATTTCATCGCAGCATTCATCGCGAGGCCGTGAATAAGCACATAGATGTTTTGTAGAGGAGGAAATGGGGGAGGGGCGAATATTCCGCGCTACTCTGGGAAAGCAGTTGAAATTGACCAAGTGCAGAAAATTCAGGAACCCCTGCTCTAGAGCAAGTCTTTCGTTTGATGTATCGGAATCCCTGCACTTTGTGGGCGTCGTTTCAATTTGCAAGATTTGTCACCGCTTCCGTACACACGAGAAACACTTCGGGCAAAATGGCGAGGAGCATCACTTAGCCGGGAGTTGGGGACGACGGGGGATCGGGGATTTTTTGAAGGCAGTCGGTTTAGTCTGCGACAGGTAGAGTGAGACGGCTTCGTGCATTGTTCGTTTACGTGGTGTGCATGCTGCCAATTTTGCAGGCCCAGAACTGACGGCACCAGCCCAGCGGACTCGCGGATAACTCGTAGGCACTTGTGGACTCCTTATATACGTTTCGGCTGCTTACTGGATCGTACGCTTTAAGTTCAGAACAGGTATTCATGACTTTGAGGCGTGTGCTACTTCAGCGCCCCTTACGAGTCGTGCAGAAAATGTGCCCTATACGACGCCTTATGTGGACACTAAATAATGACCAGTCCACGAGAATGCTGACTATAAGGGTCATTTTAGGTTTTGCTGCTTTGTTCAACACATGTGCCAACCATCTATTACCCTTTCTCATCTCCAATGCAAGCCAACACACACTCTCCGTGGTTGCTTAGTTGACTTGGCGTTGCGCTTCTGAGTACGAAGCAGCGGGATGAAGTCCCAGTCGCGAGGGTCACTTTTCGATGCGGGCGTAATCCAAAAATGCCTTTTTACTGTGCATTATACGCACGTTAGAGATGCCCAGGTCGCCCAAACTAATTCAGAGGGATCCCACTACGACGTGCATCATAGTCAGGTGTTTTTGGCCCGCAAAACCGAGAAATCTTGTTAAGCCAACACAGATACGAACACGAATGAAAATTTCTGGCATGGGATTTGTTCAAAAGTAGTGCCATCTTACGAGCTCTTATGATTGCCTTGTCGAATGCAAATTACGTCGTATACATGAAGCAGCGGCTTACGCTTACCTCACGTGGCCTGTGATCATTTCCCTTTTGTCCAGTTGGTCGATTTGCTTGCTCGGCGGCACTAGTTCCTCGTGGCCAGTGTCCTCCTGGCCCTGCTGGTGCCGATCATCGCGCTTGCCGTGCTGTATGTTCGTTGCCAGCTGCCGTCTGTGAACGAGCAGCCAGAAACCGAGGAACAGCCGGCGTCACGAGTCAAGTGGACCCTCTGCTTCTGCGAGCTCCTCGCGTTCTTGACGTAAGCTCCACACGGCGGCGTCCCTGACGGCCAGCAACAATTTCGATTGTTTAAGGTTTTCGAGCCGACTTCGAACGTTAGCCAAAATCAGCCTTCGATTATCGAATCGAGCAGCGAATAGGGGCGTTAAAATTACTTACACTGCAGGAAACGCTGTGGTCTGACGAGAGACCAAGTGAGGTGGCCAGAAAGAAGATGGGAAAGATTTGGCGTTTGATGTGGCCGAGACGACAATTACGGTTACAGCTGTTGGCTTGCACTGTAGACACAAGCATCTTAGCAGGACCAACTCGCTCCTGGTGAGGCGCACTAAGTCGACCTGTTTCACTTTGTTATTTCTTTCCGTGGCCTCCGCGACACACGCATGGATATTGCCACTCTTGGAGCGTGTGCGCTGCCGCAACGCAACGTGAATGACCGAGTGGCGACGTTCCGCGATGATGCAGCGGTGAGTGCGCCCACCTTCAAATCTGCGCAGGCGCACGACTTTTAATGCCATTGATAATGGAGTAAAAGTAATTTGCTTTTAAATGCGTGAGCATTGCTACGCTTATCCAAGGAGAAAAACTGCGCCCGTCCCGCAAGATCGTCACTTTCACGAAAGGGCCCGCATCATTTCGCCTGCGTGCTACCTCTCGCTTCAAAGTGAACTAAGCGGCGAGAACACAGCGCTCGCGAAGCTATCAGTACTCGGCGCTCGCAGTACACATCGCACGTCGCTTTGAAGATAAGGCCTGCGCGGCCGCACCAGGTGCAGCTGCCGCCGGAGTGCGGTTGATCACGGTTTCTGACGGTTCTACGATGATGGATAATGCGTTAAGGAGCGTTAACGGCTAACAATAATCGGAACATGATCAGCACAACTGGACTTGCCACCTGTAGTAGTTTGTTTGCGTCATCAATTCCCCTTGCGCCGTCGTTCGCAGCAGTGTTGCAGCGCTGGCGTTTGTGCTGACCGTATCAAGTTGATGACAGTGGGCTTCGTAGAGATGAGTTGCTGATGCATACTTGGACAACTCCCAGAGGACCTTTTGCGCATATGTTTTACTTCGCTCTATTGAGATGTTCAGCCTGATAGGGAGGAGGCTGCCTGACGTGTGCGTAAAGACGAGGCGATGACAGGAAGCTCACTTTCGAGCTATTAACTGCCGTAGCACTGAAGCTAAAACAGCAGGAAAAACTTCAGTAAAAGCACAAAGCTAACTTTCTGGATAAACTGGGGTCCTCATGAAGGAGACAAGTGCGCATCGTTGCACAAAACGGCGGTTCAGGGTGGTTGCTCGATATTCATACCAAACATTTTCGAATCGCACTGACAAACATAAATGGGCAGAATAGGAAAGAATCTCGAGGAGCGCTTCCATGTTTCCATATATGGGCGTTTAGAAACACTTTGCCCTGTTTTACTTTTGTGTTCTTTCCTGCTCTTTTTACGTTGCATATAAAATATATTCAAGGTGGCTATACGGGGACCGACAGGCGGCGCATTACTGATTTTTATTTGTGAAATATTATATAATAACAAGCAATACTTTGCAAGAACAGCACCATCTGTGACGATGAACAGTACAACTTAGGCTAACTAATTCCTTTAATTGTGTGGTCATGTAATGCTTACCGATTATATTGCATTATTCTGCCATGACCGTAGTAATTTCCGATTGTTCGTGTGGGTGTCTTCATTTTTTTTCCTGTTCATCTTCCATCAGCTTCATGGTCCTTGGCGCACTTCTAACCAAGGCTCACGCGTCCAAGGCGTTGGATAGTGCCCAGAAGCAGGGACGATACTTAGCCCGCACAATTATGGACGTCTTCCACAGACCCATAAACGTGAGTGTGCTCTGATGATAAAGTTTGGTAATCTTTCGAATAAAGACCAGCGCAGCCGAAGGGCCGCGGCGTACACCGGTCTGAAGACCCCACGAAATCATTCAAGTGGTAATAGCGACGGGCAGTGGCAGGGACCGAATCGACGGGAGCTTCCGACTCGCCTATATATATATATATATATATATATATATATATATATATATATATATATATATATATATATATATATATATATATATATATATATATATATATATATATATATATATATATATACGTGTGCGTGTGTGTGTGTGAGCGTGTGTTAAAACTGTTGTTTAAAAAGAGAGAGACATCCCGAGGATTTCAAGATCTCCTGGCGGGGGCCGCGTATTACCCGAATGGGAAAAAGACAAAGAAAAACAATTTCTCGCGAAGAAAATTTGTTATCGAAAGTTGATTACGGTCAATACGTACTAGAGACTCACTGGGTCATTCTGGTGAAATTACAGTACCTTTCTGCAATGCGCATAAGTTCCTAAGATGTTTGAATACATTTCAATAGAGTCCATCGGAAAGTCCCATAGGCTCTCTCTCTCGGCATAAAGCTAATTCTCGACGTTTCTGCCTGGGACCGACCTGTATGTATATATTGTACGAATTAATTACTGGCTAACGAAAAGAGCGCGAGCAAGTTGTGCTTTGTTACAGTAAGCTATAACCAAGCTAACAGTTATTTTATAATACTTGATAATTTTGATTACGTTTTAAAGTCAAAATCCGTCAATTTGCGCTGCTCACCACTTTTTTTTACGCTTCATGCCGAGCGCCACCACCGCACGCCTGCCTTTCACACCGCAATGGAAAGGGCTGCGAATCCCCCGTAAACAGCTTCGGTTTAAGAGGAGTTAACTCTTCCTACGGAGTGGCACAGTCACGGTGTTCTGCTGCTTACCACGAAATTGACGTTTCGATTGCTGAAACGTGCGCGAGCATAGCGACAGACGCTCACGTTCTGAAAGCGGTCGCGACCGGGCTTTGCATCCATATTGCGTGATTTCCTTAACAAATATATTTAAACTAAAAATACCCCATTTTTCTGTTTATGCCTTGCTTTGTCAACAAGTGCTAGAGCAACTTTCACATAGCGTGTGCTAATGTTTCTTGCACTTTGAAGGGTCATCACCGACGGATTCTCAGTTTCCTTTTCTCGCTGTTTGCCGGCTGTTATTGCATGCTTACTACCCTATGCATGCCGTTGTGATTTTGTGTCAGGTGAATTTGCTTTTGTATACGCGAGTGTGCATGCGTGTTATGAAGTGATTGTCTTCCTTTTCTTTGTTAATGGTGTGTTCATTTTTTGTCGTATGTATTATTGCTAACCGCCCTTTTACTAGCGTATTCGTGTTTCTTCAAATTTCAATTATTTGCTTCAACATTAGGTAATGACACTGTACTTTGAGGATTTACGTTGTTTATATATATATTTTCCGTAATGATTGCTGTGTATGCGTTTTAAGTATTGCCCCCCTTACGCTGTTCCCAACATAAGCCTCCTCTGTATGTTATTTAAAAAAATATTTCATTAAGAAAGCCGACTACACCGTTACTCGTAGCATTGGTGTTGTTTTCACACGTTAAACCTGAGAAAATAATGTTCTCGCTCAAAGCGGATGTTGAAGATATGGGCCAGTTTAGACCATTCAATAAAGGAGCGAAAGTTCGCCGGTGGATGCAGAGTAATTAAAAAGTCCAAATTGCCGTTAAACGTGATAGTACGTTCCGCAAAAGAAAGTGCCCTTCGCAGGTTCGCTATACCGAGAAATACCGTCTGTGTTGTAATGTCTCTGCTGTGGGCCTAACGGTGCAAGAATACATATTGTTTATTTTGTTTGTTTTATTTCTTTGTTTACATCGTGCAGTAGGACAACGTCCGGGCACTTGCATTCTTGACGTCCGTCTGGCGTATTTGCATAGCCACTCACGTAATGATCCTCAAAGTATCCAAATGTGTACATTTGAAGGTCAACAATGAATAAGCGAAGCTGTTCACTGCCAGCTGTGAGGCTCTTCGTCTCGTCCATACGACATTAGGTATGTAACAAGAAGGCTCTGGTGATCTGTTGTCGCACAAGTTCATGTGCTTTAACTTTTTATGCTACAGGCCGACTCAAGTTTTAATAAACACAGCGCGGTTAGTGGTAAAAAACTGCTTCTGTCTCATTTGAATAATATCTTTAGCTAATAAATTTCGTTAGGCCCTAGTTGAGTTTCGCGCTAGATCGATGTACGCTGCCATAACCAGCACGATCTTTCATTCGAACCTCTCATCACAATGTCCTTGCCGTTCTCTCTGCAGGACTTGGGCGTTATAGCCCAAGTCCTGGAGTTTTTATCGGCAGTGGATCACCGCCTTGACGGTAATTCTGCTCGTCTACAAGTATTCAGAGTGTGCTGGCTGATCTTGTAACTTTTGTACGGCGGAAGCACTTTATCGGATTTCGCACTTTAGCATCGGTATGAAAATTATGCAACCGATCACGACAATGGCATGCGCTCTCTATTAAAATTGATTAAAGAGGGGGGAACTCTGGCCCAGTTGGTCAGACATATTTTAAAGAGGAAAAACACCGCGACTTCAGACGGGAAGTGACGAAGGAGTGGACAGGAGGAGCGTCCTGTCCACTCCTTCGTCACATCCTGTCTGAAGTGCTGGTTCTTTCCCTCTTTAAAAATACTAAAATTGAGCAGTTGTGCTGTTGCTACAAATAGCAATGAACGCCGGGCCGATTTAAGACTTTAGCTATTGTCACGCGTTAACATCGGCTTGTCTTAACAGATTAAGCGTGTCTTTGTGTGAAAAGATGCAAGCGGTGCCTGGTTATTATCTCGTCCACGCCTGTATTCTTCTCCTTTTCCACAACACTCTTCACCTGTACACAACGCGTGCTGGACATTTGTACCCAACACTCATTTCACGCTCTGTTGAAAAGCATAGGTGACTCGTGTTTCTTTTAACATCGCAGACTGCTTTGAGAAGGCTGCTACTACAGCGGAAAGCGCCCCCACCTTCGACCCGCTGCTAAACTTTGCCTCTACAGCCATAAAACGTACGTACACTTCTCAAAGTGCTATGATCTTTCGCCATCTCTTCCTATTACAACAATTTGTTGCGTCAGATTGTCGCAATTTATATATATTCTACAACACTTCTATTCAACGTGCATTTTATTGAATTTTCATAGAACGTGGCCCTCATAGGCACTGTCGATAAAAGGCGCTTTTATTTGAGATTCTGGAACAGCGTATTGTTTGCGAAGTCCTAGCAGGATTAAGCATGCGCTAAACCAGCAACAAAGGAGCTGCCGTATGTCGTCGGGGCTCCGGGCTTTATAGGTTTATACTTTAGCATAAGATTAACTAAAGTTCTGTCTTCCATGCCAGTGCCCTCAAATGTGAATAATACGTACTATCGCAGCATGTTACACTATGCAAGCAGTAGATAACGCCGAAATAAAACTAACATAATGAAGCGTCTTAGAACCTGTGTCTATTGTCTACGAATTCTTAGGCAAAATTTATCACTTACTAAGCAAGAAGTGGCTGCAAACGCCAGTGTATGATTAAAACGATGAGCAAAACGAAAACAACGTAAAAGCGGGAGCCAACGTTTCGACAAGCGGACTTTTTTTTTCAAGGGGACATACGCTTTCCTCGCATATGTCGCCGACTGTGCCGAGGAAAGCATATGTCGCCTTAAAAAAAGTCCACTAGTTGAAACTTTGGCTGCCGTTTCAACTGGTTGTCGATTTGCTCGTCGTCTCGAATTGCCATCTTCCGCCTTCGGCATGTTTCCAGTGTATGATAAAGTTGTATGATCTTTTTGAACAAAACTATCGACTCTTATTTACTAGGACTCCGCACTGTCTTTGAGCCAAGCTCTTGAACGTAGGGGTGATCGCACCAAGCGTCATATTCTTCGTAAGCGTCAGTTTGGCACTCGCGTTTTCGTCAGGGCGAGCAGTGAACTGCAAATAGAGCAGTGTGTCGAACTAGAATTGAAAACGGGCCTGAACCGGAAATTTAGCGGGAACTGAACCTGAACAGGATCCGATATTCTAGAACGTGGCTGACCCTGAACCTGAACCGAAGAAAAGTAATGATTACCGGCTTGGAACAAAACGGTTCAAGCACACAGAATGCAAACGGTTGTTAAATACAAACGCGATTCTTCGAATGAAACACTTTTCAATCGTCGCACATCACGACATCGTTACGGCTCATGAGTTGCGTTATGATGCGAGGCGATAGGTGATAAGCATGGGGGATAGGTGATAGGCATGTGGTGATAACTATATGGCCACCTGGGCAGGTACGCTTTAACGTCTGAACTCGACCATGCCAGTTGCGTTCTGCAGCCGATATGTTCTTTCAGGGACACCGCTGAAGTACCGTCTCTATCGAAACGCCCTCTTCGGCCGTGAGGCCAGCTTCCAACTATCACTAGATAAACATAAACACGCATACACCTGGACAAACAGAGCAAACAAGTCGGTGACCAAGAGAAGAGAGAAATAGGAAATCCAGCTAGTTCATTAGTTTTTTGTAAGAAAGGCACTGCGGTCGGTAATGAATGCCGTCACCTTCTCGGTGCTTGGTGACAACCACTGTCAGTGGCACAGGAAACGTGCTTTTGTTGCGTGCCATGGTTCAACGACCGTTTCGCGTCCCCAAGCAGAGTAAAACGCGCTCTTCGATCTCCAGAAAATCAATGCCGGGGTACAATGCGCGTGATTTTATCAATTTTGTCCGCGTTCAGCCTGCGCATGGTTCTGCGCCACGCGCAACAGAGTAAGGAAGATCACCGTCGTATTTAGCGCAAACTGTCCTTGCCTTGCATTTCGTAGAATCAATGTTCTGACTTGCTTTTAGATGAAAAAGAAATGATGTTCAAACACCCTTGTAAACTTCGCCTGTTTTTCCCCGTACTCGGTATAGATTGCAATTTAAAGAAACGCGGAAAAGGAGAACGACACGTCGAGACACAGCAGCGCGAACCGCACGCTCTGAAAGGTTGCGATTACACTGCCTAAGATGACTGTGTTTAATGTGCATGGCTGCTGTAGCTGTTTAAAATTAAACTTTATTTGACGTTCAAGCAAACAGAGCACTTGCTCTGTCTTCCATGTGCCAGGTAGTCCATTTCTTCCACCTCCGCTGAAAGGCTGTGCCTGCGACACGCGTGGAAGTACATAGCACTGGGCAGCATGTCGACACAGGACAGAAATGAAGTTTTGGGTGTCGAACAGGCTCGCGAACCGTTATGAATTCTTCATTTCTACAAACAGGAACTGAACCGGAATTAAATCGGAGCGCACTCAACCAGAATCAAACCAGCACGTTTTTTTTTTCATTTGACATCCTGGAACAGAGACGGTCTTTAACTACTCTGGAACGCTATACCTGCCTTGACTTCCAAAGTGCAGGAATGCGGGAACGCACGAGTGGGTATCTCGAAGGCCAAGGGTCCACAACAGAGTTCAGTGCCGCGAGATACATTAAAGACAAATGTAGCGCTAATTGTTGTGTGTGCGGCACGCATAGCTGTTCGTTCTGCACAGAACTGATTTAGGTAAACTTCGCTTGTGTTGTTTGAACGGACCTTGTGAATTCTTATCTACGTGTCAGCTACGCTCATATTAAATAGATTTTATTGTCTAACCCTACGGGATATGGCACACATATGGTTTGGATATGGTACACTGTATTGTTTCTTCCTGCATAACCAACATGGGTCACGAAGAGCTTTAGTGATATTTAAAAATAGACGTTTTGGACTAAGAGGACGGCTTTTATACCACGTCGTCATTGGCAGCCAACAGTGCGTGACGGGTGATACTCGGTAATTAGTTGATGCTTAACAAAAGTTAAAAATTAACTTTTAAGCTATTAGTTTCAGCGGGCTCATTGCAACTGGGGAAGTTAAAGCGAGCTGTCAGTACAAGCCTTACCGATGGAAAACTGGGATTACCCACGGAACTGTGGGAAGACAAATTTATGCTATCAGAGCAAGCGAAACCGAGACTGCGGGAGCTGCAGCGAGCGCAAGGCCACGCCCCACGAGGCGACGTTCTGCTTACGTCACCCAAAAGCGGGCAGCCGACGCGCAATTTTCTTCCATGCAATAGACCGTTCCCACCGACTAGTCTGCGCCAGCGCCGGTTCTTCGAAAGTGGCACTGCCACCATCTTGGTTGTAGTAAACTAGTCAACCACACCACCGCAGTCCTGGCTCGTTGAGCACTGCGCATGAGCTTCCCAGACATCTCTGCGACTTCACCACCAAGAAAAATTCCTGATAAGACTACTTTAAGAAATAGTATCGGCTGCTCATTGCAGCATGCGAGGCCAACGGTCAAAAGTGCCTGCTGGTCTTTCATTTCGGTTGTTACCCGCTGATTACCCGCTGAGTATCGTATTTATTTGAGCTATTTATGTAGTACATGCTGGTGTACGTGGTCGTTTTGCGTTACTGTTTTTGTACACGAGCATCACGGTGACTCCAACGTTATGTTTGCTTAGCGATGGACATAATAGGATTTGTGTACTTGTTGGAGACAGGCTGAAATGCGGAGAAACTTTCGTACCCAAATGATGCTTACCTGCGTGGGTTCCGCGCACGACTTGCAGACTTCGGTAAAAGCGATACCTATAAGTTCTTAGGTAAGCTGTAGGCGGCGCTTTTATTTGCATTCAAGCGAATGATACGGTTGCTGTTTCGAAAACTCCGACAGCGTCCCATCTTTCGCGGACGCGAATACGCGCCGCTCTCCATTATGAGCATCCGTGGTGTTCTTTCACCCCCGATTCGTAACGGTCGATATAGCCGCATGTAAGGACCAGGAACCAGCAGGTGCCGCGCTAGTGTTCGAGTCGCAAGTCCCTTTCCAAAGCACTTGATGTGGTGGCAGATCAGTTTTTAAAACTACCTTCTAAAGCACTGCATTATCGTTGCAGTTCATTTAGGCAATGGCTACATTTTAAAATGGCCAATGTTTTCCCTGTGATTACTTTTAATTGCTTTGGATTGACTTTTTCATTATAATTTTTGTGCTGTTCGCGTGCTATTTCTTCGCAGGCTCAATAAAGTTATTTGAATGAATGAACGAATTAATTAATTTTTGCACTGACATTCCTTGTTAGCTGGTTCTTTAATCTCACTTGTTTTTTATGGTCTTTCGTGACTGCTAGCTTACTAAGATTTTTTTTTTCATGATGTAGTTTTCCCTGTGTACTTTTTTGCGCCATCCGACCCATAACACACATCCTTGTGGCCTTTGGGGATGTTCGCATAATAAAATATAATGAAAATGAGAATGACTATACAGTCAAGCTTATGTCAGCCATAGTAAACTATAGTTACTGTAATCAGATTAGCAGAACAGCGAGACACCGGGAAGAATAAATACTGATCGCGTATTAGTATTATGCAGTGAAGGCGTTTAACGTTTTCGATACATGCAGCCGGTTTATTAGCCTGCCTCTTGTGTGGACTATGGGGCGCAGATTGACTGATATACTACAGAAACGCAGCAGGCGGAACCCTCCCATCCTAATATTGCTCCACACAAACAAAAAATTGCCAAAAATTGTTCGGAAAGAGAACGCACAGGAACTACGGGCGGATGGAGCGGCCATAGGAATACAAGTACCGGCATGCACCGCGGCAGCGGTGGCGCCGTAAGATTGACCGGTGGGATCGGTCTATTACCTGTCTGAGTAGGTCTATAACTGTTACCAAATATGTTCATTCATGTATATTAACGACGTTGAGGGGCAACAGGCATCAGCTGCACACAGACGCTTCTTACGCGTCCTTTCAAGAAGTGTATGAACAGCTGAAACAACTGAACATCTATATAAGGGCCAGACTTATCTGAAGAACTAACACAATGGCAAATATCAGTGTCACTTCTCCGGTTCATAAACAGTTTTGCCAATTTTCTTAAGGGCGTCAATAAGCTTTTTATCGCGAATGACTGAAACATTCTTAATTGCGATTTTGTATTACGCAAATATCACTCACGGTCATTCTCCATTCTAAGTCCTCCGGTCATTCTCGAGGGCAAGCTTGTTTAGTTGGCTGCACTCTGACGAGAGAGCTTCGTATGGCGGTTTTAGTTTACTGCTTTATTTTTCGAGCTGCATGCACTGTGCTGACGTTTCGTCGAACGTCGTATTGAAGAATTCAAGGCTGGTCTTCGTGTCTCTAATTTCTTTACGAAGTTCCCTTTCCAGTGCGGTACGCATATGATGCAGGAGCTGCCAGTGTACATCGAAAGGTGTCTGGATAGCGCAACTAAACGCACACAAGAAAAAAACGAAGCCTAACACGAGCTCTGCAAGACAAGCGAAGTAGCGCTTGTCTTCGTCTTCGTTTCTTTTTTTGTGTGTGTGCTTGTTTTGTTGCGCTATCCAGATACCTTTCAATGATGGCCGACCAACAAGCCAATATCGCCACCCTCGTAGAATTTATTGCCAGTGTACAGTAAACGATCAATTTTTCCGACACCTGACTTTTGGGACATGCCCAATAATTCGGACGGCTTCGCAGCACCACCACGTAGCACGTAGAGTAAATGTATGTTAACATCTGAAATTTCGGACGCAAGAACCTTTCACTGTCCGACTTTCCGCAGTTCTTGCCGTGACTGCTGGTCCGAAACGGCATTAATCAAAATCACCACCACCGCCATTTTGATTATCTCGCCGCCTCGAACCGAGGCTCTCGCACGCAAATACGCTGACAACCGTAGCCACCACCGCGGCAACGCTACGCCTAACTGCTTCGACGCTCGCTGTTAAGCTTGATGTCGTTTGGTGCGTGTTTTTCATTGAAAGAATTCGCCGCTGCCAGCGATGGCACCGACCCCGCCTTTGTGATCCTCACGATTAGCTTCAAAGCTCGGAAAGCACGACGCATTGCATAATGTGGTTTCTGAAGGTCCTCTTCGCCTCAGTACGGTAATGTTACACACTGAAGCTTGAATGAAGTATTGGTGTGAAGCATAACGAGCATGGCAAGGGGCAATTGACTGGTCAATTGTCAATTCCGTAAATATACACGCGTGCACCCACCGTCTCCTGTCACCTTCGGAGCTTTTGCGCAAGTGCTTGTGGCGATCTGGGCCCTGAGGAGCAGTAAACGACATGCATTTATGTTTTTTTTTTGGACTGCCCGATTTTTCGGACGTACTGTACAGCTGACCAAGAGGACGCTTCAAATGTTCCATGGGGCGAACGCGCTGCCTAAGGAGGAGGAGAAGAGAAAGGACAGATGCACTGAGGAATTAATCGTAAATGAAGTGTGCCGCCGCTTCTCTGAAAGGAGCTTGAGCTCAAAAAACAGTGTTGCCTGATGCCGAGATGCCGGCGTCCCTCATCCAAACAAAAATCTATCCAAACTTTTTAAAGCAGTGAAACGTAACAGTGAGGAGTTCTGCATGGTCTGAGACATGTCAGGACACTTGATCTTAACTTTCCAGCTGCAGAGGGATAATCGCACTTGTGGCAAAGTTCGGTCCTCATACCAATGAGCTTGCTGTCCGTTGATAGAACTGGTTCGTATTCAAAAATATTTGCTTCTATAAGCATCTCTTTTTATTCCTATCGCAATGTGCTTTGCCACTGTTTCTAAGGTATATTATTTGCTCTGAATTTTACTAACGCCTCCCTCCTGTTTTCTTCTTTAATAAAACGAACACTATCCTTCACTATTGAATCTGGTTTGTCTTTTTTCTAATCTCTTACATGCTTACATGTTACCTGCAAAAGTCAAGGAATTTGTAAATGTAAGCTTAGTAGACACCCTGGTAATCGTATTGCTAGTTTTTGGGAAGCCAAATTGTGCCGAATGATTCAAAAAGTACTTTTCAGAGAACGACTTCATAAGCATTGATACATGTTTTGCCTCTATGTGCGCTAAAGCTGACAAAACCGAGAATGGTCTATGATTTCCACACACGCGCATTCTTGCATTTAGTGCACTTGTCGGACAACAGAGACTGAGTCCCTCTGGTATTTCACCAGTTTGAAAAATTCCATTTAAAACTGTTAAGACATTTTTCAGCACCTTGAAGTTACTGTTATTACATTGAAGGTATTACAAGACGTATAAATGTTTAGCTCATTAGTTGTAAAATATGATAACATTGCGAATTTCTTACTGTTAATTTTGTCGGCTTTATTTGCAACATACTTATTTTCTGAGCGTCCATTATTCGCACTGTTCCTTTGCTGTTTTTGATGAGATGCAGTTCTTACTATGTTTTCTTCGAAATTAACGCTTTGTTGAAGCACCTGTTTTGTATGATCGATGCGGCATACTGATTTCTCTTCCTCATTTTATGCAACCCATATTATGCATATTATATTTTTATAACTAATTACATTCATGCTAGACCTTATGGATTGGTTGAACGTATCATAGCTAAAGTATTGCGAGGGTGACGCACTTGAACTAGAAATTATGAAAAGAGGGAATATTCGGTTCCAAAGGGTTCGTGTCTAACTGTAGAAAAAACATCACGTGCAGTCTTCGGTCAAAAGCTTCGAGGTCACAGCGCACGTGAACACGTCGACTTCCTGCTCTGTGGAGACTCTTTCTTTCCCATTCTAAGAATGCCGAGGTCATTGAAGGGCGTGTGGGGGAGGGAACACTGTTTGCCACCATGCCCGCGCTTCCAAGCGCCAAAATTACTTAAGAAGCTGCACCGTCCTCCGCTAGGTCAACACTCACGCAGTGTTTGGAAAGGGAAAATACTGTACTTGCCGTTATGCCTTCTGTGGATCTAGAATAGCAGAGCGAAAATTTGTGACTACAGTATGAGGTCACATGAAGCACAGTGGCGTCAGTATAAAGCTTTATGAGGTCTTCATGACAATCACTGCAGATCTGGTAAAGATCAGCGAGCTCATCGAGATCATCGAGCGAGCCGACAGCAGTGAACCCGTCAAGCTAGTCGGCGAGAACATCGACAAGACCTTGGCTTATCTCAACCACACGCCCACGGCTTGCGCCGGCGCCTGCCTGCCGTGGCACGAGGCCTTGGTCCAGAATATGACCGTTAGTCTGACTGAATTTCGGCGCAACAACCAGGTGTGTGTAGAGCTCATGCCTTCTACTTGCATACCATAGATTTAAGAAATAGGGCCAGACCACAGTGGCTGCTTTCTTTTTTATCATACGGGGTGTCCCCAAGATTTGTTTCTGATTCGTAAAACTTGTGAAAATCAAATTTTAAAAGCAGCAATTCCATAGCACACCCTTTTGTTGAAATTATGGGATTCCGATTATCGTTTTTGGCATTCCCTTCAGCGTTTCTTACGTTTCTTTCACCCTTAGAACGCTGGCGATTCCTTTACATGCTAGTTTATTTCAACTAAGATTTAGTTTAGTACCTCTTTCTATTTACCTGTATCACTTTCCATGTACCCTCAGGGCCATGTGACATTTTAGATAGGAGTGCTAGTACAAGACTTCACAATAAAAAGATAAACAGAACTGAGTGAATCCCATTCTTCAACCACACAATTGCTCCTAGCTATAAGATGTTTACTAAGGCTTCGCGACAATGTTTATGCAGGAACATGGTTCCAATCAAGATCGTTTCATCTGTACGGTATAAAACACACTGGAAAAATATTTATTGCATGATGTACGGACTCATGTACAAAGTTGAAGAATGTGTAAAACTAGGAAGCAACAATACAAAATTCCGAAAAGAATAATAACAGCGAGTTAGAGAAAATGTCGAGATCGTGAAAATAAGCGTGAAAATGGCTTGGTATTCTGTGAATGGTGGAGTATTAGTGATTAGAGGCGATCAGATGGGAAGGCCTATGTTTTCTGGTGATCTCGCTCATTCCAACTAACCAGCAGGGGGAGATTGAACTTGACAGCTGAAGCCCGAATAGTCTATGGCTGACACTAAAGGCGAGGACGGTGGGTAGAACTAACGGACTCCTAGGCTTGGGACCCGGACTCCCAAGCAGCTCTTCTTCCCTTTAATAAAGTTTTTCCTCCTGCTTGTGCGCTATACAAGGAATGATACACCTGAGGAGTTCGGAACAGGTGAGGATACTGTGAAGGAGCTGCAATAGAAAAAAAAAGGTCAGCGCAATTACGTCGGCAGTGAATTACGAGCAATGAGAATAATCCAACAGTGCTAGAACAATGTCCAGAGTCTGCGGTAGCAAAGTGGTAAAGATATGTGCTTAGAAAATATTACGGGACCCGACCTATGTCACTGGGGGATACATAAATGCTATTCTAGACAACCGACATGTATTCGAGTTGAGGAAGGCAAGTTTGTGGAATCATTTGTGCCAGGAAGCCATCAAGACTAACAATATTTAAGTGAACGGAAAGTTAAATTTTTTGTGTGTTTTCTTTTTGGCCGATCGCCAGGCAACCAGTGCTCAACATGGCGTGCCCCAACGGGCCGCTGCAGTTTCACCACAGCAAGCTGGACGATGACTGTGGCGGCCTTCGCGTTCATCTTCCCGATGTTCGTGATCGTCTCGACGGTGGCCATGTCCACGGGCACGGCTGCAGACCGCAGGTTGTGCGTGCCTGCGCAGGACCTCGGCACGCCTGGTTCGCTCTCCTTCGTCGAGTTTGTGGCAAGCAGGCTCGGGAACAAGGTGGGCTTGGCCGACGGCCGTCAAGCATTCTTTTGCCCGTTTAATCAACCAATTCATGAATCAGTGTCATATTTTTTACCTATAGTACATACACACCACACGTGGTTTATGCTGCAGCACCCGCCGTGGTTGCTAAGTGGCTATGGTGTTGGACTGCTGAGCACGAGGTCGCGGGATCGAATCCCGGCCACGACGGCCGCATTCCGATGGGGCCGATAGCACCCGTATAACTAGATTTAGGTGCACGTTAAAGGACCCCAGGTGGTCGAAATTTCCGGAGACCTCCGCTACGGCGTGCCTCGGAATGAGAAAGTGGTTCTGGCACGTAAAACCCATAATTCTTTTCTATTGGTCGGCTGTCGCGCGGTATATTTTTGAATCTTCGCGAATTTTAATGGAAGGCTGCAAAAAATGAAGCAGGCAGGTATTTTGCATAGATGAAATATTTCGATGCTTCTGAACAAGCACTACATCTTTTGTATTGAAGATTTTCGCTAGACTTACTATTTAAAAAGTTAATTAAGCAATCTTTGTTCAGTTCACAGCTTGACGGATTTGTGTGATCATGACGCGCGCCATGTGGCTCAAAACAATAATGTGCCAATTTGACATGTGTACGCTTGTGTTTATGTTTTTCATACTTGGCTCGAGTTAGCTGAAACACCTTGTATGGTGACGAGACACTCAGCGAAGCTTGTCACAAGGAAGCGACAAAGGGAAGACCATCATATCTCGCAATATATGACACACAAATCGGTACGATAACTTGAATGGTAGAGCTGGGCTTCAAGTTCATATGGTGTATATCGAGTTCATGGTCTC
This sequence comes from Dermacentor variabilis, assembly GCF_050947875.1. Taxonomy (NCBI): domain Eukaryota; kingdom Metazoa; phylum Arthropoda; class Arachnida; order Ixodida; family Ixodidae; genus Dermacentor; species Dermacentor variabilis. The sequence goes on along the minus strand of NC_134575.1, from coordinate 42,877,785 downwards.
GTGGCATTAGATAGTTATTGCAAGCAACAGCACGAATAAAAACGCAAACGTGTACAAAATATGATAAGAGAGATGCGAAAACATCAGAGTTTGGTTGTATGGTTTTATTCGCAAGAAGTTAATCTTATATACCAAGAAATGTTGAAACAAAACTAGATGTGAGCCCACGAACTGACGTGGAAGAACTACGTTTTCGAGACAAAGAACCGTTACTAGCGCACTGTGGAACGTTTTTTTTTATCCTCTCTTTTACTGTTTCTCTAATCTATGTAGTTTTATTCTCTTTGAACGAGAAGGAGGGAATTCAGGGACCTGACTTTTGTTAGCCACTACCATAGGAAGCAAACAGATAATGGAGACAAGGAAAGCAAAAAGGAAATCTTTTGTAACATTTAATTGAACTGTAAAAATAAGATAAAGGAAAATGATACGAATAAACAACTTGCTGGTGTTGGGCACCAAGTGGTGGGTGGCAACTTAATCATTGCTTCTCAAGAAAACACCACTGAAGAACCGGGTGACATTCACACATGTTGGTTGTATGGGTTTATTGAGAGGAAGGTAATCAGCGTATAGGATCACAAGGTGGTTTTAGTCTGAAAGCTATGGATGCGCGATTTCTAGGAAGTGTCACACAGTTTAACGCACCTAGCATGCCGTATATGTATTGGTCGACAGATGCACCTTATCCGTCCCCTCAAGTTGTAGTATGAATACTTCCTCAATTTATCTCACCGTGAGCTCGGGTTATCTACATGCAATAATTGGCACTTGCCATTCGTGCTGACATACATACATCCAGTTTGAAGTTTCCCACAGTGGTAGAAAAAGAGCTGGCTTTGTAGCCGATGGTTTCACTGAGGGACTGTGTTCGTCCTTGATGAACATCCCTTCGTGTAACCGCAGCTACGGACACCTGTTCAAGTTTACCCGCGTCACCTTAACCGATTTCTCGCTCTATAACACTTAACGCAATTAAAGTGTTAATCAGTTAGTCGCAAATTGGATTGTATGGGCAGCCCTAGAAACAAGCTTTGTGGAGATCGCCAGAAGCAATGTGCGACGAGCAGATCTTGTCAGAAAGACTTTTTACTCACTTTGCGCGCAAGCTTGGGCCCAACAGTGGTCCAACATGTGCATTCTCAAACCAAACCACTGTACCCTAATAATTACGGCGAGCTTCACGGGCACTGTGCCTTTCTATTTTCCTTCCAAGGAGGCAGACCATGGCTCTGCGGCTTTACACAAGGACGACACAGAAAGTAAATTCCTATTGTGAGTACAGTGACTTCGCCATATCTAACGAATCTCGCCTCGATGGTCTTCCTCAACTGTTCCGAATAGAACGCAGTGCTATCCCTCGAATCGAGAATGCAGGGCTCTTTTGCCATCTTTTGCCAACTGTCGGAAGCTCCTCCGGGCGGGAAAGAAGAGCGACCATGGAAGCGCCGGCACGGTGTGAAGCACGCGGCGAGTGGTCACGGGTTCGCGCGTGCGACGGCTAGACATGGACATCAGGCGAGGAGACACCTCAACCGAAGGCAACAAGGCAAGCACAACATTGGAGGCTTTGAACGTCCCGGCGATCTCCCCTCTAGGCTGCACAAACAATTCACGCCGAAAGCACTCAAGGGCATGCTGGAACACTCGGCGGCTATATTGACATAAACGTGTTTGATAATTACAGATTCCCTCATGAGTTTTTACGAAAGATTCCTGAGCACGTGCAAGGCAATATTTCGCTACAGTATTACCGTGGAATGCGATTGACGTACATCAATGCAATCGAGTTCTTTATCTCTATCAAAGTGCGGCGCTGCCATACAATGTTTTGGGTCAATGTGGAATGGGGAGTGGTGAAGCGTTCTATAATACGGGGCGAAGTTTTCGAGTATCTTTACTGACAATGTGTTTTCCTGTCTCAAGCGGAACCGCAGCGCTGGAACCGTGGCACCGACAACTTATTAAGCATGCTTCGGGTATTTACGATGAGCGTGTCGCTTTGTACATGCGATGGCGGGTCCTTGGGCTTTGCATAAACTGCACCGGTCACATGGTTTTGTCAACCGTAAATTTTTTAGCATACACATAAATTGAGGTCCATAAGCGCTGTTTGCATTATTTTCTGATTCAAATGGCGGCCGGGAATCGAACCCTGGACCTCACACTTAGCAGTTGAGTGCCGCAAATACTGAGGCACTATAGCAGATATGCGAACAGATGTCTCTCATCATTCGCAGATCTATGTAATTGCTAACAACCGGCAAAACAAAGACAACAAACATGTGAAATTGAGATGTCATACCTTTCAGTTCTAAGGATCTGGTTTGGCTCTGCGCGGAATCTAAATAATAGTTAAATGTCGTAACTATATCCAGTGTCCCACTTTCCGCCACACCAACCTCCATTCAAACGATTTTCTATGTTCGAGTTTAGCCCTTCTATGCAGCCCGCTATTGCAATGAATGTCTCTATATGCTGCACCCGCTCTGTTGACGCCGGCGTGCGGCATCGCGGAGCTAACGGCAGTTCATAAGCCGTTGCGGCAATGTGGGCTGCTCTGCTGGCTGTTCCATGCTTTACATTTCAAATCTGCCACGCCGATAAATATTGCTGAACTCGCACAAAAACTGCTGTAGAATAATTTTTGAACAGTTCTTCCGAAAGCAAACAAGCTTCTAAATTCTCCAATGCAAATTACATTATGGATAACTCTGACGCTTTTCGTTCTGCCAGTGATGCAAGCCTTGCGCATCGCCGACAGACGACGGGGAGGCGGCGCCGCCTCAAAGCCGCGCCATCTTTTGCCAACTGTCGGAAGCTCCTCCGGGCGGGAAAAAAGCGCGACCGTGGCTTCGTCGAAGCGCCGGCACGGTGTGAAGCACGCGGCGAGCGGTCACGGGTTCGCGCGTGCGACGGCCGGACATGGACATCAGGCGAGGAGACACCTGAACCGAAGGCAACAAGGCAAGCACAACATTGGAGGCTTTGAACGTCCCGCCGATCTCCCCTCTAGGCTCCACAAACAATTCACGCCGAAAGCACTCGAGGGGATGCTGGAACGCTTTGCACAGTGTTCGCAGGCTAACCTGCCAATGTTCAAGCTTTTGCGCAAGGATTTGGTTGCAGACCTGGCGAGGGTCACCTTACGCGAAGATAGTCCGTGGCTGGGGCTCGTCGACGACACAGCTGGCGCCCCCAAACTCGAAGCCGTGGACAAATTTGCCAGCCCATGGTCAGTTCTCAACATCGGCCAGAATCTGAAGAAGCAGCTCAACGTGTTCAAGTCACGCATCGATGTGACAGAATTAAAGAAACTTTCGACTGCCGTGAATGGCACAAACGAATGGCATCAATGTGACGTTAATTCTATTTTTCGCGGCTGCGTGTGCTTTGCTCTATACGATGCTGAAAAAATGGGCTTTATATACTGAGAGGTTTGATTTCGGTTCATTCACTAGCGCAATAAACGCTCCCGTTCAATCAAAATTTGCAAAGTAAGTTTATCGTCATAATTAGGCAGCACCCAGACTATGCTAGACACCTTAGTCAGGCTCATGGATAATTTTGGCTACCTGTTGTTTCTTTATCGTGCACTCAAAGGATAATACCTTTCGCGTCCTAAGCATATCAGAATACGTCTGGTGTGGCCGCATTCTGTAAGTAAGTGCGCAGCAATAATGTTACCGCGAGGGCACAAGGTGGCAAATGAGCTGAGGAATTTGTGGTGAAGGCAATTTGCAAGTGCCGCATAAGCACTCAGAAATTTAACGCGACTCTGCGTCCTCTTAATGCGCTAGCATTTTTCTTCTTTTTTTTTTGCACTTCGCGCACTTTCCCGGGGCCACCCATCTATATATGTTTGTGTGCAAGTTTGTCAATCCTCGGCATCTGCATGGGCCTGCTGTGTTGAGGTAACAGGGTTAGAGACCAACCATCGGACCAATTGGGGTCACTGAGTGTGTGGAAATGTGTGCGTGCGTGCCGCTCTTTGACGAACCTCTTCCTTGCCGACACGGGTCGCTACAGACGCCGGAGTGGGTAGGCACTGTTTTTCGATAAATCTGACGCCGATTTTGTGTACTGGGTAGGTTTCACTCGGTCTGTGATGGTCTCCAATAAACCCCTTTGATGCCAACGTAGGTCACCAGGTATGTCCCACTAGGTGTGCGCAACTCTTCAATAAACGTCTTTGACGCCAACTTGGCTAAGTAGTTATGTGCCCCTGCGAATGTACCGTGCTGCAATGAGGAAGACAGTTCCTTAAATTTATCCTCTGCCGAGGAGGTATGCTGAGTTCATGGAGAATACCTTAGCAACTTGCGATTCGCTGATATTGCCTTGCTTAGTAACTCAGGGGACCAATTGCAATGCATGCTCGCCGACCTGGACGGGCAAAGCAGAAGCGTGGGTCTAAAAATAATCTACAGAAGTAATGTTTAAGAGTCTCGTAAGAGAACAGCAGTTTACGATAGGTAGCGAGGCATTGGAAGTGGTAAGGGAATACAACTGCATCGGGGAGGTAGTGACCGCGGATCCAGATCATGACACTGGAATAATCAGAAGAATAAGAATGGGATGGGGTGCGGTTAGGCAGGCATTCTCATATCATGAACAGCAGGTTCCCATTATCTCCTACGGCGGAGAAACCTGGAGGCTTACGAAAAGGTTGTAAAGCAGTGATTTCGGCTTGTTGGTAAGACATCGTGAGGCTTATAGAGACTGACACACACAGGCGCTAACTTGCAACCATCTTTATTTCGAGCAAGGGACCCATACATATATATGACCCATACATATATATAACTTTTTCGCGTACATCATACATGCGCTGTTTGCAAAAAAAGAACCCTTAAACACTATTGCGTAGGTACGATAACTCCTTGCGGGAAAGGGCTATTAATGGTTTAGACACACAGTTATCGCGAAGCCTATCAATCATTTCTGCTCTAATTTCGCGAGTGATCCTACCTCGGTCTTTTCCCACAATAGAGCAGTCTCTGTATGCTGGAGCACACGTCGAGTGGTCACCATCATCCACCCCGGCGACAGTGTAGCTGCAATGCCTGCAGTGGGCGTCAAGGAACCCACCCCGCTTTTCTGCTACATTATACCGGTGTTCCTTTAAACGCTCGTTGAGACACCTTCCACTTTGCCCCACATAGTTCTTCGTTCCAGTTCGTTGTCATCCTCAAAGATCACGTTGTTCATACGACTACAGTGGGCACACACACATCACATGCCATCTCAGACACCTCATACGTAATCTCGTTAGGTCTACGCCGCACATCGCACCCATCTCGTACGTGCTCGACGCATTCTCATAGCGCATCGCATATATCTCGTGCACTTCGCAAAAGTCTGCGTAGCACATCATACAGACCTCGCACATTTACTACGTAATCTCGTTCAATATGCATAGCATATCGTACACTTCTCGCCAAATCTGTGCGATATGCATACATCTCGTTCATTTCTCATAGCATTCTCATACAAATTTTTCATTAGGAAATGCCTTGTACATATATATTTTTGTTTCATGTGGCAGAAGCGCCCGCCACCCTCTGTTTTGCCGAATAAACCTCCAGGGTTTAATAAAATGAAATAAATGAAATGACGCTTGTCTAGACCATTTTCTTGGCGATCCCATGGGCAGCATCATGTTGGATCCCATGGCAACGCGTACACTGGTTTCCTCAGCTTCCTTCGTTTCCTCGGCGTGTAGAATGCGTGTACACGACACCGGTGCGTCTGACCAAACCTCTGTTTCAGCCGATACTGTAGACGGCAACTGGGCGGACGACAGGAAGCTTTGGCCGCAGCTTTAGGGGACATACAAGTGCGTTTGACATGTAAGTGCACCCTTTGGACGCCTTATCCAAACGGTGCGAGAAGCGTATAGACGGTTTCACTGTCGCCATAACAGCCGCGATAGCGCGGCCCCAAGAAACTTCCGGTCAAGGGCCTTACCATTCTCCTACATCGGAACACAAGTTGTTCTACTGTGCGAAAAGTCTATTTTTAACGAAGAGATGGTCATTTACTTTGTCGTCGGATATGATACGCGCAATTCATCGTATTGCTTGGGAATTGTCTAATCGCCTTATGAAGCGTCGTCAGTTGCGAGTGTGTGCTTGTCCGTGTCAAGTTTTATTCTGCGCTTTGAACGTGCTCTAGCTGGGAATGAATCGGCTGATGGAAAACGAAACTAACTGTAGATGCCAGAAGGCGCCTGACATGACAGTGTTATTGAGGAGGAGCAGTAGGTACTCCTTCACCTGTGGCACCCGCTCTCTCCTAGGCACTGGCTGGTCCAGTGGGACTGCCAGGACTTGGAAGCAAAAACATGTTAACTATTCGAAAAATGAGTGCAGTAATTTTTTCTGTCCACATTTTTGGTGGTAAAGGTAGCGTTAGACAACTACCATGTCGGAAACAACTTTGCAATAGTTTCCCACAAAATTACTTCGTAACACCTACTTCGTAGTATTAGAGGGGCTAAACCAATGTATTCACTACTGAAGCAAAGCTTGACACAACTATTTATTCATAGTTTCTCAGTTCTCAATTTTATTGCATGCTTTACTGTATCATTTATTGATGCAATTCATAATCATTTCGATAGGGTGTAGAAATCAACAAAAGAGTGTTATCGCAAAAAAGGAAAATAAAGAATACATTCGTACAAGTTCTCGAGAAGAATAAAAGCAAGAATGGTAGAGATTTTAAAAAAAATTTAGATACAAAAGTGTGGTGATGAGATTTCTGGCAGCGAGCATACAAAAAAAGCGCATACATTTGACAACTTCGCAATCGCAATTAAACGTCAGGCAGCTGAAAACAGAAAATCAAACAAAACACAAGCCAGCACTTTCGTAACCCGTCAGAAAAACATGAAGAAAGAAGCTAAAGGAATAACGATTTGAAAAAAGAAACACTTTTCAATAAACTTTCACTAAGAGGAGGAATAAATAATGCTTTACAAAGAGCAATGTTTAGACAAAAATCAACTTTTCTTGGAACCGCGTAAACATTGAAAATGTCTCCAGTGCCTACTAGTTCCAGCTACCATGAATAAAAAGACCAGAGGCGATTTTTTACAGGGCCGGGTCAAACTGTCAACATAAATGAAGTTACAAAACAAGATACTCGTTTCTTGAGCATATCCATCCTTGTAAACACACTTCCCAAATGTTTAGTTTGCTTTTTTTGCGGTAACGGTAAATCGTGCTGAAAATGTTAATTTCGAATGGCAAGCCCAATAACTCATCAGCATAAGTAAGTCGCCAGTCAGTCGACAGTTTTTACTACCACAACGTCGCAAGCCATAGTGCAACGTATGGATAGTGTCGTCGTTCAGTACTTTGCAAGGGGCCATACGCAACTCTCAGCTGATCACTCAGCCGTTTATTCATGTTCCAGTTGCATGGCCGGGGCCCGCAGGGTTGACAGGTGGATCAGCAACTGCCTCCACGGATGCAGGTGCAGTGGGGATTGTTCTGAAAAAGAAAAAAAAAAACAAGGGCATAGCACCCTATCCATGAATTTAAAGAAAGATGCTGTAATCAGTGAAGCCTAAAGATGCAGTGGCAAGTACACTCCTGTTCAATTGTAGACCTTGCCTACACTTAACGATTGCCCAAGTGTAGAAATAGAAAATAAAAACACGGATATTTATTCGAAAGCACCGAAGCACGTGTTCCCATTCCAACAATGGCAATTGGTCGTTCATCGTTGCACTGCGCTGTAACACTGGATTTTTCGTTTTTCTACGCCGCTGAGTAGTCGTGGTTCGTAGTAGATCGCGTTAACCAGGAATTGTTGCAAAGGCGACAACATCTGCAGCTACCGGAGCCCAATGCTAGACGCCACGAACCAACGTCGCCGGTCATCTGGAAACAATGTTACAGCTTGATGCGCCATCGATCGGGCCTGCCTTGTGCGCATTGGTCGAGCAAACGCAGCGGGTTAACGGCGACAGAGGGCGTTGCCTTGCTAAGCCTGATTGGTGGCCGAGGAGGCAGAGACACGCGTCATAACACCTGTGACGCGTGTCTCTGTCTCTCCTTTACGATTGTGCCTATGCGCTACCTTATGTTATTAACTAATGACTAAAGCGTCGGGCTAATCACTTTGGAATTCTGCCTTCGGACACTCAACTCTCTTTCAATTATGTGGACACCCTGCGCAAATTTTAGCCCCGTCGGCGGCGTTGCCGTGAAGTTTCGTATAAAGTCCAAGCGAAATAAGATCGCAGCCTCGCGCCTAGGTGCGAGGGAAAGCTACCGCAGTATTATTCGTTTGACGAAAAGCAGGCATTGCCACTCGGGGGAAAACGATCTGGTAAACCTTGGAGGCTGCGGAGTCTCGTATGTTGCAATGAAGGGTCGGAGAATCAAAAGGCGGGATAACTACTTCTGGTGCAGTAAAGGATGAATGTACTGCCAAGAAGACCCGATTCAAATGCAGAAACTATACAGCTAACTGACGCGGCCGGTAACTTCGAAATGCTCTGTCTCTCATTTTGTATGCTGCCGCGTTATGTTGTGTATCCGCAAACACGATTTTTCAACCTGCTAGTAGCACCATATAGGCCGGGCAACGCCTCGGTGACTATCGGCGCTGCAGTGATAAATTGGCAAATCATCATCATCAGTTCCACCCGCTGTAGGAACAAGGCCGTTTCCAAGTATTATCCAATAATTTACACCTATGCGCCCTCAGTCGACTACATATTTGGCGGCAACACTCTAAGTTTATCACGACACATGTAGCACTGTGGCGTCTTTGAGCGCGCTTCGCTTTGTTGGTATTCATTCTATGTCTCCAACATGTAAGAAAGTATCTTCTTCACAATATACATGGCCTATTCAGCTCCATTTCTTCCTGATCGTCTCAGTTATCGTGTCGGCCATCCCCGCGTGCTGAAAGACAACGTGAAAGACCTATTCCTCCTTCAGGTTAATTTGACTCCCGTCTTCTCGTCACAAAGAAAGCACAGGCGTTGTTACTTTTGCACGAGCGAGTCCTTGGTGACTTCCGCCTGGACGGCGGCCCTGGCGAAATGGGCGGAGAGCGTGAGGGCGACCACCACGGACGGCACACCGAGTACCATGAACCACCAGACGCTGGACCAGTAGGCGGCCTGTGTGGAAGAATGGAAATTCGCTCGCCTTATGCGCAGGCTGATCGGCTCACTGAGATCTGACCCTCCAATGCAGTGCGAGGCACGTGGGAACAATCCTGGTGGTGGGTTGCACGATTTCATTTGACCAGTTGAGCCTTACTTCGCACCGCCTATGCTCAAAGCCCACGAAACAATTTTTTAAACCTTCTGAATTCGTCTGCTGAATGGTGGAATCGAACCGACTGAAGTTAGTGGTATATTTCAGAGCAGTGTATAATACATCAATTTAGCCGCTTTGTATGTATTATTAAGTGCAGTTTACAGAAATTGGGTATAACGTTTTATTGGCGAGTTAGTTGTAAACATGATAGTAAAGTTTTTTTTTCTTTTCTTAATTTCGCCGTGTTTAAAGTTCTTTTAAAAAGTTTGTACTAAATAAAAAATCTGCCTCTAACAGTCACTATACGTAAGCGTTTTTTTTTTCTTTTGATAAGGCAACAAACTCCATAAGCATTGGTGCAGTGGTTGCCCAAAAAAGATTGCTTTCTCAGTTCCGATGTATTTGCATTGCAGCTCCGAAGCTGCAGCTTCCTCTTCACACAAACTACTTCGTTTAACCGTAATATCTGTAGCCGCCAATGACAGCTGCTATCCAGCACAGATAGTCGTCCAAACGGGCAGTCATAAAGGAGGCGGATCTGCCAGCTTATACTAAAAGCAGGTGGCGTGTCTGCGGACATAAGCAGCTAAGCTAGTAGCGAAGATAACTGGCGAACATTTAGGGCTGCCGCTATAGAAAAATATAATTAAGGCAGTCTTCAATATAACTTTTCACACGTGTACTTAGCTCATGAAACTCTTAGAGACAAAACTAGCCTGGCGTAAAACGTAGAAGATAAAATATTTCCTCCGCATCCTTTCTCTGTTTGAACGCAAGGGCTCTGAAGAATTTTCGAGCAGGTTAGGTGAAATGTGAGAATTTTTTAAAGAACGCCGGTTTCTGCAGCGCCAGCTATGAACGATTACTTAACAGCTTCGAGTGGACAAAAACGTCTTGCATCATGAAAAATAGGTCTCATTTTGAGCCTTCACCTGGTTCTGATGTTTCGTCGGTTATTTGGCATCCTCAATATAAAGCGCAACAGGAATAAAGCACACAGGACCAAGAGAGTGTCGCGGTATCTTCGAGTTCACAACGAATGATAAGAATATATGATATAACTTACCAGCAGTCGGACGCCCTGGTCGCAGGCTGCGTTGACGGTCGATATGTACAGCACGTAGAACGGCCGGCAATCGCCAATGTGCTCGTGCATCTGTGAACGTTAATACATCAAACCAAGAATTTTCGCAAGAAGACCGACGTATTAGCCTGCTTAAATATCGATTGACATTATGCGTTGATAGCATGTTTGAAAACTCATAGCGTTGTCTGTCCACACATGAGACACTTGTGTCATCATTAAGGATGAGCGCTTTCACCAAGAAAGCATGTCCGTTGCGACTTGCGATCGCACCGGGAAAAGTAGCGTTTACTGCAGCAAGGCTACCTACACAGAGCAGTGGACCCACGAATGTGCTCTGAATATGGTACTTTCGATAAGGACATTTTTCGAGTTTTTTTATGTAACCAGCGCTTTTTATCCTAATTCATTACAGGCTCGATGACTTGGATAATTAGGTTACACATTCTCGATCGAAAAGATGTATTGAGGCTATGAAAATCTACGTGGGCATTAACTACGTAGCACAAATTATCGTGCTACTACAAAAGAAAATCCTTTTGCTAAATTCATTACATATGAGTATCATATGCTACCGAAGTAAACATGCAAAGCGGCAGCGCGGGTCATTGTTTAACTTTACCGTTAACAGCAATCGAACAACCCGTAAGCAGAAACCTCGCGCGTCTAGTAGCTGGCGGGTATGGCGAAAATTCAAAACAATAGCCTCAGAGATTGCCAGCGCACCGCGGCTGGTTTCAGGTCTCGGAGGTCATGCCAAGAAGCCGCGGTTCGTTCTCAAAGTTCTCTTTTCTGAGTGATTTCTGGCGAGCGGTTATGGCGAAGTCTTTCTGCTGTGTCGGTATCATAAACGTAATCACTTGCGAGCTTTCGGTAACGCATCAGCTCGCTTTTCACACGTGCAGTTTTGCACGTAGGCTGCTCTATCTCCACGCTCTTTTAAGCTAATAGGCCTTTTTTCACAAGGTCTAAGCTTTCGTTGCCACTTTAGGTACAGTTTCTTTAATCCAGTAGTTGTCAACATTAGGCATGACGATAAATATTCCATCGCACGAATCTCTGCTGGATGTTGTCGTTATTGGAGATAAGTAACGCATTGGTTACGTATAAAATGTGAAAAAATCGCATCTTCATGCAAGTTCAAGGGCTTAAAGTGAAGCCCCACGCAGCAATCTACAGTTTGAGAGCGCTGCGCAGCCTCAGTAATAGCAAATCCTTGCCTGTTCCTTGACGTGCTCGTAGAATTGCGTGACGTCGCTCTTCAAGCCAGTCTTCGCCTTCGCGGTGACGGCGAGAACCCTGTCGGCGGCACCTTGCATTCCCGCTTCCATGCTGCTCCAGTTAGCCACTTTCTCTTTGATCCAGGCCTGTAAGCCATCGAAAGCTCTATGTCGTGGATTCACACGGATAATAGTTTTGGTCATCCCTAGTGCGTTTGCCGTTAACTAGCTGATAATCCTGGTATAAAACCAACAAATTGGCACTTTCTACAGGCCGCCCATATCCTCGCAACACCGTTTGTTTCACAATCGTCGCAATGAACTGTTTCCTTTCTCGAAATCAACTCAGAAGCGGTTACGCGTGAAATATTTATCCAGGATATCAAGTTGAATTAGCGCATCACTGAATGGAAGATGAACAGTTCGGATATGTTATTAGCCTGCCCAACACTTGACGCTTATAACTGATACTTGCGCGATGTACCTTTAGGAAGGACGAAATGCACAGGTATTTTAACGAACACCGCGAAATGACATTAAAATGCAAGATGTCACAAAAGCATGTAACTTTATCACGCAATATGGTACGATACTTTTTTTTTCTAGGCAAGGAGAAGCCACCTTTACGACTTCAAGGATTAAGGAGATGATCAATTTCATAAAGTGCATGGAGGTGACCCTTCATCACTTCTGTAGCGTGCTGGTCGCTAAGGAAAGCTGACTTAGAAAGCGTTTGTGTCTCTGAGAGCTCAGATACGTGGACGCTTTCCAAGTCAACAGTTCTGTCTATGAGCCTGAGGAGTACATCGTCCATACATATTACATAAAATGCAAGATACAGACAGTAAGACATACAGAAAAATGTCCGCGAAGCTGGAAGATATGGTACAGCCTTCCAGCTTTAATGCTTTAAGCATGCGATCGGAAACATACGAACAACTAACACGAACAGACATGCGCTGCCTCCCCATTTGTGCTTTCCAGCGCTTGTCCCGTGCTAAGCCTTTGTTTCATATGGTTCGCGTTATCATACCGTAGAATGTATGCACTGTGTCTCAATTTGTTCTCAGTATATGTGAATATTATGTTGCGTCGGCCGTCTATCAGTTATTACGGCAGTGCCGCTGCAAAGACAATGCAAATGTAAAGGCTAGTCCTTCTGCCGATGCAAAATGTCCATTTGAGATCTCTAGAGAAACGTTCCGCCATGCTTCACGAAATTATCGACCATTTGAGGCGTGCATTCTGAATATTATCCTCCGCTCCTACAGGCGAGCGATCTCGACAAAACAATTTTATGCCTGCTAGAACCCACTAAGCAACATCCCCAATCTGATGACATTCGCTGGCAAAAGGGCTTCATACAGCAATGGTGCAGGAGCGAGTCAAGGCCAAAGGAAATTAACCGCATTAATGCAGAGACCTTATTGTTCGAACTTGTGTGTGTCAATAAAATTACTACACCTGTGGTGACAACTGCGACAACCGCAGACACCGTCGCCTGTACCAGAACTGAATTGGCTCTCAATCAGACCACTATTGATCATCATCATCAACAACACCATCATTTATTGTCCCTTGAAAGATCTGTTACAGCATATCGCATAAGGGGGAAACAGGGACACTGAGGTACATGTAGTGTACGACGTTCTCAATTACTCGCGTATCTCACGGCAAATGTTCGTGAGTGAGATGGAACGAGCTAAATGTCGCACTCGGATATGGTGATAACAGCGCTGCTTCGAAAACACACATGGTGGCATCGATGTGAGCAGGTAATGCTCACATCGATGCAGGATGTGAGCATTACCTGCATCCTGCATAACTCGACATCCTGCATAACACGACACGCAAAACTATCAGACGCTGCGCTCGATCTGAGTACAAAGAAAAGAAAGAAGGCCAATAGATTACGCGACAATACAATGTCCGCTCGAAGTCCTCTTTCAGCTAAACAAGCTACCAATGTGTTACACGTAAGTAAAGTCTTCCAAAAACGAGAGCGTAATTACTGCATTCAAGACCAACAGAGTACATGGCGATGGGTAGATCCTGAATGTCCACTAAGCTACGATTGGTTGTAGAGGGCCCAACAGTATTTATTGCAACGATACGGATAATTAAATGCGACTACACCGCTTGATGGAAAAGTGCCAGCACGAATATCGCGGAGTGTGGGATAAGCGAGGCTGCGCTCGAACATTAATTTCCTTTAGGCGGTAATATTTTTTGCAAACAAAGCTTCATCCAAATGAAATCATTACAAGGCCTTGGTTAGCCGTAACTAATCTTTCGTTGTTATCTACTGCAATAAGTAAAACAAAGCGAAGAAAGTAAAACAGACAATTGAATGTAGTGTTCAGTGAGCAAGCGCTGACCTTGCAGTTTTCCTTCCAACTTTAGCGGCCCTCCGACGTTGATAAAACATACTTGGTACAATTTTTCTATGGAAGACAAATTCGATGTCCTAATAAAAAGTATTCTTACAGATTACTTAAAAATAAACAGCATTTCACATGCTGTTTAGCTAAAGCATGAAAGAAACCTTATGACAAGACAGAATGTTGGTATCTAGCTCCGTATTACTTCGTGAATGCATTGAAATCGCAGCGCAAGGTTTTCCTCTAGGTAAATATAAAAAAGTATGGTGACCACCGATGTAAGCCTAAACAGCAAAGCGGCGTAACCTGCTCACTCACTAACTGTTTCGCGACAAAGCTATATTGATGTTAGTCGCACTCACGTCGAGGTTTTTCCCTTCCACCGTCGCAGCTTTTGCCAGCTCCTGTTCGGCTTTTGCGATGATATCCTGAAAATCAGTGCGTGATTGAGCATGATAGAGTGAGAGCATCCGAAAGGTACTCTGAACAAGGTTCTCTGCAGCAATGTGACACTCGGGTAAAGGCACCGCTCAAGAATTTGATGGCACCGCGTGAGCTGGCACCAGCAATCGCAGCTTGTTCCAGGACGCTCCGCGGAACCGGCACAAGCAAATCAATAATCCGGCAGTAAGAGAATAAAAGAAAACGTTTGTGCACATGACAAGAAAATCGGCACACCTAATCAATGGTGCCTTCAAGCTTTGAACGCGTTCACAGCTACAGCAACTGACTTTCCTAGCGAATACGGCCACCTTCTCAAGAGTGACCTCAGCGCGATGCGCATGTTGCACTCGTTTCCTGCCCCATTGTATGTCGTGGCTTCCGAAAAACAGACGCACATAAGCCATCAATCGCATAGTGTTCGCGGCACATCAAACAGAGTCAGAATTACAGAGCTCGAATGGCACACGGTAGACATGTGGTCAGCACGTCGAGCTCTCGAAAGCACGTTGCCGCAGGGACATGGTATCGATAACCAGTGGCGTTTGCTGGGCCATAACACGCTTCCCTAGATCACTTTTAAGGCCACTAAAATCCACGTGCCTTGTTGAATGCTATGAGAGGGCACGCGGGAGGGAGGTCGCGGACGTCAGCACTTCATTTCAACAGTTCTCGATACTGTCTACGTGACACCAGCATTTATCAGTCGCCATATGATGACAAGGAAGTGCTGGCCTGTGATCCCAACTGAACCAAGGGAAGAGGACGGAATAACAAAGAAGACGAACACTGTACGTTCAACTGACTTCACAGTAAGCTGTGCTGTTCGCGGAAGCGTTGAGACGGTGCCATATAACTTCACTGCTGGAGACAAAATTATCTGATATGCTTCATTGCAGGTGACGTCACCGTTGTTTTCGGCGCTGTTCTAGCACGCGAGTAATGCGATCGCACAGCAGTCTACCAACTCCATCTTGCGCAATAGTGAACTACCGAATGTGTCTAAGGTTCTGCTTGAAAGAGTTGAAAGAGCATGCCTGCAACACTTACTATTACGCTACAAGCACGGCGATATGACAAACAGGGCGTGCACTCCTATCCGCAAATAAAGTATTCTTGATGCCACTTGTTTGCGCCTGCTCGGAGTATGAATAGTCAGAATGTCTAAAAGGGTTGGCAAGTTGGTGCGGAACCGTAGCAAAAGCCTGCGTAGCGCGACGTAACGCAGGGAAAACAAGCGAAACATAGGAAATAGACTCGGCGCATGGCCTGTGTTTCCTACGCCTTTCTTCTTCTCTCGACGCTACGTCTGGTTGCGCAGGAATGTGTGTTAATCATTTCGTTACGGTAGTGCAAAATTTTTTACTGGGTTTTTCTTTCTCACCATTTGTTTTTCGAAGGCAGCCTTGCGCTGTAAAGCCTTGTCCAGGGCTGTAATCATCTCCTGTAAGCTTGTGGCGGCCTTCATAAATATGAGAAAGAGAGAGAGAGAAATAAAATAGGTTATTGTTATGGGATATCATCAAAAGTCGTCACATGGCACCTAAAACAACGCCGTACTTTTGGGGGGAGAGGAGGAGGGGACCTTCATAAATATGGGGGAGAGAGAGAGAGAGAGAGAGAGAGAGAGAGAGAAATAAAATAGGTTATTGTTATGGGATATCATCAAAAGTCGTCACATGGCGCCTAAAACAACGCCGTGTTTTTTATTTTTTTTTTTTTGAGGGGGGAGGGGATTTTGATGACCGATATTATTGCCAGAAACTGATATTAAGGCGCAATCATTATCCTTTATAAAATATGGCACTAATCAACATTTTAATTGTTTTTTTCTTGTTTTACAGAACACTTAAAGCAAGAACACTTCCCCGTGCAACTCTGTCCGGAACAACGCTTTTGATAAAGAAATGTTTAACTCCATTCCCAGTGTAAAGAAGAAAAGAGACGTGGGCGTGTTAGCGTGCATCTATGCAGCGCGATTCCTTAACAGAAGTTGAAGCTCGATGCGACATATTTCGGCGGAGCGCCATTGCTGCGTTCAACGAATGCCAATTCATGAAACCGGAAGTAACGACCGGAAATGGCGAGCTTACCGTTCCTGCCTTGGAGAGGTACCCCTGCGCATCGGCTTTCGTCTTTTCGAGATTTGCGAATGTAGTCTTTGCTGTAAGAGCCTGCGCAAGGGAAAAGTGAGACAAACAAAACTGAATTAGGTTCTCGGGCTTTCCGTGCCAAAGCAACCATATAGTTACGAGGCACACCGTATTGGTGTTCCCACGGTTAGTTTCGATCTCCTGAGTTTATTTAGCGTGAACCCAATGCACGGTACATGGGCGTTCTTGCAGCTCGCGTTCATCTCAAATGCAGCCGCCCCTACCGGGATTTCATCCCACACATCCAGACTTAGCAGAGCAACGACAAAGTCCCCACCACGGCGTGTTGAAACAAACCAAAGGAACCACCCAATATATGCTTTGTCAAAGGGCAATGAGGCACGCAATTAAAGAAAGAAAGGCGGTGATTTCGAAACTTTATGTCAGCAGAAATAACTTAAAATGAGGCTAACGAAGATGATTAACCATAATGACATATATAATCGATTAGTATATGAACATTAGCCATGATAACGAAGGGATTATGCAATTGATTTAATGATACGCCAGATAGAAATTGCTCTCTTTATAAGTAATTAAAAGTAATTATTAGAATTACAGCTCGATACACTGCGCTACTGCAATACCAAGTCCTTCTCAGCATAGAGAGGAAGTTTTAACGCGAGAGCATTAAGCACCGCGTGTCGCGTATTACCCGGTGTCGACGTCGGCGTCTGCCGTCCGGCGTAAGACATCGCTAAGGCAAAAAGAGTTTCGGACGTAATTACGAACCACGCCCACTCAACCACTCTTGTACCACAAAAGTTGCTCATACCTTGTATTTTATTCTCGAAAGTTATTCCTCGGAATTTTAAGAATGGCAGCACCACAAACAAATGTAATGAAAAAAAAAACCACCGACAAATCTCTTATGATAGCTCTTCTGAGATTGAAATGTCACATGTGCGAATAGCAGGAGATCGACACACGAAACTAGCCACGTATCTACCATAAAGCTAACGTTCGTGCATTGCGTTCGCCGCCAGCGTTTCCCGGTAAACGTTACGGTCGCATGAGCTGCAGTTTCGTAAGCCGGAAATGACGCAAAAGCGATAATTGCCACACCAGCTCAAGGTAGCGTCGTGCATCCTCAAAATGTTTACCGGGCTCTAGCTAATTATTTACGGATCATGAAACTTCATTCTGAGGGAACCAAAGGTGAACCTAACTAAGTATCGAGATTCAGCAGGAACTTCAAGTGTGACTTGAGGATGCCCGAAAACGCGGCTGATTGAGTGCTTGAACCTCAAGATACTGTGACGTAACACATGTCACCGCAGAGTACTTTGCAAGTAGATATAGCCGATTATATATATATATATATATATATATATATATATATATATATATATATATATATATATATGTATATATATAACGGGGTGTGATAACGCTATCGCGCTCCCCTCTTGAAGGGGAAGCTTAAGCGCCCTCCACATTTTTTTTTCTGGAAACGCTGCGCCAACCAGTGACTGCAGAGAAGTGTAACTGCTAGCGGCCCTGCCGAGGCACGGGGACAAGAATCACGGCGCATCGGCGCCTCCGAGCGCCGATAATTGTTCTCCGAGTTGCCATACACTCCGGGGCGCATACTCAGTGACCCAAGTTAGCGATAGGTCCGTTGTAGAGCGGCACACATCCAGTGAAATTGTGGTGCAGTCTGCTAAAGCGTATGGTTGCCGTCATTGAGGAACCACTGTGACGTGGGTTATAAGGTCACCTGATTTACTCAAGTTGGCGTCTAGGTTGTTCGTTGAAGAGCGCCACACACCTGCTGGGACAGGCCCAGTGACCCAAGTCGGCATCAAAGAGTTTCGTTGGAGACCAGCGCAGACCGAGTGGAACACACACACTATTCCAAGTCGGCGTCAAAGAGACATCGAACAGCGGTAGCTACTTATTTAGTCCCGCGTCTATAGTGACCTATCGCACGAAAGAGGCTCGTTGAAGAGCGGCAGGTCGGTACGCATTGCCACATAGTGACACAAGTTGAACCAATGGTCGGTTTCAAACCCTGTTACCTCAGCACTGCAGCCCGATGCGCTACCCATTCGACCTCCGACTACCGAGTGACCTATAGGTAGGCCGGGAAACGGTTAGATAAAAGCATACAAACAGATAGATGGCCCCGCAGAAAGTGCAAGAAATACCCGAAGAATGCTAGCGCCTTAACAGCACGCGGAGTGGCGTTATAATTCAAACTGTTTATGCGGCACCTGCAAATTAAGCATCGCCACAAAATGACACAGCTCATTTGGCACCTCGTATCTTTACGGTGTCCCTACTGCGTCGCACAAGTCTTGCGGTTGTGCGTCGCAATGCTCCGACTTCGTATGTCAGCCGCACCGGCCGCATTCTGATAGGACCGTGAGGCGAAGTGGATCCCGACTAAGGTATCTAGCATAGCCTGGGTCTTAACCTTAATTTAACAGGATCGTTTGTTGCATTAGTGAATAAACCGTAATCCAACCTCTCCATTTGCAAAGCCGATTTCGCAGCACGGTACGTGCCCACGCACGTGAGGCATACAAAAGACAATGACGTCACAATGATGTCATTCGTTTCTGCCACTCACCGCGGTCGAAAGACCCTGGAACTGCGTCGCGTCGATAGGTGACTCGGCGATGAGTTTGAGCGTTTTCTTCGCATCCTTGCTGACGTTGAGCCCCGTCCATTGGCTGCCCAATTTGTCCAGGGCTTCTAACTTTGGGGCGCCAGCCGTGTCCTCCACGAACCCCAGCCACGGACTTTTTTTGCCCAAGATGACCTTTGCCAGGTTTGTAACCATGTCCTTGCCCAAAATCTTCACCAAGGGCAGTTTGGAGCGCGAACACTGCGCGAAACGCTCCAGCATGCCCTTCACCGCTTTCGGCGTGAACTCTTTCTGGAGCGCGGAGGGAAGATCGGTGGGAGGTTCAAAGCCTCCAATGTCGCCGTCACGTT
Organism: Dermacentor variabilis; assembly: GCF_050947875.1. Classification (NCBI taxonomy): domain Eukaryota; kingdom Metazoa; phylum Arthropoda; class Arachnida; order Ixodida; family Ixodidae; genus Dermacentor; species Dermacentor variabilis. The sequence goes on along the minus strand of NC_134575.1, from coordinate 42,858,276 downwards.
GCTGCCTTCGCCTGCGTCGTGTCCTCGCCTGCGGTGCACTTCTGGACTCTCGCCGCTCCAGCGACTCGAAGCGTCCGGCCGTCCTACGCGCGAATCCGTGACCGCTCGCCGGGTGTTTCGCCCCGTGTCGGCGCTTCGACGATGCGACGGTCGCTCTTCTTCGCCGACTGGAAGGGCTTCCGGAGCTTGCCACAAGATGCCGCGGCTTGGAGGAGGCGACGCCTCCCCGCCGTTGTCTGCTGGCGATGCGCAAGGCGTACGCTGGTAGAATGCAAGGCGCCAGGTTTATCCGTAATGTAATTCGGATTCCAGAAGTCAAAAACTCATTTTCTTTCTAATGGCAAAAGCTGCTAAAGAAATTCTACAGCCGTTTTCGTGCGACGTCATGCAGCAACGTTTATCGGCGGCGCCGGTTTCGACTGTAGAGCTGGGAAAAGCCAGCAAAGCAGCCTACATTTGCACCGATGGCTGATGAACTGCGGGGCCGCACGCGCCGCTGGACGCCGGCGTCAATGCAGCGGGCGTAAAACCCCTAGACTTCGTAAAGCAGCGACACTCTCTTCCTCCGCTTAAACTACGTCTCGTTCCTCCTCTCTTTCACGCTCCATCCTCGACCGTGGCGCCGCCTACACCGCTCGAGCGCAGCAACGGTGCCAGCATGCGCTCCTCGCGACTCCGTAGATGCTGCTCGAGCGAAAATGGCGCTGAAGCACGGCACGAGGTCCCACGTGATGCTATTAGGCCAATAGCGACGCGGCGTCGGCCTCTGCCTGAGTGCGCGAGGAGGAGACCGCATTCTTCAAAGTATGGCGCTACTTTACGAAGTTTAAAGGGACACTAAAGGTTACTATTAAGTCAACGTGGACTGTTTAAATACCATCACAGAAACCTCGAAACGCTTGTTTCGTGCCAAGGAGAGACTTATTTTAAGAGAAAATGCGTTCTGAAGCGTCCGCGTACCTCTAGCGCAGTTCAAATCGCCCGCCCTCCGATCGAGGAGTACTGACATCATGGTCTCATAGTGACGTTGCGCCATCGGTGAGTAGAACGGCGTCCGCAGACGGCGCTACGGCTTTTCTGCGCAAAACGCGAACGCGCGGCCAGAAACAGAGCCAAGACAGAGCCGACAGCAGAGAGAAAGCGGGAGTATGGTGGCTAGCGGAAGGAGAAACGAATTACGTCCCACATTACGTCCCACGGCACACGGAGAGTCCGTTTTCGTTAAACTATAGGCTGCGGCGAGCTCGCAGCGTGGTCGGCGTGGTCTATCAGAAGCGACGAGCCTTTTCGCACTCGCAACAGGGCATAAAAATGTGCGAATCGACGCAAAACTCGGCCTAGAAACGTGCTTCGCCACAGCCAGGGCTCAATACGACCCAAGCTGGCACGACCCAGATGTCGTTTCCCGCACCGCCACCAGGCGCCGCTACTATACCTCAAACTCCAGCGCAAGACGCCCATAAGCTGGTACTTCATTCTATGACGCTAACTTCGACGCTCGTCGCAATCATAAAGTTTCTCACTATTACCTAGAGGGAAATCTGGCGCTGCTGCGCTGTGGTATGCATGGGAATGCCGGTATATTGTGACTTCGGATTGACATCGTTCTCGGAGAGACAGGACACCTTGAAGACGCGCCTGGCAAGTACCGTTCAGTCTGTGTGATGTGTGGTGCGCGACGTGGTGCGGGGCTCGGGACGGTCGAGAGCAGACGACGCGGAGTGCACGCGCGCCGAGCTGGAAGGAGGAAAAACGACGACGCCGAAGAGCACCCGGCACGTGAACGCGCGGCGCAGGAAAAACAACAAAAGAAAAAAACAACCAATGAGAAAAGACCACGGGGCGTCGGGCAGCCAATCAGTAAATGCCAAATCGGCCAGACCACGACAAAAAGCGTGGTGCGCTGGCAGAACGGGGGCGACACGCAAGAGGACACGCAGGGAGACGCCGGGGAGACGCCAGGATCGTCCCAGGAAACGACGGCAGGAGGAGGTCAACCACCGGAGCGGGCGTTGAAGACGGGCCGTCGGGTTCCGGACCCGAGCCCACCAGGACTTCACCCGCCCGGGGCCTCCTGCCAACCTGTTCCTGTGCGTCGCCCGTCTACCTGAGCGTGCCGTCGGCTCCTCAAGGCCGGTGAGCTTTTGCGCCAGTGGGCAGGACGGGAACAGTCGGGCTTCGGGCCCGAGTTCTACGCCAGCTGCCCGGCCAGAACGCCACCCCCGTCTGCCGTGCCGCCTGCTGCCCGAGGCCGGCGTTCGAGCTTCCGTGCCCGTGGGCGAGAGGGGAGCAGTCGGGCTACGGGCCCGAGCTCTCTGCCCGGCCAGAACGCCGCCGCCGTCCACTCCTGCCACCCAGCCGCCAGCGTTACCTCGCCTCGCCAGAGCTGGCGCGCTCCCGGCGCCCGGTCGGTCAGCCTACGCCACGACCTTGGTGAGACCGGCGCCACCCCTTCTGCCAGCTTGTCGCCGCGTTGCCGTGTCGAGACTGCGACGCGTCCCCGCCCTTGTGGGCACGCCCAGACTCGCGCCCTCGTTAACCTCGTTAAAGCCCTAAGTGTGTTCTTGTTTTCTTGAGTGTGTAATTTAAGCATGTTTTCTGTTTCTTTTTATTTGCTTTATGCTTCTTTTGTGTGTGATTAAAAGTCTTTGTGTGTGTGTCCAAACCAACGGCTTTGTCCTCAATTGGGTTCTCGGAGGCTCCGCCTAAGAGAACCGCTAAAACATTGAGTACCCGAACCTTTACCCCATAAGTGGGTCATCACAAATTGGCGTCCGCGACAGGACAAAGCCGTTCGTTTGGATCCTTCTTCTAGAGGTTAGGAACTATGGCTAACACAAGAGACTTGTTAGCGTTAGCCGAACGCATGGGCCTAGAAGGTGCAGAGTTGAGGGCATGGCTGAACGAGCAGGAAGCGCGTGCGCGAGAAGAGCGGGCAGCGGAGCGCGAGGCTAAAAAGCAGGAACTTGCGCTTGAGGAAAAAAATTTACAATTACGGCTTAAAGTCGCAGAGGCGGAAGGCGCATATCTGGGCAAGAAGCAGCCAGAAATTAGTCTGTTTGACTTAGCCACCGTGGCCCAGCGATTGGGTTTGAATGGGGCAGACTTGCACAGGTGGGTGCAAGAGAGATGGTTGCTGATATGCGAGAAAGCTCGGAGGGAGCGCGACAGGCGAATGGCAGAACAGGCAGCTGAGAGGGAACGCCTGGAGGAAGAGCTTCGCAGGGTGCGCGTTCGCATCGAGGCACTCGCGGATGCTTGCCCCGAAGGGATAAGATCCGCGGTTGAGGATGCAGCACAGCAGTGCAGCGGCGACCCTAGGGTTCCCTCCGACATGGCCTCAGGCCTTGGCAACCAAAAAGTGTCTCAAGGAGAGACACCTTGTAATGATGCCATTGTAGGCAAAGATACTGAGGTATGGTCACAAGACAAGGAGCATATTGCTTCCATACCACAACTAGTGCCGCGTGAGCACAGCGCAGGCGATGACTGGCTCGTGCAAGGTTCTGAGCTGCCGTGCATGGGCCTGGATGAAGTTAGAACTGAGAACCTCCCACAGGCTAAATATAGTACGTCGGAGTGTTTGCGCCAGGGTCAAGATGTACCTGAAGATACCAGGGCCCCTGAGGAACCAGGTTTGGTTTCAGTAAAAAGTATTGAGTTGTCCTTACTGCGTCCTTTGAATTCAATAAAGGCAACTGCTTGTGACCCTATGTGCACTTGGGAGGGCTCAGGCAAGTGTACCCCAGCAGATTATGGCTTTAAGGAGTCAGAACATCCTTTGTGTTCTCATGCACTCGCGTCTGGTTCGACCATTGGCACTGATGCTGCAACCACACATTGCAATGTTGACTACATTAGAGCGCAGACAGTGACTTGGTCGACACCATGCAGATATATTATTGCCCGGAGCGATATGGTCATGAACTGGCCAGTGGACTCTGACCGAGAAGATAAAGGTCTAGTTAGGTTGATATGGCAAAGGGTCACCTGAAGGAGCCGATGCTTTGCTTATAGCTCTTCACGGACTTTTGACCTCGGACTTGGTGACTTCAGCTTGATGGTTTATAGTGTTTTGTGATAGCCTTTGATGCGACACTTTTTGTTCTATAGAGTTTGTTGTGGTGTTTTTCAATTACTGTCTGTCTTTGATCTGTATGCTCAGTGAACTGTACTGTGAGTTCTTGTGAACGGACCATGACTGTGACTGTAGTGTTCCGAGCATGTGTGAACTATGTCGCGCACTGAGCGGCAGTTTTTCTTCTGAAAAACTTGTTAAAAAAGGGGCTTATGTGATGTGTGGTGCGCGACGTGGTGCGGGGCTCGGGACGGTCGAGAGCAGACGACGCGGAGTGCACGCGCGCCGAGCTGGAAGGAGGAAAAACGACGACGCCGAAGAGCACCCGGCACGTGAACGCGCGGCGCAGGAAAAACAACAAAAGAAAAAAACAACCAATGAGAAAAGACCACGGGGCGTCGGGCAGCCAATCAGTAAATGCCAAATCGGCCAGACCACGACAAAAAGCGTGGTGCGCTGGCAGAACGGGGGCGACACGCAAGAGGACACGCAGGGAGACGCCGGGGAGACGCCAGGATCGTCCCAGGAAACGACGGCAGGAGGAGGTCAACCACCGGAGCGGGCGTTGAAGACGGGCCGTCGGGTTCCGGACCCGAGCCCACCAGGACTTCACCCGCCCGGGGCCTCCTGCCAACCTGTTCCTGTGCGTCGCCCGTCTACCTGAGCGTGCCGTCGGCTCCTCAAGGCCGGTGAGCTTTTGCGCCAGTGGGCAGGACGGGAACAGTCGGGCTTCGGGCCCGAGTTCTACGCCAGCTGCCCGGCCAGAACGCCACCCCCGTCTGCCGTGCCGCCTGCTGCCCGAGGCCGGCGTTCGAGCTTCCGTGCCCGTGGGCGAGAGGGGAGCAGTCGGGCTACGGGCCCGAGCTCTCTGCCCGGCCAGAACGCCGCCGCCGTCCACTCCTGCCACCCAGCCGCCAGCGTTACCTCGCCTCGCCAGAGCTGGCGCGCTCCCGGCGCCCGGTCGGTCAGCCTACGCCACGACCTTGGTGAGACCGGCGCCACCCCTTCTGCCAGCTTGTCGCCGCGTTGCCGTGTCGAGACTGCGACGCGTCCCCGCCCTTGTGGGCACGCCCAGACTCGCGCCCTCGTTAACCTCGTTAAAGCCCTAAGTGTGTTCTTGTTTTCTTGAGTGTGTAATTTAAGCATGTTTTCTGTTTCTTTTTATTTGCTTTATGCTTCTTTTGTGTGTGATTAAAAGTCTTTGTGTGTGTGTCCAAACCAACGGCTTTGTCCTCAATTGGGTTCTCGGAGGCTCCGCCTAAGAGAACCGCTAAAACATTGAGTACCCGAACCTTTACCCCATAAGTGGGTCATCACAGTCTGTCACAATGATTCATTTCCTACTAAAACAGCGCGTAAAAAGCTGTTTCTGCTTTATTATTACGCGAAAACATGTTTTGTTTAACTATGAAAACTTGTTATTGCGTGTACGACTATACGTTACGTAAAAAATATCAGCGGGCCGCTAAAGTTGGAGGACAGACGACAAGGTTCGCGCTCGCTCTGAAACAGTTGGTCGTCTGTTCTTGCTTTTCTTCGCTTGGTGATGCAGTGCGGGTGAGTAAAGATGTAATATGCGTGAATGGAAACATTTCATTAAGATTTTACTTTGAGAACGCGTTATTTGCGTAGCCATATCCACGTTTTAGACGAAGCCTCTTACAACACCAGCCAACACGAGCCTCGCACACATATACCGTCATTCCCATGACGGCACGGTGCCCCCTTAAGAAACTCCCATAGACGCTGGCGCCAGATTTCCCTCTAGGTATTATAGTGAGAAACTCTATGGTCGCAATGGACCCTGACACCGACAGATTGGTTCGCGATGGTGGGCTCAACTTCAGCGATTTGAGCACCGACGAGCGCGACCTGCTGCTGAGGGCTCGCACTGCCGGCGTCGTTGCGTACTACGACGGCGGCCTCGACACGTACCGGCTCTCCGGAGCGGGAAAGCAACGAGGGCTTCCCACGACATCACATGGACGTGGCATTCTCGCTGCTTGTTCCAAATGAAAGTTTCGCGAGCCAGCAGAACCCTCACAGCACGACGCGATAACGAAACTACTGAAACTCCAAAGCGTGCGCGGCGCAGAGTCGAGCGCGCAGAGTCGAGCGAAAACGAAACCTTTCGAACACCCATATTACTGAAGGGCAACGTCAAAATGTTATTTTTTCTTAGAATCGAATAGACGTAGACAAGTAACATTTTTTTCAGTCTCATAATCGAATTAAATGATATTTTTAATACGAGTAGTTGAGTATTAGTAACACAAATTATGAGGAGTCCTTTCGTCATAGGGCTAGTACCGGAATGTCGCTGGGGGGTCTCAAATCGTGTTATGCATTTACCTCAATTTCTCGGTTACTAAAGCTCTGTTCGCGATTATATTGACGCCTTAGACGTTCTAGAACATTGCTCTACCACTTTAACTTGAGTTTCTGGTAACCTTTAGTGTCCCTTTAAGGGGTTTCAAGCGGACGCAGCATACAGAGACATGCATGGTACATAGCGGATTGTATAGCAGAGCTTAACTTGAATATAGAGAAACATTTGGGTAGAAGATGGTGCGGTGGAAAGAGCGGCACTGGATATAGTGGCGACTTTCAAATATAGGGTAGATTCCCCGCAGGGACAAACATGAACGGCATCAGATCTCAACTTCACATGTTAGTTGTCTCTGTGCGAGTTGTTCGCATTTACCTAGATCAGCAAATAATGACAGATGTCTCTTCACAGCTCCCGCGCTGCGGTGGCTCAGAATTCGCGGCATGCAAATGCCGAGTATTAGGTCTAGGGTTCGAATTCTAGCGGGCATTTCAATAAGCAAATATGACGAACAACGCTCCGTGGACCTTGATTTACATGCACAAGAAAACAATTTACGCCTGCCAAAACTGCGTGATCGGCACTGTTCTTGTCCTGCCCAAATAGAGCGGTCGTCGCATGCCCAAAGAGAAGCATCATCGTAAATTCCCGAAGCATGATGAATGAGTTGTTGGCGTCACGGCTGTTGCGCTGCAGTGCCGCTTTAGCCTTTATCATTAAACGTACCAAGAAAGCTTGTGCTTATCATGGAACGTTTCACAATTCCCCATTTCACATCCACTTAAAACAGTGGATGTGAAAGTGGATGTGTGGATGTGTGGTCACTCCGCACTTCGACTCCACTGTACTGGTGCGCTTAAATAGCACACCCCAGTAATCGTCATCATTCTCAGCCTATTTTTATGTCCACGAAGGCTTCTTCCTGCGATCTCCAGTTACTCCTGTCGTGCGCCATCCGATTCCAACTTGCGCCTGCAAATTTCCTCATTTCATCACCCCACCTAGTTTTGGGCCATCCTCAAGTGCGCTTCCCTTCTCTCAGTTTATTCTGTAACTCTAAGCGTCCACTGGTTATCCATCCTACGCATTACATGGCCTGTCCAGCTGCTTTTTTTCTTATTGTCAATTAGAATATCGGTTGTCGCCGTTTTCTCTCTGATCCGCACCGCTCTGTTCCTGTCTCTTAACGTTGCGCCTAATATTTTTCGTTCCATCACTCTATGCGCCGGTTTTTGACTTCTCGAGCTCCTTTACGAACCCCCCAGTTTCTGCCCCATAGGTTAGCACCGGCAGAATGCATTGGTTGTATACCTTCCTTTTCAAATATAGTTGTAAGCTCCCAGTCAGGATCTCGCTATGCCTGCCGTATGCATTCCAACGCATTTTTATTGTTCTGTAAATTTCCTCCTCTTCACCAGGTTCCCCTGTGAGTAATTGGCCTAGCTAAGCGTACTCGATCACAGAATAGAGTGATTGCCGTTACCGAATTCTTTTTTGCATGCTATTGGTCCTTCGTATTAATCTTCATTCCCAATCTTACACTTTCGCTGTTATGGTCATCGATCATTTGTTGTAATTAGTCCCCAGTGTTGCTGAACAGGACATTGTCACCTGCGCAGCGAAGGTTTCTCTGATATTTGCCGTTGGTTCTGACCCCTAAGCTTTCCCAGTTTAATAGCCTGAATACTTCTAAGCATGCAGTGAATAGCATTGGAGATATTGTGTCTCCTTCCCTGACCCATTTCTTCATAGGTATCTTCCTACTTGTAGAGAACCAAGGTAGCTGCGCAAACTTTGTAGATATTTGCCAATATATTAGCGTGTGCCTGCTGTACTCCTTCATAACGTAATGCGTCTATGACTGCTGATATCTCTACCGAATCAAATGCATTTTCGTAATCTCTGAAAGCCACATAGAGAGGTTGATTTTACTCTGCAGATTTCTCGACTACCTGATCGATGACATGGATGTTATTTATTGTAGAATATCCCTTCCAAAAGCCAGCCATTTCTCTTGGTTGACTGAAGTCAAGTGCGACCCTTATTCTACAGGAAATTGTCTTGTTGAGGATTTTGCACAGTACTAAAAGCAAGCTAATGGGTCTTTTCAATTCGTTAACGAAGCCCTTCTTGTGGATTTGCATAATTTTGGCATTCTTATAGTTCATTCATAAGTCACTGTTATACCGTAACACAATTTCTCTTCGCAGCTGCTCGCGGCTCGTCTGTAAAAACGCACAAACGAAGCCAGAATTCTCGAGCACGTTTTTGTCAAAATAACCGCCGGGCGTCATTATAGCTCTGCATTCTTCGGTCCAGGGGTACCACTTTGTTCAATTTGGAACAGTGGAGGAGGACCATCGAGTTCACGTCCGTTAAGTCTAGCGGAGTTACTGTGAACTCACAAGAGGAACTTACTTTCTGCGTCGCCTTCATGTAAGGCCGCGGGGCCGTGGTGTGCCTCCTTGGAAGAAAAAAAAAAGGCATGGTGCACGAGAAGTTCGTTGTAAGTCATTACTACGATATAGTAGCTAGGGTTGAGACTGCGCATCTTATACCACTGTTGGGCCCAGGTATGCGCAACAAATTGAGGAAAAGGCATTTCTGACAAAATCTGCGCTTGGCTCGTTTTCCTTTTGGCGATCTCAACGAAGTTTATATTCAGCGCTGCGCGCACGACCAAGCAGATTCCTGAATAAGTGATGAACATTTTTGTTCACGGCTAAACGTCTTAGCGCAGTAAATCGGTTGAGGTGATGTGAGCAAACTTGGGCACGCGTCCATGGCTGTTCACGACGAAGAGACGTCAATCAGGGACGAAGACAATCCCCTCCCCGAAACCACGGGCTACAATTAGACGGCCTTTCTTTTTCTAACACTGTAGGTCATTTCAAACTGGATGCATGTCAGCATTAATGACAAGTGCGCATTATTACAAGTAGATGATTGGAATTCGTGCAGAGATAAATGAGGATATGTTCAGACTACAACTTGAGAGGGCGGATAAGGCGCATCTGTCGACCAGAGCATACGAGGGCATGCCTAGGGTTCGTAAACTTGACACTTTCTGTTAATCGTGTATCTATCACTTTCAGACTAAAACTACATTGCCATTCTATACACTCTTTACCTTTCTATCAATAAACCCATGCAGCCAACACGTGTGAACATCAGCCGCTTATTCTGTGGTGGTATTTTCTCGTAAAAAAACACACACCCTTGCCGCCAGCACTTAGTGCCCACTACCAGCAAGTTGGTTTCTTTTGTCGTCATCATTCATTTTCATTTGGCTTAGCATTCATACAATATAATCAAAAACTCCAAATGGTTTTCTCTATGCTTCCGTTGTCTCTATTATCTGTTGGCTTCATATGGTAGTCGCGAACAAAAATATGACCCCTCAGTTAACACCCTTCTGGTTAAAAGATAATAAAACGTGGCAGATTACAGAAGCGGCAAACATGAAATACCTCAAAGTGCGTGAGTATCGATTCCTTATCTGTCTCGAAATAAAGTTGTCATCGTTCTTCAAAGACATTTCATGGGCTCAACATCTATGCTACCATCAACATTTCTTCGCATATACCATTCCCAACTTGTCTCGAGTAAGACCATACTTCAATGTTTACGAAAGTGTCCTGTGACTCTTTTGTACGCATTTCCGTTTTTATTTGCGCTATTGCTTGCAATAAATATATAAGACCACGAGTCGTTGAACTCTATAGAGACACTACAGGGACTAGAAGCTCAGATTTGTCATTCAAATTGACTCATTCGCAGCGTATGGATTTGGTTGCGACATGTCGCGACATATGGTTGCCTTCACTTTGTCGCTTCCTTGTGAGCTTTACTGACTGAGTGTCTCGCGACAATAGAGCAGGGGCTGGAGTCACTCAAAAATTGTGTACGAAGAACCTATGCGACAGCGTAAACCTCTTGTGGTGAGTGTATAATATAAAGAAAAAAATTGGCTCGCCATCCCGACCCTGCGATAGTTGATGGCCAGCGAAGATGTTAGAAAACCACTCAAATGGCGTCCATGGGAATAAGAAATGTTTTATCGCCCTGCCCAGTCTGAGCGCAACACCGTTGTTGAGCATTACGATTCTGCACGCTTCAATGCTCATCGTATTGACACTGCTCTTCGGGAGGCCCTAAAGAGCAACGTGGTCCAGCTATAGTGGTCTTCCAATGAGCTGCACGAGTTGCTAGGCAGGTCTCACTTCTGTACGTGAAGTTTGGTGACGCCGATCACTGATTCGTATGCTGCTGTTGCCCCTTTTCCACCAGAGCAGCTTACGCAACCGTAATATTTACCGGAAACATACGCGGCGAGAAGGAGCGTCCCACGCATTGTTCACAGGCGCCTTATCATCCATAATTCGGTTTTGATGCTCGTTTAGTGCTTTTTCCTTTTTAAAACGAATGCTGAGCTATGTGTTGTATGTCTGATTCGAATGGTGATATGCACTTTTTTTCGGAACAAGCTTTTTTTTTTTTGCCGAGGGACACCACAACATCGCCACCAATTAAATGCTACCAGTTTCGCTGTGAAAAAATACACAACTTTGGTTCAAAAATTTATACGTTAAATTTATGCACAGGCACACTGACTTCGACGTTCGTCGGCCAAACCCACCTTGCTCCCGAGCCTGCTTGCCACAAAGTCGACGAACGAGCGCGAACCAGGCGCGCCGAGGTCCTGTGCGGGAACGCACAATCTGCGGTCGGCGGCCATGCCCGTGGCCATGCCCACCGTCGAGACGATCACGAAGGGAGGGAAGAAGAGGATGAACGCGAAGGCCGCCACAGTCATCGCCCAGCTTGCCGCGATGAAACTGCACCAGCCCGTGGGGGCGCGCCACATGGAGCACTGGTTGCCTGGCGATCGGCCGAAAAGAAAACACAGAAAAAAAAATTTAACTTTCCGTTCACCTAAACATTGTTAGTCTTGATGGTTTTCTGGCACACATGATTGTAAGCTTTTTTTCAGATATCTTCCGGGTATTATTCGAAGAAGCCAGTAGACTTCACTACCTGTCAAGGTAGTAAGCTTATATTGGTCTCATCCTCCTTGCTCGACTTTACTGCGAGGTCCGGGAAAAAAAAAGCTCTTCGGAGGGTAAAAAACCGAAGCTCCACCAGAAGTAAACATGATGTCAAATTTTCGCAAACAGGTGTAGCCTACATACTTGCCAACACCATAATGTCACCAGCCCACGGAGTTGGCGTCCTTATAAATTTATCGAACGTTTGCAAGAAACCGCTCATAACGAACTCTTTGGTGAAAAATAAAGACCAACAAAAGGTCATACAAACATAGCCTCCATGTTAGGTTTTTTTTTTTTTTTTCAATAGCCGGCCTCTCAACAGTGTCCAGAATGTCTATAAAATTTATTTTTCTTTAGAGGTCCGTACAATGGCAGCTGCGTGGTCTGCTTTAGCAATCAGTAGCGGTGCGTTCTTCGTGGATATTTGCAGGCATGACTGATGCATGCTCTAGGCTCCCTTGATAAAAGTATTCCGAAGAGACCAAATAAGAATAACAAGGATTGCTCAATAGGATGTGTAGGGTTGCATGTCAATGCTTGGGATCTTAAATAAACAGTATAAACAAAGAACACGTTCATAACCTGCCAAACAAGCCGGCTTTACGTTCTGAAAATATCTAAAATTTGTATAAAATTGCCATGAAATCCTTTGCAACTTCTGCAATGCTCAATCTTTTGCTTATATCAAAGCTGTGGACCCTCTATGGAAAAGAAATCACTGCGAATACATCTTTTGTTTGGTACTCACGAATCATAGCGATCTCAGGAAGTTGCTTAGCGGAGCGTCGTGGGCATACGTCAGAGAAAACTAAATAGTCTCGAGGCTCTCTGCCAATAGACTGTTGACTTTATATTTTGTCTGCGAGTTCAGCTGTGCCTATATAGACTGCCTAAAGATGTCCACAGTGACGAAATGTGCAAAGCGCACGGACATGTGCATCGCAGAAAGACTTTATCCCCATTATCTGTTCCAATTTATCATGTGCATTTATTTATTTATTTATTTATTTATTTATTTATTTATTTATTTATTTATTCATACAATACAGCAGGCCCAAAGGGGGGCCAAAGCAGGAGGGGCAGAATACATAAATATTTACATATGCACGTATATTACACAACACATGAAAAGAAAATGCAAAACCAATGCAACATATGTAAATATCAGAAGAAAACAAAAATGATAGCGACGACTAATAAGATTAAGAGAAGGTACACTGAAGGAAGACAACTTGACAAACGTTAGAACAGTTTCACACGCATATATCAGCATTTGCAACCAGTATCGATACAGGGAAAAAAAAGAACAAGTACCAGAAGTTGACGGAGCGACCATTCCAAAATACTGAAGATAATAGAATAAGGAAGATGTGGAAACTATCAAACAAAATTCACGTGTAAAAGAAATGAAAAAGAAAACAGTAACAAGGCTTGCTGACATGGCAAAACCCTAAGTATTAAAGACCCAAGCGTTCAATAGAATCGGTGTTTATCAATTGTGATAATGGCAGGCTGTTGCAATCTGTTGTTTATCAATTGTGATAAAGGCAGGCTGTTCCAATCTGTTGCAGCGCGCGGGAAGAAGGAAAACTTAAGAAGGTTAGTTCGGGTGTTATAAGGTGTCAAATAATCAGTGTGACGATGCCGTGTTCGGCGCGCTGTAAGCGGTTTAACATAAGCCTGTGGGTGGAGGGACAAACAGTTGTTTTTAACCAAGAAAAGACATTTCAGTCGTATTTTCCTGCGTAGTTGTAGCGTTTGAATATTATGTTGATTAATTCGTGTTTCACTATTCACTATTTTTCTCCCAAACATCTTTTGCGTGTGTATCGCTCCTCAGCTCGAGATAGCTGCAGCAATCGCAGCCGCGGAGGCCGAATTTCGACGGGGGTGAAAGGCTGAGAAGGCTCGTCCACTTCGATTTACGTGGATAATTTAGTACCAGAGGTGGTCTTAATAGTCTCCGATACGGAAGGCCTCAGAATCGTGCTGTGGCTTTGGCATGTGAAACACCGCAATTTCGTTTTGTAGAGAGAAAAAAAAAGGCTAATGAAGCGATTCCAGAGCAGTGGCTTAAATGTCGCACCCGATCAGCGATCCACCCATTCTAGGTGGTTGGTTGGATGTTTCGGTGTACCTCGTTGATAATACAATTTATGGCAGCTATCATGCACCAAACTTTTCAAATAGACGGACTATCACACACGCATAAGACCAGGAGCATGCGTTTCCGAGCCCGGTTAAGAAACCACCGGTATTTTTTTTATTATTCAACTTACGTCCAGCTATCTATTTAAAAATAATTATCAAAGTCTTTTCTTCCTGCTCTAATTGTCAAGATGCCAATTAGGGAGTTGTAAATAATTGTAAAAGACGTCGAAATTCTATGTCAGAAAGGCACACATCGCGTCCTTACTACTTTTTTTTGGCGAAGCGAGAAAGACCGGGTAATACGAAACACATCACGTGAATACGCACCCACTCGCCCGGGATAGCACCACTATAATATATTATCGCATTTTACGTGCCAAAACCACTTTATGAGTCTGAGGCACGCCGTAGTGGAGGAACCATCTGGGTTTCTTTAACGTGCGCCTAAATTTGCGGGTGTTTTCGCATTTCGCCCCCCATCGAAATGCGAGCAGCAGCACCACCAACAATTAGTATCTCGGGGAAAGCAAACCGCGCTCCTGATTTTCGCGGCTCAGAGCAGCGAGTTTGTGACGCTATTACGCAATGAACGCAGGGATCTGTTGAGGCATCGCGGGAAGGACACGTGCGTGTTGTTGTGGTCGCGGCAAGGCCCGGTAATTGATGACTAGCTCGATTTCCCGCACAGGCTTAGATGAGGCTGCTATCCCGTACGCTAGTAACATGCGTAGAGACGTTTCTTTTTCAAACTTCGCGGACTTTCTCGCTTTGTTATTTCGCAACGCAGCTCATACTTTTCCACGTCATCTTCGCGTTATTTCATGCAAAACATAGCAAAGAAGAGTACGAGTTGGTTAGATTAGTACGCGTGCACTACCTGATGGCCAATTTTTCTCTCAAGTTATTCATAACCTGTTTGCACGTTGTGCATTCATTTTGCACGCACTTTTTGCGTGATGAGTCATAAGCGGTTTCTCTGAAAAGCAAACGTGAGTCATTAAAGATAATCCCGGAGTTCTCAATCAACTGCAAGTAACTTTGCCCTCGGATAACGGGGTTCCTGTTACACTTGTGGAAAAGCATACCTTGCCTGCATATCAAAAGCCCGGATAGGTTTTCTTACATAGTCTATCCAACACTTACACACATCCTGTTGTCTCATGACCACTTGTCTTTTATTTTTCTTGTCCGCAATCTTTATTTTTTTAGAGGCTGTACAAAAAAAACATTAATATTGAACACTGTGGATCATGAAGCACACAAGCGTAGAATCTACTGTTGTCAGAAGGCAACGTTTCGTGTTGGTGAAATAAGATATCTTCAAAGAGGCAAAAGACTCCATGAATCTACAGATCCTATAACTCCACTTTCATTAACGCAATCACCGAGGAAACTATTCTTCTAAAAAGTTATCACGCAAATTTCAGTGCAACTTTGTTACGGAGGCTCGAGAATGCGCCCTTTTAAAGAATGAATCACGTGCGGCTCGAATTGTGCTTGTCTCACTACCTAATAGGTACAGTGCCACTATGATGCTGATGACGCCAGCAACGACTGTGACCACCATCCCGTATATTCCCAGGCCTGTTGCTACATCGTCAGGCATGTTGTCCAAGCTGAGGACGGCTTTCTGGGCCTCCTCCACCGAACGCTTGACGGAATCGTTGAGTTCACCGACGCTTTTGACGAAGTGGGCAGCGTGCTGGCGCAGCTTGGCCTTCGATTCTGCACGTCAGGTGTAAATAGAGAGTTTTAGCGTGTCCGGTATTCCCGCGAACACAAGTTGACTGGGCGGCTTACCAGATGAGCGGAGGCGCCGACATGAGTGGCCTGCATGGTGCAGCCGCTTCGTGGCACAGAACTCAACCAGACAAACATAGAGCTAAAATTGCATTAAACAATTTCCTTCTACTTCGCCCCCGGTGTAAACTACACACAATGGTGTCATTATGTTCCCGACTACGCCACTGCCGAAAATTTACGCCATCAGCGAAGTAGAATGCACTTGATTACTGCACTGATAGCTATTTGTTTGTGCGGTTGAGCTCCCACCAGTTGGCTGCACCGCGCAGGCTACTCACGTTTCTGCCTCCGCTAAACCGGCAAAGCAAACCACAGTTCGTCTGGCCTTAACGTGCATACCCGACACGCTAAAGCTCCCTAATGAGGCGAACATTAAAAACACAGTCCTAGACTTTGGCATGATTTGTATAGTCGCAAAAAAAGAAGAAAGTTTATTAGGTCAGCATACAGAACGCAGTCTCTTTGTCAAGATCAGCCTATGTCGGATCCTATTTCCTCCGAGCTCTACTGTTCACCTTTCAGCGAATCCTAGTCTAGGTATACCTGTTGCATGGAATTAAAATATAAACCAGACGGTGGCAGGTAGCACAAGAGTAATCCTTGAACTGCATTGCTCCAAGAGGCAAACATTACCTCCACGTCAAATCAAAACGCAGATTTCACTAAGCAACAAAACATCGTTAATTATGTTCTCTAACTAATCGAGTGATCTAATAACAGTAATTAGGATCTTTGATAGGATAGCACTCAGGTAACGACGGACCTTCGCAGAAGTTCGCTGCGTTGCCACTACATGAATCCTTATCTAATTTCTCCTGCGCGAGCTTATATAATATTCAATGCATCAGGGAAACTTCCGTTTCAACAGAGCTGTTGCCATTCCTAGTGATTTGAACGCTGATCAATCACAAAAAAAAATCAATCTACATCTGACATATATAGAGCTTCTTACATATGCCACCCTGTGTTTACTTTTGGCAGTACATTGTCGTGGCCCAAAAATGTTGTGAACGCTTATTCCCTTTAGTTTAACTTCTATAGTTCGTACTCTTCTCAATGCACGATGCACCAGTATTATGTCAACATTAGTGCAGAAAGACGCTACGCGACACATGCACTGGGCAGTATATGAACAAGGAAGAAAATCCCCGGGATGATCAGCATATTTTTTTGGAGCCAACGACGGTGATGTTTTCTTTCCAATTCAGTAGAACATAAAAAAGGCACTCCAGCATTTGCGCGAAATGCTAAAACCAAACACCATTGACCCCATAGCATCCAGTAGTGACGTTGTGGATCTCGAATTTTCTTTTGAATTCACGGTCCGGCATCCAGGGGAAGCACCTTGCGATGGATCAAGTATATCCGTGATAATCACGAATATAAGCATTGATCCCGCTTCCTTGTCGGCTGAGTGAAAAATAACTTCTAGTTTTCGAGGAGGAAAAGAAGAGCTTATTCGGCGGCCATAGAAGTAATTCCCAGTTAGTCTACAGAAAGTTTACAAAGCCTTTCTTGCGAAGTATATGGATAACGTGCAGACATAACGAAGACATCACACATCGCAACTAATGAAAGCACAAGGCGCATTTTGATTTATACGCAGAAATATCACTGGTATGGGAGATGTGGTACATACTAGGCCTCCATGGCTGCGTTAGTGGCGATTCATTGTCTGCTAGCATCGTGCAACGTTCACTAAAAAAATAAGTAGCACCGCTCTTTCTCGCTCTAGACAGCATGTGTGCCTACATCCTTACGCTTTTTCTCGAATAGTGTCAACGGTTTTGAGCGAACTTGCGGTTTGCAAGTGTATGAACGCCTTATGGGGCATTTATATGGCAAAAAAGGCAGCTGAATGTGGAAGCCAGGTCGTTTACAGGCAATTTAACATAATTCGCAGGACGGTCAAAATTTTTTTTTTGTAACACCGATTACACAACAAGAATTACTGAAGGTGTGATGGACTAACCTTTTGTTTGCTTCCTGAAATCCTTTCCTATATTCTTCTGCCTTGGAATCTGAAAAGTGTTATTTGGTATAAGAAACCTCGAAAACTCTTCAAATGCCACAGAATGCCAACGCAATGTGAGCGGCCCGAAATGCGTCGAAAGTGCGTTCGACGTAGTTTCCGCTGGACAGAAACCCGTAATGCTAACGAAATGGGCAATGCATTTTGGCGGGAGGGAATGCGATTGCGGCTACACCACGCGAACTACGTGATTACGAATGGCCTCATGCTCGCTTGCATCGCCGCAAAACGTTCTGTTGACGTAGAAATAAAAGGAGAAAGATCGTGGAGCTTTAGGCGCAAAAACCAATTTCTGATTATGAGGCACGCCATAGTGGGGGACTCCGGAAATTTGGACAACCTGGGGTTAATTAACGTGCACCTGAATCTAAGTACACGGGTGCTTTCACATTTCGCCCCCATGGAAATGCGGCCGCCATGGCCGGGATTAGGTCCCGCGACGTAGTGCTCAGCAGTCCGTCACCATAGCCACTGAGCAACCACGGCGGGTTACGAAAAAGGAGCTGATCATGGTAAAAATCTGACACACCACATAACCCACATGAGCATTAATCGTTGCACGAACACTGTGTGATATCATATACGGCCACAAAAGAGTGCCGGATATGCGGAATATGTTTCGTGTCGGATATTTTGATTGAACATGAGCGCACTCTGTATAGAACCGCGCCATCGTGAAGTAGCTGGGATGAACACTAACCTTGTCTGGTTTCCTCAGCTCCATGAAAATGAGTAGGAGAAAGGAAGAAATACCGGCCAACGTCCATTACATTACCTATTTCAGATCTAAAGAAGAACAACTCCCATGTTTTACCCGCTTTCATAAATCTCTCACTGTTTTCCACAGCCTAATTACTACACATCCGCTTATTGATTACATTAATAAGCATGGGGGCACAAGCGCGCAGGCAAACCTGAACGCATCTGACTCGATGACCGCGGACACTCGCTTTCAAAACGCAGCATTAAGGAAGTGCGGCAGCAGCAGCGAGCGAATTGACCTTCGTGCTGCCTGTAGCTACAACGCGAACTAGCGGCGAGAACATAGTGCTCACGAAATGTACGAGCCCTGGACGCACCTAGACGGTCCCATCGCAGATCGCTTTCAGAGCCCGCGCGGCCACTCTCGGCCGCCGGAGCTGCCGCTGGTGTAGAACACCCTCACCCCTCCCTCCCTCCCTACAGCTGCCTTGCCCGCGACCGAAGACGGCGCGCTTCCACCTCGTTTTTAACTTCTGCACACACGAGATGGAGCCCACGCCCTCGGCTAACCAACGCACGCTTTCTCTCGCACACACAGCATACAGTTAACGCCTCCTAGATGGCACAAGGCCAGTGCACTTCGATCCGTGACGTCATGCTATCATGCCTGACTGCCAACGAATTTAATGGGGACGCTCCCAAGTAAGCCGCAATAATTTTCCCACCACCGCTTTCGTCGCACCAGGCCTGACAATGTAAATTTAGGTGCAAATCGCCTTACTTCAAGAAACAGAGCGCACAGGCCTGCTGTCAAGAAGGCATTAATACGGAGCGCGGCCACGGTGTTATCGCACTTGGACTTTATGCAGAACATCACGGCATTGCCCCCACTGCCGCTGGCAACGGAAATGCGCCTCGAGTTTCCATATATTTCTTACCCAATAAAAGCACAGTGAAAGAGAACGCCTCCTTTGAGCATATGTTTATTTTTTCCTACGTCTATGCGATTAGTTGCGACTAGGTACAGTTGTAATTTGATGATGGGAAATTCATTCTTTGCAGCGATTTTGATGACTATGTTTACATGTCGCAGTGCATTGTAACGTTATCTGTCAGGGGATATTTCCGGTGGCAATTACCCAAGTTGTCAACTATAGGTCAGGCAGAAGCTAGCCGAACATTGCCTTTTAGCGTACGTACCCAGTGACCCATGTATGCTCGGCGAGGAAGCCGCCAGCACATACTTAAGTGACCCGAGCAATAAACTTCGGTCGCTTAAGTGACCCGAGCAATAAACTTCGGTCGCTTAAGTGACCCTAGCAATAAACTTCGGTCGCTGGTAAGCGCAGCGTGAATTAGACAGACAGACAGACAGACAGACAGACAGACAGACAGACAGACAGACAGACAGAGACAGACAGACAGACAGACAGAGACAGACAGACAGACACAGACAGACACAGACAGACAGACAGACAGACAGACAAACGGACAGACAGACAGACAGACAGACAGACAGACAGACAGACAGACAGACAGACAGACAGACAGACAGACAGACAGACAGACAGACAGACAGACAGACAGACAGGCGGACGGACGGACGGACGGACGGACGGACGGACGGACGGACGGACGGACAGACAGACAGACAGACAGACAGACAGACAGACAGACAGACAGACAGACAGACAGACAGACAGACAGAAAAGCAGGTAGGCAGGCAGCTGGGCAGACATACAGCTGTTGAAGCCAGCGAAGTCAGCTAACTACATTATGATAATAGAAACGCTGGGTTGCCGTCAATTTTATCGTTCATATAGATAATCACGTCGTACTCATACTGACCTGTGCGAGGTGCCGAGGCACGTCACCATTTGTCAGCTTATCCCTCAGATTCTCAACGGGGTGGGGGAGATTGACCTGAAATCAAGCAGTGGTCAATAAGCGCCAAATGTAAGCTCTCGCATGAGCCGTACGTTGAATACCTTGCGCGTCATGTACAGTTCAGGAAACAAAGTCGAGAATGGCCGATAAATAATTGCGCAGTTTGGTAATGCGTGTCGCTAGCGGGAAATGCGCATTTTCCCCGTTGAGAGTGAGTCGCATGGTAGAAAAATAACACTCCTCAGTTACCATCTCTTGCGCAGTTATCTTCTCGATGGATCATGGTACGTACAAACCATTGTCTAAGCGTCTTCTTTTTACATGGCAACTAGGAGCGTCACTCTAGGGTCAGTATTTAAGACCATTTCCTTCATTTTCAATATTGATGCTTTCTCCGCACTATTCAGTCTTCTTTCTCTCTACATACCGATGACATCAAGATTTTTAAAGGAAATTCCTACTGTTGATGACTGTCGCATCCTGCAGACTGACCTGTTTTCTTTTTCTAAATGGTACGAAGGTAATAACCTAACCATGAATGCCGCTAAGACTAAAGTCATGATTTTCAAACGCATAAATCATCACCCGCTTTACTAGCACAAATTATTGTCATTGCCCGTACTTTGATGCCGACGTAATCGCGCTGACCTTCTGTTTCTGTTCCAGCTCCTTCACGATATCTTCACCTGTACCGAACTAAAGCAGAAGGAAAAACTTAATTAAATGGAAAACGAGCTGGCTGGTTGCCAGGGTCACTGGTCCAGGTTCTACTGACCGTCTTAGCCCTTAATGTGAGCCACTAGCTGACTATTAGGGCTAGTGCTCTCGAGTTCAATTTCCCACTACTCGTTGGCTGGACTGGACAAGGTCAACAGAGAACATGACCCTTTCCGCATACCTGCCAGTAATCACCAATGCTCCACCGTCCACGGAATGCTGAGTTTTCACAACGCTTATTTTCGTGAATCTCGACATTTTTTGTTCCCTCGCTGTCATTATTTTCTGAGCTTTGCGTTGTTGTGTCATAGTTGCACACATTTGTGTATTAATCTGTACATCATGAAAAATTAATCACTTTCCTTTTCAGTTGCTTATACCACCCACATCCCATAATGGGGACCACCTTCCTGCAAAAACTATAACCATGCCCAACAATAAGCATTGTCGGGAAGCTTTAACTAACGTTGTATAACTGGGAACAATTACGCCGTGTAATAACGAGATTCACTCATTTTCGTTTGTATTTTTATTGCGAAGTTTTCTACTGCTACTCCACTCTATAATGCCATATGGCCCTGAAGGTATATGAATAAATAAATAAACGGTGTATCGGTTTTTCGTTCTTTGTGTTCATGGTACTTTCTAACTTATATTCCCGTGCAGTTATCTTTTTGTGCGCTTGCGCCAGCACTCAGACCTTAAGGTTCTTCATGCGCATGGAAAATAACTTGATTGATTATTAAATATAAAATAATAATCCATCTGCCTCCCATTACTTGAATATGCCTGAGTGGTGTGGAGTGGCACAATAATTTCAAATAGAATTTTAATTCAGGGCGTGCAAAAACGTTCATGAGTGCATGGTCACGTTGTCAGAAACTCGACGAATAAACGCACTAGTCAGAATAAACAGTAACAAAAACGGACGGTTTAATACTGCGCGCTAGTCCCCCCCCCCACTTCGTCTTCTTGCTCACAAACGAAATCTTAGCTGACATAAACTGGCATGTGAAAAAAAAATCCCTAGGGTTCTAAATGTGAAATAAACAGAAAAACGCTGAAAGGAAAGGAGGAATAATTGGAAGCTCGTTGTTTCAAGAAAAAGCTGTGGAATCGCTGCTGCAGGAATTTGATTTTCCCAATTTATACGAGTCAGAAAGAAATCGTGGGGGATACCCTGTACGGTGACTGACTCTGTACGGTCTGCTTTTTTCGTTTTTTTTATTCTGGTACGCAAGTAGCTGGACATGAGCTCTATACGCACCCTACTGTTGCGAAACTCTCGAATCGTGGTCTTCATATCCTCGAGGTTTGGCTTGATCGAGTCGCAGGAGCCGGAGCAAGCCGCTAGAGCGTCATATAGGGATTTCGAGGCATTGTCGATGCTGCGGTGGATCTTCGAGACGTCATCACTGTAGGCCGCTTCCTCGGTACTCTCGATGAGCTGCTTGATCTGTAGCAGATCTGCAGTGAATGGCATGGGGGCCTCAGTGTTTCACACTGACCTCACTACCGGGGAAAAAGTTTCGCTCTGCTATTCCGCAAGTACAGTTTTGTTTGTAAGTTCCGAGGAATTTAGGTCTTCGAAGTTGCGAGTGCATGACTTTACAGCGGACGGTGCGACTTCCGAAGTAATTTTGGCACTAAGAAGCGGGGTCTGGTGACAGTGTTTTCTTCCCCATTCAAAAACCTTCAAAAAATAATGGCAAGTGCGGTTTATCGTTGACTGCCACAACCGCCATCTGGGTCGCTGTCTGCCCCGGAACAACGCCCGGATTTCGGAGGGCAGCTCTTAGGCGCCCTTCCCTGCGTCGAGGGTCGGCGTGCCCGGCGTAACCGAGCGAACGAGCACAGCAAAGGATGACAGCGTACGCAGCGCGCAGTGGGGAATGAACAAAAGCGGCAAGAGGTGTGAGGAGGAAAGCGGAGAGGAGGGTCTAGCGGAACCGTGAGGCGGAAAGCGGAGGAGGATATGAGGAAAGCGTGAGGAGGAAAGCGTGAGAATAAAAGCGTAGTGTGGCGCTGGGGGCTACGAGATGGCGCCCGAGTAGCGCGCGTCGTCTGGGAGGTTTGTCGGCGGCTGCTTTTGTGAATCGCGCCGCCGCTTCATCCGCACGCAGGCTGTCGCGATCTTCGGATTAGCGGTGCAGTGGCGCCACACTTCGCTCCGTTTGCAACGGGCTGCACGAGACCGATTATCCCTGCTACCCAGTATAACGAAAAATGAACACACCTGTAGAGCTGCGCTCAAATTTCGCTTTAGGGAGTATCGTAATCGTCGCCGAATTTTTTTTTTACTTCCCCCTTCTCCAGCAGCTGCGCACTTGCGCAATGAATATTCAGACCACTATACGCTACTTTTACAGGTCAGGCTTATCGCTAATGATTTTGGTCTTCTTTCTGGTGCCTAGTGTATGCTTCCGCCGCCGCCTATCGTCTGTGCCCATTCTCTCATCATAAAAAAAAAACTCGTGAGCCGTAGCGATGTTCTCGGGAGGTGCGCCGATTGAAAAGTGTTTATTTCGAAGAATAGCTTAGGTATTTAGCACCAGTTTGCATCCTGTATGCTCTAACGATTTCATGCCAAACCGGTAACCATTACTTTTTCGGTTCAGGTTCGGTTCGCGATCAGGCGCAGTTTAAGAACGTCCTTTCGGGTTCAGTCCCCACTATATTACCAGTTCGGGTACGATTTTCGATTCGGGTTCGGTTCGACACCCTGCGATGTGACAAAAGCGCAAGTGCGACAGTGGCACTTACAAAACAGATGACGCTTGGTGTCATCACCGCTACGTTCAAGACTGCCGCTCAGAAGCATTGCGCCGTCCTAGTCAATGAGAGCCGATAGACTTTGTTAAAAGCGGTCGTACTACTCAATCATATACACTGGCATTCAGAGCCACTTCTTGGTTAGTGCGCCATATGTTTTGCCTAAGGATAATTCGTAGACAGCACTCACAGGTTCCATGGCCCATCATTAAATTGGCTTTATTTCGGCGTTCTAAACTGCTTGCGTAATGGAACCTACTGTGGTAGTACGTACGTTCCGACGCTGGCATGGACGCGAGTTAACCGTATGCAAAAGCACAACGTATAACGCCCGGAACCCTGTCGACCTACCAGTCTGGATTTCTGCAGCGGGTTTAGCTCATGCTTAATCTCGTTCGCGCTATGACTTCGTAAACATTACGCTGTTCCGGAATGTGAAGTAAATGTACCTTTCATCGGCACGGTACTTAGGTCCTCGTTGTACGAAAATGCAATAAAATGCACATTGAATAGAAGTCGTGTACAATATATCTTTGCAATGACATTCCGCAACAAGTTCTTGCAAGGCAAGGCGATGCCGAGAGAACCTTGCACGTTAACATGTACGTACGTTCTGCGGCGGCTGAGGCAAACTTCAGTAGCGGGTTGGTGGCTAGAGCGTTTTCCGCTGCGGTGGTGCAGTCTGTGACGTCACAACAAAAAAAAAACACGAGCTACCGTGAAAAACGGAAACTATGCTTTTCGGCAACACATCGTGAACTGAGGGCTGCATGCGATTGCCCAGCTAGTACTGTCTATACTTAAAAATTGCTGGGTCTCTTAAGATCCCCCTTACGAGGTTAATGGCGAAAGCCTACTCTTCCTCGTCTTATCATGCGCCTCTTAGTCTTTTGTCATTTCTCTTTCTCTTAGTCATTTGTAATCAATTGTGGTCATTACGAGCCGTCGTTAGACAAGTTGGTCATATTATAGTCATGAGTGGTTATTACAAGTTATTTCGGTCATTATTACTCATTCCTGGTCATTACTAAGCATTTTTAGCCATTTCTAATAAATTGCCGTCGTTACAAGTAGTCGTCAGACATATTGGTTATTTCATAGTCATTATTACTCATTACAAGTCACTTGAGTCACTATTAGTCATTACTGTGTTCACTATTAAGTATTTTAGTCGTCCGTAATCAATTGTGGTCGTTACAAGGCGTCGTTAGACATATTGGTCATATTCTAGTCATTAGTGGTCATTAAAAGTTATTTTAGTAATTATTATTCATTACTGGTCATTACTAAGCATTTTAGTCATTTCTAATTAATTGTAGCTGCCACAAGTTGTCGTTAGACATATTGGTTATTTCGTAGTCATTACTAGTCATTACAAGTCATTTCAATCATTATTAGTCATTACTAAGCATTTTAGTCATATATAATCAATTGTGGTCATCAATTGCTGTTGTTTGACATGTTGGTCATCCTAGTCATTGTAGCCATTACAAGTCATTTCAGTCATAATTATGCATTACTAGTCATTACTAAGCATTTCAGGGATTTCTAATCAATTGTAGTCGTTACAATTTGTCGTTACACATATTGGTCATTTTGTAGTCATAAGTAATCATTATATGTGATTATTAGTCATTTTAGTCATTACTTCTCATTATTAGCTATTTCTGGTCATTTCTAATCAATTGTAGTCATTACAAGCCGTCACTGACATATTGTTCATTGCGAAATAATTAGTAGTTTTTACAAGTCATTAGTAGCCATTATTATTCATTACTAGTCGTTATTAACCGCTACCAATCTATTATAGCGTTATCGTTCACTGAGTGTCCCTATCAATCATTTTGCATTCTTTATTCTGTCTTTAATCTGCCTTCATATGACGTGATGATGCTGCGGCGGACACTCCGGCGGTCAGGTCTGCTGACACAAACTTCAGCCTGAGCTTAGAAAGGCTTTCGCCTTAAAAAGTGTTGTGGAAAAGAATGCAGGCGTGAACGAGATAGTATGCCAGGAAGCGCTCGCATGTTTTCACACGAAGACACGCTTCATCTGAACCACCATGGTTGCTTAGTGGCTATGGTGTTGGGTTGCTAAGCACAAGGTCACGGCGCCCGGCCACGGCGGCCGCATTTCGGTGGGGGCGGACACACACGTGCACTCAGATTTAGGTGCAAGTTAAATAAACCCCAGGTGATCCGGAGTCCCCCACTATGGCCTGCCTCAGAACGAGCTTGTAGTTTTGGCACGTAAAACCCCATAATTTCATTTTTAATTACCATTTTATCTCTTGCACCGAGCCTGGCATGCTGAACGCTTAGCATTTGGCAGTGCTAGCTGAAGGCTAAACACGACTTTTGGCACTGCCGGTGACAATGCAGCTACAGTTTCACAGATCTGCTCCTTCGTGGACTAGTGCATATTAACGTTCACGTTTCCTCGTTAATGGTTGACGGACTAGTAAGCGTTGAGACGCTGTATTGACTGTACCTCGAACGGATTCAATCAAAATGTCACGTTAGGGAGCCCACAATATTTTGCGACCCATTCGAAGGAAGCTGGAAGCGATGGGAATCATTGCCATGGTGACGTTGCGTTCAGCAGCCGAAAGTCAGGGCCACTCCGCTATTACAGCGTGCGACCAAAAAAAAAACTCATTTTGATCGGAAGTGGCGGAGTACACAACGAAAGGCGGCGACAGCACAGTGACGTCACTGTTTGCCGCAGCGTACGGATGACCGAAGCTCTAAAACAAAGGGCAGCTACAGGCGAGTTGGAACGCCTTCGCAGCTTATGCATATACGAGAGTTTTAGCATGTCCGCGACCATTTCTTTAACACCGTGTCCCTGGCTACATGGACGCAAGCAGCAAAGTTTTGTGGCAAACACCACGTGACACAAAATTTGGCCAGGCCTCTTATTGAACACGCTAACTATATATACTTAGCAGCTGGATTGCAGCGTCCATAGCGACATTAATGCTAACACTTCTAATTTATAATATTTAACTTAGTTTTAATGCTATGGAGTCTTAATTTTATTACTGGTGTGTCTCAGTATTCCTTGGAGTAACAAAACACACTCAGGGAAGAGGAAGATCTCTTTCTGCTCGTGAATGAGTACGACAATCGAGGACACGTTTCCCATAGTTTGCTTTTTTACGAAGTTCTCACTTTTACGAAATAATTTTCGGGCGGCATCTTCTGTGTTATATGAAGGTTTCACTGCACGCGTGATTTGTTCCTGCGGACGTGCTCCCCTTTGTGAAAGCTTCACACGTGGTCTGAGTGCGAACAGGTGCAGCTGAGCCAGCGGGCAAGAAGGGTGGTGAATTTTTTGTTAGATGAGGTTAGAAAGCTCGTTGGGCTCAGTACGCAGTTAGCGCGAGAAGTAACGTGACGCCGACGTTAACACGTGACAATAGTCGAAAGTCCGAAGCCGGCGCGGCTTTCATTGTTATTTGTAGCGTCAGCACAACTACTCAATTCCAATGAAAAGGGCGTCCCATTGTCTTGATGGTTTTCATAGTTTTCATACGGTTGCTAAAATGTGACATCCGGAGAAGTATAGCGATTCCGCCCTAGAAAAGTTAGAAGATCAGACTGGGAATACTTGTAGACGAGCAGAATTACCGTCAAAGCGCTGATCCAGTGCCGATAAAAACTCCTTGAAATTTGGCCCGGCTATAACACCCAAGTCCTGTAGAGAGAATGGCAAGGACAGCGTCATGGAGAGGTTCGAATTACAGGTCGTGCTGCTTATGGCTGGGTAAATGCGCAACTGTTTAAAATTATACCTGCTATCGGGAAACACGCAATTAGCGCTACATTGTTCAAACACTATCACACGTGGGCATCTAGCAAGCGCGAAACTCAGTTACCGGTAATTGAAATTTTTAGGTAACGATATTGATCAAATGGTGCAGAAGTTCTTTTTTACCTCTAATCAGGCGGTGTTTATAAGTTTAATCGGCCAGCAGCATAAAAATTGGAAAAACATGAAATTGTGCGACGACAAACCACCAGAGCATTCTTGTTAAATGCTTCATACCTAACGCCGTAGGGACCGGACGAAAAGCTTCAAAGCTGGCAGTTAACAGCTTGACTTATTCTTTATTCACCCTCAAAACACACATTTGGATACTTTTAGGATCATTGCGGCATTGGCTACACAAATGCGCTAGAGCCGCGTCAAGCATGTCAAGCAAGCTCGGACGTTGTTCTACGGCACGATGTAAAAATAAAATAACCTATATCTACCCTTGCCACTGTAGACCAACAGCAGAGGCAGTACAACGCAGACGACATTTCTCGAGACAGCGGGCTTACGAAACACGCTATCACGTTTAACCGCAATTTGGACTTGTTTATTACTCTCTATCCACCAGCGAATTTTCGTTCCTTTATTTAAATCATCCAAGCTGATTCGTGTTCTCAACATTCCCTTTGAGCGAAAACTTTCATTTTCTCAGGTTTAACGACCGAAAACAAAGCGAGCAGGAGCGACGCTGTACTCGGGCCTCTGAGCTAAAGATTTCTCTTTTGCTAAATAACATACAGGAAATGCCCAAGTGCGTGGGGCACAGCGTAAGGGGGGCAATATTTTGAAGGTACATATATCAATCATTACTTAATATATCATACGTAAAATGCGTAAATACTGCAAGCGCAGTGTCATCATTTAGAAGCCACTAAACTAAAGAAAAACGAATACCCTACTAAAAATGCGCTTAGCAATAACACACTGGACAAGCAATTACTGCATATTTAACGCAAAAAGGAAGAGAGTCACTTGATAACGCGTATGTACACTCGCAGGTACAAAAGTACATTCGGCTGGCGAAATAATGCAAAACGGCATCGATCGGCAGCGTTCGAAACCACACCCGGCAAGCATGGAGAAATAAGACAACTAACGAATCCATCAACGATGACGCTAAGTGCAAAAATGAGCATGCGCCAAATGAATGTTATACGCTTGCACTTCTCGAGAAAGCAATGAAAAAAAAATAAACGGAACAACGGGTTATTTTTAGTTTAAACATATTTGTTATTAAAGAGACCACGCAATTTCGACCCAAAGCCTAGTCGCAACTGCTTTCAGGACGTGGGCGTGTGTCGCTATGTTCTCGCACATTCTCGGCAATCGAAACGGCAATTTCGAGGTAAGCAGCAGGACACCACCGTCACTGTGCCACTTAACTCATCTTAAACCGAAGCTGTTTACTGGAGTTTCACAGCCATTTCCGTTGCGGTGTACAAAGCACGCATGCGGGAACAGTGCTTGGCATAAAATGTCAAAAAAGGCCAGCAGCGCAAGCTGCCTGACACCTGACAGTCCCGAATTTTCGCTTTAAAACGTAATGAAAATAAATGAGGAGTATAAGATACCTGTTATCTTGGTTATATCTCACTCGAACAAAGTACTACTTGGTCGCACTGTTTTTTTTTTCAGCCAGTACATTATTCGTACTATATACAAATATAGGTTGGCGCTTGGCCGAAAAGCCGCAAATAAACAATTTCTAGAAATACAGCCCATGCGACTCTCCCGTGGACACAATAAAAAAAATATTCGCATGCCTTAGGAACCTACGTGCATTTTTACAGCAGGCTATTCGAGTTTCACCATAATGTCCTCATGGGTCGGTAGTATGTATAACTGGCAGTCATTTTCGATTACTAATTTTCTTCGTGAGAAATTATCTTAAGAGCGTTAGCCCTTATTCAACAGGATTTTTTTATTTCTTGGGGTCTACTACCACCTACCATCGGCGTGACATATTCAGTCCGTGGAATTCAAGATAGCGGCCCCCAAAGTAAATCGATATAAATACCCAATTGGTGATTGCTTGGTGATGTTATTAGTATATTGAATTGGTGATTGATCGGTGACGTCACTGATATGTCCCAGATGGCCGCCACTTGTTCACGTCACCAATAATTCCAAGATGGTGGCCCCCATAGTAAATCAATAGCAACCCAATTGGTGATTGGTGACGTCACGTGATTCACGTCGCAACCCAAGAAGGCGGGCAAATGATAGTGCCAATGGTGAAGTCGTAATCCAATATGGCGGATGGAAGTGGATGGTGACATAGTTTAGGAATCTTCAATCCAAGATGGCGACCAAATTTGGGTGCCAATGATGAAGTCATAATTCAATATGGCGGCTAGAAGTAAAACCACGTGATTATGACGTCATACTCAAAATGGCGTCATAGTTTCGATATCTGAAATCGAAGATTGCGGCGAAAATGGGGTGCCAGTGACGACGTAGCGGTCCTACATGGCGGATAGATGTGGAACCACGTGATTATCGCGTCATGGGACGAAATGGCGCCATAGTTTCTATTTGCTAAGTGCAAGATGGCGGCTCTCGGTGTGACGTGATAGACGAGATGGCGGCCACTAAAATTAGCTAATTACCTAAACATCCCATTGTTAATTAGCCGATTATGCATTTCAATTATTTTTCCATGTCCGCCTCTTCGAGTAGATCCGGGGGGGGGGGGGGTAAGCTGTAAGAGTCCACCTAGTTGAAAGTCCATTTCGGCCGCTGCTGATAGCATGCAGCTGCACAAGCGAGGAGTTCACGAACGGCTCTAGCCAAGCAGCAGCGGCCGAAATGGCCAGTCCACTATGTGGACCCTTACAGAATATACCCTGCTCATGAACTAGAACTGTGCCATCTGCCCCAGGCAACTTTAAAAAAAATGCGCAGTTTCGCCCGAAAGGCGAACCACCGATTTCGACAGCATAGGGTATAGCTGTACGAAGTAAGGATAGTAGTTTTAGCACTCCGTGCAAACTTGTAAACATCCGCTCGCTGACGAAATTACCAATAATAGAAAATCTAAACATAACTGAACGAGGACGTAGGAAGAAACAGACACACGGAGACAGCGCTGTCTTTGTGCGTCTGCTTCTTACTACGTCCTTGTTCTGTCGTGCTTACACATTCTATCATGGATTCAACCCAACTAGCCCGTCAACACGTTTTAACTAAATTAACCAGCATGGTATCACGCACGCACAGGTAAACATGAACATATCTTCGTCGATAAGCGCGCAAACTCCCGGTCAAATTTTGGAGTGAGAATCGCGGCAGCAGCAAGCGAATTGACCTTCATTCTTCTCTCGCTTCAACGCGAACAAAACGTCGGAAGCGCAGCGCATACGAACCTAATGGCACTAGTTGCACGCTGCAAACATCGCTGATCGCTTTGAAGATGAGGCCCGCGCGGGCGCGCACTTTGGCGACGTTACCGATCGCTTTCAAGACACACGAGCGTCAGTAATGCGTCCCTACGGCGTCCGCCAAAGGCTTCTATACGGCGTCCGCGATGCGCATGGCCAGCGCCGTAGTAGACGCCGCAGTTGTCTCCACTCTGTACGGAGCTGCGCGCAAGAAAGGACATCGAGGCACCCTAGCAGCCGCCGGAGAATGCCCCACCTCCCTCACCTGACTCCCCTGCCTCGCGCGCGGCAGGAGAGAGCACGCACATACGGCTTACGGGCGCCCGGCGACAGTTATATCGGCCTTGGACTCACACGGAACCTCACGGCGACGGCGACGGCAGAAATGCGTCTGGAATGTCCATATAATATCTATCGCAATAAAATTTTAATGCCTTCTTTGGAACACCCTGTACATGCTCGAGTCATAAGCTCGCGTTGATTACGTCCCCGCCCTTTGTACACACCGCCCGTCGGTACTACCGATTGAATGATTTATTAAGGTCTTGGGACCGCCGCACGGCGTCGCCTTTCGTCTGCATGGGTCTATTGGAAAATTTCCCAAACTTTGACCATCAGAGCACACTCACGTTTATCGGTCCGTGGAAGACGCCCGGAATTGCGTCGGCTAAGAAGCGCCCCTGCTTCTGGATGCCGTCCAACGCCACCGACGAGTGACCCTTGGTTAGAAGTGCGCCGAAGACCATGAAACTGACGAAAGGTGAAGAGAAAAAAAAAGACACCCTCACGTAGGATCTGAGCTGAGGTTATGGCAGAATAATGTGCTATACGAGGTAAACACATGCATGACCCAAAAATTAAAGAAATCAGTCAGCCTAAATTGCATATGCTCATTGTCGCCGATGGTGCTATTATTGAAAAGTATTGCTTCTGATAGCATATTTCCCAAAATCACTAATTCTTAACGTGCCATGATACAGGCAACCTACGGAAGCAATAAAGGTACAGAAAATTAAACAGGGCAAGCGCTTTTAAACATCTAAGTATTCGAACATAGAAACTCTCCTTGCGATTTGCTTTCCTATTCTGCCCGCCCGTGTATGTCAATGCGATTCGAAAATGTTCTCTGTGAATATCGACAGACAAACATGAAACGCCATCTTTGTGCAATATTGTGCACTGTCTCCCATTTAACAGCACCTGAGCTTGTCCACAAACTCAACGTTGTGTTTTTACTGGAGGTCTGACACTCGTCTTAAATTTACTGCGACAGCAGTGAGAAGCCAGAAAGTCAGCTTCCTGCATGTGTTCGTTTTTTTTTCCTCGCGAATATTTCAAGTCGCGTACGTGAACGTGGACGCGCCAACCGCTGGACCATCGCGGAGCTTCGCCACCAGGTAACTCATGTCGGACTTTGCGACCCCGCACAAGCTCCGAGATTGGCAGTATTGACGCCTAACGTCTCGGAGGCCACACAAATAAATTGTGATAGCATCGGACACGTCCACTCGGTGTGCCTCGCAAAGGGTAAGTTGTTCCTGAGAAGATGCCTGCGTCCACAGTGTGAGCAAACAAACTGCAACTGTAATTGCCTCCTCCTCCAAACGAAATCCTAAATGAACCCCTTTTTCTGGTGGTCTCATTTTGGCCCCTCGCCGGACCGCACAGTTTTCTCCAGGATGCCTAATATTTAACGCCCTATTCGCCGCTCGATTCGATAACCGAAGGGTGATTTCGGCACTCAAAGTCGACTCGGAAAACCCTGAACGATCGGAACTGTTGTTGGCCAGCAAGGACGTCGCCGCGCGATGCTTACGCCAAGAACGCGATGAGCACCCAGAAGCGGCGGCTCCACTTGGCTCGCGACACTGCCTGTTCCTCGGTTTCCGGCTCTTGGTCCGCTGACGGCCGCAGGCAACGGACGCACAGCACCACGATCCCGGTGAGGGGCACGAGCACGGCTAGGATGACACTCGCCACGAGCAGCACGATGCCAGTGCCACCCAGCAGCAAGTCGATCGCCTGGACAAAAAGCCGCGTTAGGCAAGCGTCAGCCAATTCGTTATGGATGCAATAGAATTCGCGATCAACAAGGCAATCAAGAAAGCTTGTAAGCGGCCCCACTGTTCAACATATCCCATGACGGAAGTTTTTATTGGTGTTGGTGCGTGGGCTTGTGTTGGTGGCGACGATTAAAAAACTATAGATGGTTGGCACAGACGTTGGACAAAGCAACAAAGCCTTGGAAGATCCATTTGGATAGATAGATAGATAGATAGATAGATAGATAGATAGATAGATAGATAGATAGATAGATAGATAGATAGATAGATAGATAGAGATTGATTGATTGATTGATTGATTGATTGATTGATTGATTGATTGATTGATTGATTGATTGATTGATTGATTGATTGATTGATTGATTGATTGATTGATTGATTGATTGATTGATTGATTGATTGATTGATTGAGATCACCTGTGGACTGAACGTCTGACGACTCTTGCCTGCAACTGGGCTTTCACCTGAGCACCACTTCGGAAGTCTACGGAGCACAACTGCACCTAACAAGTATTCTTTCTGACGGGTTTCTTCCAGTGCGTCATCGGCATATAAGTTGAATGCATCAAATGCTTCGTCGAGTATAGTCAAGTCGGAGCTCCCGTACGTTCGTGTACGCTATACCTTAAGACGCCCTTGATTACTAAGGTTGCATTTTAACTAAGAGTACGAGGCCACGTACGATGACTAACAAAGTTGTTTCTAATTTAGTCGTGTTGTTCTGCAGTAAAGTTCCAATGAGTCAGAAAAAAAAAACACTCCTGCCATTGAGCTTTCGACGAAGCGATAGCGCTTGCGTCTGCCAGACGGACATGTCTGGTCTGGTGCCCACACAAGTGTGAATATTCCATGCCAAGCGCGAAACATTGTCTCGCGGCAACAAAATTTCCTATATAGCTGTGCGCTACATTCTGGACTATACGCCATCTTTTACAACGATGGTTGAGTAGATGCCATACTCACGAGTTCGGCGTCCAATTTCCCGCCCTTGTTTGCAGCTGCGGAGAAGAGAGAAAAGAAATGGAAATAGAAAGGTAACGATTCACACAAAGGAGATAAGGCGATATCTAGACATCTAGTAAGCTAGACCTATATAGACAGGTACAAGAACCAGTCAAATAGCTGACCATAGTGGAAGCTTGCTCTAGACGGTTCAACAATAAGAACGATAAGGCCGTGCCAAAGACAAGGCCAAAGACCAGCTCTTGTCTGCGTTCTACCAAATTTCCGTTCGTCCGTGTATTTCGAGCTGGTTTATCACGGCCAGCCTTAACGCTGCACTTTTGGTCGGTTTTCCAGGCAACATCTGCCAAATGCATGGCTTTTCCTTCATCCTCAGTGAAACGTACCTGCCTGAGCACGTCGATAGGAATTCAATAAACAGACTGCGTACTACAAACGTTACGCAAATGTTTTGTTGCGATGTGAAGTCCTCTGATAAGTCTCAGTGAGTTTTTAACGTGCATCAAAATAAAATATACCGTTTTGCGTAGACGGTAAGATTAAGCAGTTGTGAACAACCGTGAGCAAAGGTTTAGAGACCACAGGCTCGCCGTAAAAAAAAAACGATTTTTTTGTAATAAGCGCGAAAGGTTTTTAACAGCGCAAGGACACCAGAAGGCACATTACAGCGAAGTGAGCGCTTATAGTAATTCGCACGCATAAACTGAAACTGACAAATTCACTGCAAAGTTCGCAATGCCAAGTTCGGACTGCCATCAGGACCTTCAAGTTACATTCATAGGGAAAGCTGGTCTATGTACTTTTGCTCAAGAGAGTATGCGTGCGTGCGTGTGTGTTATTCTTATCAGTAGCCGCCTCTCCAAATCGACTTCAATGATAAGGGCACTATTTTCGACGTATATTCATCGGGCTAACATTCGTAGGGTGGGCCCTCAAGTACCGTATCTTCGGTGCATAACGTATACAACGTGCCGAAACCGGGCCGTCCTCACCACGAGAAGGACATTTGCCATTTAAGACTTTCGACTGACAATACAAATAGAATGAACCTCACTCGCATTGAAATTTCAAAGGATGAAATCTCGCGAACTTAAAAAAGATGATATTATACGTGCAGAAACTGAACAGGAGCTGGTTTCGTAAGTGCACTTGTATTATCTTGCTTAATGAAATTCATGCGTTTCGGGAACGAGTAAATTGTCTCACCAGGAAAAAAAGACATTAATCAACGTCTTTTGGTATGAACTGGCTGCCGTATAGTCTGGTCGCCTTGCTAAACCCGAGAGGTTGTCACCATTTGCAGGCGTCCGTTCTGTGCAATCGGTCTAGCGAACGACATTGGGAGTATTCACCAAACTTTTCATTTGTAAGCGGTAACCCGATCGCTGCCTGCCACTGGTTCACCGCCTTCAGTAAATGTATCCGCCAAATCGCGATTGGCTGACATCTTACGAACAGTTTTAGCCTGCGAACTTCCTGAATGCATAGGGTCCCTGGTGCTTGAGCACGGTCTACGGACCGACGCGCACAAAGTAGTTCACATGGCAGAAGGCTTCCGAAAACGCCGTAATTCGTGTCGGCGATTACACGAACAAAGTCGGAAGCAGATCATTGCCGTAGTGAATGTAAGGACACCAAAAATTTGTTGAATCGCCCCATGGGCCCGAAATATCAGCCCTATATATGCATACGCAAAAATATACAATGATCCACTACTCAATTTTACAGAATGGACTGTCGCTTGCCAGAATCTTGAAACATACTGGCAGCTGAAATTTGAAGAGACAGAGTCACTATACAAACGCACTTACAAAGTGTCCTATGAACAGTTTATAAACTGTTCCTCATTATAAAGAGTTGGTCATGGCCTAAGTGTTTTCGCTTCTTTTCTTTCCTTTCTCATCTGTCTAAACACTGGTCAATCATAAAACCTTCTCACATAAATGAAGTTTTGTGAGGACGCAAGCCCATAATGCTTTACTTTCTGATTATCATCGCTTTCATCGCGTCGTAGCTCTTATCGCATAATCACGTCCGCACAGGACGCGTTTCCTGAATCCGACCCCACGTAAGCGATACTGCCGATTCGACACGGAAACCCGCGTGTCCAATCAAACTACGCGCGCAACGCGAATGGTGTTGCAGCAGCATCTAGAGCCAGCGACTAGTCGAAAATGCACTCTGACGCCTGTAAATACCATTCCTAGTGGTTAGAAGTAATAGTTCTGCGGAAACCCGAAAGGTGGAGAGAAGTAATGAAGGGAAAATTAGACATCCACCCGTTCGTAGCAATTGCTACAAAGAACACCCATACGGATTCCACGAAAGAAAACCCTCCCAGTTGAATAAAAATTCGTGCTGGTCCAGGAGTCGAACCCGTGACCACCGCCTTTCCGAGGCAGCCGCTCTACCATCTGAGCTAACCAGGCGGCTAGCAGATGGCAGGGCGAAGTCGAATTTGTCACCAACTCGAAGCAAAGGCAAGAGTTTGACGCAGTAGTTCAGCGGAAACCCGCAAGGTGGAGTGGAGCAAGAAAGGGATTGTCCCCTTATTACTAGTGGTTAGATGTACACGACTCCTAACCATGTTCGCTAAACTTCGCATTATCCATGGTTCAATCGTCACTTCCGGCATGCCACCCGAGAAAAGCATGGCACCTAAGTGACGGTTGAACCATGGAACACCAACTAGCCTGTACTCAAACCTTGCTTCGTATTATCGTCTTGCAAGCCCTGTGGTTTTTTTTTTCCTTTCTTTCTGCGCACAAGTTCGCCCAATAAAGACGTTCGATTTTATATCCACGTTTCTCTTGCAGTGTGTCGAGCTCTTCGTGATTGCTACTCGCTGACCATAGGTGGTTGGCACTGACGTCAATGTGGTCGCCATCTTGGGATCCTAGTCAATAAGTGCAAATAAGAAACGTGGCAGCACCACAGGCGCGCCTTGCGCCGAATGAGAAATCATTAACAGCGATAGTTCGGCGGAAAGCGATCGCCGTCAAGCTGCAGAATATTGCACCCGTGATAATATGCTGCATTCATGTCATCGTTACTACCATGCCTGGGTACCAGTGTAGCGACAATGCTATATTAATATAGTCAATATGCAGGACGTTGTTGCTTAAAAGTTTAGGATTTGGGCATGCTCGAAACGCATATTCGATTCTACAGCAGAGCACGGAAGCCCATGGGATAGCGAGGCGGAGAGTGAAACAGTATATAGCGCGTGAGATATTGAGGGATAACTTGGTAAGATAGAAAGTGATAGGGATCGCGGTGTCAAATTGTCAGAGCATTTATTTTTCAGAACACTTCGTCATTGGCTACCTGCCTTTGGGTGTTCGTAACAACCCTTCAATATAGCTTATAAAATATTTGTGCAGGCGACCCGTTTCACTCTCTATTATGTTTCTTGTGCAAATAATATGTACTGTCTCTCCCTCCCTCAGA
Organism: Dermacentor variabilis; assembly: GCF_050947875.1. Taxonomy (NCBI): domain Eukaryota; kingdom Metazoa; phylum Arthropoda; class Arachnida; order Ixodida; family Ixodidae; genus Dermacentor; species Dermacentor variabilis. Next base: position 42,821,079 of record NC_134575.1, on the reverse strand, counting down.
TGCCATCTGAAAATTACGCCGTAAACTTCGGACGGCGCCGCCAATGTTTCGTGTAATGTGGAGGTCCACCTTTGTTCGTATAGACGAGATAAAGAATTGTTTCAGTGCCTCAGCTTTATCGGGACAATTTTTTTTTCGAGTATGCAATCATCAGGAGGAACGATTACTAGTAAGTATTGGGTGAGGCAATCGGGCATTGAAACGCACGCAGCTATTCTGTATCCGTCTTCGTGTTATGTGCTCGTCTCTAGGTGCGACCATTTGTTAGCGAGAAGACAAGCCAGGCAGACAAAGCATAGAAACACAGGTCAATCGATCGTCGCGACATGTTCACATGTTTTCTCTGTCTTCCTCTGGCACTTCATACATCTAACATGTATTGATGCAGTAAGTCCCAACACTGACGTCAAATGTTGCCCACGTTTACCTTCCGGCATGCCACTCGAGAAAAGCATGGCATCTAATCGTCGGTGCATTCCCACAAACAGCTGCACCACCGCGCTGCCGGTAACTTCAGCACGACTTATCAGGTTGGCTGCCGGAACCTTAGTGAACACCAGTGTCCTTGAATCACCGCAGGCTGCATAGAAGCGGGAAAATTGATCCATTTCTCCGTCTTTAGACTGTTATTTTTTTGCAACAGCGGCAAGATATCACAGCTATCGCCACCGTCATAGCAAGAGTAGCTCGTACACAACGCACGCAGCGCCGCCCTTGTCTTCTGCAATTCGCTGCTTGTTTCGGCCACCAGGGTGCGTCAGCAGACGTTACCACTGCCAGAATGGTGCAAGCACGCAATGCGTTGACGGGCTAGTTGGTGCGAATCCATAACTACTTTGTTTAGCGCAAAACAACGGACACAAGAACGACGACGGGACAAGGCGACAAGACAAACAAATTAATTATGCATTCGCACCAACTAGCCCGCCAACGCATTGCGCTGAACTATCTTTCTTCTACTGTGAGCCCTGTTTTTTGTGTGTCTGCGTCATCTCCTGAAGCGCCTTGTCCTGTCGTCTTTCTTCTGTCCGTTGTTTTGCTCTAAACAAGGTAATAATGGTGGAAGCACAAATGACCAAAAGCATAAGGCTCGTGACGGTACCGCGGTCACCGCGTCCACGCGCCCAAATGCATACTGCCGCGGGACCGTGAATTCGAAATGGTGCAGTTGCGGTTGTTTTCTTACCGCAGAAGTCACTCATGCTCAGTTTTTGCGCAGGATCGTCTGATATGTCAAAGTGGAACACAAACTACGTCGTGTCACTACGTGGCAGGGCACTGACGGGCCGTTTCGGGCAGAACTCATAGCAATTCATGACTCGCTCAGCCCTGTCACGTGAAGTGAATGGTGTTGTAGCCTTCTGTTAGAATCATTTCTCCTACGCAACAGAGATCTGCACCTATCAAAGCGGCATTCCTGATATTTGTTCTCGACTTGTAGGCTATGAACGACTAGCCAATGGTAATACACAAGAGACAGCATATCGGCTCTCCGTAGATGGCAGTAGCTCGCGTCATGAATTGAATTGAAACAATCATTGGCACAACACTCACACAGGAAAGTATTAAAACTCCCAATTCTAATAATTGCGAAGATGCAAAATAAAGCAGGACCTAAAGACACACGTCGCTCAGCGTGCGTGCCGTCTTCAGTTTAGGAAGAACATATGCTATAGCATATATTCATATATGCTCCTATAGCATACATTCATATAATTTAATCCTATACAAGCAACAAAGCCCCCTGTGGCGTGCATTCCACTTGCCTTTATATTATCGCTTCTCGCGGCCATTCTTATTGCTATAAATGCGCATCAACAAGCTGAATCCCAAGTAAGGTCCAAAGTGCTTTATTACGAGAATAAACACAAAAATAAACACGAGTACAACGAGATGCTGCGCTTAGCAACGAAACATTCTAATGAAATATGGCTGGGCTGGGGTACACGTCAGAAGGAAACAGGCGCCCTCAGCCAATCAGCACTTCAGCAGCAGCCAAATCGGACATGTCCACAAAGTGGACACATACAGAATACCCTCCACCCCCTAGCTCCGCCGCAGGGCTGGTTCAGCGCAGCGCAACGGTGCATACTCTCGGCCTCCTCGTTCTTGTGGTCAAGCACGCTGCACGTTGCCGGCGCCTTATCTGGGAACTTCGCAAACATCCACTCGCGGGACGGCCCAAGCACCGTCGGTAAACTGCGACTTCACGGCGGTGGTGATGGGATGAACGCACTTCGATTCCGCATAATTCCTATCGAAATAATTTCTTATAGGGATAGCAATCATACTGATGCACGAAGCACAATCGCGCGGTTCGCGCCGCACTCGAGCTGTCCTGCTAGAGAAGGCGCATGAAGGCGCAGGCGTGCAGCGTTAGAGGAACTCCAGAAACGCTGAGTAAGATTGGTTGCAAAAAGAAACAAAAAAAGAACAATTGCTGACGATTACCTTACTTCCTGATGCGAAATTTGAGCGCAGCTCTTCAGCTGTTTCGGCTTTTCGATATATTAGCTATATAAAACGTCTCCGATCCTCAGACAATCAGTCTCGAGCGGAACATTTCGCACCAGCCGCCGCAAACGGAGCGTTGCTTGGCGCAACTGCCTCGCTTATGGGGAGGTGCGGGAGGTAGCGCGTAGGCGCATAGGAACGTTGCGCTGCGAAGAGCAGCCATCGACTGAAGGCGCGTTTACAGTCCGACGTTATCGGCCCGTGGGCGAGCGTCGGAGCTCGTCGGCAGGTAGCATTTTTACAATTGCTAGTACATGCAACTCTATGGTAGGTAAAGCGGGGCGTGGCGTTTCCGGTTGTGCTCGACGTTTCTGCGCAGGCGAGAGTAAGAGCGGGTGCGAGATGGAAAATCTAGGGGCCTTTGCTCCCTGAATATGTGACTCTCTTTAGGCACTACGGAAGAGGCTTCTTAGCGCGTGTTGTATGCCTTTGTGCCCTTGAGATGCCGCCATTGCGGAGTGCGGTCGTGTTTACACTCCACCACTGGCTGCCCGTCTGGTGAGGCAGTGGGCACGGAAGCCCCATTTGGTTATGCCTGCGTCTCAAAGGGCAAGGTTCCAACTGGTGTTGTATAAGACGCGGGTCGTTTTTTTTTTTTCTTTCGTCGCGACGATAGATTGCATTTTTTTACAAGCACTGCTCCAGGAGGGCACATGTAACCGGCAAACGTAGACCTCAGGGGAGCACCTGAGGTTATAATAAAGCAGGCGGCGCAGGATCTCCAGGGCACCCAAGGGGTAGCGGGGGAATCAAAGTTGGAAGCAGGGCGGCCGGTGGGTTGGGGCTGCTGAAGGCGAATCATGCCAGGGGTGTCCGCATAAAAAATTGGCTGTCCCCCAAAGCGGAGAACCAATTTTTGATGACGATAGCATGTCAGGAGTGTATAAAGTCAGCTGTCCGCTGTGGCGGACAGCGAATTTTTTATGCGAACGCACCCTGGCGCGCATCGGCCTCCGCGGCCCTAAACCACGGGCAACCCTGCTTCCAGCTTTGATTTCCCCGCTACCCCTTGGTGCCTGAAAATTCTGCGCCGCCTGTTTTATTAAAACTTCAGGAGCTCTCCTGGAGCAGTGCTTCTAAAAAATCCAATCTATCGTCGCGACGACAAAAGCGACCCGCGACTTATGGAACACCAGTCAGAACTTTGCCCCTTCAGAGACAGCGATCAGAAAAAATCGACCGGCGACTTATAGAACACCAGCCAGAACCTTGCCCCTTCAGACACAGCGACGAGAAGAAAAGTGACCCGCGACTTATACAACACAAGTCTGATCCTAGCCCTTTCATACACAGCGATCAGCAAAAGGTGACCCGTTACTTATACAACACAAGTCTGATCATAGCCTCTTCAGACACAGCGATCAGTAAAAAGTGACCCGCGACTTATACAACACAAGTCTGATCCTAGCCCTTTCATACACAGCGATCAGCAAAAGGTGACCCGTTACTTATACAACACAAGTCTGATCCTAGCCCTTTCAGACACAGCGATCAGCAAAAGGTGACCCGTTACTTATACAAGTCTGATCCTAGCCTCTTCAGACACAGCGGTCAGTAAAAAGTGACCCGCGACTTATACAACACCACTCTGACTGATCCTATCCCCTTCAGCCATAGCGACCACTAAATGGGGCGCCCGTGCGCACTGCCTCAGCGCGCCCGCAGCAAGCGGCGGAGCGTGAACAAACTCGACTGCACTCCGCAATGCCGGCATGTCTAGGGTACAAAAGCCCACAACACGCGCTAAGAAACTTCCTGCTTGGTGTTTAGGCAGAATCACGCATTCAAGGAGCAAAGGCCCACCGATTTTCTCTCTCGCACCCGCTCTTACTCGCGCCTGCGCTGAAACGTCGAGTGCCGCGAGAAACGCCACGCGGCCCTGTACCTACAAGCAATTGTAAATATTCGTCAGGGTACACGCAGTGGCGAACGGTGATCACTACGAGTTTCGGCTCGGGCAGCAGCATATCATACCCAGCCCCCACTGAGCCGGCGTTCTGATTGCCGCCGCACAAAGATGGCATTGTAAGAGGAGCGAAGAGAGAAAGGCTCGCACCGTCCGCGAGAAATGGCGGCAGGAGCGCGCGCAGCTTAAAGCCCTTTAGCGCAGCTAGAGCAGTGTGCGGATAATGACCTTTGTTACGGCGAGGCCGACGGCGATGAGAAACGCCGGAAATGGCACCAAAAAACTGCGCTCTAAATGAAACACGGAGCGATGCGGACGCAGCGTCGGCGTCGCGTTCAATTGACTCGTTGGCGGACCCATGCCAGCGTTCTCCGTTTCGCTGCTAAGAACAACGTTGGACAGATTTGCGTTAGCGTCCTTGCTGAGCAGCTATGCCCACATAACACCGTGATGCGCGTACGGATCTCAACGAAACGCACAGTAAACGTCAACCCAAATTTATGTGATCCTTTCATCGAGCAATCACACAAATTGACGGTTTTCCTTTGGTGTCTCGTCTCGCGCATGGCGAAGCAGATGACGTTGATGGAGCCGCTGAGCACGCGAATGTCTTAACGCGATAGCGTTAAGGAGCTCGTGTCGCAGAAAATCCGGTGTCGTCGGCGTCGGTGTCGGCGTCGGTGTCCGCGCGCGTTGGCCGTGAGCGATAAATCACGGCAGGCACTTCATAAATAAAAATTGGAGGACGCTTAAGCTTCGCCTTCAAGAGTGGAACGTGACAGAGTTCCCGTCGACCCGCCAAGGGGTGTAAGACAATGGGCTACGGCACAGCGACTACGCGCCCCGCATCGGACGCGGTGAGCGTCGAGCAACGCAGCATTCGGCGCGACAACGAAATGTGCGCCTGAGCAAGCGACGCACGCCTGAGAATTAGAAACAGCTCGTTTCTAAGGCAACACCGCGTTCACTAGAGGCGCTTTTGTACCCCTTTGAAGCATCGAACTCGTGGCTCAGTGGTAACGCCTCCGTCTCACACTCCGAGAACCTGGTTCGATTCCCACCCAGCCCATCTTGGAAGTTGCTTTTTATTTATGGAGTGCCTGCCGTGATTTATCGCTCACGGCCAACGCCGCGGACGCCGACACCACCGGCTTTTCTGCGACACGAGCTCCTTAAAGCTATCGCGTTAAAAAGCAACTTCCAAGATGGGCTGGGTGGGAATCGAACCAGGGTCTCCGGAGAGTGAGACGGAGACGTTACCACTGAGCCACGAGTTCGATGCTTCAAAGCGGTACAAAAGCGCCTCTAGTGAACGCGGTGGTGCCTTAGAAACTAGCTGTTTCTAAGGCTCAGGCGTGCGTCGCTTGCTCAGGCGCACATTTCGTTGTCGCGCCGAACGCTGCGTTGCTCGACGCTCACCGCGTCCGATGCGGGGCGCGTAGTCGCTGCGCCGTAGCCCATTGTCTTACACCCCTTGGCGGGTCGACGGGAACGCTGTCGCGTTCCACTCTTGAAGGCGAAGCTTAAGCGTCCTCCAATTTTTTTGAGATGCTTTCTACAGGCGCAACGCTAAGCAATGCGATCGCTTTCGCAGCGTCGCCTGCAGGCAACATTTTTAACATGAGTGACTAATAAGAAGCGAAGCTAAATAGCATTTTCTTCCAAAGGCTGTCTTTGGGTCTCACGACCATATTATCGCAGCAGCACACCTTAAGGACGCGTCCTCTTCATACATGCTCGTCATTTCGCAAATATAGTACATTTCAAGGAAATACGTTACTCAATACGAGCTTACACATTTTCCATACAATCTTTTGCGAGCCTCGTCGGATTTTTATAAACATGCCATGTTTACAGAAAGTACATACACTTCCTCGTCTTCCATCGCTACACACACAGTCCCCAGCATGCAGACTTAGCCGTTGCCGCTTTTTTTCCCACTACTGCCTATCCTTACGTACCCCAATCAACAGAAACGACAAAACTAAATCCAGAACAAGCTGAACATAACTAGGCGTTTCAATATTCTTTACTGTGGGCACTCGATTTATTTTATGCCCAACATGAGAGCTACAAAAGGGAAGGGCAATCCATTGGGGGAGGGTCGTCAGTCTACCGACTACATACTAACTGTAGTATGAAGCTTATCGTTTAACGCCTAATTCCGGATGGCTGAATACATTTGGCGCCGAACTTATGACGACAAATGGTCTCTTTTGTAGTTACGAGCGCAATTTTCGAAGAGACGACCACTTCTTTCTTTTCGCGAACAAGGTGGTTAAGCAGGTGACTCACTGTCAGCATCAGCTGCCGTTCCTGACGAGGGGACTGCTCCAAGAAGCAGAACCACCAAGGCAAGGACGACTCGCGCTGTCACTTCCATGACGCCGGGCGGTGCTTCAAATACGGCTGTATGCGAAGGAACTGCGAAAGAAGACGTAAATACGAAAACATTTACAGAGAACAGCCGCAGGTTGTTCCGCTAGGCGAAGTATCGATAGCGTTAGCAATATACTGCGAAATACACACAGTAAACCTCGTAGTTTTATGGACAGTATAAATCAAATTGCAAAAATCATTCGCTCTGTAATTAGCGAGCATAGTGTCACGGGTGCTTTAACACGAAATTTTTTCGAACGCTGTTGTGTTCAACAGCGCCGGCAATGAACGCTTCATGCAGCCGCCCGCTTCGCCACGTATTAACGTGACAGTGGTAAGGGCCCCGTGTCGCAGAAAATCCACCGTCGGACGTCGTTTCGGCAAAAAGATTTTCAAACCACCCATACCCAGGCCCTCCATGTGGCGCAAGAAAGCTACTGAACAAATTGAATTTCTCAAGCTGAAATATGTAAAAAAATCGTAAAGTATGATTTACACACAACCCACGCACATGACAGCATCGGACTGTAATGTCATTACAGGAGAAAACAATTATCTTACGCGAAAACTCAAAGAAACCCTTTTTCCAGCCTTTATACTACACAGAAACCGTCACGGCGTCCGTCATTTGCGCGCGCCGCCACCTTGGGGGCCACGGAGCGGTGCACCCGGTTCCTTGCGACACCTCCAGATGGAGCTCGCCTCCCTCGCATCGCAGCCCACGCAAGAGGCCGCGTTTCTACGAGAAAGCCCGCCTTCGTGCATAGTGTTTGCGGCCAGTGTTTCCGGGTAAACATAACGATTACATACGCCAGAGTAGCCGGGATGCGTGAGAAGGAGACAGGGATCTTTGAATGCTATCGCGTTCCCCTTTTAAACGTGAAGCTTATGCTTCCAGCATCTTTTTCGACACTTTATACTAAGCGACTCCTAACTCTAGCCTCGCTGGAAAACAGAGCGCTCGAAGGCACCTGCCGTCTCGGCACACCCGTAAGACTTGCACCCGCTGCTGTATACCTCCAAGTTGCCCGCTCGCCTTCATTAAGGAGCGCTTGATGAGATTCATTCAGCGTTGAACACGCAGCTAGAAGAGCCACACATCAAGGCAACATCCTTCTCGTCTCACCATGGCAAATTTTGCCTCGCCCTCATAGCAGACGCGGGTCGCTCCTTTTAATCTCATTTGGACTTTATTAGGGACATCACGGCGACGGCAAACATTAACTTACAGTGTCCATATAATTGCTTTTGCAATTAAACATTGTATGGTGCTTGAAGTTCCGAAACAATTCGGGGGTTGTGAGATCCGCCTTAGTCGATAGTGCACTTGTTTAATTTAGTGCACATAAAGCGCTTTACACGGTTGCTTGCACGCAACTCCTCTATCGGGATGCAGCCACCGCAATCGGAAATCGAACCTTCGACGTCTTAATCCGCAGCAGAATGCAGTTGTCACCAGGCCACCCCACTTTGTGGTAAATTTTATGCTGGATTGATGGAGCTCTTCATATCACTGCAGCAGGGAAATTACTTTCCAGCTACACGTAATCAGTGCGGGCCTAGATCTATAACCATATCTCAATCATTCCGTCGTATCTGCGGATGACAAAATTTGATATTCGCCGATTACTAGCTACTTCCGCCAGAAAGATCTGATTATTCTTAAGAGGCGCTCAGCGCTCGACACAGATCCACGCGTGGGTCATTTCGATACCGGCACCAACATTGAAGTGTTCTCGCCGAAACATCAGCCTTCCTACAGCTCTATTGGCTACGGGCTATTCGCGAAAGGATTTCGCGATGAATATATGGAAACTATAAACCAAGAATTCATATACTTTCAACATGCCTCGTGCGATGATCGGTGTCAACTTTTTGAGAGCTATAGGTGCCCTAGCCTAATTAGCTTGATATGTAGTTAGCGAATTCTATTCTCGCGAAAGCAGGGAATTTTCGAAATTTCCAACACGAACCAAATGGTCCTTTCTATTTGATTCATTTTTACTCGAGAATTCGCTATTCGAGGTTGTCGCAAATTTCTTTTTGTTCGCACACATCTTGCTGAAAAATTCTTATTGGAGTCTCAAGCGAGACGTAGCAATACATGTGATGACAATCGCGAATGAGCCTCCAGCATAGGTGCTGTTGTTGCACACAGACACCAGTTCTTGAGCGTACGCATGAGACAGATATCTTCTGCAATGGAATATACAGCGATTAAATAAGAACTGCTCGCTCTTAGGCAAGCTGTATACGAATTTGCCCTGAGTTATTTGGCTACTCTCACCGCGTTCCATTCCTGCAAAACCATGCGCGGTGGTGTGTCACACTTGTCTCCTGCAGCGAACACAACACTGCCCCTGCATCTCATTCCTTGCTTCCTAACTTCCATTGCCTTGGTTCCCCAAATATTTGAATGCAGTTGTTTATCAACTAGCTGCTGCTCGGTCGTTCGGTTATTTAAATGGACATGGTATTACAGGCACGCGTAAATGTTGATAAACCTGGTTTTTGTTATTACCGAAAGGAATCCGAGCAAACTTCGCGTCTTACGTTTCTTTAGAAAGAAAATACTTCATATTCGATTCTACGTGCGGTGATCATTTTTATCGAGTGATGATTGTGAAATCGATTGCAAAGCTTTACGAATAAAACATCCACTATAAAAACTAAATCATTAAGTATCGCTGCACTCTTTGCAGACGCTAGTAATGTCCCAACAGAAAATGTATATCCATAATCTAGTTGTTTCGGGGCCCGAGCACCTGTTTGTTTTCCCAAGTTTTGCAAGCTATTACATCGAGCGAATGCCCAAGTAAATAATATGCTTCAAACAATCAGTAAACTTAAGCTTTTCCTTACAAAGCAACCAATTTAGTTTACATAGGTGGAGCTGCTTTCTAGTCAGCCCATTTCCGCACTTGAAAACTGAAACGTTGTGCCCAGTTAAGTTAGCAAGCACTCTAGGACTGATAGCACTTTTAAAATGGTCAATAATCTCGTGGACTATTCCTCAATTATTAAGTGTCACATCAGGCGTCGTATAGGGCACATTTTCTGCACAACGCGCAAGGGGCGCTGTAGTTGCACACGCTTCAAAATCATAAATGCTTCTTCTGAAGTGTACGATCGCGCACGCACCAGGAACGTGAACAAGGAGTCCCAAACTGCCTCCGAGTTATCCGCGAGTCTGCTTGGCTGGTGCCGTCAGTTCTGGACCTGCAAAACTGGCAGCATTCACACCACGTAAACGAGCAATACCCGAAGCCGTCTCGCTGTACCTGTCGCAAAGTGAACCGAGTGTCTTCAAAAAAGCCTCGTTCCCCCTTCGTCCCCGACTTCCGGCTCAGCGATGCTCGTCTCCATTTTGCCTGAAACGGTTTCCGTGCGTACGGATTTGGTGGCAAATCGTGCAAATTGAACCGACGCCCAGAGAGCATATGAATTCCGATATACCAAACGGAAGGCTTGCTGTTGGGCAGGGGTTGCCAAATTTTTGAGACTTGGTGAATCCCAACTGCCTTCCCAGAGTATCACGGAATCTCTGCCCTCCAATCCCCCCCGAAAACATCGATGGGCTTATTCAAGGCCTCGCGATGAATGCTGCGATGAATTAAACGAATAGATTTAAAATGAGACGTAAAGGGCCGGAATTTTCGAATAATTTCCACGGGATAATAGTCTACCCAAAAGGGATGGATTCAGAATCGTGTCAGTCACTCGCGCAACCCTAAAAGGTCGTTTGCGGAGCCACTTCGTTTCGCGGAACCGAGTTTGGGAACCCCGGCTGTAGGCCATTATCGAAAAGTACGTTGAGTTTTCTAAAGCGGCAGAAATAATTTCTCAGATGGAGATGTAATCTATGAAACGACCAGAAATAACCTACAGAGTGGTCAAACTATGGCAAAGTTGCACAAGCGGCTAAGTCGAAGACGATGCTAGGCCTACTCTGACGCGCAACCCCACTGGCGTAACCCCGCAGCTGAATGGATTAGAAGTTAGACGAAAAGGGCACACATTATTCAATAATTTAAACAGGGTAATTTATCTATCCTAGGGGGACGGAGTCGGATTTGTGTCGGTCGCTCGCGTAACCCTAAAATGTCGTTTGCGGAAACACTGCATCTTGCGGAACTGAGTTTGGAAACTGTAGGCCATTTTCTAAAAGTACGTGGCGCTTTTAAAGCGGCAGAAAGAATTTTTCCGAAGGTGATGTAATCTGCGAGACACGCACAGAAGAGCGACAAACGGTACAAGGGGAAGGCGATGCTAGGCCTACTGTGACCGGTAACTCCGTCGGCTATCGCAGAAACGCCGTCCTCAGCCGATAACGCGGACGCTCGACGGGAGGGAGAAGCGGGCGCGTCGCAGACGAGCACGAATAAGCCAACACAGAGCCAAGGCAATGCGTGCTGTGCACACACTCACCGGTGCTTCTCGGATCTGGGTCAGACGCCGACTTTGCTTGCTTGCTTGCTTGCCAGGGCAAACGCTTCGTCTTCGACTCGCGCGGCGAGCTGCGTGCTGACCACACGTGCGAACGTGCTCAGACAGGTGATGATAATTGCGACGCTCATCTTTGACAAGGTCGCAGATTTGCCAAGTGCGAATAGCCAATAATCGCGCAGCACGGGCAAATACTTCATTAAGAAACACGTTCAAAAGGGAGATAATGATTTGGAATGGTTAAAAACTGGATGTATCCTGCTGGAGCCGAGACTTCAAAAGGGGGACTCGTTTTCACCAAGGGAACGACAGGTTATCAGCTTTTGCAACCTGCTGTCTTCTAGAAATTTCAAAAGAGAGAAAATTTAGAAGTATAGAAGTCCATAAAAGGCGGAATTAAAGCGTCCAACTGATTCCTCAGAAGGCGATCGAAAGTTATTAACAGCGAAAGAAGAATCAAGTCATAAGAAGGATAATGGATAGGTTTTACCTCGCTGTATATGATGTAGCAGAAGGGACGTGTACTATAGCTGTAGGTGTAGTGTGCTAACCGTACGAAGCTTTTCCGCGTCGTTGGCGATGATGGCTTGGGCTCAGTGAGCATGCATTCATACCAAGTTTGTAATTATTTCGTTTGTAAATGATCCCTTACTTACGTGCAGTCCGCCTGCGTCTCTTGGCTGCAGCTTAGGCTAATTATCGCAGTCCCGGCCGACCCATCGCCAGGATCAGGACTCGTATTCTTAAGAGTAGCCGCTTTGTCTTGCCGATATTTGGACATTTGACTCTTCAAAATTTAACAGAAGCAAGTTTGAAGAAGTTGTAGAAAGATGTGCGTTAGCCCCACTGCAAGATCTTAAGTTCCCGTGACTAACTTTATAAGGTCGGTGAGTTTCTACCAGAGCCAACAGTGTTATTGTAAGGGGCATATGATATACTTGAAGGCGATACTTTCAAGAGATCTTACCAGTAGCATTAAAGACAACCTTTGTCACTAACAATGGTTCATTGCTAGTGAAATACTGGAAGCCGGGAATGTGTTTCACGTTCCATGGGACGTTTACTGTACTGCAAGCGGAAACACTGAAACCATTCAACACGTTCTACACGACGGTTTGAAGCAAATCATCCTCCCCGGACCGTGTTCTAATGTATTCTCTTCGTACTTCTGATGGACAAATGCCTTATCGGTTTCTTGCTGTTTAATCTGGTGACGACACCCTCGCTCAATGTTGTCATGCCTCTGGGCTCTCATATAGCAGATCATATAGCCTGCGTGAGGGTGAATTAATGCCTTTGTCGATATTGCAGCTAATCACACACCACGTCTCTGTGTTCACTTTTTAACCATACAAGGCCGTACTGCACATGCGCGTCGGTACTGTGGCTGCGAGGCCGCGATGGCAAGAATGTTCCTATAGTGCGTTAATTGCTATTTCAATATGAAAAAGTACTTGCAGATAATTATTACAGGTAGAAAGCAATTAAAGTTATGTTAGATGCAAAAGCAGGTGAAAGTTCAAACGCGAATACTCTTACTTGGGCACGAAAATATCGATGGTGGGAAATGGGCTGCGACGTCGCACTAGAGAGGCAACTTCGGGAGCACAAATTGAAAGCCCACGAAGAACACTGCGAAATCGCTTATGGTGGAAGCATTTTATGTGAACAGCAGCAATCATATGACGCACTCTTCAATGTGGTTCGGTAAATTAAAAGCGATAAAATGACTCAATCGCGGTCAAATGGTTGTGTTCATACCAGAAGAATAGGGCAATTACAAAAGCAGTAACAGCCAGACTTTCTCGAGAGCATTTCTTAACATGGTTGTTTAACAGAAAAATTGGGCTCGAATTAACGAAAATAGTTATGAGTTTTTCAAACTTCGGTCAAAAACAAAAGAGGGCTATCTTTTTGCTTGCTTTCCCGCGTAGCTATGAGTCAGGATTGTCTAATTCTCATTCGAGCCTTGCACGGAACGATCCCAATTTATGCAGAACGGCCGCGTGTGCTTGAAGGCCACATCTAGGCCTATCAACAAATGCGCCCGACAAATGGCCGAGCTTGCGGCTTTAAGCCCACCTCAAGGCCGACGACATCAGGCTCGGGCCCGGCGTGGCCTGCCATAAATCTCTCGACGCAACCTGTCCAAAGCGGGTGCGGGCTTTCGGTTAGTGCTCGATAATCTCTGAATTACTCCATAATATGCATAAACACAGAAATCAATCAACATTGCACACATTCACACATACAGAAGTTTGCTTCCAAACGTCAAAGATCGTCACTCGCCGTGCTGAAAAGCAACAAGTAGAGTGCAATGCCATGTTATTTTTTGTGTATCACCCCATACGCTCTAAAGTTCCTCGCGCAAAATAGTGAACAACAAAAAACTCACCTAGATAGGTTAGCAAAACTACAGATCAACGCCCCACGAAACATAATTCCAATTTCCCTGGGATGCGAAGTCTCCAGAAAACTAGAAAAATATTGGTGCAGCATATTTCGCATTAAACATACTTTCAAGTCGCACTTGAGGTTTGGAATGTTTTCGGCTTCTTTGTTTGTTTTTTTTATGAAATGACTTGTGAACAGGATGCGGAGACGCCTGCAGTGTGACTTTTCAACGACTTTGCGGTTGGCGTCGAGGTAAGCTGTGCTCAGTCTTCGTATTTGACAACGCCTTTGCTGGCGCCAAAAGCAACAGTGCGAACACAGCTTATCAAGTGATGTGATTGCAAAATCGGACAATAATAATTCTCACTGTGAATGCTCTCAGCACATACTTCAATCATTGTTGAGTCTAACATGGCCGGTTACGCAAAATTTTGTTTCCGATGTAGGACTGTGTCAGCAGCATTGTCTGCAATGCATTAAAGCCACCTCTTGTTCTACCGTAATAAATATAAGTTGGTTTAGATATTCTAGCGAAATTCTCCCCGACAGCAGTAACGAAACAACACTACGTCATTGAGTGGAAGGAGGGACAGCCACCAAACTTCAGGTAGAGTTTCTCTTGGTATGTATCTATATTTGTAAAGCTTACTGGCACAGCGCCGCCGTAAAACTACTGCTCAGGTCAAGCATACCGTCTAGCCGTGTCCTTTTTCCCTATTGTATATCTTCCGTTTTCATTTCCTTTCAATTTCTTCATTTATGTAAATTTATTGTACTTGAGCAGTAGCATCACTATGAGCTCACGAACACCTTCCGGACAAATCGCTGAGCTTCAGGAAGAATTTTTGCATTCGTTGAAGAAAAAAAATCCAAATCTTCAATCGAAAATATTTATCAACCTTAAAGAAATTCGGTTAGACTGCGAAAGAAGGGCTAATGACGTTTTTCTGTGAAGTTTAACGATGGTGTATCAACACAATGTAGACTTTGTGACTAGATTCTTTCCCGCTCGTATCTACAGCTCACTATGGAATTATTAGACCACTATAAACCAAAGAAACAGCTTTAAAGGACCACTGTTCATATACCTGATATAAAGAGTATATACCCTTTATATCAAAAAGGATAAGCTATATAAACAAAAGCCTTCCTCAAGAAGTTTGTAGGCAATCTATGGTCAGCCTATATTCATTTTGTGTATTGCCTAATCCAAACACACCAATTGATACGCTTTTGTCTCATTTGAAGTTATTCAACTTTAATATTAATTAGAGTCAAGCCCTATTTTGTTGCAAATTTAACAAATAGTGTAGGAGGCTTCAAAGCGTAAACTGTAATACTTACACTATAATCATTTACACTGCAAGTACTGATAAAGCATCTAAAACATTGAGCAATGTATGGCAAGCATTAAAAGTTTAAAAGATTTATATTTTTTTATTTATTTCATACATACTGCTAGCTTTATATATAAGGCTGTAGCCCAGTCTGGACACAAACGCAACTATGACATTGGTTTGCAAACATGGTGAAGCTTGCGTTCGAAACCACTATACACGAATAAATATAAAGTAGTTGATGTATATAAATAAAAAGAGATGTCAAGATAAATGAAGTAAACAAATAAAACTAGCGATAGTTTGAGATAGTTTACGCAGAAATTAACAAACGTCATTTTCGTTGATCAGACAGTCGAGCACAACAGTAAGAGAAATCATTTATTACGCACAAAACGCCATATGTGCACAAAGATGCGGAGGCTCCGAGTGACCAACAGTGCTCAAGAAACAGAGAGAGAAATTAAACATCTTTATTATGTGAATGTAGCTTTGGAGACGCGTCCTTATTTCAGAATTCCTTGAGCTCGGGCCGCGTCCTGAGCTCTCACCATCCCCCGTTCATGATCTTCAAGGTCGGAGCTGGCCAAGGATCTCTCCCAATGCTCCTTGGTGTGATAAGGGTTTGGAGGTTTTAATGGTGCCTGTCTGCGGCCCCTACTACGTGTGCAAGTGATCCGAGGTCTCCTCACAAGCCTCATTGCGGAGAATATCCTGTAGCGGCTAGGAGGCGATTTCTTATTGGGTCAGGGGAACGCACGGGCTTGTACAGCTCAAAGGAATCTCTTCGGCTCTCTAGGTAGTGACTTCTGTGGGAGAGGATATAACCTGCGTGTAAGCAGGTAATTTTTTGCGATTCCTTGGTATAAACCGCGCTCGAACAACTTATCTCCCTGGAGCAAAATTTTCGACAACCAAACCTGCGTTCGTCAGGGCATAAATAAAATGACTGCCTTCACGAAAACATTCGCCCTTAATAATATTTGGGGTTTTACGTGCCAAAACCACTTTCTGATTATGAGGCACGCCATAGTGGAGGACTCCGGAAATTTTGGCCACCTGGGGTTCTTTAACGTGCACCTAAATCTAAGCACACGGGTGTTTTCGCATTTCGCCCCCATCGAAATGCGGCCGCCGTGGCCGGGATTCGATCCCGCGACCTCGTGCTCAGCAGCCCAACACCATAGCCACTGAGCAACCACGGCGGGTTCACATTCGCCCTTGTTCACATTACCACGGTTTACTCTCAATAATTTCGTCTGTCGATTGGTTAACCATGATTTTATACTTTCAGGAAGCACGCATAAATGAAATTTGTCGCTAGCACTATAGCTTTCCGTATATAGCACGCAGTCCTCTACAAATATATTTACTTTGACGAAATGTTTGTAATGGCCATCATTATTAAAAATGGAGCCATAGTCTCAACCCCTGTAGCCTTGCTGGCGGACCTCTGCAAGTGGTCGACATCAAAATTTATTCAATACTAGCAGCCACACTTCAATATAACCACAAGAGGACCCTGAAAAAGCAACGCGTCATGTTAAAAAAAAGGATAAATGTGCTGATACAGACACCTTTTGTTTAGGGCCACCTTATGAGCCTTTTGACTGCACCACAACTTCTCCAACGGAATTTCTTGGGAGGCTCAAGTACTGTAGTGCAATTTTGCAGCTAAATTTTCCCTACTTAAATCATTTAGCAATTACTGTGTGATTAAATGCCTTTTTTGTCGTCAGCTTTCCACAGGTCTTTCATAAAAGAATCTCTGGTTAGGGAAAGGAAAGCACCCCAATTTTAACTTGATTTTGAATAATAAGAGCCACTCTATGTAATATAACCACATTCTGTGATAATTCAGATTCACTGCTTTTGATTTACTGATGGCTCAAGATATATATAGGCACCTTGCATCTTGAAATACGATGGTAGTAGTCAGTGGGCTAGACTAAGTAAAATTAAGGCATATACTGTCGCATAAAGAGTTGCCTATGCATTTGTTCTCGATAAATCGTAATTTATCATTGTAGCCGAATGAAAGACAATTACATGCACTGTGAAGATTTAGTTAAGTAACTAAACCATCGTGAGTGTTCACCGAAACCCTGGCCTAACTTTGCAAAGACCACTTCTTGTATTAATCAATATGACTAACACGTTATTGTGATACTGAAAGCGGTCATACAGTGGGCATTAGTAAATATAGTAATAAATTATTAGTGACAACCATTATTGGATACTCAATAGAAAGCGCCTCCCCCCCCTACCCTGCGCAATATTTCTTCGGAAAGAGAAAAGGGCAATAAAACATTGTGTTTATCTATCACCAAGGGTACGCGACGGGCTCCTGTATTTCACGTCAACCATTCGTAGGCGCCGATATGGCCAGGGCAATATCTCGAGGAGAGTAATCCATTCAGATGTGCCTGCCACATTCATCAGAGTACATGTGCACCCTTTATTCTCCTGCAGTGCACTTCTGCAGCAAAATATGTTACGTCTTAGAATGGTAAGACAAAAATTATAGCGATATACCATTCGCAAAAGAATCGGTTGCCTTTTTAAGCGTTTTGATTGAATCTAAAATTTATTAATAAATTATACTTAGCAGGAATAAATTATAATTTTTTCCTGCTAGTGTTATAAATAAAAAATTGGGCAAAACTGGGGTGAGTGCACGATTTAGAAGAAACTTTCAATTATTTTGAAGTTCATTCCTTAGATTCTGGTTCTATGCGTCGTTTCTTTTGGCGTCAGAGCAAGAACTAGTGAGATATAAATTTCGTTGCAGCCAATGAAGTAAGATTTTGTAATATTGGTTGTTTATTAAAATACTAATGAGAAAGGTGCAATACTTGGCAAGAATGAAACAGTTAAACCACATGCACTGTAAACGTCTACCAACTCCATAACCGGGACCAAGAAGCAGCCACAAACCAGCACACCATCCATCACCAGAGTTAGGCACCATATCCGCACCAGGCATGCAAATCCACATGTCGCCTTGAGGAATGCACCTCCAGCCGCTGATACGGCAGGACTTAGCTTGGAAAAGTCATGTTTACTAAACCGACCCAAGGTCGAAGCGGTGTTCACTCAAGTCAATGTAGAGTGCATAAACAGCGGGGTTACACTGGGGCAGGGGGTACTCTGCAAGTGCCAAGCAAGTGGGCATGTCCATTTTGTCTGCTGCTTCAGTGCTGATTGGCTGGGAAAGCGTACACGTCAGAAGGAGATAGGCACCCGCAGTCAATCAGCATATACACTAAGTTGACACTTGCAGAACACCCTCCCCCTCAACTAGCTGCGCTGTGACGTGAATGAAGCACGCGATCAAATTCTGTTAGCATGCAAAACATCCATGAACCTGTGCACTCTAATAGCTTCGTTTACTAAGACTATTGCATTTAAAAGTGCGCGACGCTCTTCCGTTCATTCTTGACAGTCGTCACTTGACAGACTCTAGCTTTCTTGCTACTGTTACTTCTATGAACCCCTCATAAGGACGCCTTCGATTCGAGCTCTTATGTGCCATCTTCCTCCATTATTTCTCTTCCTCCTGTCGCTCTATCGGTATATATTGACCTTTATTGAACTGCTTATTATTCCGTGAGACTTCCTGGGTTCTTGTTAGCCTTTCAATACCTTTAGTGCGCCCTACTAATCACCTAGATTGGTATCCCGTAATCTCCCGGTTGACCCGCTCTCAACTCTCAACGCATTTTCCTATAGGTTGACATTCGAGCGAGGACTTTGACAGTGTCTGCACATCAGGTTTGGCAGAGCGTCAGTTTGTGTAGCTAGCTACTATGTCAACTACATGGTACTGAAGCCCGTGAGACAATCCAGAGCATTACTTAGGGCTAACGTAACTTTGGGCACACTACGAACAAACAACGACCATTTCGCTCTGATCTAAAGCCATAAAACATTTAACGCATATTAGCTCCTACAAGCGTGCCTATGATCTCGGAACTTATTCGCCTAGAGGTCGTGACCAAGGAGGAGGCACACCACGCGAACTTTCAAGAAACTAACAGTTGTATTGAGTACAGTGTAAAAGAACGGTAGTTCTCTTCGGTTGTGTGATGAATGTCAAAAATTCAGGAACACATAAGAAAGATGCTTTAGCTTTGAGGCGCTCTTTTGGAAAAACTTGAGCTAGAGGACAAAACTGGGCATATTGAGGATGTACTGTACGCCTAATATGTCACTAATATAGCTATGCTGCTAAACTGAACCATCTTCACTGCCCCCTGTTATTTCTGAGTTTGAAACTTGTCCCCTAAATGAAATAAGAACATTAATCCATGAAAAGTTGTTAGCCGTCAGCCAGAGTAGAATAAGATATCAAGGGGCAAAACCGTTCGACGGTCGATTTTTTTTCGCCATATGCGACCATCCAGGGTCGCTTTTTTGATTGCACGTTTAAATTCTTCAGAGGGACCTATTTCGAAAAAAAATTACAGTAATTTTTCTAGCGTGACCATAAAGTGAGAAAAAAAAGCTTTGCGTTGGCATATATGCACTGTTTATTCAAGAAAAAGAATAAAAAATAGCAAATAAAGCTATAAGAATTTAAGAAAATTGGCGCCTTGTTATACACAGTGTCCACACGAGGAAAATGCGCACATGATAATTTTTCGCAAGTCTCAAATGTTCCTCTTGCACTCATGTTTCTTCAGCGAGCGGTAGTCCTTGAAGCATGGCTCCACACAGAGCGGTTTGTTGCACTCAGCGCGCATGTACCTCGTGTCCTTGCGACGTTTTTGCTGCTGAGTGGTGTTGGCGCAGACGTGGCAACTCCTCTGGGTACTGCTTCCCTGAGCAACCGTGGGAGGCAACTTCTGAATAAAGTGCCAAAAAAGGAAACTCATGCACGGCGGCATCCTTCGTATGCGGACCCCTGTGAGCAACAAACGAGCGAGTAACAGGCGGTCACGCTTTGAGTGATAAGAACGAGATAGCCATTAGTTTTGCGAGCAAAAGAAGCCGAAACCGCGTGCGCAACAAAACCAAATCTAACCGCCGCGCGCCCGCGAGGGCGCCAATGCGCGAGCGGTAGCAGACGTGCCGGAGCGAAAAAAAAAACTATACAACGAAAACCGAAAGAGAGAGAGGCGAGAAAAAAATTCCATGCATTCCCACATAGTGGCAGCACATGCCAGGCAAGAAAAAGGTAGGAAATTAGCGCGCGTTTTAAACGTACACACGGCGCCGTAAATATACGGCATCGACCATTTTCGCACCTGTTCACGGCGCGCTATATTTACGGCGTCGACCCTCAAAGGGATAAAGACATACAAAGGAAAACAAGTGGTATCCATTCAAACTGAAAAAAAGGACACAAAACGACACAAAGAAGAAGATCCTGATGTCATATTTTTGATAAGAAACTACTCAAACCGACACCACAATTAAAACGAATGCCCACGTTCTCACTGTTGCAATAGAACTAGTTACGCTAGTACACATAGTACATGCTTGCTTCTTAAAGCTCGAGAACCGGAACCAAATACAGTTGAGCGAAATCTTTTTTTTTTGTACACACAAACATCAAAGTACAATCTGAATCGTGGGCACAGTGAAAAGCGTGACGCGTTGTTCAGCACAAACACAGCAATGGAAGAACTTTGAACACCTCGATACAAACACCAAAGTTCGCTTTAAAACTGCAACGTTCTTCACTCGGCGTGCTACGAAACACCAAGCATGGTTCTATGCCACCTTATTTTTGTCCCTGCCCACCCGAACCTGTAAACTTCGTGCCACAAAATTGTAAACAACAAAAACCGCACTCAGCGCGGTAATGCACTCTGCATTAACTAAGTCAGTCTGTAGTAACTAATTACGACAACCTCAATTCTGCGAGAACCAACTACAACACTCTATGCTCAGTAATAATTAGGTCATTCTCCACTCTGCAGTAACTAATTATGACATTCTGCATTCTGGAGTAACTAACTACATTCTGCATTGTGCAGCGACTAACTATGACATTCTGCATTCTGCACTAACTAACTACGACACTGCACATCAACCCTAATGTGCTCGGGTACGTGGTGCCCTAACACAGGAAGCCCTCACACGGCAGAAACGAAATTTCGCGAGCTTTGCATGAAAAATAAGAAGATTGGCACCCGGCATATTTCACATTAAATCTATTTCAAAATCCCAATAGACATTCCGAAGGGTTTCTTCAACTTCTGTAGTGGCTTATGAACATAGTGCGAAGACGTCAGCCGCTGAAATACGTGAGCACGTCGGCGTTGAGGTCCAAGTCAAACCATGCGGAGTCTTTGTAAGTGCAGCACTTTTAGCGACGGGAAAGGAGAGGGAAAAACACGATCATTGTTAGTCACTTGAATCTACTTTGATATCAGACATCAAGGACTGATTATTGTGCAAAAGGCGAGCGCAAATTTCAGTCACTGTTGAGTCGAAACTACCGCTGTCGCTAAATTTTAGACAATGATGCACATTCTAGCAGTAGCTCTGCCTGGAGTGCATCGCAGGCATCCTGTTGTTAGTCTTTCTCGATAAACATACGTCGTGCAATGTTTTCCGACAACAGTAGTGGCAAAGAGCTGAGTCGTAGGCTGAATTTCGTGACAGTTTTCAAACTTTATCTGATCTCGTTAGCCTTGATAAATTATGTTTATATTTTATGCCCACATCGTACACGTGAAAGCACTGGTCATGACAAATGTATTGTCAAGTTGGTTTCTTCTTTCTCTTTTTTATATTCTGTTCTTACAGCGAAGCTGTTAAGGGCTACTTTCGCCACTATCGTGTCCAAGTGTCGAAAAAAATACCGAAGATAGTGCAATGCCGGACCAACCCGCAGCAAAGGCGACGCAGGCGTCAAGCACTCCTCATAATGCGCCGATGCCAAAGATACTACAATACTGGGCCAACCTGCAGCGGAAGTGAAGTAGGCGTTTAACACTCCCGCACGTGATATGAACGCAAAGATAGTGCAATGCCGGGACGACTCGCGTAGGAGGTGAAGCAAGCGTTGAGCGCTCTCCATACGCGGGCCAATCGCAAAGACGGTGCAATGCCGGGCCGACCGCTGCGGAGGGCCCGTTCGCCATTAAGGGGTCCACATAAACAGCTTCGCTGGTCATCCTTCTCCAGAGAGTGGAATGGCGCTGAGTCTTTATATCTATGTCTTAATTTTATGTCTTTTGATTTTTTTCTATTTTCTTCTTTTCTCTTCATTAATCTCATCTTGTTCTGCTCGGCAGCCGCTTTAGTGAGAGTGGGCAATTTTTTCAGCTCTAGGTACAATTTCTGTATTCCTCCAAGAAGAAAATGCAAGTATGAAAATTCGCGAGTTTCAGCAGCCTAACAGCAGTCTAATCAGCACTCTAACAATTTTCGTAAGTACATACATTTCCGGAAATATTTCAGCGGGACATCTGCGCACTGCAGCAAGCCAAATGGAAGACTGCGTAATAAATGTTGTTCATAGACAGCATATACACTGAAATCTTAAGTTACAGCATGTAAGAGTGAATGTGTGGGCGTCTGCACACGTTTCCCGGCTATCAAGTGAACGTTAGGGGATCTCCAACTTTGGCACGTAGACATTCCTTGAACAAAAAAAAAACGCGCGGTTTTGAGATAAAAGGACAAGAAACTGCATTCATTGCCAGTCAGAACCAACAAGCGCCCTTTTCACTCTTAATTATAAGTAATCGGCCTCTCCTTATTGCCGTACGCTCGGCGCATAACGCATAGACCGCGAAGATACCGGGCAGTACTCACCGCCGTAAAAACATTTACAATTTAAGACCTTCGGATTACTAGCCATATGGAATCAACCTCAGTGGAATTGAAACTTCCCCAGATGCTATTACGCGCAGCAAAAATGACAGCGTACGCAGAAGCTGAGCTGGTTCCATATGGTCGCTTAAACATCTCGCATAACGAACTTGAAGTGTTTTTGCGAAAGAGTTAATTTTCGTGTGAGGGAAAAAAATCATACTAATCACTTTCTCTTGCCATCAAATGTTTGCCGTAGGCGGGTCGCCTTCGTAAGCGTGATAGGTGTCACGATTTGTAGGCACGCGTTCTTCATAATCGATCTATAGACAGCGACATCGGGCATAATCGCAACCTTCTTTTCTTTTGTATGCGCTGCTTTTCATTGGTTGACCACGCTAATAACTATATCTTCTACATCTCAATTGACTGAAATCTGTTCTTACGAACAATTGTAACTTTTGAAATGTCTCAGCGAATACGTTCTATCATTCTTGAGCCCGGCATCGCGGCAGATAGGAACAAATCCGTTCGCGTGATAGAAGAATTCATGAAATTTCTCAATTCGTGTCGGCGCTTACACGAATAACAGCAGCAGCCTGTCAAGGCTGTGAAAATTATACGGGCTAAGGAATGTGTTCATTCGGCCATTGGGCCCGAAATATGAACTCTATGTTAAGCGAAACATTGGCAGCAATCTACAACTAAAGTTGCTAGAAGGGCCTGCTGCTTGCTAAATTCCTGAAACATGTTGACTTGCATAAATCTCAACAGGGCACAATATCGCAGGAAGCGTCGTCACAAACGCCCCTACAAACTGATTTCATGAGCCCATTTAGAAAGTGTTCGCAAAAGCAGGTGAAAATAAAAGCAAATCGTGATGCTCAACACGTTAGCAGAGTCGGTCAGCCAGTGCCAACCGTTCTGAAAGAAAGGCTAAACGGATATATGTCCAAGTAAACTTTCCAGGGTTTTTTTTGTTTTTTGTGTTAGTCGTTATATCAGTATATTTAGTCTTATTGTCCTTAAAGCATATTTATCCCTGTTCTTTGGGCCCTGTTCGAATTCGTACTCATCACATGTTTTCTCAATATTTTCGTCATAAAAATTATCTTACGTAAATGCTATTCACCATTGGTTATCGCTGGAGTAATTGTTTATCGTTGTTGGCAAAGTTATAGCTGTTGCGAACGACCACTGTCCAAATGCCGGCCAATGAGAAAATATTCTCACGTAATTTAGGTTTTGCGAATACGCGAGCCCCTAATGTCGTACTTCTTGCCGGTTATCCCTTTTATCAAATCGTAGCTGTTATCAGGTTCTCAAGTTCGTGCGAGACGCGTTTATGGAATCCAATCCTTCGAAGGATACCGCCTATTTACCACCGAAATCGCCGGGTCCAACCAAGTTGGGCACGCTACGCGAACGGTGTCGTACAATCTGCAATCTACGCGACCACCAGCGACTGCTCGGAAAAGTACTCTCATGCATGTAAGGCACCCGTTCCAGTAGTTGGATTTCCGTGACCGCTGACCGTGTTCGATAAGCTTCATATAGTCATCATGCCAGTTCTGAGTTCTGCACAAAAGATCGCCCAAAAAACATGTTCTATTCTGGTTCCATGTTTTATATCAGTATTTCGAATTCTTCGTCGTTGCTACTTTCTGAATATGGATGGTTTGCATTGATGCCAACGTGGCCGCCATCTTGGGGTCTTAGCAGCGCAAATAAGAAACGTGGCAGCATGATAGTTGCGCCTTTCGCCGAGTGATGAACAGATAACAGCGATAATCCGGCGGAAAGCGGTATGCATCAAATGACGAAATATCGTAGGCGTAGTAATTTGAAGCATTGACGTCACCGTTACCATCAAGCTGGGCTCGCAGCATGGGGACAAGATATATTAGGACACTCAATATGCAGGACACTGTTACTGAAAATTTTAGCATTTGAGTATGTTGGACACGCATATTGAATACTACAGAAGAACACGGAAGCGCAAGGCACAGTGAGGTAGAGATTGAAAGAGTTGATAGCACGTGACGGGTTGAGCGATATCTCGGTGAAAGAGAGAGAGACAGAAAGTGATAGTGATCATTGTGTCAATTCTCATAGCCTTTAACCACAAGAACACTTCGTTATTGACTTGGTGCCTTTGCGAGTTCGTAAACACCGTAATATAAAGCTTCCAACTGCTTTTTGTAGGCGCATCTTTTCAATGTGTACTGTCTTTCTTGTGCAACTCTGTTAGAAAACCGTTAGAAAATTTCTGTGGTAAGTCTGAACGGCACCGCCTAATTTAATTCAATGTGAAGATCCCCCTTTGCTGGCATAGACACGATAACGAATTATTTTCAGTTCCTAAACTTTACTGCAACAATTCTTTCTCCGAATACGCAAACATCATCAAGAACAAGGTAAGTACTCTGTTAGCGAATCAATCGCACGACACAGTCATGCACACAGCCCTTATGTATCCGTCTTCGCGTCAAGTGCCCGTCTCAAGGTGCTTCCACAACACAACAGTTCGTAGCGGGAAGACGGTGAAGGCAGGCAAAACACAAAAACACAGGTCTACGTCTCGCAACAAGTTCGTGTCTTTTCTCTAACTTCCTTACGCACTTCCTACATCCAACATGTATTGCAGCAGTAAGCCCAAACATTGACGACAAATGTTACCCACGCTTACCTTCGGGGATGTCGCTCGAGAATAGTATGCCACCGAAGCGTCGATGTAATCCCGCAAGGAGCTGCGAGAATAGTATGCCACCGAAGCGTCGATGTAATCCCGCAAGGAGCTGCAACAGCGTGCTGCTGGTGACTCCCGGACGGCTTGTCAGGTTGACAAAGGGCACCTTTGTGAACACGATCGTCCTCGAATCGCCGCAGCCTGGCAACAAAGCGGGAATATTTATCCATTTCTCCGGCTCTAGACTGTTCTTTTTTTTTTCGCCACAGCAGCGAGATACCGCAGCTATCGCCACCATCCATAGCAAGAAAAACTCGCACACAACGCACACAGCGCCTACCTTGTCTTCTGCAATGTGCTGCCCGTTTTGGCCTCCGGGGTGCATGAGCAGGTGCCACTCACTGTCAGAGTGGTGGGTTGTGCGTGCGCAAATGGCCCAAAGCATAGACTTCGCGGTAGCGCAGTGGTTAGCGCTCTCAAGCTCCCAAGTGCATAGTGCTGCACAGGCCGTGAGTTCGAAATGCTACAGTCGCAGTTGTTTTATCGCAGAAGTCCCTTATGACCAGTTTTTTCTCGGAGGCGTCTGATGGCAGAACGGAACAGGAACTACGTGATGTCCCGATGTGGCAGCGCTCAGCCGGGCTGTTCCAGGCCGCACTGATAGCGATATATGACGCGCTTGCACCTTTCGCGGCACGTCAATGGTGTCGCAGTTTTCTGTCAGAGTCTAATTCTTCCACGCAACAAAGATATGGCATTATCGGAGCAGCTCTTTTGATACTCGTTCTCGATTTGTAGGCTATGGATCCCTAGCCTACCGCAATACACAGTAGATAACATACAGGCTCTCCTTCGATGAATTGAAACAACCACTGAGACAACACTACCACAGGAAAATATCAGGATTCCCAATCCTAATCAATGCGATGGGGTGAAATAAACCAGGACATAAAGGCATGCGTCGATCTCTATCCGTGCCTTCTTCAACGTGGAGGCTATACAACATATTCACATTCGGTCATATCGCAAATATTCACATATATTCGTCGTATACAAGCAGCCGCCTGTGGCGTGCATTCTTCTTGCCTTTATGCAGTAAAAGCTCGTTAATTCGACTCGGTTAATTCGAACTCACAGTTCATTCGAACTGACGCCCTGGTCCCGGCACAGCCCTGTGTATTACGATAGGGGAAAACTCCCCACAATGCAAACGCGTCGGTGTCCACAACGGTTAATTCGAACTTGGAGCCTCTGGTTCACAACCCCTGGTACACATGGCTAGCGCAATCTCCGTGTCTGAGAGCGCAACTTCGTGGCCGCGGCGAACAGTTGTTTCCACGACGCATGCGCGCTGTCTGTCTTGCATGTGCCCGCGCCATTGGTGTAGCGCGCACATGCTACTGCGACAGCGACTTCGCTTCCGCCGCGGGAACTATCGGCTCCAGTGCTCCGGCGCAGGCTCATGGAGCCGCATAGAAGGAATACAAGCGAGTGCATATTACTGATTACTTTTAATTTTCATTTCGGTAGCCCTGCCCTGTATATAAATATGTTTTGGAGCATAAGTACCGTCACATATTTCGACAAGAAGGCTCGCTGCCCACATGACTGCGCGTCAGTGCTTTTATTCTGGAGCATGCGACTGATCAATTAATTTCGTTCGCTGTTCGAGGTCCGTAAGTTTATTCACGAGATCACCTGCCACAAAAGCGTAGTAGCGCCTAATTCGCTATAACGAGTCCAGAGGTGGCTTCTTTGGTTTCCGCCCGCGCCGCAGCGTGGCGCGATGGCCGTTCATTCTCGCACCCGCCCGCTAATTCGAAGTGCGCTTCAATCGAACAATTTCATGGTACGCTTTGCGATTTTACTGTATTCGATTTTACTGTACGATTTACCGTAGTCTCCTTTCACTCGGCCGTTGTAAAATGTTATACATACCCGCCGTGGTTGCTCAGTGGCTATGGTGTTGGGCCGCTGAGCACGAAGTCGCGGGATCGAATCCCTGCCACGGCGGCCGCATTTCGATGGGGGCGAAATGCGAAAACACCCGTGTACTTAGATTTAGTTGCACGTTAAAGAACCCCAGGTGGTCCAAATTTCCGGAGTCCCCCACTACGGCGTGCCTCATAATCAGAAAGTGGTTTTGGCACGCAAAACCCCACAATTTACAAAGTGTTACGAATAAACACCAAATGGATCAATTCCAGGTACTATCAGAGTGCATGAATACGAGAGTAAACACGAAAACAGACACGATCACAACGAAATGCTGCGTTTAGCTTCGAAACGTGCCGATGTCAATTAAATCTGGCAGTTTCTGTCGAAGGGGAAGCATTGAAAGCGATAGCAAGATTTATCGTAGCCCTCGAGCTACTAGCGCGGAATATGAAAAATGCGCGGAGTCTGCACAGTGCAACAAAGCTCTACAGAAAACTACTGTTGCGTAATAAGAAGAGCACCTTGGCAAGATATCAGGCATGTCAAAACACTGCCACAATTAGAAACTCGGGCTGAAGCGCTAGTGGCGCCGCCAAACAGCTGGCGCCAGCGATAGCGCGCCCTTCTTTCTGTTTTCTTTTTTTTTCACACATGCGCATGGGGTTGTCCCATAGGAGTTTTCGGCGTACAAGCGACAGACGGAAGGACGGACGACTCCGTTAGCGATATACACCTTCGCTGTAAAAAAGGTTCCAGTACACTTCACCTCGATGGCGCGAAAAATGAGGCCAACAGAAAATCTCTTCTGTTTGTTTTTTCAGCCCTCAATGAAACGATTAAATCAACTTCGGTTGATGTTCGCTACCCTTTATCGTCAGACCGGCGTAAGCATCGCTGGTTTGGCATAAGCACTACACAGCTCCTCGGCCGCAATGGTAATGTGTGTCGCACGACACTCGTGCTATAGATCGCTGAACTAGAGATCGCTGCCCTAGCGTTCTGGCCCTGAGGTCTCTAGACACGGGACCAAATCATGCCGAGCCCCGAAAGCACGGTATAACGGTGGTCTCACGTGGCGTCATCGCTTTTGCAGACGGACGCGTCTGTTATCGCAAGAGACTATTTTCTTATCATCCACGCCGAGGTCACGGATATGCATTTGACACGACGACAACCCGACGGCAGTTGTAGTGGTGCCAATAGGGCGAACGCACCTACATGTCCGTACAATTGTTATGGCAGTAAAACAAAGGGCCATTTGATTTCTGAACAAAAGTGACCGCTGCAACTGCTGCTGGGGAGCGCTACAGCCACAATAAAAAAAATAGCCCAGAAGTGGGCAAATGTCACCTTGTCGATAGTCCCAGACTACGCGGCTTTAACCTGATCACTGCGTTCCTGGCTTCATTGCGAACCGCGAAAGGGCGTCCTCGTGTTGTCTAACTAAACTTTTTGACGTGGATATAGAGCATTTTTCATGACGGATCTGTGCGTGATGTGTTCTTGTGAAAGACTGGTAAACTATGAAGTTATCTTTGTGCACCTTAGAAATCGTAATTTAAACTGTAATAATCCGTTAGGGGATCGAAGAAGAGGAAAAGAACCCTCTGGATAGGACGTCTCACACTACGCGCGTGATGAATAGCGCTCACTGAAATGGACACGTAGCTTTAGCTTGAAGTTAACTGTATTTTTCCAGTGTACACACCACAGTGCGTGCGGTATGCATAGATCTCCTCAGCAGGAACACAAAATCAACGCCGTCCTATCTCCACCGCAGAGGACGTTCAGCGCAGCGCAACGCCTCTTACGCTTGGCTTCGTCCGTTCTTGTGGTGAAACACACTGCAGGTTTCCGGCGCCTTGCCTGGAAGCTTCACAAACCTCGGTACAGCGACTTCACGACGGTGGTGAAGGCATGAACGCGATTGCATTCTGTATAATGGCTATCGAAATAATTTCTTATAGGGATAGCAATTATACGGACGCTCGAGGCACATTCGCGCCGTTGGCGCAGCAGTCGTGCTGTCTTGGTATAGAAGGTGTATGTGGGGCCCACACGCGGAGTGATACAAGTTCTCCAGAAGCGCGCAGCACGTTTGGCTCAAAAAAAATTGGCGGTGGCTTAGCTCGGCTATGCCAGGATATACGTAGCGAAAGCTAAGGCATAGCATGGTTAGCTTTGGTTAATCTTGATTGCAAGTCCAGGTTAGTCTGGTTGTCTAGCTATGTTGCAGCGTTTAGCCAGTCGTTCGGCGCGCTGTTCGACTGTTTCCTGGGTGATTCGTTTCCTCTTCATCTCGTTCCGATGTCGATTCGAGGCTTCCTCCTGCTTATCAGAATTGTCGCCGTCCATACTGCCGCCTCAACTGTGGTTGTGACGCACGTAAGCTCTCCTTTTAAATCCTCCGTCATGTTATCAGGCATGCGACGCAGCTGGCGAAGCGAGCGGAGGCGAACGCAACGACGAGGAACGCGTGTGACGAAGAACGTGGTGTGAGGTCATGTGCCTCCTTGGAGCACGGCCACGGCAAAATGGCAAGTTCGCGGCCAGTAAAGCCATAGAGTTTCGTACAGTAAATGTCGACCTAAATTATGTGTCACTGTTTCGTCGAGTGCTGACACAAATCGACGGTTTTCCTTTGGCGTCTCTTCTCATCCGCGGCGTCGGTGCGACGCTTGCGACATCCGTGGTGGAGTCACTCGTCACGCGAGCATTTTTACAGGCTTTACTGGCCGCGAACTTTCGATTTCACCGTAGCGGTGCTCCGAGGTGGCACATGACATCACCACGCGCGCCTCGCCACGGATATTTCTTTCTCTCTCGCTCCGTAGTCACTACTGCGCATACGCCACTAGTAGCACCGAGCCACAGGTGTTCCGCCGCTGCGCAGCGCCGCGTCTTTCCCCCGCCGCCGTTTGGTATGACGTCACACCACCTTCCTCGTCGTTGCGCTCGCCTCCGCTCGCTTGGCCAGCTGCGTCGCATGCCTGATAAGATGTCGGAGGATTAAAGAGGAGAGCTCGCGTCCTCAGCAATCACAGTTGAGGCGGCAGAATGGACGGCGACAATTCTGATAAGCAGGAGGAGGCCTGGAATCGACATCGGAACAAGATGAAGAAGAAACGAATCGCCCAGGAAAAAGACTAACAGCGCGCCGAACGACTGGTTAAACGCCGCCACACAGCTAGACAACCAGACTAACCTGGACTTGCAATCAAGATTAAGCATGGCTAACCTTGGCTTTCGCTACGTATATCCTGGCATAGCCGAGCCAAGCCCCTGCCAATTTTGTGTGACGCCTTCAAGGAGCAACGCTAAAACGTTGGATTGTTTTCACAACGTCGCCTATGGGCTAAATTATGAGCTGTCTTATTTAACATAACAGTGACTAAAAGAAGCGGAACTGAATAGCGTATACGGCCAAAAACTGTACTTAGGTCTAACGACGACATTGTCGCACGATCACAACTCAAGGAAAAGCCCTCTCCATTCATTTTCTTGATTTATAAAATAGAGTCAATTTCACGCAGCTACGTTACTCTATGAGAGCTTACATATTTTAATACATTGCCCATAGACTTTTTCGCAAGCCACGTCGGTTTTTGTAAGCATGTCATGCATATAGAAAACACACAAACTTCCTGCTCTTAGATCTCACGGTTTCTACCCACAGCAAGCAGACATCAGCATTAACCCTTTTTCTCCCTACTGCCTATACTTACATACTCTAGTCAATCGCTACGGCGGAATTAAGTCCAGAACGGGATGAAAACAACTAGACGTTGTAACATATATTGATTGGGGAGTCTCGCTTTATTTTATGCCCAAAATGAGATCAACATAGAGGAAAAGGCGTCCCCTGCGGATGGTTTGGCAGTCTGCCGACTACACGCTATGTGCTAACCATATAGTTTACAACCTATTCCTGGCGCCTCAACACATTGGATGTCGAACTGTTGAGAAATTAGATCCTTTGCAAGTACGAAAGCAATTCTCGGTGAGATCACCGTTTCTTTCTTTTTTTTTTTGCGAACAAGAGAGTTAAGCACGTGACTCACCCTCAGCGTCGGCGGACGGCATAGACACGGGTACTCCTCCTAGAAGCAGCACCACCTGCGGAAGAAGGCCAGAAGTTGCAGCTTTCATACCACCGCTTGGTATTCCAAGGATGGCTTTGCGCAAATGTGAGAACGAACAGCTAATGATGCAAGCAATTACAAAAACAGCCGCAGTTTCTTGAATGGCGAAGCATTGATAACGGTTAGCAAAATATTACAGGAATGCACACGGTAAGGTTTCAAGTCTTACTGACCACGTAAATTGCAGTGAGCATTCGCTTAGCAAATAAATTAATGAGCGTAGCGTCAAGTGCACCTAAACATGAACACACCTCAATCGGTGACCGTTGGCACCGACTGTGAGAACGCTGGGAATGGTTCGTTCTGCCACTCGCTTCGCCGCGTATTCGAAACTACAAGATTACGTGACCCCCGACGCAATGCGCCCTGGAAGACAGCGCGCACCAAGCCACCAGCCATCTCGGTCAAGACCAACCCTTGCACCCGCAGCCGATTACCTCCAAGTTACGACGGATGGTATGCGTGCTCACCTCCCAGAACGCGTGCTTGATCGAACTCATTCAGCATAGCAGGCGCAGCGGGAAGGCCACAGGCATCAAGGCGCCATCCTTCTCGGCCCACCATAAGACACGTAGGTCAGTCCTCCTTATCGCCATTTGGATTTTATAAGGAACATCACGGCGGCGGCTAACATTCACTTGTATCCATGAAGTTGCTATGGCAGTTAAATTACGGTGTTTAAAGTTCCGAATTAAATTCGCAGGCTCTTAGTTACGCCGTAGTGTAGATTTCCTGTTTACTTTTCAACACATTATATGAACGCGCACACAAAGCGCCTTATACTATTGTTTCCGTGCAGCTTCGATATAGGCATGCGATCACCGTGATCGGGAATTGAGGTTAAAACCTCGTGCTCCGCAGTTGAACGCCATTGTCACCAGGTCACCCTACTTTGTGGTAGGTTGAATGCTAAATTGATCGTAGGTCTTTAAATCATTGCACTTGCGAGAAATTACTTTCTGGCTAGACATAATTGGTACCAAGCGAACGTCTATAAACATCCCGCTATAATTCTATAGTAACTACACATAAAATGCGCTAATCGCTAATTGCTAACCCTCTTCAGATAGATCTCATTGTTCGATTAAGGCGTCTAGCACTCGACGCAGATCCACGCGTGCTTCTTTCAGGACGCGGCACCAAAATCGAAATATTCGCAGCGATACATCGGCGTTATAATGCACTGGTACGTTCCATGCCCCATTTCCCCACGAAGGCTTCCTACAGCTCCAGTAGCTAAAGCTACGAGTATTTCACGACAGGGTGTCGAGATGAATATATGCCAACTATAACCTGAGAAATCGTACAGTTTGAATATGCCTTGTGGGCTGATCGATGTCAATCTTTAGAGAGCGATATTTGCGCCACCTTACTTAAGTTGAGATGCAGTTAGGGCAATTCGCGCAAAAGCACGGCTTTGCGAATTTTGGAAATATCGAACACGAACGAAATGGTCCCGGCTATCCGATTCATGTTCGATTCGAGAA
Organism: Dermacentor variabilis; assembly: GCF_050947875.1. Lineage (NCBI taxonomy): Eukaryota > Metazoa > Arthropoda > Arachnida > Ixodida > Ixodidae > Dermacentor > Dermacentor variabilis. The sequence continues at coordinate 42,788,077 of NC_134575.1, read as the reverse complement.
TTCACTATTCTAAGTTGTCGCGAATTAGTTTTTCTCTTTCTTTTCCTTCCTTTGTCGTTGGGACATTTAGTGCTCGAAAGTTTTTATTGGAGTCTCGAGGAAGACGTAGCAGTGTATGTAAGGACTGTAGTGAAATATTCTGCTGCATAGATGCGGTTGTTGCACAGTGACACCAGCTCTTGAGCAAACGTACGTGGCCGACAGCTTCTCCACAGTGACTTATCCTCATTCAATAATACGTGCTTGTGTTTAGGCAACCTATGTGTGGATTCGCTTCAATTCAATATTTGGCTAGTTTCACTATGTTGCATTAATGTACAGCGATGTGCTGTGCTGCACTGTCGCGCTTCTCTCCAGCAACGAACACAACACGCTCCGTACATCTGGTAACATACTGTTTCCTTGCTTAATAGCTTCCATCGCCACGTTGCTCCAAATATTTTAATGCAGTTATTGATACACTAGCTGCTGCTCAGTCGTGCGCTTATATAAATGTAGATCGTATCACACGCATGCGTCAATGTATATAAACCTGATTTCTGTCTTATCAAAGAATCCGCGCAGACTTCACATTTCATGTTGCTCTTGAAGAAAAATACTCGACATTCAATGCGATATTCAGTGGTCACTTTTATCGAGTGACGATTCTCAATTCGATTCGAAAGTCTTATTACTCGAAAACTCACAGTAAAACTTAAATCGCTTAGTATCACCGTACTCTTTGGACACGCTGGTAATGTGCCACAAAAAAATTCCTATTTCCTTTTTCTAGTGGTTTCGGGACCAGAACATTCTTTATTTTCCCAATTTTTTTGCGAACTGTCGGATCCAGGGAAGGCCTAAGTAAATAATATCCTTCAAACTGTCAGTACATTTCAGCCTTTTCTTGCAGACGTGCCAGTAATCTCGTGGACTGATCCGTCATTGATAAGTGCCCACGCCAGACGTCGTATAGGGCTCATTCCATACGCAAAGCAAAGGGGTTCCTGTACGTACACACGCCTCAGAATCATGGATGCTTCTTCTCAACTAGGTGTAGTGTAAGACCGAGTGAATACCTGAAACACGAGTCGGGAGTAGGTCCTGCCTGAAAGTTTATTCCAAAACAGCCTACGAGCAATCCACGAGTGCGTTGAGCTGGTGCAGTCAGTCCTGCACCTGCAAAACCGACAGCATTCACATCGCGTACACAAATAGTACGCGAAGTCGTCTCTTTGGATTAGTCGCAGTATCAACGGGTGTCTTAAAAAAGCTCGTAAGGACACGTGACCCGTCCCCTGCTCCCGGCTAGGCGAAGCGCCTCCCTCTTCATAGTGCTTCATGTTTGTTTTTAACTTGTTCTTCATTGAGACGAATGCTGTTTTGTTGTGTGGGTGATTTCAATAAATATACGCACTGTTCGCTTCACTTTACTGATTGTTCGGATGCTTGTTTTGAGCTTCTTTATTGCGACGCATGGTGTTGTGCGCATGGGTGATTTCAATAAATGTATGCGCTCTTCGCTTCACTTTACTGATTGTTCGGATGCTTGTTTTGAGCTTTTTGTTTATTGGGACGTACGGTGTTGTGTGTTGTATCGGTGATGTGAATGAATGTATATACTCTTCGCTTCACTTTACTGAGCGCTTGAAGCCTCTGCCTTCAGGAAGCATGAGCCACTGCACTTTTTATTTGCTTACGGGGGTATGAGCCATTGCTTATGGGGGCATGAGCCGTTGCTGATGATGGCATACCTTGTACCACTTGTCTAGACGCCGCGTTTTTTACGTATGGGCCATTGCAACGAACCACTTAAGGCTTTCGCCCTAATATCAAGAGACGAGCCAACAAGTTTGCGAAAAGCGTGCCATTTTTAGTGAGACATGAGCACCTGTGTCACAAAAGCAGCTGTATGACGAAGAAGACCTGTGTATGAATTAAGGTGACGGCATGACGACTGGTTTCTTGTGCTCCAGCCAAGAAACGTCAAAACCTCTTCCGTGGCGCCATATCCCGAAGACGATACAATTGAGGTGAAACAGCGCGAAAAAGACGAGGACACAAGGAAACAAATACCACAGGCAAGCGCTGAAATTTGTTTACTTGTGTCCTCGCCTTTTTCGCGCTGTTTCACCTCAGTTCGAAGTATGAACCAACTAGCCCTCATAAAGATCTTACTAATACGATACAATGGTGCACAGGGTCTCACTAACGCCTGCTGGGGAATGCGGGCCGACCCCGAAGGCTGTGAAGGCTAACTCAGCCTCTCTATGCGCGGGCTGCTACGATAAAACAAAAACTTGCATGGTCTCGCTTCTGTAAGCCAATTGTTCTATACTACGTCTGGCACGTTAAGAAAAATGGTTATGATTAACTATTACAACCGCGTTTTACTCTAGGGTCTGTGCCTTGTCTATGTGGCAAATCATTTGGATGTGAAAGAGAGGGCAAACTGGTTAACATCGATCGACCTCTGCCTGGACTGTGTGCCAAATATTTCTGGACGTGAAGTGAGGGTGAAGTGGCAAATATCGGTGGAACTGTGCCTGGGCTATGTGGTAAATATTTTTGCATTTGAAAGTGGGAGTGCACTCGTTAACATCGATGGAACTCAGCCTGGACTGTGTGCCAAATATTCTTCGATGTGAAAGTAGGTGTGAACTGGTAAAACATTTCCTCTGGGCTACATGAGTTGAACCTTTCTGCCATTAAGACTTCTTTCTTTTTACTTTAGGAGACGAGATGTGTTCAAAGTGTCACATGTTAGTGTACTAATACATTCACTAGTTTACAAATTATTCACTGCAACTTTGTTTTTACCAGACGGATACACATTTCCCTCTTGTACTGGGCTTTTTAGACAAATCAGTTAATACTTATTATGAGAATTGCTTCCTTGATTCCATAAATGCAGCTTTCAGTGAATTTCAGTTTATTTCCAGGTTTATTCAAGTTTATAATATCAGATATACACTTTCATTTCTTATGTTCCGGAGTGCCAATCTTATTGGTGCAGCGTTACTCAACCACATCGTTCACTGAACTACAGTAGTGCTCACTTGTTACACTGACTCCCCCGTTTGAGCAATCTATACTAATTTCACCTTACAGCTGCTTGCTGTTTGTATAACTGTCTGGCCATTACATTCTTTGATATATCCTAAAGGCAATGTTTCCAATTTGAAATTGTTCCCATAGTTTGGTTGTTGTCACAGGATTGTTTTATGATGGTATGCAGTGGTATTTTTTGTGTTCTTTTCAAGATCCTAGATGATAAGTAACATTATGTGGAGGCAGTTACCACATGACTCAAACTCGTGCATACTTAGTGTACTTCTCGCATTTGCTGCAATATCACTTCTAAATAACTCTAGTTTATTTGATAGCACCTGCTCTTTACTATGCTAAATAAGAAACTTTAGCGCACACCACTTTTCCTGCTCATTTTTGTTTGTGAAACTAGGAATTTTGTTTATGTACTAGCCAATGTTCACTTTCGAGTTCATTACAAATTCTCCGACGTTTGTCATTCTTGATGCGCTTTTTCTTCTCTTTACTTCGCATTTCTCCCACATATTGTTCAAACCTTCATAAGCATTAATTTTTAATAAAGAGTTGCTTTGTCACAATGTTCCCATTTCGTGCAGTCTTGGCACGAAGCCCTAGGCCTGGCCGCCTGTCTAGAAGTGTCCATTTTTTCTTTGCAGAATGTCATTCCCATCCAGGTTCTAAGCATCGTTGCAGAATACTAAATGCGGTTTATAGATTAATTTCTGCTAACGTGCTCATTTTCATATGACTTGGTAGAGGATGTCCTGGCCTTTCAGGCAAGAGTGATCGGAACTGCGCCATAGGCTGCGTTACACACAACACCGGCGCTTCCACTCGACTGGGGCGCGATTGGAGATCGTTGTTCGAAACGCGCGTTCAATTTCACCTCACGCGATTGGCCTAGGCAGCAGCGACGGGCGCGGCTGACCGCATCGCCGCGGCCTAGGCCAGTCACGAGAGGCGAAACCGAACCCGCGTTTCGAACAACAGTCTCCGATCGTGCCCCTGGAACCCGCGAAAATTAGCTTCAGATTATTGTAAACCTTTCAAAACCACTTCTAGACCAGCTTTTTGATAACGTCTTAAAAACATATACAAATTGGATATAAATAGCTTTGGCAAGGTGATTATTTGTTTCTTTCCCAATCCTATTTCTAGACCAGATTTTCGAATACATCTTAAAGACCTATTCGAGATCGTCTAAAAAGTAATTCAACCGGGCATTACGAGACACATACGATGTTTTCACAACCAAGTTCTCTCATTCGTCTGTCCTTTAAATCATTTTTATCGTTTAGCATCAACACTGGGAAAACCTTACGTATCTCTTTTGTGCTACCTGGGAATATACACTTAAGCTACGTTATCATAAAGTGCCGTACATCGCTTGTACAGCAGCAAAGACTGTGAACACAACGCTAGGCGAGCACATAAACATGCAACGATCAGACCTCCAATAGACCTTCCGTATCAGCCTTACGAGCAACAAATAAATTAGTGGACTCAGGTTCGCAGCAGACATAAGTATAACTTCTCTCTCAAGTATTGGGAGTCTATGCGCCACATGTTCCCGAAACAGCCGAGCAATTTCTTAAAACATTTTAAAAATTTGGCACCATGAAAGGTAGTACTGTTAACAGGGCAAAATGTATAGGGCTTTCGCTTCTCGAATTTTCAACAAGCCTGAGCATCTTTGCTAACATGCCTTTTGTTACAACTCCTACAAGTCAAGTTAGTTCGGCACTCCGCTGGTGCAATATGAAGACAGCAAACCACAACTAAGCCAGCTAGATTTATCGCCGACGCTGTTACACCTAGAGTGCTTCCTATTCGCAGCGTTCTTCGTTGGCTTCAAATTTATATACGAGAGGCTGCTTCAACAGCGTTCAGCCCATTTCCAACCTTAATTAATTTTGTGCCCAAGTTAGAATATGCGCGTTCGCCCTTTCATCTGCTTTTGCACTTAACATAATTTCAATCGTTCTACAACTGTAAGAACTATTTACAAGAGTATTATTTTGCGACAGCAATTACGAGACTAGAGGAAGCGCCTTGCAGTCACAGTATCGACGCGCATGCGCTGCCCATGCCTTTAAGGTTAGAAAGAAAACAGACCCGTGGAGTGCGCCAAGCTGCAAAAGCGTCAAAACCAATAATCTCAGATTAATCCAGTTACTTAATTGAAAGCAATTTCGTAATCAATATTAGGCAATGACAACGCTGTATTGCTAGTAAAACATGTTAAGCAGGAATTTTTTACGGTAGCAAATGGACTGAACTTTGCTGAACCAACTTCGTACATAAGTGTGTACCCAACGAAGGACAGTGCGAATACTATTAGGGTGCAAGCATTCTGTGTGCACATAGTTGACCGTGAAGCAATCCTCAATATGGTTCAATCAAACGCGTTAAAATAATTTTATTGAGCCTAATAGAACAGTGAAATCGCAAAAGCAGTAACCGCCAGACTTTCACAACAGCACGTCTTAGCATGACTTTCTAACATAAACATTTGTGAAACATGAAAGTGACCGGTTTCGCCAAGTTTTCTTTCTGATTCACTATTGTGTTCTCAGCTTTACCTGAAGTGCATTACAGTCGTCTCTCGTCTTTCCTCTATAAGACGGTTTAGGCAGGATTGCGAAACGCGTCTCGACAGCAGTAACGATAGAGGACTACGCCGTAGACTGTAGTGAGGAACAGTAATCAAACATCGAATAGTTCCTCTTGGCATGGATTTATATTGAACATATCACTGGCACAACGTCGCCGTGAAAGCACTAATCAGTCCAGGATACTTGTGAAGTTGTGTTCTTTTTCTGAATTTTCTATTTCCCATTTTCATGATCTTTCCCATTTTGCTATCCTTTTCTACTTTCTATTTCTATTTGTGCAATTTTACTGCTTCAGCGGCACCTTCAGTAACACCTGGCGAACTCCGTACGGGCAAATCGCTGAGCTTCGGGCGTAATTTTTGTACTCGTTGAAGAAAAAACTCAAAATCTTAGGACTTACAACTTTTATCAACCCTATAAATTTCTGTCAGACAGCTTAGAGTTATGGTAATGATGCTTTTCTGCGAGGTACACTAAAAGTGTGCAAACATGATAAGACGTTGTCATTCCATTCTCTTTGGTTAACATTCACCGACGTTCCCTCATAGAATTGACTGAAATTAATACACAATAAACCAAAAGAAAGGCTTCATAATGACTACTATTCATAGGCAGCATATATCAGACATATTTGTAAGAATAACATATAAAAAAGCATTCTTCAATAAATTTGTAGTTAATCTGTGGTGAGTCTACATTCATTTCATATATTGGCAGACGAGAAGACCCCAACTAATTGACTTGGCTTATTTCAAATTTATTCAGGTTTATTATTAATTATATTCGAGCTTTATTATTCGTTCTTGCAAAATATGCATAATAGTGAAGGAGGCACAAGTGTGTAAACTGAAAGAGAGAGCTCCTGCTAAAGCATGTAAGCAGTCGATAACAGAGGGCACACGATGGAAGCGGAAAGGCAGTTATAATCACATGTCAACATAATGGAAATAAATAAGCAAAACTATGAATAGCTACAGATTGCGAAGAAGTGAACAAAGTTAATTTCGTTCATTGATTTGACATTGAAGCACAACAGCAAAAAAATAATTTATTAGGGAAAATACGACACACGTTCACAAGTATACCGAGGCTTTGAATGAGCAAGACTGCTGCAACTACTCCTTTCGCTGGAAATAAAGTTTCGACCGCAGCACTTGTGTTCACGAGGGCCTTAATCTTCCGACAAGTCCTCTTGTTGTCGTTGCCACGCTTTATTCCTAATTTTCATTTGCTAGTTGGTTAACACTGACTACATATTCTCAAGAAGCATGCACAAAGAATGTTTGTCACTAGGACTACATAATTTCGTGCAGGATATGGGGTCATCTGCAAATATATTTGCTTTTATGAAATGTGCGCGAGGAATATTATTTAAAGAAAGAGCCGACGTCCCAACCACTGCGGTATTCCCGGAGGTGCTCTACAACTGCTAGAAATCTTAATTTGTTCAGTACAATTACCCACACTTAAAAAAAAGAGGGAATCATTAAAAAGTAACCCGTCGTGCTAAATAAGTATAAATGCTGTAAGTCACACATCTTTTGTTAAGTGCCTGCTTATAAACTTTGCGAATTCACAACTCTTCCAACGGAATTTCCATGGAAGCTGTCGGATAGCAGTGCATTTTTGCAGGTGAAGCTTTGCCTACTGAAGTCACTTTGCTTTGCTCTTTGCTTTGGCGTTTATTTCAACCGCAGTGACGAAGCAGTGCTTTGGGCTAACCCATGCAAGAAATTCCGAAAGTTTCTCTTCATGTTACAGAATGATAACTTGGGATTTCCTTTCATTTAAAATTATCCACGGTCTCCTGGGGAATCTAAAAGAAAACCCTGCTCTGTGTCCACGTATTATACCTATTTGGTGCAAACCTCGTTGTTCAAAATTTGTCAGCTCTCCACATGTCCTTCATGAAAGAATGTCTGCTTAAGGGACACTAAATGGCCACAATCTGAATTTGATTGTGAATAATAACAGCTCTACATATACTAACTACTTTTTGTGACAATTTTGATTCATCGCTTTTTGGTTTATTGATGGTTGGAAATGATGTGAGCAGTCCACCCTGCAATGCAATGGTAGTAGGCAATGGGCTGAAAGTAAGGCACATACAGTCGTATAAAGCGTTGTTTATCATACTATATATATATATATATATATATATATATATATATATATGTATATATATATATATATATATATATATATATATATATATATATATGTGTGTGTGTGTGTGTGTGTGTGTGTGTGTGTGTGTGTGTGTGTGTGTGTGTGTGTGTGTGTGTGTGTGTGTTTGTGTGTGTGTGTGTATGTGTGTGTGTGTGTGTTCTCAATAAATCGTAATTCTTTATTGGAGGCGAATGAAAGCCAATTATAGGTCATGTGAAATTTTAGTAAAATAACTAAAATCCCATCGGTGTTCACTTAAACGCTGGCCTAATTTTGCAACGTACACATTTTTTATTAAGTAAAATGACTAAGACGTTACTGTGATACTGTAAGGTTTAATCATGTGGGCATTACTGTCACTATAGTAATAAATTAATAGCGACACCCGTTAGCGATACTCAATAGAAAACGCCACCCTGCGCAGTATTTCTTCAGAAAGAGAAGAAGGCAGTAAAACATTAGGTTTATCTATCACCAAGGGTAAGTGACGGGCTCCCGTATTTCACGTCAGCCATTCATAGGCGCCGGTATGACTAGGGCAATATCTCAGGCAGAGTAATTCATTCAGGTATGCCTGCCACATTCATCAAAATATACATGCACCCTTCCTTCTCCTCCATTGTTCTTCTGCAGCAAAAATATCACGTCATAGAAGTGTCAAAAAAGAAATCTTAGCGATACGCTATTCAGAAACAGAAAATATTGTTGTTTAATTACGCTGTTTTGTTTGAACTTATGCACTAATATGAAATTATAGTTATAATATAATAAATATAATTATAATTGTGATTCCTTCTCGTTTTTTGAATAATAAATTGGACAAGGCTGGTTGGAGCGTCAAAATTTAGAAGAAACTTTTAAAATAATTTTGAAGTTGAGTGATACATTCTCTGCGATTCTTGTGATCCGGCTTTCAGTAGCGTTTGTTTTGCTCTCGAGGAAATATTGGTAGAAAAACTAGTGATATAGAAACTTAGTTCTAACCAATCAAACAAAACATTGAATAACTGGTTGGCAGTTTATTGAGAAAAGTGAGGAAGACGTGGATCTCGGCAATAATAAAAGAGTAAACCCACAGGCACTGTTATTGTCTACCAACTCCATGAAACTACGATGACCTAGCCACCAGAGACCAGCACCCTATTCGTAACCAGAGTCAGGCACCACATCCGCGCCAAGCATCCCGATCCCTGTGTCGGCTCGAGGCATGCACTTCTAGCCGCTGATACGGCACGACATAGCAGGGAGACGTCACATTTACAAAACCGATTCAAGGTCGACGCGTTGTTCGCAAAGCCAATCTGGACCGCATAAACCAAGTGGTATCCCCCAAAGAGGATGGCGGGGTGCATTCTGCAAGTGTTCACCTAGTGTACATGTCCATTTCGTCTGCTGCTGAAGTAATCATGGCTGGGCGTGTCTACACACCAGGACACAGGCCAGCCTATCAGCGCTTCAGCAGCAGATGAAATGGACATGCCCAGTAGGTTGACACAGAATACCCCCCTCCCCCCATTTCTTGTTGCACGATGATATGGATGAAACACAATGAGGTTCTAAAACACAGGTAAGGCTCAGTAAATTTTAAAAAAGGAACTATTTGAAGCACTAAACTCTGTTGGTGTGCATGACAACGGTAAATCTGATGCACTCCTGTGGCAATTACAACGTCAACTACATAGTACAAGAGCACGTGGGAAAAACCCAACATAAATGAGGGTGAACTTATCTTTGGACCCACCAAGAACAGCGTACTTGGCTCTGGAATCTAGTGAAATAAAAAATTGCAGGCGCATAACCACGTCGTTTTTGAAATGCGTGTTTACCATCTGGGAATTATTTATTTGCGTGGAAGCCGCGACCAAGGAGAATGCACACCACGTGAACTTTAAAGTTCCGTATAGTTATATTGAGTACAGTCTAAAATCACAGTAGTTCTCTTCGATAGTACGATAAATATAGAAAAGTCAGGTATATATCGGTGAATGTGCTTTATAATTTTTCAGACGCCATTGTGTAAAAGTTTCAGGTGGACGCCAACACTGCATATCGGTGATGTACTATATTCCTAAAGTATCATTAATACAACTATTTTGTTCAATTTATCCATCTTTGAATTTGAAACATGCCCCCTAAAAGAAATAAGAACACCAATCCGTGAAATGTCGTCATCAGCCGTTTGCCCGAGGAGAATGAGTAATCAAGATGCAATAAAAACGTGCAGCCAAGGACAAGTGCTACCCATTGATATTGAAAAAGATAGACGAAAACAACCCAAACAAAATATCCATATCATGGTACCGGTAACAAATTACTCAAACGGTCAGCACATTTGAAACGAATGCACATGTTCGTATCAATGCAGTAAAGCCATTTACATTGGCACGTATGCTGCATCCTGGCTGCTTAAAGCTTGTGAACAAAAGCGGAATGAAATTAAGTGGCATTCTTTTTTTTTGTACACGCAAACATTCACCGCTTAAAGCTTGGTGCGTTATTCCGCTCAAAGAGAGCAATCGACGAACATTGAACACATCAATACAAAAAGCAAAGTTTGCTTTCAGACGTCGAAGTTCATCACTGGGCAATCACTAAACAGTCAGAGCGGTACCATACCAAGTTGTTCTCTCTCGCCACAGACTCCCAGAAACATGGCCGGTCAAAAATTGTAAACAAGAACAACGCATTCAGTGCGGTAAGCACAAATACATGTTTCACACAACAGAACTGTATTGTCGCGATGTTCGCGCAAAAAAAAATGAAATACTGGCATGGTATATTACGCAATAAATCTGTTTCAAGGTCACACGGCGTTCTGAAGGGGGTTTTTTTTTCAACTTCTGAGATGGCTTGTGAACGAAGTGCCAAGACGTTGACAGTGGAATACTTGACCACGTCGAGCGCAATTGCAAAAAACTCAAGTCAGCCGTGCGGAGTCTTCGTAAATGCAGCACTTTGAATGACGTGAAAAGAGAGAAAGAATGCGAAAACTGTTAGCTCCATGAGTGGTAGAGCAGAGTAAAAAAACTTTATTGCATATAAATAAAATAAGGCACGACGGTTGGAGCCCCTATTCCAGGGCCCCACTGGCACGAGGGGCTCGCTGGGCTTGGTCCAGACGAGCCAACTGGCTCTCCCGACCCTCGTCCGCAAGCAATGCCTCCCACTGCCTATTTCTCATTAGTGGATGTTGGTGTAATATGGGGCTGTCTATGTGCGGAGGCCTCCTGGGGCACTCCCATGTGATGTGTTTTAGAGTGGGTGTGTCTGTGCACCACGGGCACTCGTCAGTGAACCTCATGGGGTGTATACTGTGTAGGTGGTGCAGGTATGAATTTACTGCGAAATCGGACATCAAGAATTGATCACTGCGCAAGAGACCAGCGCACATTTGAGCCGTTCTTGAGTCAGGAGGACCAGTGTCGCCAAATTTTCGATAATGATGCACATTCCAACGGCAGCTCTGTCTGGAGTGCATTAATTTCATCCTGCTGTTTATTCCTGCATAAACATATAGTTTTTCATTATATTACGCAGAGGGAAATCTAGCGCTGCTGCGCTGAGGTATGTATGGGAATGCCGGTATATTGTGACTTCGGATTGGCATCGTTCTCGGGGAGCCAGGCAAGCACCGTTCGCTCTATCACAATGACTAATCTTCTACTAAAACTTCCCGTAAAAAGCTGTTTCGCTTTATTGTTACACAAAAACATGTTGTGTTTAACTATGAGAACTTGTTATTGCACGTACAATTATATGATACATAAAAAGTATCACCGGGCCGCTAAAGTTGGAGGACTCACGACAAGATTCGTGATCGCTTCGAAACAGTTTGTCGTCTGTTCCGTGATGAAATTTCCGTGAATGGAAACATTTTGTGAAGATTTTACATTAAGAACGCGTTATTTTTGTAGCCATATCCACGTTTTAGACGAAGCCTCTTACAACACCAGCCAACACAAGCCTCGCAGACACATATAACGTCATTCCCATGACGGCACGGTGCCCCTTATGAAACTCCCATAGACGGTGGCGCCAGATTTCCCTCTAGGTGCTGTAGTGAGAAACTCTATGTGTATACGTATGTGTTGCGCAACGTTTTCCGACAACAGTAGCGACAGAGATCTAAGTCGTAGGTTGAAGTGCGGATCGGTCCTCAAATTTCATCTGGTATCCTTATTAGAATATCATTATAGTTTACTTTATGGGGTGATCTTGCACGTGAAAGCACGTATCAGGAAAAGTGTGTTGTCGAAGCCGTTTCCCTTTTCTCTTGTTTCTAAGCCCATTTTAAAAATGTCTATTATTTTCAATCGTGTCTTTCGATTTCTCCTGTTCTTTTCTATTTCGTTTCCCTTTATTTATATAATTTTTTTTCTGTTCAGCGGCAGCTTCAGTGAGAGCTCAGGAAAGTCGCATGGACAGACCGTTAAGCTGTAGGAACTATTTCTGTATTGCAATCTGGCAAATATTGCTGGATGTGAAAGTGGTGGTTAACTAGTAAACTTTGGTGTAACTGTGGCTGGACTATGCGGCAAATATTTTTGGATGTGAAAGAGAGGGCGAACTGGTTAACATCGGTGGAACTCTGCCTTGACTGTCTGCCAAATATTTTTTGTGTGAATGTAGGGGATAACTGGTAAAGCATTTGCTCTGGGCTACATGTTTTAAACCTTTTTGCCATTAAGAGTGCTTTTTTTACTTTAGGAGACGAGATGTGTTCAAAGTGTAACCACTCAGTGTACTAACATATTCGCTAGGTTACAATTTATTCATTGCAACTTTGTTTTTTGCCAGAGGGATACCTACTTCCCTCTTCTACAAGGCTTTTTAGATAAACCAATCAATATTTATTATGAGCATTGCTTACTTGCTTACATAAATGCAGCTTCCAGTTAATTCCAGTTCATTTCCAGGTTTATGTAAGTTTCAATAAAATATTTAACCTTTCATTTCTGATGTTCTGGAGTGCCAAGATTATTTATGCAGCATTATTCAATCTCATCGCTTACTGTACTACAGTAGTGCTCACTTTTTACACTGACACCCCCGTTTGAGTACTCTATACTAATTTCACTATATTGCTGCTTTCTGGTTGTATAATTATCTCACCATTACATTATTCGATATATCCTAAAGGCAATGTTTACAATTTAAAGGCGATGTTTGCACTTTCGAATTGTTCCCATAGTTTGGTTTTTGTCACGGGTTTATTTTATGATGGTATGCTGTGGTATTTTTTGTGTGTTTCTTTCAAGCTCATAGATTATTAGTAACATTGCGTGGAGGCAGTAACCATGCGATTCAAACTTTTGCATTTTTTCAATCTATTACTCGCATTCGCTGCGATATCACTTCTAAATAACTCTAATTCGTCTGATAGCACCTGCTCTTTGCTATGCTAATAAACTCTAGCACACTCCATGTTTTCTATGTTCATTATTGTATGTGTGCTTAGGAATTTTGTTTATGTGCTAGTCAATGTTGTTCACTTTCGAGTTAATTACGAAGTCTGCGACATTTGTCACTGTTGATGTGCTTTCACTTCCATTTACTTTGTATTACTCACACATTTTGCTTAAACCTTCCATAATCATTAATATTTAATAAAAAGTTGCTTCGTCACAATGTTGTCCTTTCATGCACTCTTGGCACGAAGGTCATGGCCTGGCCGTCTGTCGAGACGTGCCCATTTTTTTTCTTTGCAGGATGTCATTCTCATCTAGGTTGTAAGCATAATTTCAGCATACTAAATGCGGTTTATGGATTATTTTTGCTAACACGCTCATTTCCATATGACTTGGTAAAGGATGCGCCGGCCTCTCAGACAAGAGTGCTCAGCACTGCGCCATGGGCTGCGTTACACTCAACACCGACGCTTCCACTCATCTGCGAACCCGCGAAAATTAGCAGCTTGATTCTTTTAAACCTTTCAAGACCACTTCTAGACGAGCATTTCGATAACGTCTTAAAAACATTTAAACAGTGGATATGAACAGCTTTGGTAAAGGGATTCCTTGTGTTCGTCCCAATCCTATTTTTAGAACAGTTTTTCGAATACTTCTTAAAAATCTGTTCTAGATCGTCTCAAAAAAATAATAAGGCTGAACATTAGCAGACCTATATGATGTTTTCACAACGAAATTCTCTCATTCATATCTTCTTTAAACCGCTTTTATCGTCTTACCGTTTTAATGGTTTAAACCGTTTTTATCCTATAAACGTTACGTATCTCTTTTGGGTTACATAGGAATATAAACTTAAGCTACGTTATCATAAAGTACCGTACATCGCTTGTACAGCAGCAACGATTGTGAACACAACAGTTGGTGAGCACATAAACGTGCAGCGACCAGATCTCCAAGAATCCTTCTGTATCACCATTACCATCATCATCATCATCATCATCAGCCTGGTTACGCCCACTTCAGGGCAAAGGCCTCTCCTATACTATGCATCGATTCGTTAGCGAAGGGCAAGACGCCAGGCCCCGATAGCCTTACTGCCGAATTTTATCAGTGTTTTCGTTCCCTCTTATCACCATTATTACTTGAGGTGTACCGTGAGGCCTTGGAAGTAGGGTACCTAACCGCCACAATGTACGAAGGAAACACCGTCCTTTTAGCCAAAAGCGATGATACTAAATTGCAAAAAGTTGACGGATATGGGCCTATTTCCTTATGCAATGTTGATTATAGAATTTTTGCTAAGGTATTAGCTAACCGTTTGCAAGTTGTAATAAGATCTGTGGTCAGTGATCATCAAACATGTGGCATCAGGGGCCGGTCCATTCAGACGAACATTCATGTTGCGAGATCGGTGCTCGAGTGTGTAGCTGAGGGGTTTGGACAGGTGGCAATGGTACAGCTAGATCTGGCTAAGGCGTTCGACAGGGTAAATCACTCATTCCTGTTTACTGTACTAGAGCATATAAATATTTGGTCCCTGCTCCTTAGAGGAGTCAGGATATGTTATGCTAATGGTTCAACGAGACTGATAGTGAATGGCTCTCTCTCCGATTCGATTAGGCTTGCATCATCAGTACGACAAGGATGCCCTTTGTCACCGCTCCTGTTCTGCTTGTATTTAGAACCACTTTGTATGAGCATTCTTAAAGAACAAAATTTCCAAGGGTTTAAATTACTGACTAATGAGGTTCGGGTTCTTGCGTATGCAGACGACGTGGCCTTTTTTTGTACAGATAAAGAGAGTGTGGAGACTGCTCTTGCAATTGCAGAAGAATTTTGTGCGGCTTCTGGTGCAAGCGTTAACATTGAAAAAAGTTCAGGTATTTGGTTTGGATTATGGGCCACAATACCATCACATTACGCAGGCATTCAATGGAACGAAGATCTGCGTTATTTAGGTGTGCCTCTGTCACAGTATACAAATATCAACACTCATTGGTCGGGAGAAGTTGGCAAAATTCAACGTAAGGTGAATTCATGGCGAGGGCGGAATTTGTCAATGTTCTTTCGTGCTGAAGTGTGTAACGTTTTCTTAGCTTCCCGTCTTATGTATGTGCTGCAAGTACTGCACTGCTCACGACTTCGCCTTCCGGCACTGCATCGCGTATTTGCAACATTTATTTGGGGTTCCAGTTGTGAATCGATGCGGCGCGACAATCTGTTCCTCCCTCTTGAACGTGGTAGTCTAGGATTATACCACCTCTTCATCAGGCAAATTGTTTCACGCCTGTTTTTCTTTCGAGACAATGACCATCCATTCTTGCGTGAAATGTTGCAACTCCGTTTAGTTCATTATATTCCTAATATAGTAGTGTCATCAAATGCCAAAGATCTCCCACAGGTTCCTTGGGGCTTTCTTAAGGAGGTTGACACATTTCTTTTCTTGAAAGTTAGGTTCAGCCTGGGAGTACGTGTTCACTGCGAGTCGAAAAGCAATTTGTGCGGCACTGGTAAACTCTATTTTCCCAGATCCTTAGTATCGTGCACCTTATTTAAGCCGACCTTATCAGGATGTACTTAAGCGCGTCCGAAAAATGTGTGTACCTCCTGGAGTAAAAACATTTTTCTTTAAGTTACATTCGGAAACACTCCATGTTAAAACTTGGTTGAATTCTAGGGGTTGCTTGGTGCCGTGGTCAACAAAGTGTCGGCTCTGTCCACGTGCCGAAAATCACTGCTTCATAGACTGTAGGGACGCTGTATTCTACTGGGACATTCTCCAACTGACGCTTAAAAAGGACATTGACATGACTCCATGTACAATTAGGTTTCTACCGTTTAAGGTTACGGGTGGTCCTCCCTATGACATGTCCAACGGACGCTTAAAAGGGACATTGCCATGACTCCACATAAAATTAGGTTTCTACCGTTTAAGGTTACGGGTGGTCCTCCCTATGACATGTCCAATGGACGCTTAAAAAGGACATTGACATGACTCCATATACAATTAGGTTTCTACCGTTTAAGGTTATGGGTGGTCCTCCCTATGACATGTCCAACGGACGCTTAAAAAGTACATTGACATGACTCCATATACAATTAGGTTTCTACCGTTTAAGGTTACGGGTGGTTCTCCCTATGACATGTCCAACGGACGCTTAAACGGACGCTTTCCCACGTGCAAAGAAAGAACTTTTGCCCTATGAATCATCTCACTCAAAGACCGTGAAAAGAGCAATTGAATCGCTCTGCATGGAATCGGCGCTTCAAAAGTCGTGCCCGCACGAAATGCTTTTTAGCTTCGACAATCAGGTTCGCAGGCTTTTGGCCGCAGGCTTCCCTTGCTCGGTCCTCGTAGCTGTCGCTGATACCCTCCTCAAGAAATTTGGGCCCCGACGAATGAAGGTTGCACCTGAACGCGTGAAGACCAAACCTGAGGTGATGCCTTACATACATAAGGTTTCACACAACCTCAAAAGGGTGGCCAGCAGGCACAACGTGCCGCTTGTTTTTTCTGCGCCAAACAAGTTGGCGAGGCTGTGCACCCGCATCTGCGGTGAAGGTCAGCGCGGTTGCAAAAAGCAGCATGAAGATGTCTTCGTCAGGTGTGCCCTAGGAGTGGCATACTTCATTCCCCTGTCCTGCGGCAAGTGCTATATCGGGCGGACGGGGCGTTGCCTCAATGACCGCTTAAGGGAGCACTCTCAAAACTTAACAAAACAAGACAAACTTGCGAATTTAGTTTCGCATGTGATGGTTTGCGAGTGCGTGCCACGGTTTAAAGAAGCAAAGGTTCTGGGCAGAAGTGCAAGCGCTAAAGCTAGAGTTTTGCTGGAAGCTTTCCACATACAAAAAAGGCGGGTCTGTGCATCAGCGATGCTTCAATAAATTTGTACTCAGCTGAGCGCACACAGCTGGGGAAATTTGAAAAACCGTAACGGTATGGCTTTTCTTCAATTGGTCATGTGTTCACTTCTTGCTGCTCGGGTGTTTCTTTTTTCATCTCACTTCGCGTGCATGTTTTCGATATGGCGATAAAGAAGGCTTGTGCAGTTCGGTTGTGCGCATGTGTTGTGATTCTTTTAAATATAGAGCTTTTTCGAAAAATAAACCAGTTGTCAGTAGCGTTCCCTCGTCGTCGTGTCGTCTTTTCATCGTGCGTCCGTCCTTTTTAGCGCTACCATCAGTTTTAAAGAATGCATCACCAACTAGCCCAGCACCAAGTTTTATTAAAAAGGACATTGACATGACTCCTTATACAATTAGGTTTCTACCGTTTAAGGTTACGGGTGGTCCTCCCTATGACATGTCCAACGGACGCTTAAAAAGGACATTGACATGACTTCATATACAATTAGGTTTCTACCGTTCGAGGTTACGGGTGGTCCTCCCTATGACATGTTCATAGTACTTGGTTTACATAGCCTATGGAGAAGTAGACTGTGTGACCGCCATGCCGAAAGCCCGCGATCTACAAAGTCCTTCTTTCGCGAAAGTGCTGCTTATGTAAGAAGTGTCTACGCCGCGCAGGAACCTCCGCCAGACTGGATTCACTTGTTGGATGCATGTGTGTGTTTGCCTGAGCTTTAAGTGTGTAGTTGTGTCCACTTTGTAATACACCTTCAGTTTTCTTTTCCATGTAATAAAGCAAAAAAGTGCAGCGGTGGCTTGGAGGTAGAACACCCGCCTCGCGTGCAAGAGGCCCGTGGTTCGAATCCCGGTGCCGCGCAATTTTCCACCGGATTAAAAAAAATCCGCGTGTTGATACATTTGCATAAACAGGCCTGGAGTGTGGCCTGATCCCGGTGACCAAAACCCTTAGCGCACTCCCTCACCAGAGCAGGATTGGCCACCCTGGTGCAGTAGTTGGCCACAACCTCCTATATGAACACAACAATCACCATTACCGGCATCGAATAAATAAGTGATTCGGGTTTGCAACAAGCAGAAGTCTAACTTCTCTTTCAAGTAATGGATGTCTATGCGCCACGAGTTCACAAAATTGCCAAGCAATTTGCTAAACCTTTAAAAACATTTTGCACCATGAGTGGTAGCACTCTTAAATGGGGAAAATATATGAGGCTTTCGCTTATCGAATTTCAACAGGCCTAGGCACTTTTGGTAATTGTATTTTGTTACAACTCCTACACGTTACTTCGGCACTCCTCTGGTGCAAGATAAAGACAGCAAACCATCACTAAGCCAGCTAGCTTCATCGCCGATGCTCTTACACATAGAGTGCTTCCACCTTGACCGTATTCGCTGCGTTCTTCCTTGGCTTTTTATTTACGTACGATAAGTTTCTTCAGCACAGTTCAGCGCATTTATCGCCTTCAATAATTCCGTGCCCAAGTTAGAAAATGCGCGTTCAACGTTTCAGCTGCTTTTGCATTTAATATAATTTTAATCGTTTTATATCTCAAAGAACTACTTACAAGAGCCAGTTTATTGCGACAGTAATTAGGACACTAGAGGAGCGTCCTGCAGTCATGGTATCGACACGCATGCGCAGCGCATGCTTTTTTTGGTTAGAAGGATATCATAGAGACGCGGAGTGTGCCCATCTGCAAAAGCACCAAAGCCAAATAATTCAATTAAATTCAACTAATTAAATCAAAGCCATTCATTTTGTAATCAATGTTTAGTGATAAGAACGGTTTAATGCTAGTAAAACAAGTCAAGCAGTAATTCTTGAAGGGGGAAATGGGCTCAAGTTTGCTGAACCAACTTCGTACATAAATTTAAACCCAACGAATAACACTGCAAATACGGTTAAAGTGGAAGCATTCTATGTGTACAAAATCTACCATAAACCAATCTTCAATATGGTTCACTTAATGGCGTTAAAATAATTTTATTGAGACCAATAGTGAAATCGCCTACACAGTAACAGCCAGGCTTTGTCGAGAGCCCGTCTCGCCATGATTTTCTAACACAAAATTTGTGAAAAGTGAAACTGAACGTTTTCGCCAACTTTTGCGTCCGATGCACGACTGTGTCAACAGCCTTATCTGAAATGCATTAAAGCCGTCTCTCGTCTTTATTCTATGAATATAAGATGGTTTAGAGAATCCTACGAAATGTGTCTCAAAAGCAGTAATGATATAGCACTACGTCGCAGACTGCAGTGAGGAACAGTAATCAAACTTCAATTAGTTAGCCTCAACATTAATTTATATTGAAGATATCGCTGGCACAACGTCTCCTTGAAAGCACTTATCAGTCCAAGTATCTTGCGAAGTTGTGTTCTTTTTGTGTATTTTCTGTCCCATTTTCATTATCTTTCTATTTTGTTATCCTTTTTCTATTTCCTATTTCTATTTATGTAATTTTACTTCTTCAGCGGCACCTTCAGTAACAGCTGACGAACTCCGTATGGACAAATCCTTGCGCTTTGGGGATAATTTTTGTACTCATTGAAGAAAAAAAACTTAATCTTAAGATTTAGAACATTTATCAAGCCTCAAAATTTCAGTTAAAGAGTTTCTAGCAATGGTAATGGTGCTTTTCTGCGAGGTATACTCATAGTGTACTAACATGATAAGACGTTGTCACTCCATTCTCTTTAGTTAATATCTGCAGACGTTCCCGCACACAACTGACTCTGAAATTAATACACAATAAAGCAAATGAACGGCTTCATAAAGACTGCTGTTCATTGGTAGCATATACCAGTTATATTAATAAGAATAGCATATAAAAATAAAAAATTCAACAAATATGTAATGTGTGGTCAGTCTTTATTCATTTCATATATTGGCAGACGAGAAGACCCCAGGTAATTTGCTTCTCTCATTTCAGGTTCATTCAGGATTATTATTAATTATGTACAAGGTTTATTATTGTTTCTTGCAAAATACACATAATAGTGAAGGACGCACAAATGTCTAAACTGAAAGAGAGAGCTCCTTTTAGAGCATGCAAGCAGTCGTTAACAGACGGCACAGAATGGAAGCTGAAACGAGAGATATAAACAGATGTATACGCAATGGAAATAAATAAGCAAAACTACGGATAGATAGAGACTACGAAGGGTTGAACAAAGTTAATTCTTTAATTGATTAGACATTGAAGCACAACATAAAAATTTATAAGTTATTGAGGAAAACACGACAGACGCTCACAAGAATACGGAGGCTTCGAGTGACCTGTTGAGTGACCTGTTGTAACAGTGCTGCAACTTCTTATTTCGCTTGAGAAAAAGGTTCGATAAGAGCACTTGTGCTCATTAGGGCTTTAATCTTCCGACTTCCCAGACAAGCACAAGTGCTCTTGTTTTCATTACCATGGTTGATTCTTAATTTTCCTTTGCAAATTGGCCAACAGTTTTTGTACACTATGAAGAAGCATGTATAAAGGGTTTTTGTCACTAATACTGTATAATTTCGTGCAGAATATGCAGCAATGTGCAAATATCTTTACTTTTAGGAAATGTGTGAAATATCATTATTAAGAATAAGAACCGACGCTGCGGTATTCCTGGTAGAGCTCTACAACTACTAGAGATATAAATTTACTCAGTTCGATTAGCCACACTTTTCCAAAATGACTAGAGAACCTCGAAAAAGCAATGCGTCGTGCTCAAAACGTGTAACTGCTTTAAGTCAGACACCTTCTCAAGAGCGCCAGCAAATTCTTGCGAATTCACCACAACTCTTCCATCGTGCTTTCTATAGAAGGTCTCGTACAAAAACACATTTTCGCAGCTAAAGCGTTGCCTACTGAAGTCATTTAGAAATTATTATGTGATGAAATACCTTTTTTTTCTTTGGCGGTGATTTGAACTGCAGTAACGAAGCAATGCTTTGGGCAAAACCATGCAAAAAATGCCGAACGTTTTTCTTCAAGTTATGGAACGATAATTTGGGACTTAATTTCGCAGAAAATGCTCGGTGGACTCCTAGACAATCTAAAAGACAACCTTGTAGCAATATTTTAGTGCAACAATTTCTCGGAATAAATTGTGGTATGGAAAGATGTTAGAATACATGGTAAATTTTGTTGCAGATGTTTCTACAAGCCGTGTATACCGATATCTAGACCCGATGGCTTTGTCACAATAGCACTGTTCTGCTCAGAACAAGGTCACTGGTTCGAGTGCCGTCCCGGGGTGTCGTACTTCATTATGGGCAGCACTGAAAACTCTATTACCACGATTCCGTGACACGTTAGTGAGCTTCACTGTTCAAAACTTGTAGTCAGCTCTCCAGAGATCCTTTATAAAGGAAAGTGTGGTTTAGAGACCCTAAAGCACCATAATTTGAATTTCATTGTGAATAATAACAGCTCTACGTAAACTAACTACTTTGTGTGACAATTCCCACTCATCGTTATTGATTTATTGATGATTGAAAATGTAGATGTGCGCTTTACACCCTGTAATGCACTGGTAATGGGCTGGGAGTAAAAGTAAGGGACATATACAATGGTATAAAGGGTTGTTTATTATACTATATATATATATATATATATATATATATATATATATATATATTATGATAATCATATATGATATACCATAATTTTTCATTGGAGCTCAATGAAAGGCAATATGTCCTGTGAAGTTCTAGTAGAATTACTAAAATTCCATGGGTGTTCACCTAAACGCTTGCGTAAATTGCAACGCACACATTTCGTATTAGGTAAAATGACTACAACGTTATGGTGATACTGTAATGTTTCATAATGTGGGCATTATTTTAATTATATACATTATAGGACTCGCAGAATACGTATGACTCAACTTCAGTATTGTGTTAAAAGTTTCCTTTAATTCTGACGCTTCAACCAGCCTTGCCCAATTTATTATTCACAACAGGATCGTTATACACAATTATAATTTTCATATTAGTGCGTATGTTCAAACGGAAAAGCGTAAAAACAATTTATTCTTTCTGCGAACGGCTTATCGCCATAATTTCTTTTTCTGACACTTCTAAGACATCACATATTTTTCTGCAGAAGTGCAATGCCGGAGAAGAAAGGGTGCATATATATTCTGATGAATGTGGCAGGCGCACCTGAATGAATTACTCTGCCTGAGATATTGCCCTAGCCATACCGGCGCCTATGAATGATTGACGTTAAATACGGGAGCCCGTCGCGTATCCTTGGTGATAGATAAACCTAATGTTTTATTGGCCTTTTTTCTTTCTGAACAAATACTGCGTCGGGTTGCATTTTCTATTGAGTTTTGCATAGCTGTTGTCACTAATAACTTCAGTATAAGGTTATTAACTTTACGAACTAATAACTAAAGTTATCAGCGACAACAGCTATACAAAACTCAATAGAAAATGCCACCCTGCGCCGTATTTCTTCAGAAAGAGAAAAGGCCAATAAAACATTAGGTTTATCTATCACCAAGCTTACGCGACGGGCTCCCGTATTTCACGTCAATCACCCATAGGCGCCGGTATGGCTAGGGCAATATCTCAGGCAGAGTAATTCATTCAGGTGCGCCTGCCACATTCATCAGAATATATATGCACCCTTTCTTCTCCGGCATTGCACTTCTGCAGCAAAATATGTTACATCTTAGAAGTGCCAGAAAAAGAAATTATGGCGATAAGCTATTCGCAGAAAGAATAAATTGTTTTTACGCTTTTCCGTTTGAACTTATGCACTACTATGAAAATTATAATTGTGTATAATGATCGTGTTGTGAATAATAAATTCGGCAAGGCTGGTTGAAGCGTCGGAATTAAAAAGAAACTTTTAACACAATACTGAAGTTGAGTGATACGTATTCTGCGAGTCCTACAATCTGGTTTCATGCGGCGGTTGTTTCGCTATCAAGGAAGTGTTGGTAGAAAAACTCGTAGTGACATAGAAACTTTGTCGTAACCAATCAAACAAAATTTTGAACAATTTATTCGCTTTTTAATTAAAATATTGAGAACGACACGGATCTCGGCAAGAATGAAACAGTAAACCCACAGGCGCTGTAATTGTTTACCAACTCCATAACCAAGAC
This sequence comes from Dermacentor variabilis, assembly GCF_050947875.1. Lineage (NCBI taxonomy): Eukaryota > Metazoa > Arthropoda > Arachnida > Ixodida > Ixodidae > Dermacentor > Dermacentor variabilis. Next base: position 42,764,879 of record NC_134575.1, on the reverse strand, counting down.
TAACTAGCAACCAGAAACCAGCACCCTATCATTAACCAGAGTCAGGCACCGCATCCGCGTCAAGCATCCGTATCCCTCTGTCGCCCCAAGGCATGTTTACTAAACCCACTCAAGGTCGACGCGGCGTTCACTCAAGTCAATCTGGATCGCATAAAAAGTAGGGTTTCCCCCACAGGGCAAAGCGAGAGGGGGGTGTCTTCTGTAATTGTCCATCTAGTGGACATGCCATCTGCTGCTGAAGTGCTCATTGGCTGGACGGATCTACGCGCCAGGAGACAGGCCAGCCAATCAGCGCTTCAGCATCCAGACGCAATTGACATGCCCACTAGGTTGACACTTACAGAATACCCCCCCCCCCCTTCCATGCACGTTGCACTATGATGTGGATGAAGCACGATTAGATTTTTCTAGCGTGCCCCGCTCAGGAAACTCAAGGAACTATTTGAAGCACTAGACTCCCTTGCTGTGCATGGCGTCGGTGAATCTGATGCACTCCTATTGCTATTACAACAAGCCCAAGTATTATTGAGGGCGAACTTCTCTTTCGGCGCACCACAAACAAACAAACAGCTCCCTTGTCTCTGTGATGTAGTGAAGGAAAAAATTGCAGGAATATAAGCACCTCGTTTTCTTGGAGCCTGCCTGCAATCTGGGAATTAGTTGTGTAGAGACCACGACCAAGGAGAACGCACAACAAGTGAACTTTCAAGTTGCGAGCAGTTATATTGAGTACAGTCTAAAAGCACGGTAGTTCTCTCCGATAGTGCGAGAAATACCGACAATTCAGTTATATATGGGTGAATCTGCTATAGATTTAATTGGGATGCCGTTTTGTAAAGATTTCAGCTGGACGCCAAAACTGCCTATCGGGGATGTACTATATTCCTAAAAGATTACTACTGCAGCTATTTTTTTTAATTTATTCATCTTTGAACAACGAAAAAGTAAGAACGTAAATCCGTGAAATGTTGTTATTGGCCGTTTCCCAGAGGATAATAAGTAATCAACAGGAAATAAAAAAAACAAGTGGTATCCATTGAAATTGAAAAACATAGACATACACGACACAAACAACAAGACCTGCATCTCATACTAGTGGTAACAAATTACTCAAATGGTCAGCACATTTTCAACAAACGCAGGTGTTCGCATTCTTGTAGTAAAGCTATTTACGTTGACACGTATGCGTCATCCTGGCTGCTTAAAGCTTCTGAACAGAACCCGAATGAAATTAAGTGGCTTTGTTTTTGTACACACAAAGTTTAAACGCGAGAAGCTCAGCACGTTATTCCGCACAAAGACAGCAATCGAGGAACGTTGAACACATCAATACAGACAGCAAAGTTTGCTTTCAAACGTCAAAGTTCATCTATCGGTGCGCTACGGAACAATAAGGGCGATACCATGCCATGATATGTTGTCCTTCGCCGCCGACACCTAGAAACTTGGCTGGCCAGAAAATTGTAAAAAAGAAAAACGCACTGAGCGCGGTAAGCACAACTATATATACATGTTTCACAAAACACAATTGCATTATCGCGAGGTTCGCGAAAAGAAATTAAATACTGGCACGGCATATTACGCATTAAATCTGTTTCAAAGCCACGCTTGGCGTTCCGAAAGGGTTTGTTTGTTTTTCAGCTTCTGAGATGACTTGTGAACAAAGTGCGAAGACGTCGACAGCGGTATATTTGACCACGTCGAGGGCAATATCCAAGTTATCCGTGCGGAGTCTTCGTAAATGCAGCCCTTTGCGCGACGGGAGAAAGAGAAAGAAAGAGTGCGAACTCCGTTAGTTACGTGAATCTACTGCGAAATCGAGCATCAAGAATACATAATTGTGCAAGACGCCAGCGCACATTTCAGTCGTTGGTGAGTCAGAACGGCCAGTGTCGTCAACTTTTCGCTAATGGTGCACACTATAACAGCAGCTCTGTTTGGAATGCATTAAAGTCATCCTGCTGTTTATTCCTGTATAAATATGGGCTGCTCAACGTTTTCCGACAACAGTAGCGACAGAGCCCTGAGTCGTAGGCTGAAGTGCAGGTTGGTCCTCAAAGTTCACCTGGTATTCTTGTTAGCCTTTATTATTTTTTTTTTGTTATTTTGTGGGGTAATCGCACGCGTGAAAGCACTGATCAGGAAAAGTGCGTTGTCAAAATGGTTTCCATTTTCTCTTGTTTCTCTAGCCCACTTTAAAAATGTGCATTATTATTTTCAATCGCGTCTTTCCATTTCTTCTGTTCTTTTCTATTTCGCTTCGTTTTATTCATCTAATTTTTTTCTGTTCAGCGGCAGTTTAAGTGAGACCTCACGAAAATCATATGAACAATCAGTTAACCTTTAGGAACGTTCCAATTTCTGTACTCCTCTAAAGAGAAAATACAAATCTAATAATTTGCAGGCTCTCACCAACCGTCTCAAAAAATTGCTTACACGTTTTAGAGAAAGTCTAATGTAGTTTTGTCGCTATGATCTACAGACTTTTCGGAAATTTTTCGCCTGAGTAAAACAAACGAAAGACTTCGTCATAAATTTCGTTCAAAGGAAGCATATGCACTTTAAGTCCCAAGAATAACTTGCAATCATCTAAGAACGTTTCACAAGACGTCTGTGACGATCTTCGGCAGTCAATATTCCTTTTACATATTGGCTCATTAGGGGCCGTAACTTGCATCACTTTTCTCCCTTTCCTGTTCGTTCGAGTGTCTTAAAATTTGTACTAGCATCATTACTATTTTTTACAAGATACCCGTCACATAAATGGAGGCACCAAAGGGTAAACTGTCGGGGGCCTACAGTTACAGGACGTTCGCAATGCGAGACGTACGATTGGCTATGGAGGCTTAAAACAGCGATATAAATAAATACAAGAATACTGGAAGTAAATAAATAAAAGTACGTATAGTTCAAGATTACGTAGAAATTAACGAACCTAGTTTCTTTCATGGTTTAGACACTGCGGCAGACCAGCAAGAGTATTAAGTTGGCAAGCAAATTCAAGAGATGTTCACGAGAATACAGATGCTTCGAGTGGCCAACATCGCTCGAACAACCCATTTCGCTGCCATCGTGTCGACAAGCGCACTTGTGCTCCTCAGAGTCTAAATCTACTGAGCGCCTTGGCGAATTCGAGTGGGCTTGCCAAACGTTGCTTCTGGCGACACGACTTGTTCAACCACTGAGGATCAGAGCAAATATAATGGTTACAGATAATCAAGAGTACACGAAGAATGCGATGCAGCTATAGCCAATCTTATAAGCATATAACCATTCTTGAATACAAATTGCGAAGAAAAATGAAGCAGAGTTGCAGACTCTGTCGGCAATTTAGAACTGCATCTTGGACAGAATAAACAGAACGACGACCGAAATGGTGTTGACGAAGAAGTTCATTTTTTGGCTTTCAGGCCGTAGCCTTGGGTGAAGAGGGCTTCCTAGTGGAAGCTGGAACATCAGTTTGTTCGACAACGCCGTTTTTGTCGGCCATCTCCTTATTTTTATAGTCACCTACTTCATGACCGCAGGACATAACGTAATGATTTAAAACTATGGACTCTTAAGTTTTTCCTTTGACAGATGATTAAAAGCTATTCATTTGCTTCGCTCCCCTGATTTTTTTTCGCATTCTGAAGACCGGTTTATTGCACCTACGAATCGAGGCCCGGCCTCATCGTCCCTCCTTCTTACTTATTCCTGTATACAGCACCCCGCTTTTATTAGACGTGCACAAGAACTAGCGCGATGGCCAAACTCTATAGACAACTCACAAACTGCCTAAAATGATGATGATGATCTTAATGATTCGTTATTCACTTGCGCAAACCCACTGTGGGGGATAGGCAGCGAAACGGGTGGTAATATGATAAAAAATAATGAATCTAAAGCAAATGATCCAAACATTTCGTTTACTCCTTACTGCGCCACCCCCCCCCCTTTTTTATTTGCGTGACCCAGTTCACTTTTATTTATGTCATGCACTGTTTAAAAGATCCTTGGTGACTGAATCCTAACTCGATAGCGTCAACGGGCCCATTACGTAGAATATCCGGTGTCACCGTCCGCCGTCGGCGGTGTCGTCCTTTAGAAAAAGAAGATCATCCCGAATCACAACCACGCAGGCACTCCGCGTGACGCAGGGACATTACTGATATAATCGAATTTCTCGAAGTAAAATACGTCACAAAATTCGTAAAGTCCGACTTACACACAATCTACGGGCATGATAGCGTCTAACTGTAATTTGAGTGTATGAGAAAATAGTTTGCATATAGGAGAAAACAATTTTGTTGCGCGGAAACTCAAACACAGACCCGCTTTTCCTTGCTTACGGAGGTACGGCCTATTGGGGAGTCACTGCTTGTAGCCTGTGCCTTACGGGGTATGAGCCATTGTTCTGCCCTGCACGTCCGCCGGGATCGGCCTACTGTTGTTTTCTGTTGGACCCCGTGTCACGGAATATCCGGCGTCGGTGTCGGCGTCAACAGGACCCTGTAAGGCTATCGCGTTCCACTCTTAAAGGGCCCCTGAAACGGTTCGGACAAATTTTGTAGACGCGTAGGGTACAGCTTAAGTAGAATATTCGCACCACAATTTGAGGGAAGCGTTACGTATTAATGGGGCTACAAGCGATTAGAAGTTACCCTCCTCCCCATCCACGCTTTTCCTCCTCAACTCGTTCGCCGAGCGAGCGGGGCTACGCTCCGCCTTCACTGGTCCTGCGTCACGATGCGACGTCACATCGTCCACTTCCGTTTGTTTTGGAGCCCGCCCCCGCCCGCGCGAGACCTCTCCGCTAGCCGCTTGGCTGTCGACCCCAAGCGAGAGCTATCGAAGCAGCGTGCGTTGCGAGCATTCTGTCGTAGCGCCGAACGTGTCTGGTATTCCGTTAACCACAGGCAAGCTGGTCATTTCGACAAATCACTGGAGGCATAAACTCAAGCTGATGAAGGAACTTTGGCGTAGACGTACGTGAGCGGCCTGATCGGTCTACACGGTCCAGACACTTGTTGGCGCAGCGCTTAACCAGCCAAACAAAGCGCTAATATTGCTCTAACCAAGTGTAAAACATTTTAAACATTTATAAAAACAACGTGTCGATGATTACACTCCTGCGAAAAATACGCACCAGCAGCAAAGAAGAATACGCTTCGTTGCTGCTACTGTGTATGGTTGCGCTCTATGCCACCAGGTGGCTGCACCGTGCAGACCATTCACATTTGCCCTTCTGCTCATCTCGGCTCATCCCGTTACGGCACAGTCAAGCGGCCAGACCCTGTCCCCTTGCGCTTACGTTTGCCCTAATACGGGACTCGCGAAACGCTGTTGCGTTAGTAATCTTCCGGTGTAAAGTGACGGCCACAAACGCGCAAATCCTGGCGCCGATCGGATGGAGGTAGTCCGATGCGCAGCAGCCAGTTCGCTCGTACGCTGCCTTGCAGAGGGACACGATGTCGCAGCTTGACATATTGCCATTCGCTACGTTTGCAGTCCACAAGGCAACAAAGTCGAATCATAGTGCTCGCGAAAAGACTGAGATCAACTGTGACCGCGGAGCTCTCGTCAAAATGGAGTACGTTGTAACACAAGCAGACGACACTTGCTGTGTGCCGGAAGTGCTTAATGTACTGAAAAATTGTTCTTGTGCATTCTCTTTATGTTACTTTCTTTTCATAAAAACAAATTAACTAACATTCCAACTATTACGAAGATCATTTGTTTACCATAAAGTTGGAAAAATTATCGATCACGCGCCCTTGTCAGCCAATCGGATAGCTCGCCCCACTGACGTCGTATGAGTGATTTCGGTCATATGGGTAGGGGCGGCTTAAAATTCCGCCGAGAAGTGCGCTGCGATCGGCAGCGATGTGCATTTTTGAAACCTTATAATAAATTACACGCTTTACGCAGAGCACTTAGATGTGTCAATTAATGATCAGAAGGACCTACTCTAACGACTCAGTACGTTTGTAGAAAATCGTCAAAAGCGTTTCAGGGTCCCTTTAAGAGGAAGCTTTAGCTCGGGCCCAACTCCGACGCAGCCTATTCAAATACATGTAAAACGCAAAAACGTTTTTATGAGATAACCCCTGGACCTATTTTGATGAAATTTGTCGCATTTGAAAGAGAAAGTTAAATTCTAGTGACTGTTGGAAGCGGAATTTCGATTTAGGGCTTGAATTTTCTTAAAACGATTTTCAAATATTTGACCGTTTGAAAAAAATAGAAGCACGGAGTTTACAAATTCATAGCTCTGCATCAAGAAACGATATCGCGGTTCTGTAAACGGCATCCATTAGATCATTCAAAGCGGACAACTTCCATATGTCATTTTACATCTTACGTGAATTTGTTACGTAGGTTACAACGGTTTTGCAAAAGCTTTATTTCCCTATGATTCAATTTATTTTATATTCATGTGTAACATATCAATTTTGTCCGCTTTAGATGTACTATTAGATGCAATTCACAGAATTGTATTATAATTTTTAGTGGTTAAGTTACAGAGTTGTAAACTTGATAGTTTCGTTTTTCGAAAACTTTCCATTTTAAAATTGGCAATCTAACTCAAAAATTCGAAACCAACAGTCACTAGATTTTAAGTTTGTCTTTTAAATGCAACAAACCTCGTCAAATTTGGTGCATTGGTTGCCGAGGAAAAGGAATTCTCCTTTTACATGTATTTAGATAGGAGCACTCGAGCTAAAGCTTCCTCTTAAAGGCGAAGCTTAATCCTCCTCCAAGCTTTTATTTCCTTGTATACGTCTTGATTTTTTTTATTGCACATGTCGCTTTATTTTAGTGTCTAATGAAAAAAAGTTGTGTGTCCACACAAATCGAAACGATCATATAGGATATAGCAGCGAAGTAATTCAGGCAGCGAGTCGGTTTAGGCGAAACTCTTACCACGGGAACGCTGGGCCTAGGGTGAGAGCTTGGCGTAATAAGAGGACAAAGCGAGCGCGACCATCCATGCAGGAATGCCCAGCACGAGGTACAACCAAACCATGAGCCAGAAGGCCGCCTGCGAGCAGCGACACAAAAGGAGCAGAACCGTCCATCGATTGTTGAGAGACTTCAGAAGCAGCTTCATCTTTGCAATCAACTGCGATTTACACAAAAGGAGCGTAACAGTCCATCGATTGCTGAGAGACTTCAGAAGAAGCTTCATCTTTGCAATCAACTGCGATTTACACAAAAGGAGCATAACAGTCCATCGATTGCTGAGAGACTTCAGAAGAAGCTTCATCTTTGCAATCAACTGCGATTTACACAAAAGGAGCGTAACAGTCCATCGATTGTTGAGAGACTTCAGAAGAAGCTTCATCTTTGCAATCAACTGCGATTTACACAAAAGGAGCAGAACAGTCCATCGATTGTTTAGAGACTTCAGAAGAAGCTTCACCTTTGCAATCAGCTGCGATTTCCCTATTCGAATACATGCCAAACGCATAAATTCTTTTAGCAGACAACAACTGGGCAGAATGCAACGAAATTTGTTGTGCTTGATAGAAAAGAAAAGCTAAGTTGTAGAAACTCTATGAAGCAGAGTTTTAGCTCGGAACTTGAAATGTTTTAACGAAAATCGCAAAAAGATAGGCAAGAGTAAAAAAAAAAGAACAGTGACACGGTGTTTGCAAATCCCTCATTGTGAGCCACAAAAGGATATCGGAGTTCCGCAAATGCATCTGTTATAGAATCTCAGGCGAATAAATTGGGCGTATGAATTTGGAGCTTATAAGATACGTGCGTTTTACGTTTACGTGCGTTTTGCAAAAGTCCTATTCTCCAAGTTATTTTTGCACAGCGCATATACGTTTGTAATGTCAAAACTTAGTGAAGGGCCCTCTAAGACAGAGTATAAAGCTTCCAGTGATCTTCAGATAGACGGCCTTCTTACAAACGGTTTCACGGCTCCATCGCAGAGGGTGTTCGCCGTCGTCAGGTAGATCACGTATATCGAGTGGCAATCTCCGATGTTGTCGCGCACCTGCGCAGAGAAGCATGCAGTGAAGGCCTTGCAAGGGAATTCACTGTCATACAATGCTGCAATCATCACTTAAACATGTTCACCACGCGCAAACAAGGTGTCTCATTCATCAAAGAAGCTTTGTTAGAGTCACGTGCTCATGCTGCGCTAAATCAATGTGTATATGATGGCAGAAAATCTTTTTTTTTTCGGAACGACATACGACGCTCGACGCCAGATGCCGACACCGTCGCAGGTCGGTGTCGGCATCTGCGACACTGGGCCCTTAACGCTGTTGCGTTAAAACGGCAGGGCCTGATTTACTTATTTATTTGAGATACTGCCAGTCTCAGTTTCACATAGTTTTACAAAAAGAAACAAACAGGTCATGCTACACGGTACAGTAAAAGAAAAAAAGAAAAGAGAAAAAGCTTCCTTAACTACAGCAGAAATCACCAATGACGATGCGCAGTACAATACTTTTGGTTGGTATAACAACATCGCTCAGTAACAAATATGGTATTACTAGAATTTATATAAGAAATAGCCAATAAGTGACCCATGTAAGATTAGATAAGTTATACGGCTAACAGATAACCGCGCAGAAGTGGCCTGTTTGGGGTTTGAAATGTAGAAATTCCAAGCGCAGAAATAAGTTTTACAGTTAAGATATGTGGGTGTGTTAAGTGGCGTCTTCTGTGTTTGATGTCTCTAGAAGGTTGATGAACGGTGAAAGTCACGGAGAGGAAACTATGTCTGAGTGGAGGAGATTTCATTCTTTGATCGCACGTGGGAAAAGTGAAAACTTGAACGTGTCATTGCGAACACTGTGCTGGTGTTGTGTAAATGGGTGCTTCCTCGACATAGGCTCCAACGTTTCCGGTAGCATAAGTGCCAGTCGTGTCACTGCCACTGTGTTCCGTGAGAATGGGCACCCGTCACGCAAAAAACTGAAGCCTAAAGAGAGCTCACACACCAAAGGAATTGGTTCGTAAGTGAGAAACATGAAACGTGATTCCGTAAGTATTTGTTCGGTTGATCCCAGTGTGCCATAAATCAGCTTGCGGAGGACAACAAAAGTTTCCAGATTATTGACACTGATAGCATTAATGAAACAAATAAAGATGTCCGCATTACCTATGGCGCGACGCCACTGCGCAGACAATGTTTGCTACGTTTTACGTTTGACGAAAATGTGAAATCGTACATACTTAACCATTGTCGTTTGCTACTGTTCCGATCGAATGCGCACACACACACACACACACACACACACACACACACACACACACACACACACACACACACACACACACACACACACACACACACACACACACACACACACACACACACACACACACACACACACACTAATCCACTATAAACCATACATTCGATTTACATCTTCATTATCGTCATCACATTTGTGTCCACTGCATCAGTGCGACGGCGATCCCTCTCCAGCGATACCGATTACCACTGTCTTGCCATATAGCCGATTCCAAGTTGTGCCTGCAAATTTCCTCATTTTATTCCGCGACCTCATTTTCTGCCTTCCTGCACTGTACTTTCCTTCTCCTGACGCTCATTTTTCCTACTCTAAAATACCACCCGATTACCCACCTTACAGAATAAATGGACTGCCGAGCTCCGTCTTCTTTGCCTCTTGTCAACTGGAATATCGGCTACCTCGCTTTGCTCGCTTGTCCACTTCGCTGCCTTTGCGTGTATTAACGTTAAGCGTAATTTTTTTTCCATCAGTAGTAGCGCAGTTTCTTTACGTCTGAAGCTTCTCTGTTAACCTCGAAGTTTCTGCCTTATATGTTGGCACGAGTGAAGTGCAATTATTGCATATTTCTCTTTTCAAGGATAGCGGTAAGCTGCCAGCGACGACGAAGCAATGTTGTATGCGCTCCACCCCGTATTTATTTTTCTGGAAATTGTTATCTCATGATCAGGGTGGATCAGGATCAGGGCTCAGGATCAGGGCTACACGCGCAACTAAGTTTCTAGTCCTACCATATCGCGCTTTACATTTTCACATCAAGAAACGTGCGTTTCATTGCTAACACGGGATGGATATAAGTACTGATAGAAGTACTACAAACGTTAGTAGCACGTTGATTCACACTTCCAAGTTTAACCAAAGCGCACACCTTTGACGGCACAGCGAAATACACAGTGCGTGCTTTGTATTTACTTAGCTGTCCCGTGTAAGGTGTGGGATTTTTGGTAAACCTGCAAGTAATGTGATTGGTTAGGGTCTACAATTTAACTACAGTCACAACAAGGACGAAACCATCTTTATTATTATGACAGTGCAACAGAAGACAAAAGAGATGAATATGGAACCGAGCTAGCTGTCACAAGTTATACAAAGGAAATCTCGTTTATTGAGCACTATTCAGAAGAGCAAAAGCTAAAGGCCGATCACTTGGCCGTCACGACTGGGTCACGTCGAGACTCGTTACTTGCACACAAAAGTCGGCAATTTCTCTGCCCGCTTTCGGAATTGACATTGCGGACTACATTCTTCGCGAATGTTTCGGGCATATTCTTGGCTGAGTTCGCTATAACGAGGTTTCACTGCGATCCGTATTGTCACGAGACCGTAGCGAAACTGTAACTGGCGAAACTAAATCTTTATTAGACGAACTTGTCACCTCAACAGCAAGTTACACTTAACGCACAACGATAGCGGCGAACCCAGTTGGCGATCGTCGGGAATCTGACCAGCGCGGGTCAAGCGCATCGGCTTTTATACAACAGTCCTCCAATGTTCCAGAGTAATCGCTGGGGCTACAAAGTTCTACACCATTCGCGCCGCAAATACATGCAATCCGATTGCACAAGGTTCGGTTACAGACAGCGGATAGAACCATCGATAACATTCCAGAAACTTCCGATACATGCAGGCGCGTCCTGCGCTGTGAGATAACATTTGTTAGGCGATGAAACCTGGTCGCCCGATAAAACAAGCACACGTATCAAAATACCTTCGGCGTTCAAATTCCTCACAACGACACCACTTACCTGCGTCTTAGCTTGCGTGAAGAATTTTTCGACGTCTCCTTCGAAGCCTTTAGTCATGCCCTTCACGGTGTCGACGAAGGTATCGATGGAGGTTTGCATAGCCGCTTTGTTCGTATCCCACGTATTGAGGTTTTCCTCCAGGTAGGTCTGCGGCGACAGAAAAATAGATGTCCTCGTGTAACCGTTCCCGAGGCGCTGTTAAAGGGTCATTAACATCTTTCGGTCTTTTGTTTTACATCTGCAGACGTAGGATTCGGTCCTTTTGCACACAAAGAGGACAGGAAAGAGAACGATTATTTGACTCTTAATAGTAAATTACTCTATTTTAAATAACATAATTGTTTTAAAGAAAAAGTTTCAGGTGTCCTTAGCTTCGCCTAAGAGATGCGAAGGCCAAAGCCTCGTAAAGCCTATTGTAATTAGCCTTATCCACCTTAATCATTAATTCATTTTAATCAACACTTATCCACCTTAATCTAATCACTGATCAATCGTTAATTAACTCTGCTAATCATTCAGACCTTATACATGGCTGGATATGCTTTTGTTCGCTTCTGGCCTTGCTTGGTTCGCGTAATATTTTCTGTACCTCACAACGCGACCTAAAAACATTGAAATATAAGGCTTTCGCCTTAGAATAATTGTTGCATAGTTGTCCCGTTGTCAATTGTAGTACACATAGCTGCAGTACATGGAGCTTATAGGAAGCTAAAAAACCTGGTACTATGCGACACATACACGAATGAATTCTATCGGAAACGTATACACAGGATCTGTCCTGAAAGTAATGTCAGTAAGGCGATTAAAAAAGATTTATTGAATTTATTGATACAAGTGCTCAAAAATATTCAAAATACTTTCCTTTTGAGTCGATACATCGGCTTCAGCGAGAGTTCCAGCTCTCGAACGCGTTGTGATAGTTCTCCTCCGGAATGGCCTTTAATGCTGCGGAGCAAGCTGCTTTGATTCGGTCACTGTCCTAAGATGCTTGCCTTTCAGCGGTGTTTTAAAGCGTGGAAGCAGAAGAACGTCGGAGGGAGCCAAGTCCGGGCTGTACGGGGGCCGGGGGATCGTTGGCACCCCAGCTTTAACCAGGTAGTCTGTGACGATGAAGGCGCTGTGAGCCGGCGCATTATCGTGGTGCAACTTCCAGTTGCCTGAGATGTGCGGCCGGATGCATTGAACCCTGCCTTTCAGTCGTTTGAGGACTTCCACATAAAATTTGGAGTTCCGAGTGGTTCCAGGTTCTACAAACTCGTGAACCAGTTTGCGGATGTAAAAAAAAAACGATGAGCATAATTTTGATCTTTGATTTGCTCATCCTGGCTTTCTTCTGGCGAAGGCACGAGGGCGTGTGCCACTCCGATGATTTCCGTTTGGTCTTCGAGTCATATTCAGACACCCAAATCTCCTCACCTGTAATGATGTTATCCAAAAATTTTCGATCACGTTTGCACATGTCAAGGTTTTTTTGGCACGTTTCACCGCGACGTGACTTTTGGTCGTCTATGAACACATTTGGAAAGATTTTTGCGCACACCTTCCGCATGCCGATATCGTTTGTAACTGTTTCATGGACTTGAGTTTTCGGAATGTTCAACATGTCGGCGATTAAACGAACACTTAATCGTCGGTCTGAGTTCAACAGTGGCCTCACTCGCGCCAATTTGTCAGCCGTGGTGGTCGTGGATGGCCGTCCGGCTCGGTCCTCGTCGTCGATGTCATACCGGCCTTCCAAAAAAGGCCTTGTGCCAACGAAACACTTGCCGATCTGACAGGGCATGTTCTTTGTAAGCAGTCTTGAGCATAGTAAGCTTTTTCAGCGGTCTTGCCATGTTTCATGCGAAACTTGATCGCAAACGTTTGTTCTGACGAGCGCTGCATATTCACTTGCACAAAAATAAAAAAACAGCGCTCATGGACTGGCCCGTCCTACACTCTCCGATGCTCGAAGCACACTGAGCGACGGAGCGCTGCTTAGCTGGGTTCCCCCACTACCAGTTTCCACCGGTTAGACCATGCTCCGACGTACAGACGCGTCACAAATTCACTGACATTACAGTCAGGACACACCGTGCAGACAAGACAAGACAAGACAAGACCAGACAGACAGACAGACAGACAGACAGACAGACAGACAGACAGACAGACAGACAGACAGACAGACAGACAGACAGAGAGATAGACAGACAGACAGACAGACAGACAGACAGACAGACAGACAGAGAGACAGACAGATAGATAGATAGATAGATAGATAGATAGATAGATAGATAGATAGATAGATAGATAGATAGATAGATAGATAGATAGATAGATAGATAGATAGATAGATAGATAGATAGATAGATAGATAGATAGATAGATATGCTGTGTGTTCATGTAGCAGTAGTAGTAATGTAAGTAGTGCCACAGCTTTGATGTTTAATTCATTACAAAATAAGAATTTATTTATTACAGAAACCTGCCTTCGCTCCAAGAGCAAAAATGCAGACGCACTTAAAGAAGCAAAAACAAACATTGAATTTCGACGTTTTAGCCGGGGTACGGCCGATACATTCTTGTTCCAAGTGGTCTGACTGATCCGGCAAGCACTTTAACCTTTTCCAGAAATCAAGCCTAATTTTCTCAGGCTGCCTACACTCATGTTGGCCTTGAAGGCGGTGTCACGCATGGTGTCACGCCATGCATAGGCAAACGTAAACCGATCTCACTCGATGAACCTGGACACTCGCTTTCAAGAAGGCTAGCATCATCAACGGCAGCAGTGTCGAGTGAATTCCCTTTCGCGCTGCCTCTCGCTTCAACGCGAACCAGACGCGCAAGAAGAGAACCCACGCGATGCCATCAGCTATCTCGGGTCGGTTAGCCTCCGAAACCACCACAGATTACTTGATTATTCTGCAGATTGCCGCAGAGATACTACTTGCGCGGCTTGCAGCCGATGCCGGCCTACTCCGGCATCGGCTGCAAGCCTGCAATCCTGTAGGGAATCTGGGGTGGGTACAAAGGTGAGGCAATCCGAGATAGCTGATGGCTCCGTGTGCGCTGTGGTCTCGAGCGCCTCGTTCGTGTTGAAGCGAGAGAAGCACAACGAAGGGGACTGCCGCTCCATCCCGTCAGCGCTCTGGAAGCGAGGGCCCGTGATCAACGAGTGAGATGGGTTTATATTTGCCTGTGTGCGCGGGACACCGTACACGTTAATTCAGTTAGTGAATATTTACAGCAGCTCCTACGGCTGATAAATCTATGCGCGTTACTTCGTATAGCTGTTTAACAGTTTGCTACCATAATAAACGCTTTCGCCTTTCGGGCAACACTGCGACTTCTTAGGTTAAGTAACCCCTGTAAGATCCATTTTAAGAAAGTTCCTTAAGTAATAACAAAATTTTTCTTTCTTTCTTGACGTTTGCCTTTTAGAGTGAACTGCCTTACAAGTTTTTCATTTTCTGAGGTTCTGCAAAAGGTTGACACTTCTAACGCAACGTGGAGACATTTTATACACAGAAGAGGAAGGCTTCCCGTGTTGGGCAAAACGAGTTTCAGTCGTCGTCATCCACTCAACGGCGAGGGGTTGTTTGTGGAACAGGACATGTTTTTTACAAAAACTGACAAAAAACATAAGCGCGGAAATTTATCACGAAGCATCAAGGTTACCTTCGCAAAATATGCACCGCAGTGCTACAATTTGCACATAGTAGGCTGAACGAAGCTCAAAAAAAAAATTTTTTTTTTCCGCAGCCGCTGAGAAATATACTGCTAATTTCTGAACAGTACATTGGTAGAACTCCCGGAAACAAAGAACTGACTTCATTCAAGCCACAACCTTAATGCATCATAATTATGCGGTTCCGATGCTTTTAATGGGCACAGTTTACATAGTTACGATATCTTTCTAGTTCTAGGACATAGACTTTCTATACAGCTGCTCCAATGCTTTTTCGGCGTGAAACGTCCGTCAGACGTCCGTCTGAAGCGATGCAACTAAAACATATTATACACTATTGCGGACGTATTTGCAACCATCCTACCCAAGCACCTAACATCGGGATCGTTATATAGAGGAAAGAAGTTATTACTGGACCATTAGTGCAGTGTTGTTGTTGTTTTTTTAAGTTATTTAACTCGTAGCACGGCGGTCACAAATACGAGAACCATGTCATTGACTGACTCCACTCGAAGCACAGCCCTTTGTGCAGTGAACTCACGTTTAGGCTCTTTCCGTCCACCACGGAGGCTGCGGTGAGGGCGTTCGCGGCGTTTCCGATGGTGGTCTGAAATGCAGATCGAACAGCGCTTTCGTCCTATCTGCAGATTCTGTTATCTGTCCGCACTCAAAGATATAGGCAATAATTTATGGCATATTCAAATTAGAATTGCGACGCAGATGATTTGCAGTGCTACTGGAATTCTCATGCTTAAAGGTACAGACATGGCGAACTTCCTAATCTAACGTAAAAAAAGCTTTTATGTTCAGCCACCTTGCTGCTTTTTTTTTTATTCTTCTGCTAACCAGGTAGTATCTTCATGTGTTAAGCTATACTTTATGCTGTGCAACCGCTATACTTATTTGCCTTATTTTAGTTAGTCGTTAGAGGAGGTACCTATGGAGTCGTCGACTAGGGGACCGCCTTCTGTATATTCTTGTTACTGATGTATATTTTCAGAGAATGTGAATTAATGCATCCAAAGCCTGCGAAATGTAGCGCATGCGGGAGTAAGTGGTGAGCTAGAAATCCTAACGAGTTACACAACGGGTGAACCGCCAGTGAATGGGCACGTTTTTCAATGTAGACAACGGCAAAAGAAAATACTCCTTTACAATGCACGGTGTGGTTGCTATGAGTAAATAAAAGCGAAAGAAAATGTCATTACAGTGGGGACAGCGTAATTACTACTTGTGAATGATATCTTATAATTCGGGACAGTAGACGTCGACCAAGCAGAGTAATTTCCTTCGGTAGCTACTACTACTTACATCACATAAGAATTGAGATATATATTTTGCTTTGGATACATACAGTGGTAGTTGTGAAGAAAAACAAAAGGAAAATATATATCAATTAGCGGAGTCCTCTGCAAAAGCAGTCATAAAGTCAACGCATTGCAAACGTGTATACACGAACGACAACGTTTAGAACTACGTAAATTAGCAACACAAAAATAATTTT
Organism: Dermacentor variabilis; assembly: GCF_050947875.1. Classification (NCBI taxonomy): domain Eukaryota; kingdom Metazoa; phylum Arthropoda; class Arachnida; order Ixodida; family Ixodidae; genus Dermacentor; species Dermacentor variabilis. Next base: position 42,748,703 of record NC_134575.1, on the reverse strand, counting down.
AAAATAGCGTTATTATTGGGACATTGTGTATAGAAGTATCTGAACCGAAGTATAGATATTATATGCATCCCTTTGCAAGGTAGCAGCAATTTGTAAAGCGCAGTTTTGCAAGAACATCGCTTGTACGATGCAGTGAATCCATGCAAATCTGCTAATTCATCACAACCGACCGCTTTCGACGAGCTAGCAGATACCGCCTGTATGTAGTATACGTTTCTTTTCTCTCTTTCTTTAGTAAAGAGTTATGAATGCGAAGAATTAATGTTTCAGTCTTTTAGCTCACCAATTTCTGGCAATTATGAAACAACATTCCAGGTTGAAAATGCAGATCCATCTTTAAATACACGACAGGCTTTAGGTTTATCTCTGAAATGCAGTATGTTTATTTCAAGCACCATCATGGGTCTTCTAATAAGAGTATGTCCTCGTCGAACATGTTTGAACGGAATTCGGGGAGGTCATGGACAAAGAACACTTTCTGCTGTAGTCAGCGCCGGGCTAGAAACCCAGTAGCAAGTGCTCCTCGGGAGTAAAAATTTGTACTTGCACCAGCGAATCACCTCGCACATAGTTCCCTCCCGTTTTTCTTATTCTTCGTAGCCATGTTGACGCCTACGCTTTCCTCGGGACGATTTTTTGCCTCAACACACTTCATACGCAGGCCGTATACGCAGTATACGGGTTGAGTGAGAGGCCTGTGAAGCAGTCAAACGGTCCGATCAGCGTTTCCCGGTATACATATGCCACGACCTCGGTGCGCACCAGCGCATTAGGAGGAAAGGGGGGTTGACCAGAAGGCACTTTGAGCCATCTTGTGTCTCGGTATAGTGGTCTGGCAATACGGCACTTCAAAATACTTGTGTAGTAGAAACAGTCGAGGACACGAGCACAGCACACAAGCACAGAATGCCAGCACGCCATACGAGCGCAGCATGCCAGCACAGCATGCAAGCACAGCACAACAGCACACGAGCCCAGCACGCGAGCACAGCATACGAGCACAAAATACGAGCGCAGCACACAAGCGCAACATATGAGCAGAACACACGAGCACAGCACGCGAGCTCAGCAAACGAGTACAGCTCGCGAGCACAGCAAGCGAGCAGAGCACACGAGCACAGCACACTAGCATAACATACGAGCACAGCACACTATCATAACATACGAGCACGGCATACAGCATGCAAGCAAAGCACACGAGCACATCATGCGAGCAGAGCGCAAGAGCACAACATTCAAGCAGAGCACACGAGCACAGCACAGGAGCACAACATGCCAGCACAGCTCGTGAGCACAGCATCCGAGCACCACACATAAACACGCAGAGAAGTCGCTAACCTCCGACAACGATCGGGATTTAGCGCAGTGTCAGTTTGCTCTTGCGCTGTTCTGGTGTGTCTGTCGTATTCGCGCGACACTAGTACGCAGAGGTGCTTTTGTGTGTGAGGCTGTAAGGCTAGTCGGATCATTGGTCCCCACGGAAAACATGGAGATTTCACGTGTTCGTGCTTTCGGCGGTTGACTACTGCAGACTCCTGTTGCTGCCGAACAACTAGCGGTCGGGCTGCTCGCAGCGGTTGCGTTTGCAACTATATACTTCTTGAAGCGTGTACCGAAAAATAACACGCGCGTAGTGCGTAGTCTTGCAGAGGCCTCTCCCTTGAATTGCTTACGTGTAACTGGATATGCGGTATGTATGAAAAATGAAGCATGGTTTGAGAGACAAAAAGGTTCCTTTATGGTGAAGGCATTTTCAGCACCTGCGAACATCAAAAACTGCGATATAATCACTAAATGTGGTAATCTCTCTTTACTACATTGCATCCTTAATAGCATATTTCGTTATATTATAAGGCTTTAAGGTATCGATGAACTACGCTGTTTCGCTAAACGTCCAAACTAAATTGGATGAACTGCTCTATGACTGTTATGCAAATTGCAATTACCAAGGACCCACTGAACGTATGTGAGAGGTTTTTTTCCTGATGTTTTACGAACTATTGATTTATCAGCGTTCGCGTTTACTAGAATGCGTTACTCGAAGTGAACTCCGCTGTCGTACTGTTGAGTATGTTGGTGAGGCTAAACTATGGCAGTCGCGCTGATATTTTCACATTAGGAGTATTGGAAAGAAACTCAAGCACGTACCATATCCTCCTTGAATCCTTTCTCGTCATCAGCAGTTACTTTTTCTAGTGCGTCTGCAGCCTCGTTCACCTTGTTCTTCACAGCCTGCAAGAAAGGTAAGACAAATGTCATTTATTCGCTACCAATAATCAATCTATACTTATAGGCAAGGTGTCAGGTCGAAAATGGAAAATTCTCTTATAAACTGACGTTTCAGCCATGGGCCCAACTTTCGTCTGAGTAAACAGCAAAAGAAGAAAGAATTCAGCGGAGATTTAGTAGTAAATGCGAGAGAAATGCGTTGCCATTACGTCGTACCTCATTGACGTGCCGGATTAACGGTTTCAACCAGGTTCACCACATTACAAATTGTGCTTCAGGAGCTCAGGCTACGCCCGTCGTGCTCCTTCAGAGGAGCGAAGTGCAACTGTAGGTCTGTAGGTCCGGTGCACAGGTAGGTGAAGAAGCGAAGCAGCACACGAAAATTGCATCTTTTGATGTTTTAACCTCTCGGCCGTGGCGCGGCCTTCGTCGGTATAACAGGAGCGAAGTTTTATTTTGACTGACGAAGAAGGCCGACACGTTAAAACATTAAAAGGTGCCATTTTCGTAAGTGTGCTCCTTCGTTTCTTCAAATAAATATATATATATATATATATATATATATATATATATATATATATATATATATATATATATATATATATATATATATATATATATATATATATATACTACACTACACATACTACATATATATATATACTACACTACACATACACATCTTTTTCTACCTTGACACTCCGAATGCAAAAAACATTAAGAAATCTGTGCGCGGTGCCCAGGGATGGCCTTACGGCACAGAAACTCAATAGCGCCACGGGGCATGCGTGTTAGAGCAACGCTGGCTGTGCACATACGTAAAAAGGTTTGAGTTTGCTTGAGAACGATATTGTAATCCTATTATTCCTGCCCTTTGGTGTACCTTTGTTAACTAATTTCTGAGGTTTCACCCGCCAAAAACACGACCCGATTATGAGGCACGCCGCAGTGGGGAACTTCGGACTCATTTCGACCCCCCGGGCATCTTTAACGTGCCCCGGATGCACGGGACCTCGGGCGGTTTTGCATCTGGCCCCCATCGAAAGGCGGTCGTCGCGGCCGGCATCCGATTCGGCAACCCCGTGCTCAGCAGCGCAACAGCACAGCCGCTATGCCACCGCGGCGGGCTGTACCTTTATGGATAGTTTTGAAAAAGCGTCTGTTCCGTTCAATCTCGCCCGGCAGCTCGAGTAACGCAAGGTAATCGCTGATGATGATGACGTGTGATAATGAACGACGATGAAGCCGACGCTAAATCTTCGAGGACAGCGGGGAAAGCGCGAAAACGGAGCGCGCTTCGTAGAAACTTCGACGTACCTGAATGGGTAATTGATTCGCGATGTTCCGCAGCTCCGATTTGGCACTGCTGATCTTGCTGAAGGCGCTCATAGCATCAGTGGACTGCGCGAAAAAGATGGCCAAACGGGAAAGAAAAAAAACAGCAATCTATTACTAATGTACGAAAAATATCTTCTAATGGTGCGAAATGACAACCTGTGACGTCGACCGGAAGCACTTTGCATATATTGTCCCCTCTTTCCATGAAGGACCATCTAGGACATGCTTCGGGTACAAGTGTTTTGAACACCGTCGGCCATGCGGAATAGACAGCTGGATAAATCGAGCAATACGGTGCGAGGAAGGCTGTAAGAGACGGCGAAGCAATCTGGGAAGCTTCAGGAACGTTATAGTAGCGATAGCATAGCAACAGTGGTAGTAGTTGTTATTCTAAGTAGTGGGCGGGACGAAGTGATGACAGCAGCAGTAGTAATAGTGAGTGTGGTACTGATCGTAGTAGTAGTAGTAGTAGTAGTAGTAGTAGTGGTAGTAGTAGTGGTAGTATCAATAGTAATAGTTAGTATTAGTTGTAGTACTAGTAATAGTGATAGTATCAGTAGTAGTACTTACTACTTGTTAATAGTAGTAGTAGTAGTAGTAGTAGTAGTAGAAGTAGTAGTAGTAGTAGTAGTAGTAGTAGTAGTAGTAGTAGTGGTAGTAGTAGTAGTAGTAGTACAAAGGATCTGCTAAGGGTACGATCGGGAATTATTTCCCTGCTGAAGTAGCGAAAAAGAAGGCAAAATATTACTGCCGAAGCTCCCTATTGGGAGTTTCTGCAGTGTGTGTAATCGTGCTCTTTCTTTCGTCTGTGTCTTTCACGTGCAATGCTACACGTTCATAAGAGAAAGCCAACAAGCCCAAGTGGAAATCACTAGTGGGACTTGTCAGATAGTGCGTATGCATTTTCTCCAGTTGCTAACTTTGCACACATACGTCTCTGACGTATCGGAACACGTCTGGTACGATAATAGCGACGATTTCTCGGTTTATTTGAATGTTAAGTTTAGTGAATGTTAAGAATGCATCCGTACTAAGGACAAGTTACACAAACCGCGCCTAACTTTGTCGTAGATGATGCTATGAGCTCCAATTATTGTAATAACGCGTTGCAATTACCTTATTGGTGAACCTAATTATTCGGAATCAATGTTAGTGCGCGAAATTAATGTAATCGTAGTTAATCTGAATTAAGATCAACTAATGTAGTGCTAATTAAACTTCAATACTCTTATTAAACTTGATTAGACACACAATGTAATCGTAATTACTCTTATTCATGCTTTGCTCATCCTAATTACCGTTATTTAATCATCATTAACCTTAACCCTTTTCTTTTTAATCAAAATAAATCAGGCTTCATTAACCTTAAGTACTCTTAGTTATTCTTGATTAAGCTTACTTCATTTATTGTTAATTATTACTTAATATACAACTTAGTCAATGTATTTTACATTCCTCTAACTATTCTTAATTACTCTAAATTGATCGTCGTTACACCTAAATCCAACGTAGTTAATCTACATTAGGCTTCCTTATCCTTCATTTGTCTTAATAGCATTATTTAGGCTTGATTTCATTATAAATAATATTAGTACCTTATTAACATTAATTGCTCTTACTACCTGTTGAGTATTCACTGTAAAGAGACACTCATAAATCTTAGTAGTCATACGTAGTCATAAGGCATTGTCATATGTACCCACATATGACCCCGTGTGTAACCAATGGAGCGTATCGTGTCATGCGCTACAGACAGACGGACAAAGTGCAGAGGGACGTAGCCCTAGAAAGTTGACGAATTAAAAATACTAGCATGGACGATGACATGACAAGAACTCGCTTCTGACGAGTGTGGACAACGACGGCGCACGGCGTCGAGCCGAGACACCAACGCGTTCGAAATGGGCTTCCGGTTCCCGCAGCCGTCTGCAACAGCCCTATTGTTCATGGGTCTTATCGCTACGGTGAGGTTGCACTGCACCGTGCTCTTCTTCGCCTTGTGCTAATACTGTTCCCGCTCGAGAGGTCACATTGGTCCCGTGCAAGTCTCGGCGCAGGCGGGGCTGACCAGTGTGCGTTTACATGCGCGCCCCAAACGGGCCGGGATGAGTCAACGTACTCCATGCAGTCGGGCGGACGCAGCCTGACTCGACGCTCGTTCAGCGCGACCGGCTAGCTCTTATGCGAGCTCGACAGGCATGCACCAGCCCGACAAACCGACTCGACCGGCTTCTGTCGCGTTCATGCAGACGCACTGGATGTCATAGAAGCTTTAGCGAACGCTATGAAGAGTTATTTAAAGTCGTTCAGCAGAGGACCAGCGCTGTGGAAATTAATAGTACTCTCTAGGTTGTCAGAACTTCAGCGGAATAGGCTGCGGGGGCATACTCTGCGGTGCTGCGACCAGCAAAGCTTGCCGTTCGGGGGACCTAATGAACCACGCTTCCTTGCGATGCAGTCAGTATGAAAGTTCAGAATTATTGTGCACCCTGTTCGAATCTCACTTGTTTTTGTGCAGTTGTATGCACAGTGTCTGCATTTCATGGAGATAGCACTCCAGGCAAGCTTACGCCGTCGGCGTGACCGTGATGTTCCGTATAAAGTACAGTACCATCGCGACCGCGCGCCGTGTGCTCGAGGTCTCAGCGATAGCTTGTGAGGATGACCCCAGAAGTGGGGTGGTTTGATGCGCCGGTGTCTTTTCGCGCTCGCAAGGGAGGAAGGCGGGAAGTCTGAGCACCTTCATCTCGTGCGCGCAAGGGAAAGGGGGGAGCGTAAATGTACACGCGCTGGGAGGCGCGGGCGAGAAAGTAAAGGGTGAGCGCACATCTCTTCAACACCAGCTGCCGCGGCTGAGCGCGGCCACACCCGTCCTATCTCGGAGACGACCTGCGCTGGGTTCGAAGGCTAGCCGACCGGATATAGCTGATGGCTTCGTGTGCGCTGTGTTCTCGCTAGCCTAGTTCGAGCTAAAGCGACAGGTAGCACGAAGGGCAATTCGCTTGCCGCTGCTGCCGCTCTTCATCACGCCGGCGTCCTGACAGTGAGTGTCCTCGGTCATCGAGTGAGATATGTTCATGCCTGCCTGTGCATGTGACAACGCTCTTGTTAATTTAGTTCGTAAGCGAATGTTTAGAGCAGTTTATGCGGCTGATAAAATGACTGACATTACTTCGTGCGGCTGTCTAATCATTTGCTATCGCAATCAATGCTGATTCGCCTGTCGGGCGAAACTGTGACTTTCTCTCAGTCCTAGTTTACTTTCTGTGGCGCCATATTCCACCACAATTTAACTCCTAAAAACCGGCCCATCTCTCAGTATGCCAAATCTTTACAGTGTTTTTTCTAAAGCATGTTACGTTCCAGAATAGGGACGTTCTTAACGTAGTTGCCGCAGCTCTTCGTTTCTAGTCGATTTATTATCGTATAAGATAAATTTATGAAGGGAAGCTCTCATCAAGTGCATTAACACCCGCAAGAACTGTTCCGACGGCAACCTATATAATTGGAGATTTCGAAGAACACAACGGCATCGTCGAAGAAAGAAAAAAAGAAAGCCTAAACACATCATGCGGAAAGGACTGCTCCGGAACATCATTTAGTTTAGTTAAAAGAGCGACAATTAAAAACGAAAGTACCATAGTTCCTAAACTAAATTAATTAAATTTCGTTATTTTGCGCACAAGAAACCACTATGCCAGTATTACGTGCGCCGTAGTGAGGGTCTTCAGGTTGCTTTTAACCGAGAGGGTACACCTAATCTGAGTGTACGAGCGTTCTTTTTTTCTCTTTTGCGTTTCACTCATATGAGAATGTGGCCGCCACGGTCTGGATTGAATCTGCGACATAGATCTCAGCAGTGCAATGTCATGACCGCTGGAATACAGGTACAGGTACTGCTCACGGTATACCTAGTAGAGCATAAGTGTTTTACGACATTACCTATAGAGGGAAATTTGAGACACCCTGTTTATACGACTTTCGCAGCGGACGCTAAGTCACCTTGAAGATGTTGGTATACGAGTGAGCGCGCTCACCCGCGACGTGGCTTGGCCTAAAACCGCATCGTCGCTGCATAAACAAGGCTGTCTTACAGTTAAGTCTTAGCGAATAGTCACTGTTCACCTGCAATACGCGATGCGTTCTTATTTACTCGCGTGCAGCATAACCCACCCAGAAATGCAGGCTGTAAATGTAGTACACGGAAACGCTGACCTTGTCACCTTTACTGCAAGTTAAGCGGCCGGCCGTTAGTATTTTCATTCCTTGTAACACTACAACGAATCACGATTTCTCCCGCTTTCAAAGGGAGTACTGTTACCTAATAACACGGAATGCGGCACAATAAACGCGCTTCTAGTAGAGACACAGCCATTGTGACATACAACGTGCTGTTTATCAGACACGCCTTTATGGTGTCCTGGCTCTCCGAGAGGAATGCTTATTTGAATACCTCACATTCCCATGCAGGGACATGGATACGCACCATTGAGCCAGTTTTCTTTTCCTCTAGGTAAGTGACAGACGATGTTGACCTAGCAGCTCTACGAGACAACAAAGTCACTGCAAGTGACAACGTATATCGAGCACAGTTCATGGGTCGTCTACTCACCGCTTTTGTCAGCCCCTCGAAGTTCATCGTCGGGCCACCTGACAGGGGCCTGAGTCCGCTCTTCACTTCGTCGCTTATGTCGAGTTTCTGTCTGAGCTGGGTGTCCATTTTCGAGTTCACGCCGCCGGAGAACTTAGATTTCAACTCTTCGAGCTTAGCATTGGACATCTTGGAATCTATGAGCCCCATTATGGTGTTGTCGCTGCCCAAGGCCTTCTTGGCTATCACCACCGCAGCGTCCTCTCCCAGTAGTTTGTACAGGGACATGTGTCCCGACGAGCACTCGCCGAAACGCTTCGTTATATCTAGCATCACTTGCGGACCGAGCTCAGCGGAGAGGAGAGAACGACGGGCAACGACACCACGTGTAGTGTCACTGTTCTCAGTTCTCTCGTCTGGTTGTCTTTGCAGAAGCCAAGAGAACTGCCGGGTCGCCCAGCGCCAGGAGCTAGGCGCGGCGCTGTAATTGCTGTTAGCGACCTGTTGATCAACGACGGCATCGCTTCCTCCCGATAGCACCTCGTCCTTGTCCTGAACCTGGAGTCTTCGACTGCTCTGGACGACCTCAACGCTCTCTTCGTGGGCGTTAACCTCTTCTCCGCTCTGCTCGTCTTGTCGTTGCAGTCTTCGTCCGTAGTTCGCGCTTTCGGTCTTCTCCCTTGGCAAGACTGCAGTAGGCGCGGTAAAGCCAGCGACCGCCTGATTTTCGTTTCGGCCCAGGGCCGTGCCACTGGCGCTGTTCGAGCAATGGACGACAACGTGACGCTGCGCGACGGCTCCACCTACGAACTCCTGCCTCCCCTCCTGACTTTGAAGCAGCTCTCGATGGCGGCGCACGCTCTCATGGTACACAGGTGACACTTTCTCACGTCCCGTTGCATTCTCGTCTTGCCACTGACTTTCTCCGTGACGCCTACTCCCGCCATCAGCTCCCGTGATACGCAATAGTAGCGACGCGATCCTGGTTCTGGTCGATCGCTTCCTTCGTGGGTCTTCGTCCCAACCGTCGTTCCTGCCGTCCTTGCTCGCGTCGGCGACGGCGTCCGGTTGCACAACGTCGCCCGCTTCTGATGCTGTCGTCCCTCGGCGCTGGAGTCCTCGATAGCCTTGGACGCTCCGAACGTGGTCGTTCGGCGTGGCGTTTCCCTTTCTCCTCTTCTGGGCTCGCCGCTGGCGTCTTCGACGGCGTGTAACGCTCTCAGCGTCGCCACTACGCAAGACTGGAGACGTGGACGTCCTCCCGCTGGTCCCGACGCCACCACCGTTCCCTCTCCGGGCAATGGTGACGGCGTCCTCTTGCCACTTGCTGCCTGTTGGCCCAAATGCACTCTGCGACGGGGACGTCGGCGCAGCAGTGCGGTAGTGGTGGACTGCGAGTCGCTGGACGTCTGCCGCATTCTGTTGGTGGTGGCTGGCGTCTTCGTCGAAGCTCTCGTGTTCCGGACCTTCGCTCTCACGCGTGTGCGGGCAAGGGCTCGGAGAAACTGCGCGAAATGGCTCGATCTCTCCCCCATCGCTGGAGCTGCTTAGGTTTCCATCTGCATCGATGCTTTCCGGAAACAGTGGCGCCAAGTCACTATGGTTGAAAGGCCAGTAGTACTGCGCCATTCCGCCCGGGACAGCTTTGATGGGGGAAAAAAGCAGGCACGGTATGTCAGCCTTAAAATCCCAAAGCTATGCAAATTTTTACGCCCGTGCACGAGTCAGTATGTATATGCACAGGTATGCGTGTATGTATACAATCCCAAAGCTATGCAAATTTTTACGCCCGTGCACGAGTCAGTATGTATATGCACAGGTATACGTGTATGTATACAGGTGCAGCGAACCTCTGGTAGAAAGACCCACACGTGACGCAGCGCTTCTAAGTCCGGTTATAAGTGGAGCAGAGTCGTTCCTTTCATTTACCTTCGCTTCTTTCTACTAGTAAGTAGAAATAAGGGCAAATAAGGGCAAAACAGGGCAATACTTAAGGTAATATTAATTATCTCAGCCAGTGTGGTGTGCGTAAATATGCTTTATTTGCCATACACAGGTACGACGTCCTCTCTAGGCAGTTACAATGTGGAGAGGAAGGGAACGGCGACGGGGTTCTAAGGAGTGGGGGAGAGATTTAACCTAGGTGAGTGTGTGTGCCTCTTGGAAGTAGTCCGTAAGAGAATCCAAGGTGCACTTTCTGTGTTCAGGTTTTCCACCTAGTAGTTGACAGTTATTACCATACAGCTAGAATTTCTGCTCATATAATCGATTACGCCATTCTAGCGAGTCGCCAGCTGTACAGAGGGAAGTGGCATGTTTATTTCATTTTATTTTGCAATGCCGCAAGCAAGCACGCTACCCAAGCAGAAGTGACACAAAGCGCATCTATAAGCACTTCTGAAATACTAAAGAAATTACTACGGTCAACAGCGGGTTGAAAATTACATTGTTCAACGGTTCTAACAATTTTTTAAAAGTTCACATTGCCCCAGAAAGGTGTGCGGGTACAACAATACTACAGCAAAAACAGCAATTTACAGCAAGCAAAAACATGACTTAGATTACAGAGCATACATAGATACTGCTAATAGCAGATCGTTCACTGTCCGGAAATCTGCTTGTAAAAACAACTCCCTAGAAGAAACACCGGCTTATCATACAGTGTTAGGTAACTCTGGAATATTGATTCAAAAATTAAAGCAACACAGTACATGGGTGAGAAAGTGTGGACAGTACAAAGCATCGCTCCTATACTTTCGCAATTTTTCTAATCGTTCCTCGGAAGGATTTAGTCATGGCAGCATAAGGATAAAGGCAACGATGCCAGCATTAAACACGCGTAGCGAATAGAAGTTATGCCAACTCGTCTTGTATTTCAAGCTTGGCACACTTACGGTTAAAATCTATACCGATAAGCATTACTGAGCGCGAAATGAATGCGAGGAATGAGATAGAAACGAGCAAAGAAGACATCATGTTTTCTTTGCATAATATGATGTAAATGATTTCGCCGACAACTCTCTATGGTAATTAAGGGAACGCTAATGGCGGCGAGTTCGTGGTGCACTTGTGTTACTTGCAGAGACGTGGTTTTAGCCTCGCAAAATCATAGAATGAAGTAAATTTGCTATTACGGCTGCTTCGTTCTTTATCAAATTTCGCCCCAAGGTCGCATTTTTTGGCCCAAGTTGTTCAATACACAAGCTCTACGCTGTTACTCGCACAGTTTGCTAAGGAAAGCTGCAATTTTGCCCTGGTCTGCGCCTCTATGATGCATTCCAGAGGGAATAATGAAAGCCATTATTAGAGGCCTTGCTTCTCCATGCTGCAGTTCCCGGAAGCGGCACAGCTGCAATGTTTTAATAGTCGCTCGCTGTGGGGAGGCGTAGAAAGAAAGACAAGTTGCAGTTTTTATTTGAGAAAGCTAGCAAGTAACAACACCGAGTGTTATAATGGATAATTGGGACCATAAGATGCGCCAATTCTTGTCGCTAAGTGTGATCAACGACCGAGCAACGGTAACACAAGGCCTCTTTCTTCACGATTTTAAGCAACAAACGACCGTTATTGCGTGTTTCTTAACACGCGCACGTATAAAAATCTGCTTCCGAAACGTTTCCCAGTAGCATTTCAAGCGCACCGACTTCTATACGAAAAGCTGTGCCAAAGAACGATGCGGCAAACGCTGTATCTAACCTTCCAATGAAAACGTGCCATCCCGCCAAGGGCTCTGCATCAACTTCAACAGCAAAGACGGTTCCTGCGCCCTCCTGCCAGTGCCGGCTGTCGCGTGGCGCTGCTTGCCGATGCCGTGAGCTTCCCCGTCGGGTGCAGAGCGGGCGCTAGTCTGAAAGGTTCGAAATAAAGGTGGGGTTACTACAAGCGATAATTCAAAGAGAAATGTTGCTTGCGTGGGCACTCTTGCACTTCCCGTCCATAATACCAACCTATTCTACAAGCTACAACTTAACCGTCTACAACCTAACCATCCACAACCCAACCGTTGACAAAATAACCAGCGACAACCTAACCGTCGACAACCTAACTGTCTACAACCTGAGCGCCGGTAACCTCAGCGTCGACAACACAACCGTCTACAACATAACCGTCGACAACCTCAACGTCGACAACCTAAGCGTCGGCAACCTAGGCGTCTACAACCTAACCGTCGACAACCGAACCATCAACAACCGAACCGTCTACAACCGAACCATCTACAACATAACCGTCTGCAACCTAAACCACCAGTGCCGTGGTAACCCAGTGTCTATGGCGTTGCCCTGCTGAGCTCCATGTACCGGGTGTGATCCCCGCCGCGGTGGCCGTATTCATGCCGTGCATTATGTGTGCGTTAACAAAATCTTAGTCGTCAAAAATTATTCTGGAACCTCATATTCCGTGCCACATAATCGGATCCTGGTTTCGGCACGTGAAACGGCAGAATTACTTTTTTTTTACAACTTTCCACGTCCGTTTTCATTACAGTGACAGCGGACATCGCGTATTGTTTTGCCGACAAGGCATCAGTAGTGCGAAAAAAGGGTTTGTCACTACGCCACACCGAATTTTCGGGTACCACATGCTTGTGACGCCGCACGTTGAAGGAGCAAGAAAATTGACGACGCAAGCAAATTTGCTTAACTAATGAAAATGAGGGCTACATACCGCCTAAAAATTTGAAGGCTGTCGGTCAGCAATGAGGGCACGAAATTTGAAATATTTGGTGACGTGTCTGGCGTCACATTCTATTTGTTACAGACTGATAGTTGCTTTCTCTAAGTTAGGTGGGTAAGGATCTGTCTACGTTGTTTGAGTTAAAGTCCGGCATCGGCTGCGTATGTGCGCATGTCCGTAGATGTGTCCTCATTGTTTCCCAGCCGAAATCAGTTAATATAATCCATGCGTTTACCGTGTGCGACAATGAGGGATGCGTTACCAAGTACATGCGTCCTCCACTGTAATCTCACAGAGTCCCTAACGAAATCGTAGGGCCTAACATGTCGACGCATTCAGCGCACTGGCTTGACGAATGCTGCTGTATAAGAGCTTCGGATTTCTGTTACCGAGCTTGGCCTCTTTAACCTGCATCCAAGTCACGACAAACGAGCGTTTTAACGTTTCGCCCCCCCCCCCCCCCAAAGCACGGTCTTCGTAGGCTACAAACCAGGCCCCGCTAGATGTCTTTTGCAATACACCGGAAGGGCATAAAGCACGCTCGAGGAAGCGTTCTACCCTAAGAAGTGTTTTAGAGGTCTATTAATAGCAGAGATATGAACAATTAAAGTATTGTGAGGCGACGATGCGAGCGAACGACTGACCCTCTCAGCCACCATAGGCTCTCTCCCCTATTGCCTCGATCAGCTCTGACCCGGACCTTAGCACTCCTGCTTTATTCCGTGTCGTAGCACGGAGCCGACGTGAAGTTTGCGTCACGACAATAGAGCAAAACTAAATAAGCTAGGCTGAAGCATTACGTCATGCAGCCAGCCTTCTCTTCGTGAAACCTATCTCATTTGCACTTTCTCTCTCATTACGTCTGCCCGACACGCTAAAGCTCTGCTCAACAAACTCGGCCCAGTTTGTTTGGCTTGCGGTAGTGTTTAATGCAAATAGAACCAAACCATAAAGATGGGCTAGCAACACACACACAAATCAAACCAACGCTGCATTCTTCGTGGTCGTCTTGAGTTACTCGGGCTATTTGTTGAAGTGGGATTAGTCTTCGCCGATTTGCCAAATTTAGTGCGCAGAATTTTAAACATGTTTTAGGAAACAATTAGTCTTTCAAAAGTTGTGCACCATGCTCAGAAACACCCTATAAATTTTTTTCCGTTGAGTTATTCTTCTCGGGCATTTTTTTTTCAAGCTCTAAATAAAGCCCGTGAAGCATGAAAAAAGAAATGGAAAGAAAGGAGACCGACGTTACAGTCTATCTGCCCATCAGTATTCCCAATTGTGTTTTAGAAAAACAAAGCTCGCATGGCCATTGGAAAGATAGCCTACAAGTTTGTGTGCATCCGCGGTCGGCGCCTACTTATATTGCTTACAGGTTACAACCGTGGATTATTCGGCATTCACAACGAAGGTGCTGATGTAGGCTCGACGCCGCGGCCCGTGGTTTTTCATTTTCTTCTTTTGAAGAATACACGAGAACTGTGCTCTTTCGAAACGCGATTGAGAGAACTCCTATCGAGGCGTGAAAAAGCGAAGTGACTGTTTTTTTATACTTCGTGGCCTTTGATCAAAGCAAGGGAAAAAAAGCACGTTATAGATAACGTAGATGAAACAACTTGATTGGGTGTTTATAAACATGCCTTACAAATGTTCAAGCGTGAGTTGTGCCCTAACGCAAAGGTATTAAATGTTGCCCAATTGGACTTACCTGACTATTTAATTAATCGCACTTCAAAACTTCGTCTGACTAATGCATGACGACTACGAACAATACACTGCTGGTCTCACTCGTCTAATGTGTGACTGTCTAGTTTTTAAAGTTTGTTTCTAGGCTGCGCGAAACAACCGGTATACGGTAAATGGGTAATCGTTTTCTATTGCATCCACTTAACAAAATTTTTATGAGGCTGGCTGCATTTAAAGAGTAAAATAAGTTCTAGCGGCATTAAGGAGTAGACATTTTGTTTAAACTATTTTTTTTTCGGTAACAATCGAAGATTGACGAAGCAATAAACATACTGTTTGCAGCTGTGCAAGGAAAAAATAGAAAGGTACAATTACGTAAAATTACTTTGGGTCAACACGTACGCCCACTTGACATAATTTCACAGATAAAGTTTAGAATACCGCCCATCTACGCTTTATTATTTTTTTGTGACCACAGCGAGCCTTCTCAAGTCAACTTTCCCTCTACGGCCTCCCCCCTCCCCACGTATGGGAAATCCTAGCAAGGAAAAGGCAAAACTTGTTACTCCGTCGTGTTATGAGCGCGTCGGTTCTACTCATTCTCCGCCTCCTTTCGCCCTGCTCTCTACCATTCTAGCTACCTCCCCTCTGGACTGCTGCAGGTTAATAGAAAGCTAAGCGCTGCAGTTTCTACAATGCTTTTGTGGGGGTCACAGCTAAGTACCGCTGCTAAGAGGCTAACTCGGCGATGCGCAGGGAGCGCCAGAGGGCATTCTGCCCATGCGACACGATGGAAAGGTCCAAACAAGTTTCTCGCGTCGCCTTTCCTCTCTGCCATGCTCCTCCCAAGTATGTGCACGCTCTATTAAAGCTTCGCTTTAATAAAGTTGTGGCTGGCTTACGTTCGGAGATGTAAAACTTCCGTCCTCGTAGTATTTTTTTTATGTGATGACCGTCTGCAACTCTAAACAACGTATTTGGAACATTAGATAAATTAAAATTCTGCTTCGTGAGGCTCGTAAAATTTTGCCTTTTTCTATTAAATCCAACAAATGGAATTCACTATCACCAGCCACTGCGGCGCAGTCGCATATGGAGTTGTGCTACTGAGCACAAGGTTCGACTCCCGCCTACGGCGGCAGTGCTTCGATGGGAGGGGAAATTAAAAACCACTACTCGCTTATACAGATTTACGTTTACGTTAAACAACCCCAGGTGTTCAAAATTAATCAGAAGTCTTCCATTACACCCTTTTTCAAAGGCCTGAACCGCTCAATTGTACGCGTGCAAAAAGCCGGCGTTTGGTTTCACCTCACGCGATTGTGCAGGCCGCGCCAATATCGCGTTAATATCGCCAATAACGCCAATCGCGTTAGGCGAAACCGAAAGCCGGCTTTTTTCGAACACGGTACGAGATAGCGGCCCTGGTGTTGCTTCCCGAAATCATACGCCATGAATCAATCAATCGATCATGCACTTCACTGCGGTTCACTCGGTTGTCTATACAACAGCAGAATTGGTGGGGAGCACTTCAGTGGGGGAAATCGAAGCTGGGTGCACAATTACAGGTTCCTACTTAAACAAATTAGCCAACGACCGCACCTTCATCGCGAGGCTAAGCAGGTAGTCGATGACGGCCCGAGACGATTCCGAGCCGGGGTGCTGCGCCGGCACGCAGATGAGCCGATCGAACACGGTGCCGACCGCCATCGTCAGCGTGGAGAGGGCAAACACCAGCGGGAAGAGCAGCTGGAACATCAGCACGGCCGTCCACAGCATCCAGCTGCCCATGTAGAAGCCGCCGAAGCCTTGGTTGATGTGCCACAGTTGGGCCTGGACGGCTGTCGAGTCAGGCGCGGTGAAAAAAATGTGGAGGCCGCTTCAGCTTCGCATTTAAGAGCTGAACGCGATAGATTTCAAAGATCCCCCGCTGCTTGCCACGCTTTCCGGCAACCGCGGCTTTCTTGCGGATGCGCGGACCGCGGAGCGGGCCGCGCCGCTCGAGAAAGACGTTTGCGTTTGTGTTTCTGCGTAACAGAATCATGTTTTCCGGTACATCCAAATTAAACTACGACTTTATCATGTCTGTAGGTAGTGCTTAGGTCGTACTTTACGATTTTTTCTGACGTATTACTCTTTTATTGAGGAATTCAATTATTTGAGCAACGCCTTTCGCCACGCGGCCGGCTTGTGTGGATGTGGTTCGGAACTATTTTTTCGCCAGGCGACGTCCGACGCCGACATCGCATTTTTTTTTTCTTGCGACACGCGGTCCTTAACGCTGTCGCGTTAAAAACGAAAGGCGGTCCGTGCGGACAAGTTACAAGCACAGCAAACAAAGCCAGAAGAACGACTGAAACCACAAGCACGGTGATCACACAAATTCATGCGCTGACCACCACTCTCCCCATGGTGGTTGAATGATGGCAGCGCCAAAGTTGTCTCTGGTAATTTAAGCACAGAAAAGCTACGCCAGACACCAGGTGCTGCCACTTACCGGCAATGTACTGGCCGACGATGATCGTCATGACGAACAGGAGCAGGGCGAGGAGGACCTCGTACCACCCGACGACCGCGCTCGCATTTCGCTTCACCTGGTCCTCGAAGCTTTTGAGGCTGTCGTTGGTCGAACGAACCATTTCGTTCGCCTGGTCACGCATGTACTTCACCGCATTTGCAATCTGCGCTTCATAGCCGCCCACGGCCTTCTCGACTTCTGCAGCAAGCCCGCGTTAACGCACAGTTCAATAAAGTCACCGCACATATAGGAGCGGAGCAGGCTCACTCTGCTTGTGCCCTTCAAAGAGTGATCACATTTAGTGAGGGAGCACAATATATCTCTCAATAAGGCAGAACAATGTAGGACCGCAGTTACTCGCTCAAATGCACCTATTTGCACTACAGATTGACACGGAGTGATGGTAACTCCTTTCGCGGAATAAGAGCGTGGTTCATATTTAACCCTGTCTTTGGGAGTTCGTGGTTACTATAATGGGGCATGTGCGCCCTTCCGGTGCACTGTCCAAGAAGGAGCGAGCTTCACAAGAAGTTGGAGGCCTAAAGTGATCAAAAATGGTTCATCAGGGGATGCTGATGGAGTCAACGTTTCGGCAAGGAGACGTGTCTACGTCAGGGCAGCAACTGCTCTCCTTGTTAGCATCTATACACGCGTAGCTCCTTTTCTCCCGCTGAAAATAGGAGAGGAGAATAAGCGGGTGCTTAAAGTAGAGTGAAGTAACTCGAAATGTTGAGAAAAAAAACAGGCAGGGGGAGACGAAGGTATTTCCGATAGCGAGCGAACCGGAGAGGGTATGGTATCAAAACTATGGTGCCGGTTCCTCCATAAAATAGGAGTGACCAAAACGGAAAAGCATCCACGTGTGCAAGCAAGCGTTGTTAATCCGGTCGGTCTAGTTTCCCTATAGAGAAAAGGAGCTACGAGGTGCCGTTCAGACATTTGAAAAACAGCAGTAAAGTATTAGAAAAAGAGAAAATGGGTAGAAAAGAAGCCGAGTTGGACCAAGACGTGTTCAGTGAGTAAGTAGACTAAACGGGAAGTTGAAGCGAAGACATTGTCGAACCACTGTCAAGAAAAGCAGCCGTTGCCGTGACGAGGACGACTGCGATTGCCGAAGTGTCTCCTCCGGCGATGTCTCTTGGTCGTCCACTGTCGATTTAGGTGGAGTGTCAACGATTTGCTTGAGCCGATGTAGAACGAGCACACGCAGTGCACAAAGGGGGTGCAACGAGTGTGCGCTCTAGTCTAGTAGAAGTAGCAGCCGCCACCGCCTTTTTTCACAAGGAGCATGACTGCGTGCAGAAGAAGCTTCAACGACGCCCCTTCGCCTTGGTCGCCACCACGCAAGCTGACGCTCCTTCGTGCAGCCTTTTTACTGACGCCCTCGAGAAGTTGAAGACTCGCTTAAATGGTGCACTGGCCCTCTTCATGCATACCGAATTTTATTAAGCTGCACGATGGCGGAGCACACAATCTCTCAAAAATGATCGCTCGCTCTCGCCCTGGCAGATTTCGCGAGGTCCACCTCTACTTTGTCCCTGTCGGTGACGTCACAGGCCGCGCGACAGCCCACAGAGGCGAGAGCCATTGCACGGTTGTTGATGACCCCGAGATTTTCCCGAGCGAAACGCACAACGACTAAGCGTTCTGGCAAACGGGAGAGCCACGGTTGTTAACGCGCCCGAAATACCTGTCGTTGCTCTCCTGCCACTTGCAGGCGCCTTTGCCGGATGCAAACCTTGATGGATCATAAGAAGTGGATCACAGAAAATATTTTAAAGAAGTGTGAGAAGACGAACGGCAAAAGCACTGCCATCGGCGCCACCATACAGATGCGAGCAAACGTTTTGTCACGAGGCTAACTTGGACACTAAACATTACTCTCCTCATATCTCCGAGCACTAAAGGCCCGTGTCGAAAATTCCTACAGGAGCTTTATTCACTGAAAGGCAGCCTGCTTTCTCCAGTGTCCTCGGACGTGTTAAGGAACGACCCGGGATGAACGTAACGATCCTACTTCAATGCCATTCTTCTTTTTTTTTTTTCGAGCTTTGTCAGTAGCGCGAGGGGCGCTAAAGCCGCGTTTTCATCGCGACCGGCCTACCCTGAATGGTGGACTATAAGGAACTTGCCGAATCGAGGCAAAGGAGTCCTGCATCATACCGTTCAAAAAAAAAAGTGTTGCAGGGCTTCGTCAAAGATTCCCCAAAGTAGTTACCATCGCATCCTTTGCTTCCCAGAGCGCGTGACTACGACTACTGCTTTGGACGGTGAACCCAAGTTCCCTTTTATTGTGACAGCAATTCATACGGACACATCGCCGCCCCGCAGGAGTCGTGCTGTCATGGTATCGACGGCGCATGCGCGACCTGCACGTAAAGGATTGGCAAGTTTCCAGAGACTCGATGCGATGCGTTTGGCGGCAAAAAAGAATGGGCAAAGCAAATAGGATGCACCGTCAAGCTTTGTTCGGTCGGCTCTGCAAGAGAAGCCAGGGCCGCATTCTGGCCTTCAGCTGCTGGCACAAGCGTTGTGCCCACAAACACAATTGTTCCCGCTGAGCGGAGATGTGGAGAACACACCATGGTAAATACACTGCAAAATGAGTTACATTCTCAAACGTGATGAACGTTGTCAATCTGTCTTATAACTCACACCCTTACACACAAAATGATTATAAGGGCGTCCGTTATAGACCCAGTTACACACTTATTCCCTTTTGAGTGTGCAAATTATTTCGCAGTGTACAGCGGTACGACCTCACCAGACGGTATGCGTTTAGATGCGTCGGCTCCTTTTGGTCTCATCTCGCACTGCATCCAAGTGCGGCGCCTTCGACGCCACAACTGGCACATACTCCGCATCTCATCAACGTTTTGAGACGCCTGGTGTCTCGCGAGACGGTGTTTCTACTGCGCCTCGGCATGTTGTTTCGTGCGCGGTGTGACGCAACGTGCTTAACAACCACGTATTGTTGACTACTGTCCAAGGAACTTCGGCGCGACATTAGACCTTGGAATTATGTTCAATGTTTCACCTTTCGAGCGAAACTGACAATTTCACTGCATTATGGGAAAACGCCCCTCTTATTGCCTAATGAAATCATTGCACTTGTTAGTCCCGAGACGTAGAACAACATTTCTCTCAGATACAGCTGCAATAATAAAGTTTGCTTTTCTTAGTTTTTTGCTTTGCCCATTTCTGGCAGTTCTATTGCACAATATAAATTAATTTTGAAGAAGCGCTCTGGACGCCTATTAGCACTTTGTCTTGACCAAGTACGCTTATCTCCAGCAATACATTGTCGACGCGATCAAAACACTTACCGCTCATAAGACCTTTGATTTCTTGTTTAAGTTTCTCGTCTGTAGGAATCTGGTATCGTCAACAGGAGAGAACGAGATTAGGGTCAGCGTTTATAAACCACTACTCAAATCAATCAGATTTACAGCGGGGAAGTTCGTGTAAATAAATTTTCGCATCGAACTCGACGTTAAAAAAAATAATTCCGCGGTATTACGCGCCAGAACAGCGATCCGATTATGAGACGCGCCATATAGCGGGGAACCCCGTAGAAAAGAAATTATCACCTGAGCTCCTTTAATGTGCACGTAACTCTAAGAACAAGAGCATCTTTGCATTTCGCCCCATCAATATATATATATATATATAATATATATATATATATATATATATATATATATATATATATATATATATATATATATATGTCTATTCTGAGACGGGTTGCACTCCCTCGCCTTCTTCCGTAAGGTAAGAGGCGTTATGCGTCCCAAGCACCACCTCGCCATGTTCTGATCTCATGAAGGCACGTATGTCTGATCAACGCTATATTCCGCCTCAAAGAGTGCCTCCATTTCCAGTAAAGCAGTACGAAGCCCAGAAATAATTCTCGTATATTCACGTGTTCACCAATCCTCAATATATCTCGGCAACAGGGACCTTGACACGCACAAAACAAATCGACAGATAAATAAATTATCGGTAGGCCGGTAGGCAAGTCGGCAGACTGACACGGAAACACACATGCAGATGCAGGTATATCAATAGATAGACACAGAGAGACAGAGAAATATAGACTATACGTACAGAAGCATGCCAGCCAGACAGGCACAGATGGGGAGACTTCGAAACCTCGATTATGAATGCGGACAAACAAACAAACAAACTGACAGCCAGACAGACAGAAGGACAGACAGACTTGACTTGACTTACTGACTGGCTGGCCGGCCGGCCGGCCGACCAGTCAGTAAGTCATTTCGATGCGTCGGCTCCTTTTGGTCTCATCTCGCACTGCATCCAAGTGTGGCGCCTTCGACGCCACAACTGGCACATACTCATCTCATCAACGTTTTGAGACGCCTGGTGTCTCACGAGACGGTGTTTCTACTGCGCCTCGGCATGTTGTTTCGTGCGCGGTGTGACGCAACGTGTTTAACAACCACGTATTGTTGACTACTGTCCAAGGAACTTCGGCGCGACATTAGACCTTGGAATTATGTTCAATGTTTCACCTTTCGAGCGAAACTGTCAATTTCACTGCATTATGGGAAAACGCCCCTCTTATTGCCTAATGAAATCATTGCACTTGTTAGTCCCGACACGTAGAACAACATTTCTCTCAGATACAGCTGCAATAATAAAGTTTCCTTTTCTTAGTTTTTTGCTTTGCCCATTTTTGGCAGGTCTCTTGCACAACATAAATTATTTTGAAGAAGCGCTCAGACGCCTATTAGCACTTTGTCTTGACCAAGTACGCTTATCTCCAGCAATACATTGTCAACGCGACCGACCGACCGACCGACCGACCGACCGACGGACGGACGGACGGACGGACGGACGGACGGACGGACGGACGGATAGATAGATAGATAGATAGATAGATAGATAGATAGATAGATAGATAGATAGATAGATAGATAGATAGATAGATAGATAGATAGATAGATAGATAGATAGATAGATAGATGTACGAACGGACGGACGGAGAACTACACGCTTCCTCTTTCGATCTGGGTCGCAACACAAGTTTCCTAGCAATAAAAGGAGCCGATCTGTATCAGCCCCGATGGGGCAATTGAGAAGGACCACGATGGAGTCATTCAAGTATTTCGTTCCCCCCACATGGCCAAAATACCCTCAGAGCATATTCCCGAACGAGAAACGCAAATGGTACCCACCTTCGAAAGCTGATCCTTGATGTTCGCTGATTTCATTTTTTCTTCCAGCTCTTTCACTGGCTGCGGTATCGCGAGCTGCATGTGTAGTGTACGGCGGAGACGGTTAGAACCTCGGATCAGTGACGAAATTGCATGCTAAGTAAACGCCACACGTATGATAGAAAGAAAAAGAACCATTGTAGTTTCACTAGAGATCTTAGTTTGTCGGCTATTGGGAACATCATATAAAACATATGTACAGCGAAATATTATGGTCCTATCTAACTGCACGCAATGTATATATATATATATATATATATATATATATATATATATATATATATATATATAGTCCTATTGTAAGAAGCCAACAAGTGATAGCAAGGACAGGAAAGGCAGGGAGATCAAACAGACGAGCACCCGATTGTGGGAGGATGAACAGGGACACTATAAACGATTTCTTAAGCCGGTGGTCTTCAAGTAGTGTACTAGTGCCTGAACTGCTTTTCGTGCCAGTGACCGTTGCGGCCACAGTCCGAGTATCTTTGACTCGGAGAACGGTCTCGAGTCCAGTCGGCTTAAAGTTGTCCGGAGAGAGAGGCGTTGAACATCAACAAAGACAACAGGGACAGCATATGGAAAAATTGTACTGAATAAATTAAAGAAATTATACAAGAATGACAATCAAAGTACATAAAAAGAACAACTGGCGGCAGGTGGGATCCTAAACACGTCTTCGCAGAATATATATATATATATATATATATATATATATATATATATATATATATAATGACACATATATATAACAACTTGCGGCAGGTTGGATTCTACCCCATGTCATCGTAGCATATATATATATATATATATATATATATATATATATATATATATATATATATTCACTCACTTAAGAAATTAGCTTTTGTTGCTGACTTCAAGAGGCAGCATGGAATAGGTGAAATTTATGAATAGCTTTTCATCTGCATTAACTCGGTCTTTCTTGAGCGTCTGCTCAACATGTTTTCAACACATATTTCACGACAGGCGTGCTTCCGAGTCCTTTGAGATAATTTACGTTGGTCTTCGCCAAGGTACAATATCATACTGCCGAAATTTAGCCCATGACGACTGGCCTCCATTTTAGTATAACTAGCGCAAACGTGCTCTCTAAAAAAATTGTTTCCTCCTTCAAACTGTGCTTAAATTGGAATGACACTTATCGATCCGTACTGTTTTCCACCCTACGCTTGACGCGAACTCTGCAATGTTAAATCGAAGCTTATATCAGATTTTCTTTTTGTCTTCACACTTTGCGTGTAACGTTGCCGTCTCACCGAGCAAAGTGGGCCGATGTCGCGGACGGTGCAGCCAAAGGGTATAACACAGCGTCAGCCAACCCTAATACTACCAAACGTATGCGTCCTCGCGCGGGCGCTGAATGTGGCTTGCAACCTGGGCTGATTATAGACGCAGCACGTGTGCCTGATACACATGACCTACGCACTTCGATTCATGACGTCATGCCACCTTGCCCGACTGCCTCAAAATCTAATGGGGACGCTCCCAGAGAAGGCCGCGGGGTTTCTGAAGTCACCACTGGAAAGTGGAAATTTCGGTCGAAGTAGCATGATGCTCTTAAGCGGAGTGCACAGGCTTGCTATCTAGGACGTTGCTCTCCCCATTCCCCCCTCCTCTTTCCGTTTTTTTTTTCTTTTTTGAGGCGCCGTGTCGACAATTACGGCCGCGACTTGTTTTTGCCAGTTCAATGGTGAAAGCAGAGGACACTGAGCTTCGGATGACTTCCTTGTACTTTAATGTGTTTCGTATTGCTACAAACGACCACTGCATAAAGGCACACTGCCAAGCTTCGCGAGAGGTCCAACGTACGGCGCGTTCCGGCAGCAAGTGCAAAAGGAATATTTTTTTCTCATAATCAATGTAGTCAATAAATAATTTGTGTATGTACTTAAAGCTTCTTACTGAACTAGTTTCATGTAAAAAAAACAGAACAATGATGACTGCTAAATGAGCAAATCTTCAATTACTCTCTAATATGCGGTGGCTCATTAGAAAATGCGCAAATTACCATCTTAACATCTCGCCTTTCTTGCAAAAGGGCACTGGATGCCCCCGGAATAACGCTGCGTAAGTTTAACAGGTGTACAGACCGTACATCAAGATTCAAGCCTAAAGAGAATAGAGTCATCCCGCGCAGCGACCCAGTCCGCGTTTCCAACAGCATTCCTCGGCAGGTTTAACGGGACGCTATCACTCGACTGTGAGAATCGCGCTCCGACGGGTTCTGCCCAATTTTTTTTTCCGGTGCTTCACCGAGTTTTCTTTTACATTAGGCTTTGCTCGCAACAGCGCATCGGTGCATACGTACGAGTGCGCTCAAGTCCAACTCCTGCGCCGTTTGTTGCAGCTGATTCACAGTTGTGGCGCCACATGCCGAGCAAAGTTTGGCCGCTTCTCTCAGGGCACTCGAAGCGGTATCGGTCTTCGCGCGAATGCTGGCCATCTTGGATCCGCCCATCACTGCGTTGATGGCGGCCAGCGTCTCCTGGATCGTTTGCAGACCTGCGATGATTCGGAGTGGCGCGCCGAATTATCCCTTTGAGTTACACGCCGAATTATCCCTTTGATGGAGTAGCGGTGGGTCGTCTTTCGAAGTAGTAGTAGAATCCGTAGGACGCGCCTCATCGCAAGTAAAATAATAAAGCTTAGTGATTGTGAAGGTCGGGAAAGACTTCGATTTTTAATTTCCATGATAAAGTGATATATATATAAGTTCATTCGCAAATTTCGTCGTCATCGCCCCGAGAAAGCCTGACGCCACACACAAGGGGCGCGAGACAACTGTATACGTACGACTTACCTTTGCCATTTTAGCTGAGCGATCACTGCGCCCGAGTTTCTTCTATAGTAATTGTTTTCAGGAAGCTCGTCTGATGTGGCTGTTCGAACTCGTACACTTTCTGCATACTTTATAGAAACTTGTGGAAAATTTGTTGCGTTGTAGTTTTTGGCGCTATAGACTGCGACAACCTAAGGGTTCAGCGCAAACTCCACTTACAGAAGTGAAGTGTACATCGCCTGCACCTCTGACAGGGAGTCTAGCCAGCTATAGAGCACGCTCATAGCTTAATTACTTTGTTCTCCTAAGTAAACTCTAGGCTAGGCTAATTTTTGTAAACCCAGTAATTGACGTCGGTAATGTTACAAAAACTTCCATTATTAACACCGCAATAATGCGCGTCTGCGCCGCGGTTCCACTGATTACGAATACGGTGTTACGTGTTCGACCGCTGAGATTAGAATCCACGAGAACTGCATACAAAGCAGCTCTATATGCTGGGAGGATTCGTTACCAGGAATTATTATGATGATGATTTATTGGCACCCGCTTGGAAACAAGGCGGCGACAAATAGTCACCTAGCCTGTTTGTGCTAATCAAGTAACCGTTAGATAGTTATCATTCTAGCATTTCTTCCGTCTCCTCAGTCTTTTCTCTTTTGCCTAAACCCTCTATATCTGTATTGCATATTGACTAGTGCCTGTAACTGATATGGTTAAGTGATTGCATAGTACCATAGTGCCTGTAACTGATACGGTCCTTTCAATTTCTTCCCTGCTTTTCCCCCCAATACTCTAAACGTCTCTTTCCTATCACGAGTGGAACCACCGTGGTTGCTCAGTGGATATGGTGTTGGGCTGCTTAGCACGAGGTCGCGGGTTCGAATCCCAGCCACGGCGGCCGCATTTCGATGGGGGCGAAATGCGAAAACACCCGTGTACTTAGATTTAGGTGCACGTTAAAGAACGCCAGGTGGTCGAAATTTCCGGAGTCCTCCACTACGGCGTGTCCCATAATCAGAAAGTGGTTTTGGCACGTAAAACGCCCGAATTTAAATTATGCCGAGTGCGGACCGGTCAATCAATAACGCTTCCCTCTGCTTTCCAACATTGCGCTTCTGGGAGGTCGACGTTTGTTACGGGTCTCGCTGGTTGAATGCCTTCACATTCCATTACGAGGTGCTGAGCTGTCTGCGAATTTTGCTGCAACATACGTATGCCTGATCCTGTTGCGAATATTTCCTCCTGTCTATTTTTGTCCTTGGGCGAGCAGCTCAGGCCTCAGATAGGAAAGCACAGCCCTTCGTGTTATCATGCAGATTTCCCTAATTTCGTCCTTTCCATTCCTGTAAATCCCCACGGTCTTCTTTGTTTCCATCCACCGCGTGCAATCTACTGTGTCTGTTTCTCTCACTTTCTTTTTTGATTACTCATGCAAGGCCTCCGACATTGAGCGCGCTGGCATCTTTTCCTCTGGCGGTCCCAGTCGGCCCGCCCATGAAAGCAAAAAACAAATAAAAAACGTGTAATTCGGAAGGTGCGGCTGCCGTTCCCGACGTGGCACTGTTAGCCGAGGGCTTTGTCGGCTGCGGAGGAATCCGTAGCGAGGCACATCGCGCGACATTTCAACATGTGCATTTCCCCTCTTTTCAACATGTTGCGGATGCTTTTCCCAGGATTATATCCGAGGCAATTTCTCAGCTGTGCTTCGTGATATCCGTCTCTGGAGCGCTCTACCGGCTAACATGGCTGCCCAACCCAACCAAGACACCGCTCAGAGTCGACTGGTCCAACCCACCAAGACACCGTTCCGAGTCGACTGGTCCAACCCAACCAAGACACCCCTACCAAGACAACGTTCCAAGTCGACTGGTCCAACCCAACCAAGACACCGTCCCGAGCCGATTGCTCGAACATTTTGCCATCTCATCCGTATAGTGCTTTTGTGCCTTTATTTTTCCCCGTGCCTTTCTATATCCTTATCCATTGGTTTTGCTGCGTCTATAGTCGGTATTTATGTTATATTTGTCAACTTAATTTTCTAAGAAAATTATGTGCGGGTTCACACATTACTCATGCTCTTTTAACTTGTAGCCTATTGTCAACGGCAGATTCTATTTGTTGCCTGTCTTGTTATTTTTTTGCTGCTTGCCCTGCAGTGATTCAGCAATCGATATGGCTACTGGTGCAATTATACGCCTTGTGTTGTGCAACTACTGCCGTATAATATTTACTAGTGTCTTCCCGCACGTACTTTTTCCTACTATTAGTCTTCATTTCAATTGTGCTTTTTGTATGAACTGTACTGATATCGCGTGCTATTGCGTTGTGAGAATAATGCTTTTGTTACGTGGATGCTTTTTTTTGGCTTTGTTGAATAGCGCTTGCTTTAAGTTGACGTAACCGTAGTTTTTCTCTTATACAATGTAACCCTGAAGGTCTGCGAGGTATTCATAAATAAATATATTTTAGAAGATAAATCAAACAAGCGTGCCTTAAGTAGACATGCTGAAAAGCGAGTGCCATTATTGTGTTCGCTGTAACTAACAGTTTAATTATTACTATTGTAAGGAAACAGGCGTGCCTCGTGCTTTCAGTGACAGCTCGAAGACAACGACGACGCGTGCTGTGATTGCGAGAGAGGTCGTGCTGTTCGATTCTGCTAGACTGATTTCCAGCGATTATTACCTTTGTAAGTAAATATTGCACAATTTATAATTATAGTTATGCCTGTTTATGCGGCAACTACACACTTAAAGGTGAGTAAATAATTACACTGCTTATAATTTCACGCTTCGTTGACAATTTGCCCGTTCCGTCCAGCCTTAAGATTGCGGCTCTCAGCGGACAATGGCACGCTAAAGCCCACTGCACAACACGGATATTTCATTAGATCCACAAGCGAACCTTACTCAAAGATTGCTGTGCCTTAACTGGCACTTTCTATGTGTGCTTGCACATTTCAGTGACGCGCACTTCACCTTGAATATCTGCCTTTGAGCTGGCACACTTAACCCCGTATTCTAGAACGCTCCTCCACACAACATAAATTGAGGGATGGCCGTATTTAATTAGCGGCGGCTAATTGCGCGAGTTATGTCCGTCCGTTTGCCAACAAAGCCAATATTGGGTACTTAGACCCAGCATTAGTTTCTTTTCTTCTTTACTCTCGTGTAATAAATTTTGAATGTTTTCGCTTGTGAGCTCATGTGTCAATACGCGCAGCGGTAGCTTCTGTGAGTAAACGGTTCAAATTTCCAGAATCGAATGGCAAAGTTACCCCCATAACAGCTGGTGACTTAGCACGACGAAGCGTTACTGCAGAAATTGCGACAAAAAAAAAGAAATCTTGGGCGTACGTGCCAAATGTATGCTAGCGCCGAGACCAGCAGGCGACTCGTTCAAAGCCTTTTAAACTGGCTCACAAAATGAGAAACATGCACATTCCTGTGATGCCCACACATGGTTTTCCAACAAGAAATATTGGAGCAAATTCTTCACCTTTATTTATACTCAAGGAAGGCGCATCTCTACAAAAGAAAAACAGTTAAATGTTATTTGAGGTATAGCTTAGTATACCAATTATTTATTTATTAATTGGTTTGTTGAGCTAGCCTTGGCCGCAACTACTTCATGGCGCACGAGAAACGTAACTGTAAGTTTTGCGTTAAGTTTACCGCACATAAATCAGCACTCTGAGGCATCAAATTCGGTGCAGCATATAAGTTGTGCATTACAAGGACGTAGACCGCAAATTTTGAAGCATAGCGCATTTCCAGTACATGGATAACTGATTCAGAGATATTACACTTCTCCATACCTACGTGAATGTAACGGGAGCAAGTGTGCAGGGTAAAAAAGAATAAACACATTTGAGAATAAATAGGCGCCACCACCACAACGTTTGGTAGTCGTCACTACTAAATCAGTTACGGATCACATGGGAGCGCAAAATAACTTGTTTTTCTCGGCTCATCCAAGCCGCAGCCACAATGCCGGGGCGCCCGAAAGCCTCCTCGATGCGTGCAAAGCCTTTAGGGTGCCTCGACAGTGCCGCTTCTCGCCAGGAGCCAGCCACGCCCATCACTGAATTCACGCTCCCTCAGGCCGAATAGGACGGCTGGAGCAAAGCCTGCCAGCCAACGCCTTCCTAGATAGCAGGTGTGCGCACTCTGGGTTATGACGTCACGCTGCTGGGACTGGTATAGACGATATTCTATTTGACATTAAGAGAGAAAAAATGGCGCTGGGCAGGTCATGTAATGCGCAGATTAGATAACTGTTGGACCATTAGGGTGACACAATGGTTACCAAGAGAAGGCAAGCGCAGTAGAAAACCGCAGAAGACTAGGTGGTGCGACGAAATTAGGAAATTTGCGGGTGCTGGTTGGAATCGGTTGGCGGGACAGGGGTAATTGGAGATCGTTGAGAGATGCCTTCGTCCTGCAGCGGACATAAAATAGGCTGATGATGATTTTGATGATACTGGGACCGAAATTTCCACTGTCAAGCCCGGCGTGACGAAAATGGCGACGTCAAAATCAACGCGGCTTACTCGAGAGCATGCCCTCATTAGATTCTATGGCAATCGGGTAAAAGTAGCATGACGTCATGGATGGAAGTGTACAGGCCTTGTGCCACCTGTAGGAGACGTTGTGCCAGCGCGTGCAATCTCGGACGCCGTGCTATAGTCTCCCCAAATGCGACGGTTGTGATTTATCTCACTTTGCGCGTATACGTACGGCGTGCGGTCGTGATGACGAACTTCATGAGCGCGTCGTTGTTCACCATGTCGTTGAAGGCGGAGACAGTCTCGCCGGCGCAAGCTGCATCGTGCGAGTGATGCGGTGAGAGCGAAAAAAAAGGAAAAAGGACAAGTCACCCACATCCTAGCACCGTCCTACTGCCCGAACAAAAAGAAAAGAAGACACGGCATTCAAAAAGTGAACAGTGACGTCATGTGTAGGCGAGGGGTCCGACAGAACTTCGCACAACAAGGAAGAATCGCGAAGAAAACAAGACAGACGCCGACCAGGAGGAAGGTAATATTTTTTTTTAAGAACTTGGATATTTCGATCCCTTACGGCCCCCACACAAGCACCCCTGTGGCAGGCCGAAACGTCAAGAGTTTCATACTTTGTTCATCTTGGCCTGAGTGCTCTGTTTTCTTCAGCGACAATTTATTACGCCCTGTCCTAGGGGAAAGACACGCAAACTGCACTGCCCGGGCACGCGCGTCTGTGAGAGCGTGTGCGCGTGTACGTCTCTTGTGCTACGAACACACACAAAACAGCATGGAACATGCGGCACAATTTGGTCACTTCATACGGATTACCTAATCAAGCGGACGTTGTAAAGCACAACAAATCGCCTTGCCCAGGTATATAGCATTTGAACCACTAATCTGCCTTCTCATTATTAATCTCAGGGCAAGTGTCAACGTTGCGAGAATTAAGTAAGGGATTAGTTCATTAGAGCCTGATTAGCCCAAATTCTAAGACTGGCCCAGTTTTTTTCAGATATCGACGCTGAAACTTTTTGACGTTACGTTTAAACAAAATGTCGTTTTATGCATTCAAGCACAAAAGTAACTGAAACGTCAATGCACTTCTCCGCTGAGTTCGGGAATTGGTGTCATCTTGAGAATTCGTTTTAAGTGGATCCGCCTTGCGAATTCCACGGCTAGAATTTGTAAATTTCAACGTTGGCCGTAAGCTAATCTGCTAAAAAGTTAATTAGTGAATTTTTGTTAATGAATCGCTTATGCATTTAATTTTTTGGGGCAAGTAATAAATGCCTCTTCGAGTAGACCAGCTCATCAACTAGAATTGTGGTATCTGCTACAAGCAAACTGAAAATTTTCGAAAATGTTCGCTGAAACACCCGGTATATATAAGCAATGCAACTGCAAATTACAGGTACCCTAACTGCTGTAATCTGCGATTACATTAGTGGCACTTTAATACAAACAAACAAATCGGCAATCAAATGCCCCGTTTGTAAGTAAAATAAGCGAGGCACGTATGTTCAAAGCGACCACATGAATATGCTAATTAGAATTCCTAACACCGAAATTTTATAAAAACGCGTATGAAAAAGGCGATATTATAGTACGCAACATTTCCTGTCACCTTCGCAGAACCACGATTAAATATAATATAAGGTTATCACGCATTCCTATAGGTGGTCCCTGCACATATTAAATGCAGTGTAATAAGTGAACGCTTTGCAACTCGCAATGATTACTCACTGTCGGCTCTGGAGACGACGGCGGTTTTGAACTCCTTGACGTTTGTGTCCACGAGTACGTCAAGTTCCTGCCAAGAGAACGGACTGTCACTGCTCTGACGGAGGCACAAACTCAAGTCCTTAAACTGGCATCAAAACGGGCGACTGGCACTTTCAACACGGATACTGCACAGTGAGCCCCGAAATAGTATAGCAGGACACGACCGCCTTCATACGCGTCCGCGGGCTTTTCATTACTGGGGGCAAAACTAACGTCCTCAGATAAGTTTCAAGGTAGCGCCATTCTTACATCTAGCCTTGTCGACCTTCCGATATCCTCACGCTCTTCCGCCACATTGCCTTGCGCGATTGGCTTAGCGCTGTCACGTGGCATAGAAAATATTGCGAAGTTTTCTTTTTTTTCTGTTCACGTGGCACGGTTTACGCCAGCACACTCACGAATAACATTTAGTGCCTTAAAAAAAATGTTTCTAAACGTTTACTGGTCATAAATGCAGTTACGGCACACAAATACTCGAAGTTTCTTTTTTCTTTTTTTTTTTTCACGCGCGTTGAGAGGCTTAGGAACATTTCGGTGTTTTACGTGACTGTAATCGCGTCACTATATCACGTGACTGTTATATCGTGCATATTCTTCAGTACGACAGAAATGAAGACGTCACTCATCCTCTGCGTTTATTCCATCTTCTTCCTCCCCCCTCGGGCGGCTCCAAGCGCGCGCCTGCTCATGGCGCTGCGGTAGGCAGCGACGCCTTATATAACATATCCCCTCGTGAAAGAAAAAAAAAAAATTGTCCGTTACTTCCTGATGTAATCATGCAGCTTCTTTGGTGTCTTCTTCTTGCGGGCGCTTCTCCTCACGCGCTCTTCGCAACTTGGCAAATTACCTGAAGCTTTTTGCGTGCGCCCTGCAGCAGGTGGTTCAGGAATCAGGGGTGCCTCTTCTGCGCTTGATGTGCCAGGTTGTGATGAATTGCTTACAGCCGCACTAGTTGAGTGATCGGATGCCGGTGACCAGGTCATGACAGCAGTGGTACCTAATTTCATTCTGCTGATAGCTTCAGGGTGAACGGCCGCTAATTTGGAAGCATTGCACACCCGCCCATCCTCCAATAGGTAAGAGGCGGGTCCGCGCTTTCCAATAATTTTCTTGGGCGCAGAAAACTGTGAAGATAACTTCCCATGAACTGCAGGTAATTGAACCCGCACGTAGTCACCCACGGCGAAGTTGGGTTCCTTGGCACCGCGTTTTTGATCGGTGTAGCGCTTCGACGTCAGTTGCTTGTTCTTGATGCGCTCTCTCAACTGCTGTAGTGCTTTTGAAGGGTCATCGGTGAAACATTTGGCAGGAAATCCCACAATGTCAAGTCTGGTGCGAGGTTGGCGTCCATGAAGAAGAATAGCGGGTGCAACACCAGTAGTCGCATGAGGCGTACAGCGATATGTTTGTAGGTAATCGAACATCGCTGTTCTTATCTCACGACGTTCTAACAGGGCTAATTGAATATAGGACTTTAATACCCTGTTAAATCTTTCCACTAAGCCGTTAGCTTGCGGGTAATACACAGAAGAGTAGTAATGGGCGATTCCGCGCTCTGTCAGAAAATCTTCAAAACTCGCTGAAGAAAATTGCGGTCCATGGTCGGATACGACACCACGTGGATATCCTTCTCTTGCGAAAAGTTCAAGTAGGAATTTGGGCTTTGCCCGCGTGGGTTCGAATCCCATCTTCGTCGCCAATTATGTTATATCGTGCATATTCTTCAGTACGACAGAAATGAAGACGTCACTCATCCTCTGCGTTTATTCCATCTTCTTCCTCCCCCCTCGGGCGGCTCCAAGCGCGCGCCTGCTCATGGCGCTGCGGTAGGCAGCGACGCCTTATATAACAGTGACCTGCTAATTTTTTGGTAGTGGGCGGTTTCGGAGGCGGGGCACAGATGACAAAGCGAAGCGGCACCACGGCACGATCACTCCTTCAGGCTGAGTAAGCCAATGTTTACTGCAACTGATCCTTGCCGCAAAAACTCCGAACGTTCGCTAATAGTGCAATACATTGCTGTCGCTCTCGATGCTTGGCCTTTTGGTAGAAACCCCGCACGTTTGCGCTACGACAGAGGCAGGTTACAAACCCGTTCCGTTACGTTATTGGTGAATCCCGAAGGCAAACTAGGCCACTCCAGAAGGGCGCGCAACGCCGGAAGCCCGACGCGTGGCGAGAGCACCGAAGCACTCCACGAAAGCATGCGACCTCCACCGCAGCCGGCGTACGGGCAAAGAATGCATTCGCATAAAGAAACAAAATACAGGATACGCAACAGCGATCCTCCACTCGCAAGCAAGCACGGAACACTACGCGCTTCTACGCAACTCACTATTCGCCAGCCGTAGACTGTAGGAGTTGTTCAGAGAAGGACATAGTGGACAGCGTCCATATAAAGGGCTTCGCTTTTTCACGCCGCGCTTTCTTGATCCAAAGTTCAAGAAAGCAGCCACGAAATGCCCAAAATATAGTCAGACGGTAGCCTGTACAGGCCAGAGATAGCAAAGCTGTAGCAATGAAATAGCTACTCATTGTTGTTACAGAAACATACACAATGCGGTACTCATCGCGAATTGTGAGAATCGAGCACAAACGAAGTCGCACAACGAAATAAAATTGAGAGTACGAAGCAGGTCAGCCGTGTTTGTTTTCTTTTGTCACAACTTCAAACAACATAAATACAACGACAGTCTTATTTCTGCGTTACTTGTCCAGTTGTCTATGCTGTTCGCCTCTGCTGACGTATTCATATCGCGGAAGACAGAAATGCCAAATGCAGTCGAACGCTCGCTCTCGTCGTGTCGCAAAAACACCACTCGCCGCTCTAAGCTTAATTAACATCGAAATTTCATGGTACTACTCCGACACCCGGCACCAGCGCCAAGAGTGGTCAAGCAGCAGAGGAGTCCTAAACTTCTTCGAACGTCAGGAGCGTCACATTCGCGTGATGTAACCCAAACCTGCCCGCAGCCTCTAGCCCACGTTACTTGACTTCCACATACACGCGGGAATGTAATAGAGGGAAGCGCGACGTCACGCAGCCAGCCGTCGCGAGCCACGACGCCAGCCAAGTCGCAAGCCGTTCAATCGCTTCGCATTTTCTCGCTCCCGCGAATCGCAGAAGTCAGCCCATCACGTGACATCCGGGACTCGGCGGCGATCGCCGGTCTCGGATGTCACGTTATGTGCAATCCGAGTGCGGATGTACATGTGCCGGTATGTTTCGTTCGACACAAAATTGTTCGCCCGCTTCTACACTGTCACATGCTCCTTTTTAATGCAGACATGGCTTGTTTAACTTTGATAGTTTCTTGCCGAAGTATATCTTGCTCGAGCGGAATATCTAACGTACGGGAACGATAGCCACCCGTTGTTGCCTCACGGGTTCCGGCTGTTTAAAGCAAGCGTACGGAAAGCCTACCGTGGTCTTTCGTGTTTGCTTTCAAGTGACACGATGCCGTGGTTAGCCAGCTTCGGTGAGCGTTTTCTCGTTTCACGTTACGCGCCTTCCCGCACTTTATTTCACCTACCCTGCTTTGAGAGAGCGCACTAAAACTTACCACTTCCTTTCACACTTTATCTAACGAAAAATCATCACGTGTCGGGCCGATTTTGCCGACCTTCAATTTTGTCACGCGACATTTCTTCCCTTCCCTTCCATAAT
This sequence comes from Dermacentor variabilis, assembly GCF_050947875.1. Taxonomy (NCBI): domain Eukaryota; kingdom Metazoa; phylum Arthropoda; class Arachnida; order Ixodida; family Ixodidae; genus Dermacentor; species Dermacentor variabilis. The sequence goes on along the minus strand of NC_134575.1, from coordinate 42,713,671 downwards.
GCTTTATGCGACTCCTAACAGTTAACTTATGGTTTGTTAATGCCGCTATCAGAACGGTAACCTGTCTTTCAAGAGAGTTGGCAGTGGCAACCGGGAATGAATTTTTTTTTATTTGCGTGAGTGTTGTGACGGACGAACCTGGAAGAGTCTGTTCAGGACAACCGAGACGCTGGTGGCCAGGTAGCGGGCCTGGTCCACTGCGCCGGCGGATGCCCTCGAGAAATGGTTCTTGGTCACCCATGCGCCAAGGACCATAAACCTGAAAAACGGGCGCACAATGACGACGATCACCTTGCTAGGTTCCTCCGAGTCCTGCTCGATGCGTTACTTGTGTGTGAATCCACGTGCCATGCCACTAAGAGGACGATGAGTCGCTGAATTAAGCAGAGCTACGGGAAGGGCGAAGACGACGTCGCGTCTGCTTTGCATCGCTTGTTTATTTTATTGTTTTTCGACTTAAAACCTTTTCGAGCTCATCTCCCCACCGGCTCTCCAGTCTCTTCTACTACGTCGCGACAATATGAAATTGGCTTTACTATCAATTTTTGTAACCGATAACCGGGGTGAAACTGTTGCTAGCACTGTGAAAGGTGTTAGGAGCGCCAACAACTTTCACAAGGTAAGCAGGACGGCTGCTAGACATACTTTCTTCGCTACGTGGACTGGTCTACAGCGGTAGGACAAAGTGAGGTCTCGAAACTGGAGCCAAGGCCTACGTCAGGGCAACCACATGCGTACGTAGGTCACTCTCCCCTACTCGCAGCTTATTGACGAGAACGAGCGGGTGCGAAGAGTGAGATGAGGGAAGCCTAAATCTTCCACACGGTGCGAGGCAGGGGACAGTTATGTCAGCGACACGCCGCGCGGTAGCTCATGCAGTGGCTATGGCACTCGCACTGCTAAGCACGAGGACGAGGGCTCGAATCCCGGCCTGCCGGTAGCTTTCTCATACACTTGAGATTCAAAAACGCTCGTGCACTGAGCCCTGGGTACACATTAAAGGAACCTCGGTTGGTTTGGGTTTATCAAGCGCTCTCCACTGTGGCGTCCCTCATAACCCGCTGCGCCGGGCCGGGAAGTTCAACCCCACAATTCCATATAGTTATGCTAGCGAGGGGAGATGGGTCGTGGTGCTGCTCACTCCAAGACGTAGGGATGGTCAAAACGGAAAAACGAGCTTCCCGTCAACAAAAGGAACAGCGAGGCTATCGGGGCGTGAGGAAGGTAAAACAACGTGCTTTTCTTCTCCACCTGTTCATCACACCGTACTTCTTTTTCTGATCAAGTCCCGAACCAACCAGTCCCAAATGCGCACTGCGGTTCTGCAGCATCTTCACATGAATGCCGGCGTTGTCGATTCGATGGGCTAAGTTTTTTTCCCCAACACGGAAAGATGGAAGAGATACGTATTTCAAGTTTTAAGATGAGCAACAAAAGAACTTGAGGAAACTATAGAAGGGGGCGGGGATATAACAAAAAATTAAATTGTGCCAAGTAACGTGCAGTTAAATGTCGCCTCGCCAGACTTCATTGCTAATTTTGGTAAAACACTGGAAGCTGAAGTACGGCATCTAGAAAGAACCTTACCAATTTATTTTTTTTCCATATCGCTTCATTATTTAAGGAGAATGAAGAGATGAACGGCCGCGTTACCTTGCCGCCAAGAGACGATCCCTCACTGTCAACGGCGACGCTCTATCCCTCTAGCGGCGCTTTCAAGCGATTAGCGCAGAAAGTTGGGCTAGTTGGTGTTGGTGCATTTGCTGTGACATATGAGCTAGCACGAACAAGACTGCGGAAAAAAGGCACACAAGGCCTTTGTCCTGCCCCGCCTTTTTTTCCGTAGTCTTGTTCGCACTAGTAACTACGTCACAGCAAATGTTTTCAAATGGTGTTCTTTCTCGGCTTTCACTCGCACCGGAGCCGACGGCCGCGCCTCGTTCTTTTTTTTTTCCTCCTCTTTAGTTTCTGGGGTGCCGCGCTTTCGCAGCGCATGATTAGTAACGATGAGTAAAGAAGCGCACATGGTGAAGAGGCACGTGTGCGTGTGACCTCGACTCTCTGGCTGGGGACGAGAGGTTCCTCCACAGGGAGGGCGCGCGGCGTTCGGTTTGAAATTTCGTTTCCTTCCTGGTGGGGGGGGGGGGGCGGGGGGGAGGGTAGGTGCAGTAATAGCCTGAAGAAACGATTGCCAACACGTAGTGCGTAACGCTACGCTTGTTTCTTTAAAATGAGCAAAGCTGGTGAGGGGTCACTTGAGAGCAACAACTACAGAAGGAAAATGAAATCAATGACGAAATGAGTGAGATAGAAGATAAAGAGACTGACCAAATATAAAGCATCCACGCATAATAAAACAAAGTTTTCACGCCCGAAAGAATCGCATTCGCGGCACCGTCAGGGGACACCACGCGCTGTTTCAGGCGTTGGTGGAGTTGGGGCATCTCGCAGACCATTACAAATGTTCCCATTCAACGGGAGACTATCAAAACACGCGTGCGCTTAGCGATTGCAGGGGGGATAAGTACGGATTGATACATTAGGCTCTTTTTGCACACCAGAAGCCAGTAATTACGTCGGCACTCTTGCTCTGTCAGGATCACGAAAAAAAAGGTATATTACTTGGCCGTTTAATTTCTACTACTCGGAAATCGCATTCCTGACTTCGACCTCGCCAGCACAATGCTTAGCTATTGAATGACCTCGCCAGCACAATGACCTCGCCAGCACAAGGCTTAGCAGGCATTTCTATCCGAAAGTTCCAGCATCAGCTTCCTATATATTTACAATGCCGTTGCAGTCACTTCGAAAAGCACAGGAGCCAACGGTCTTCTGCGACGGCGCGCCAGGTTAGTAGCCATTTGACAGCTTTAGAATAGTTCACCTGAGGATTCGGCAAAGGCCTTACATGTAAATAAATATTTTTTTCATCACTGCGCAGGCTGTGCATGTCTGCCGTATTTCTGAGGCTTGCATAGGTTATGTTATTGGAGTACTTACGCATATTGTCGAATTTGTGAAACCTCTACAACACACGTTTCACGCGTCTACAGGGAAGTCACTTGCCGTGGTAGCATTGTCTAATGTGGCGGCGCGCTGTGGCCCCCGCTTCGGTGCCAACTGTCGTAATGGCTGCGCTCTCGCTATTGGCGATCGCCAATAAATAGGGCATCGAGTTAAGGCTTCCTCACAGCCCGTCTGAATCGCAAATTCGCAATCGCAATCGCAAATCGGGCTGCTCTGCGAGGCCAGCAGCCCGCTAGATTCTGGAGATAGTTTGGTGTTTCTGGCGTACGGAGGCCTTACGAGAAGCGTTGGCGTATAAAATAGATTGGATAATGGATTGTCTTGTCTTGGATGAGTTATTCACTGCACACCAGATGACTCAACGCCCACTTTATTTCTTTTTTAAAAGCGACAACCTTAAGGGCCCCGTTGCACAGTGAGCACGGCATCGGCGGCGTTGAGCGTGAGTTGACCGTCAACGAAACGTTAAAAAATTGAATTGTGGAGTTTAACGTGCCAAAACCTCTTTCTGATTATGAGGCATGCCGTAGTGGAGGACTCCGGAAATTTCGACCACGTGGGGTTCTTTAACGTGCACCTAAATCTAACTACACGGGTGTTTACGCATTTCGCCCCCATCGAAATGCGGCCGCCGCGGCCGGGATTCGATCCCGCGACCTCGTGCTCAGCAGCCCAACACCATAGCCACTGAACAACCACGGCGGTTCGTCAACGAAACGTGTGGACCAATCACAGCGCGGCGGACGCCGCGGTCCTGCGGGGGCCAAGAAAAAAGAACCAGAAAGCTCGTCTTCGCGCATAGCGTTCGCCGCGAGTGTTTGCCGGTAAAGATTACGCTTGCATAAGCTTCAATTGCCGGGAAGCGTGAGAAGCGGTTGGGGACCCTATAATGATTATGGCATTCCGCTCTTAAAGGCGTCTCACAATCGTTTCGATAGTTTCTGTGACAAGAAAATGTCATTTAGGAATGCTACACACACAGCTGCTAGGAGTGTCAATGGAGCCAAGTGTGTGCAACTGCTACTAATGTACGTTAGCTTGAAAAGCCTCCATGCTTACTCTGGTTAGAGTGCGTATTTCGTTGGCGTATCTGGAGAACAGTGTGGGCGCTTATAGCATAAACATACAGTCATAAAAACTGTTAAGCGACCTTCACATCCTTTAATTTAACGGAAACGATCTAAACTCAAATATGTCTGAAAGAGTGATTTTTGATGTGTTTATTCAGTTGAGCGCTACATTTTATTTTTTCGTTTGCGCTCCCAAACGCTAAACTAAAGTATTCCCGTCACGTACACCGTACCATGTGCAAACTGCTTGGAGCGCACACAAAAGTATGTACGCTAATCTACAAAAAATGTACATAGTAACATTGCCGTTGTTAGAGGATGAACAGCAGCCATCGGCCCGCTACCACAGCTCCTCCAATTCATGACATACGCCGAAAAAAAGCTGATGTCACTACTAACCGTGTCCTAAAAAGTACGACGATGGAGGAAGGAACATATGAGGAGGGAGCACTGCGAAACACGACTGAAGCCAAACGTATCGGCCCAACGCGTAATCGTCACGTCAGAGCGCGCGGTATTTTTTACTGATCCAGTTCTGCAGCCAGAGACACGGCAGGGAACCCGAACAGTGCGCATCGATTAAAACCTACCGGGAACCAAACATTTCCGGTCAATACGCTCAGCCTCAGAGTTCACATGTGGGGCCGATACTGCGAGGGAAAAGCAAGCGTGGGGAATGGCTTCTCGGAGAGCTCACTGGCCAAGGCTGGCTGCACGACGAAATGCTTCTCTCCTATTTTACGTCGTTCCTCCACGAGTGTGACGCAGATTTCGGAAGGCCACGCCCTTTGAGCGACCTCAGGAAACCACCGCAACCGCGCGGTTGTAGGAGTCACTTGACTGGCGTTGAAAAAAAAAAAAGACGTGCATAGGGTTGTATCCCAAATTAGACTTGGCATAGATGCGTTGAAGTTCTTTTTTTTTTACGGAAGGCGATAAAGGCGTCACGTGGTCCACGCTTACGACATGATCACGACGACCACGTAGAATACGTAGGTCCATCTCTTGCGCGATTTCGTTTCGAGGACCGACTCGTAGCCGCCGGGCCTCTGCCAGAAGTTGCAACACCAGCACACGCGGTGGCAGGCGATCGCCGCTGTGGCGACGACGGGCAGCACCACGCACATGCTGAGGGACATCAGGATTAGGAGGAAGACGAGCACGTTCTGCCTGACCAAGCTCCACACCACGGCGCCGTACTGCAAAACGACGTTACACTGCACACCACCGGCAAAGTAAAGCCGCCTAATACAAGCAAAGCTGGTGGGTTTGCAAGCGCGAAACATGGTGTGGCTCAAGATGATGCGACTCGTCGCGCGATAGCGGCACACACTTAGCAGGTCACGCTGCGGAATATACTTTTTTATCGTTAACACAACCTTCACGGATAACCCGTGTAATGTTGCACAATTTTACTTTTTGAAGTATGCTACCCTCAGAGGAAATCATCATTTGCGCGCGAGATAAAAATGACTTGTTGAATAGTAAAAGTCGCAGGTTCACCCGGAAGCCGATGCATCGACTGCGATAACAAATTAGTAAACAGCTATACGAAATAAAGACAGTAGTTTTATCGGTCGTATAAACTTGTAAACATAGGCACAATAACTAAATAAGCATGGTGTACATGAACACATGTGACTCGATGACCGCGGAAGCTTTTGTCAAAAACGCTGGCGTGAGGAAACGCGGCAGCAGCAGCGCGCAAAGTGGCATTCGTGCTGTCTATCGCTTCAAGGAAACGTTGGCGCCGAAAATACATAGCACGGACAAAGCTGCGAGCCGCCGACGCACCTAGACTCTGCCCTAAACGCAGATCGCTCTTAAGATACGGCCGGGCGACCGCCACATGCGCAGTTGCAGCCGGAGTAGAACGCCGCCCACCCCACTCTTTCCCATCCCCCAGGTACCTCGCAACGTTGGGTGCGTCGCACACGACGGGAGACGGCACACTTCCTGCCCGCTTTCGTCTCTTTCGCGCGGGCGAGATTGAGTCGCGATCGTCGGCTCCCCTCGCCCGGCGACCGTGTTATCAGCCTTGGAATCTATACGGAACCCCACGGCGACGGCGACGCCAACGGCGGAAATGCGCTTCGAGTGCCCATATAATCGCAACGTTGATAATAATAATTTACCTGTTGCTAATAAAGTGTCTACGTTTTGTCTTCCCCCGCTTAAACTAACGCGAATGAAAACGCGGGACTATTTTCTGAAGCTTTCTCACTTTCTCACGCGCTTTGCCTCCATAGTTTTCCCTTCATACTCACCGACAGTTGTCGGCGGGTATAACTAAACCAACAAGCATGGTGGCGCGCTCAAGCCAACACGAACACATCTCACTCGATGACCGGGTAAATTCGCTGTAAAACGTTGCAGCAGCAGCGAGAGAATTGGCCTTCGTGCAGCTGCTCGCATAAAAGCGAATTACGCCTTGAAAACACAGCGCAGCGTGGACTCTGCACCCGTCGCAGATGGCTTTCAATATACAGCAGCCCGGCCGGGCACTCGCGGCCGCCCGGGCTGCCCGGCGTAGAACGCGCCCTTTTCCATACCCCCTCCCCCCCCCCGAAGCCTTACGCGCGACGGAAGGCGGCGCGCTTCCTTCACGCTTTCCGCCGTTGCGGGCGCGAGATTGAGCAGCGATCGCCCACTCGCCTTCGCACGCTTTCACACGCACGTACCGAATACGGCGCACAGCGACGATTTAATATCCCATGGACTTTATACGGAACCTCAGGGTGACGCTGATGGTGACGGCAGAAATGCGACTGGAGTGTCCATGTAATTGGTATCGCAATAATAATCTATATATAGTTACCCGTTTTTGTCTGTTTTTTTTTACCACACATATTGCAATTTACGTATTGTGGCTGGTGGCTTCGACAGTCATGCCAACTTGAAACCAATTCTGATGATGACGCCTGGGGCGCTGACACGCAAAGCTATTCCAAACTGTTTCTATTCCGTTCCTGCAATCAGCGCTCCCCGATTGGTCCAACATTTTTTGGGCTACCCTCACTTCGCCTGTCTTTCACCCGACGATACGAAAACTGCCGAAAATCTCCCACACGATACAACGTGTACAACCTGATTATGCATGATTAGACCAAAGAAAACAAAAATAATTATTTAATATTCTACACCTTCTTCTGCCCTAACCATCCTCTATTCAAAAATTTTCGGGCTGCCCCACTAGTTTGTCAGGCGACGTCACAAAACTGCAGAAACTGGTCATGACAAAGTGACGTGTACGCATTAAAGACACATTAATATGCCGAACAAAACTGAGTTTCTTTTGGAATAGCAGGAAACGCTTCCGTTCAGAAATGAATAGAGGCCGTCTGCCTACATATTTCTTTGGCACTGGGTATTCGGAGCTGCCGGGCAGAATGAATTTATTTGCGTATAACAACAAGTTTTGCGTGGTAGTGTAACGTGGTCAAGCCCTTTCAGCACGTTTACGACATCGCTCTGCCAACTCTCCTTCGCTGAGGATAAGTTTTCGCGTCATATATAACCTTCCTCTGCTCGCCTCCGCGATTTTCCACCAGCCACCGCAAGCAAATCAAGGCGAAGCGGACCAATCGGAGAAGCTGGCACACAATCTCTTCATCTGGTTATCTATCTTCGCTGCGCTGGCCCGGCCCCACCGAGACTCTCGCGACTTCAGCATGCTCCTTGCCTCTTGTCAATCAACTAGCTAAGAAAAAACTGTCAAGTTAGGCGATGCTATTCGGAGCGTTTGATTAAGCTTATGCTTGGTCGGTTCAAGCTACACTGCGGGTCACCACCCGATGCTTGCGTCGGTGGTTACGTAAGTCTGACGACAGAAGATTGCTACAAGAACTGATTGGAATAGTTTTGCGTTATTGGGCCACAGTTTCGATAAACATACCCAAAATTTGTGACTAAATGCATTACTGCTTCAGTAATTTCCCAGTTTCAATGCATAAGGCGTTAGCACTAAAAGTGGTGCTAATTTCGAAATTTGCTCCAAGTGAATTAGCTTTGTGAAAGCACTGGCTTCAATTTGTAGATTGCCATATGTGCTCTAAATTAAGTAATTCATTGAAAAGTTTAGTAGTGAAATTTTGGCAATTTAACAATAACGCATTTTTATTGCCTGTGTAAGTTGTGTACCCCCGCTTGTAGTAATCCAGTTCAGTGAGTACATTTGTGCTATACGGCACAGACGATATTAAAAAATTTCGTTCTTGCCTGTCTGTCTGTTGCCTAAAAAACACCCAGTGCATGCAAAAGTCACAGCGTGTCCGCGGTATTCCGGTGTACGCAAGCGGATTACCGGGCTGATGGTTGCGTAAACGTGAGCTACCAGAGCAGCCGAGTAGTAACTTCTGAGGCTGAATCAAATTCGATTCGATTAATGTCAGAAACGAATCATAATCAAATAGTTTTCGGGTGGTCTTTGAATATTCGACAGCCGCTTTTTGGCACTTAACATACAGCAATGTTCACGTCCTCTTATTCGCAACGTTAGCACGTTTCTTTCATTACATTGCACCTTCTCGAGCGTTGTTCACTAAAAGGAAAAAATTACCGACGATTACGTTACTTCCTAATGCGAAATTTGAGCGCAGCAAATAAGCTGTTTCACCTTTTGGATAGATTGAGGCAAAGAAATCGAGCAACACATGTATGCGCTATCACAGAATTTTTTTTTATTTTTCACACGTATTCCTTTAACAAAGACTCCACTAACAGTTCTTGACAGTCATGAAGGAAGCTTTGTGGTCGGAGAAATAGACTGATATATGTTCGACTTGGTACACCAATGCTTGATTCTCAAAGACGAGATGTATACAAGTGCCTCGCGAGGTTGTCACAGCCGTGGGGGAAGCAGAGGCTAAGCGCCGCCGCCGAGAAGACCCTGCCGTTCGCGCCGCCGAAGCGAAGGCTCATTGCCGCCGTCGAGAGCAACCAGCAGTAAGCGAGGCTGAAGCAGAAGCTCATCGCCGCCGCCGAGAAGACCCTGCAGTTCGCGCCGCCGAAGCGGAGGCTCATCGCCGCCGTCGAGAGCAACCAGCAGTAAGCGGAAGCGGAGGGGGGCGGCGTGTACACCCAGCGGCAAACGATGGGGGCAGAAGCGCGCGCAGCAAGCGGACAACACGATAAAAGGAGGAGGGAAGAGATAGCAGCGACTGACTGATGCCTTTGACTGATACTCTTTCTGCATGGCGGCGACGGCGTTCTATGCAGTCACGTTATCTTGACTCTCTAGCGGCGTCAGCGGCATCCAGCGGTATCAGTCGGTCGCTGCTAGCGCTGGGGGGATGAAAGGGGGCGGAGCTGGTTACGAGGCCGACGCCGACGACAACGCCGACGACAACGCCGAAGACGACGCGAAACCCAGGAACGGACGCCAAAGAGCTGCGCTCTAAAATAGAGCATAGAAACAAGCAAGCCGTTTGTTCGGATACACACAGAACTCTTCCGCGAGTACGAGTGATCATTGTGTACGCAATAAAGTCTGGCTCTGTGAATGATGTAGCCTGTTCCACTACATATGGTCCTCATGATTTACGCTTATACTGTGCCCGCATGGACGACATTTACCCTACTCTTGCTGCAATTTTGTGTTTGGTTTCTCACAGTTGACGCTCCGAAATGTTCGAATATTACTTGATAACTATTCCTGTTACAAGTACTGACTCTATACAATTCGTGTCCCCAAGGTTTCCAATCTTCGCGCATCCCTAATTACCTTTGAGCGATATACGCACACAAAGAAAAACGAAACAGATGAGGAGTGAAAATACCTCTCCAGATTGTAGTTCGGCTCGCTTTGTTTTCAAGACTGCAAGAAAGAGAAAGAAAACGGAAAATGTAATGCCCGTGACAATTAGCACGCCGACCTAATCTAATCGATTTCCTAATTGCACATCGTTAAGTAACTATCGTTTGCGTGAGACAGGCATATGAAACGAGTAACGTCTCTCTGTCGAGATGAAACTCACTCATTGGAATCACTTAAATGCAAGTGCATCAAGTTTAAGAGAAAGCGTTACCTCAGGAGCCTAAATAAATGGAGTCTAAGTACAAATACATGGCGTCCGTACTACTAAATGTAATACTAAATAAACACACGGAGTCTAAATGCAAGGAGTCTTGAATACACGGGAATGTAGCAATCGTATTGTCTGGCATCTACAGCGCCGAATTCCATTAGAATTCTCGGGCTTAAATAAGGAAGGTAAACAGTGCCAATTGCATCAAACATAAGTTTATTCATGCCACCAAAGATTCCTTTGTTTTTTTAACAGAAATCGCTGAAAATTACGCTGAAGAATGAAGCAATATGTCATATAACTCAGCGATGAAAACGACATTGCAATTCTGTAAGCTGCATCTGCTGATGAATTGAAAGCGAGCATAAATGACACACTATAGAGCACCCTGAGATATGTACCACTAATCTCTGAGTACGACCATTGCGAAACCCTTGTAAACATTTCAAAAGTTTCATTCCAGCTATCAACTTGCTTAATAAATTCGCCCGCTCTTCAAATGCCATAGCAGATGCAGTTCATATAACTGCCATATCTGGGTGTGTTGGCGTGTGTGTTCGCACAGTTACTTCTATAGTTCGTACTTCAGGTTTTTTTTTTTTTTTTTGATAGAGCACTCTTTACCAATTTCCGTAAATATTTGCAGGCGATAAACCAAATTTAATTCTCATGGAGTCGTCAGAAAGCCGAGTTTTCTCTTAAAATGCAGTAAATTTCATTCAAACGTTCCCCTCGGTTCTGTAGTCACAGAATCTGTACATTTTGCATGCATTTTAACCGGCAAATTCCAGTTTGCCCCAAGCTGGAGCCTCGATCCCCTTAGGTCAACTTGTCTGTGGTTCATTTTATGGCAAGTCCCTTTGACGGATACAAGGCGAATTGGTGCCATGGGCCATCAGGAGATGGCTGCCTACAGACCTCTTCCCGCTATGAGGCTGATGCGCAATGGGGTAGCTGCGGCAATTTTTCATAGTCATGCATTATTTCTGTTCTCGATATTTTTCTATCGCTACCCGTTGGCGGCGCCAAGCGCAATAGATGTATGCCTCATACAACCTCTATAGCTACGTCGGGCGCATGCGTAGATGTCTAACGCTTCTTCCACGCCCCCTACACTTATACAGGACCATGGTAGCGACATGTGATTTCGCATAAGCATACCTCAATTTTCGCGGGCTCTATATTTTCCTCATGGGTAGCATCGTTGTTGGGAAAAGACATACGAAATGTGCATCAAGCGGACGACTTCAACGTCAAGGGATACGAAGGAGGCCTCCAGCGCCAATGATGCGAAAACTGCCATTACATCACAATGATGCAGGACATGTTCCACGTCGTTCTTCAGTCGGCTTTGAAAAATATTACAAAAAAATGGCAGTGGCTTAGCTCGGCTATGCCAGGATATACGTAGCGAAAGCTAAGGCATAGCATGGTTAGCCTTGGTTAATCTTGATTGCAAGTCCAGCTTAATCTGGTTGTCTAGCAATGTTGCGGCATTTAGCCAGTCGTTCGGCGCGCTGTTCGTGTGTTTCCTGGGCGATTCGTTTCCTCTTCATCTCGTTCCAATGTCGATTCCAGGCCTCCTCCTGCTTATCAGAATTGTCGACGTCCATACTGCCACCTCAACTGTGGTCGCGGCGCACGCGAGCTCTCCTTTTCAATCATCTGACATGTTATCAGGCATGCGACGCAACTGGCGAAGCGAGCGGAGGCAAGCGCAACGACGAGGAACGCGGTGTGACGTCATGTCAAACGGCGGCCGCGGAAAGGCGCGGCGCTGCGCAGCGGCGGAAAACCTGTGGCTCGGTGCTACTAGTGGCGCATGCGCAGTAGTGACTAGGGAGGGAGAGAGAAATATCCGTGGCGAGGAGCGCGTTGTGACGTCATGTGCCTCCTCAGAGCACCGCCACGGCAAAATCGCACGTCCGCGGCCAGTAAAGCTTTCGCTTTAAAAGTTCGCACTTAAGTCCTTCGGGCGAAGCACTCTAGGGTGGTAGCGAGTGATAGCAAAGTTTAGCGCCGCGCTCAACTTCTCTAATAGCGTTCTAACAACGCGCGGATGCGACATGCTGGTGCCACGGAGCACACAAGGCAACTACTGCCGCGCAGGAGAAACAGCACTCTGGCAGCTGTGCCAGGCCTCTCAAAATGCTGGCACTGCCAGTGGCGCTGCAGGCGTAGTATACGCCACTCGACGGTGCACGCGACACGACGCCGACAGGAAACCGTCGGGTCGTTCGACAGCGCCTATGATGGGATAGGCAACGTTAGCTTGACGTTTGCTGCGCAGAACAGAGCGTGCGCAAAGCAGCTGTGCGAGAACGCTAGCGTGCTTGCATAGGGCGGCTGCACTCAACGCTTAATGCCAAGCAGCAGAAGGTAGAACGTTGCCTCTGATCGGACACTCAGGCGATTGAGCATGGCGTTGACGGTGCCTCCACTTCGCTTCGTCCTCTTTTACTTTTGCAGCCAAACAAACTCAGAGTTTTGTGCATTCTCGATTTGCTTTTTTTTTCGGCGCGAAAGAGGCGGAACGCTGAGAACGGACGTTGACCTTACAAAGACTGCAGGGTTTGGGCCGTTTTAGAGGGTCAGTAGAGACCCTCCAATGTCCTAAAGCGCTCTAACCCTTGCGTGATACTCGCGCATGCATCGGCAGCAGGACGAGGACGCGCATAAAACTCGGCTCGAGCGTCTGTATAAATGCTATCCCAATAAAAGCCAGTAACCTAGATCGCATTGTCGTTAATGATACTCGTATAGTTCCTACCGGTAGCAGTTTCTGCACCTTACTTCAAGTTGGCCAGAAGGTAACTGCAGTACAAGGTCATCGTAACGACCAGTCATTTCTACCAGTAATAAAAAAAATCGTTCGAGAAACCAGTCTATAAAATAGCTGCCACTATTGAATGGAATAGATCTCTTTTATCTGCATTTCAGAGACAGTGTGTGTGTGTGTGCGTGCGTGTGTGTGTGCATTGACTTTGCCTTTACTAGACCCCTATCCTCAAACGTTGTGGAGTGTTCATCAATACAGAAACCTGCAACAAGGGGACACCACAAGTCTGCGCCGTATCGCCAGTTATATGCTGTAAAATTGCGCTGCGAAATTGGCGAAGTCGCAAAAAAATGTATTCGCAAGTGTAGCGAGTCACTGCGGCCGCCTGCTCTGTTGCTTGACCGCGAAATTTAGTGGACAATTAATTTAGAGGACCCATCTATATGCGTCGTGGGGTGTGTGTAAAACGAGGGAAAAATACTGATCTCAAGCACACGTTTGTGGTTGACTGTGCACTGCAAACCTTTTTAAATCGTACTTCACCTGCAATCAACTTCAAAATACGAATAGCGCACCTTGATTCTTGCGATGAATGGTGCAAAACAGGACTGCATATGAGGTTGGGTGACGGGAAAAGGGCCCCTATATTCTCATGTTTCATATTTTTATTGCCATTTTTATCAGCGTGAATCCGTACTAAACATGCAAATATAAAATCCTACTGGGTACCGTAAATTCAGAAACAAAAAATGTCTAACAACTTGCTCAGCTCTGTCATTCTAAATCAAACTGGGTGTTCTCCTTAGCAGTTAACTACGCTGTACATCCATCGCGGCACACTGTACCTGTCATTGGGTCCTCCGAGGGTACCAAGATGGCGCCGAACACTCCGTGGATCCACACGATGAGTCCCCGGAGGCCCTTGTTCCCGATCACGTGATCACTGCCGAGCGTCAACGGCGCCAGGGCCCCGGTGAACTTGATGCTCGAAGCACCGGCGCACGCTTGCAAGCACAAGCGACCAAACCACAGGCAATTTTGGTAACGAATAACAAAAGAAGAAACGACATAAGGGAAATTTTAACATGACATTCAGAAAATGCGGTATCGGCGTTTTGAACTCTCGTGCACAACCTGAGGACCCAGCCTGCGCGGCTTTCCCTAGTGCTGGGGAGAGCACGGCGTGATGGCAACGCTTTGCTACGGTGTAGAGCTTAGTAGACACACTAGCAGCGTGACTCGGGCGTTGGTGTCTATAGCCCTGTAAATATGGCGGTTCAAATAGCACGCGAATGACGGTTAGTGTACTGTATTGAGTCAAGTTCGTCCTTCCGGCTTCGAACGGTTTTGTGACTGCAACTAGAACCTTTTCAAATAAACATATGATGTGCGAAATAAAACACTGCGCAGCAATTTTATTTCCCTTCATGCGTTGGAAAAAATATAAGTTGTCCAATATTTAGAAACATAGTGCGTTCACAAATAAACCCACAAGGCACGCTCGAAGCCACAAGAGCAAGGATTAGACAAATCCATACACCACCAAGTGTGTCCGTGGTAACTGAACGACCAAAGAGCTAGAGCTCAGACTAGTGATTCAAGTGAGAACCTCCATAGTCTTATAGCTCAGTTCGGCCTTGTCAGGCGCCTTTCTCGCAGGACAGCTACCAGCTTTTCTTCGAGGGTTTGTCTAGGCACTCTGGGTGGGGAGGACGCGGGACCGTGTTGGAATTATCTTTTTTTGTCGCCTACCACAGGGCCGATAATTACACAATGGCGTTTTTTGTTGTTGTTGTCGTCGTCGTCGTCGTCGTCGTCGTCGTCGTCGTCGTCGTCGTCGTCGTCGTCGTCGTCGTCGTTGTTGTTGTTGTTGTTGTTGTTGTTGTTGTTGTTGTTGTTGTTGTTGTTGTTGTTGTTGTTGTTGTTGTTGTTGTTGTCGTCGTCGTCGTCGTCGTCGTCGTCGTCGTCGTCGTCGTCGTCGTCGTCGTCGAGAGACGATTGACCGCGCTGCTTCTCTAGTCGAACGTTCGCGCTCTGCTGAGGGCTAAAACTATAATTCTTATACTCGACTCACGATAACGATTTTATAGGTCTATAAAAGCTACGAAAGCGAAATAGCACACTGTAACCAGCAACGGCGCTTACATAATCCTTGTGCAGCGGCAATCGGCGCCAAGAGGCCAGCGAGCACGGGCAGGGTTACGGCAAGCCGTGCTTGTGCTCCGTGTATGAAGGTCATGGTCGGGCACGCTGCGTAGAACGAGACACGGAAAGCGAACGTATCGAGCACACTCCCATCTTATGACTAAATCGCCGTATTCATTAACAGGCCTGGAAGCATATGCTTCCCCTGCACCCTCCCCCCCCCCCCGCCGACTTCACGATGATGGTAACGTATGCGCATCCGCTTTGAATCGGGGCGGCAGCACAGGCACACCTTAACCATTCTCTAAAATTTTTTCCTGCATTTAATTCTGTAAATGTCTTCATACTTTAGGCTACATTTTTCACTGTGGACACTTCGCTTCATTGCATGCCATCGCTGTCCTTGCGCCACCGGTGTCCCTGCCATGCCTTACTAGTCTTCTATGTCCAGTTGCATTTGTGTTTCCACTACTAGTTTAAGAAGGTGCCTTAGAGAGCGCTTTTTAGTACAGCGGAGTATTCGTGTTCACGATTACGCTGCTGCGAAAACTTTACGCCATGAGCGAAGTAGAGCGCACAAGTTTGCAACAATATTAGCTGTGTGTTTGTCTGGTTGAGCCAGGTTGCTGCACAATGCAGGGTACTCACGATTGCGCCTCCGTCCATCCGGCAAAACGCCCAGCCCGTCTGGGTTTAGCGGTATACCAGACACGCTAAAGCTCTCTATTGTCGAGTCACCAGCGTATCAGGACAGAGCAGAGGCGTAATCGTGTTAATAATTACGCCGATGCCGAAACTTTGCACCAGCAGCGAAGCAGGATATAGTGGGTTACTGCAGTTTTAGATCTGTGCTTGTCTGGCTGAACTCTACGTCACCAGGTGGCTGCACTGCTCCGGCCGCTCACGTTTACGCCCCAGCAATTCCGGCAATCCGCCCAAACCGTCCCCGTTTGCCGGAATAGCGGACAGGCTAAATGTCTCTACTGTTTCCTCGCCGGTCTCGATTCGAAAAGGCTCAGCTTTTGAGGAGACATCGACAAGAAAGCGCCGTCTCTTGACAAATGCCGGTAACGCGGCGACGATGGCACAAGGCGCGTTACGGCCCTTTGTATCAGACATAAGCGGTGTTATGGGACGGAACTATGTCTCCGAGGAGTGTTGCAGGAGAAGCACGCTCGCATTGTACAGATCAGGAAGAAAAACAAGGAAACAGACAAAACGAACAAACACACAAATGAACGAGCAAACAGATCGCACAAGCCTCAGGAGTCAAAACAGGAACCTCTTAAAACTGCTTACCGAGCACTGCAAGCCATGGGAATCATGGATCGTTTGCCTAGCTCTTGAAAGCGCCATCTCAGTAATTTGCTTAGCGCTGCCATACTCATAATTTGTCATTGTTTTACTTTAGTCTTTGATACCTGTCATCTTGTTCTTTTCTTCTAGACTTCCTCCCTTTAATTTATGAGTGTCTGTCGCCTGCTTCCTGAATAACATAGGCAGGCGTCACGCGCATTCCGGCGCCAGTAGCCAGCTCAGAGCTTGTTTTCGTTGTCTCTAGCTTTGCACATACGTTCACAGCCCGAATACTTATAATAATACTGTAATAATAACACCGCAATAAAAATAACATTTCAACAAAAGTAAGCTGTTGCCGACGTTATGGACAAGCACGACTAACTTTAGCCGACGTTAGACGACGTTAGACAAGCATCACCACCGCAAGCAGCGTACGTCACGCGCAGAAGTGCCGCATGCATGCTCATTCCTCTAGGCCTTGCGTAAGGTACGACTTACGCACAAGCTGCAGACGTGATAGCTTCCGAATGTAATTCACATCTGCGAGAAAACACATTTCTGTCACGCGGAAACTCAACGACAAAGACCCTTTTCAAACTGCCGCTCTAGGTCTGTCTTTCAGGCCGCGGCCGCTGGGCGGAGGTACGGTTTTTGGATAGGACAGGCAGGAGGAGGCGGGCGTGTATGTAGATTGTCACGCTTTCGGGAAAACTGATTAGGGAGGTGGTAGCGAAAGCAAAGAAATGCGCGCGCTGCACAATGAAGGAGAGGTACCTAGCGGGGATAATGTGCGGAGTGATTGACCTACTAGAAGGACGAGAGGCAGGGACCGCGAAGCAAATAGCCAAAGGTGTCGCCGACCTGCGGAATGTTTCAAAGGAAGTACAAATCGCGGTGGGCACGGTGCCAGAGGTTTAAAGGCCGGGGTATGCAATAGAAGGGGCGGTGCGTGTAGTAAACAGGTAAGTTCGGACGCTAGCTAAGGACACGAATATTACGGTCATTCGCATCAACCGAGAAGCACACCGAGCCGGCCCCGAACGCGCTTTTGTGCGTGACGGGATACGGTTTAGCGAAAGTGCAGCACCACCGGCTCGACGTCGATCCGCGGCGCGGGCTGGAGCTTTTTTATTCGGGCCCCAGGCAATCATGAAAGAAGATTAAGTATCCAGCGCAGCGACACACAAGTAAAGGGCAGAGACAGACCACAAGGAGTTACGAAAAGACGCACAAAAAAATAAGAAAAGGTAAAATGTGTTACATAAACATGCAGTGTAGTCGCAAGCAGGAAAAATGACTGGAAATTCAAACGCAGCTGAATGACGAAGCGATTAGCATGCATGTCTTGACCGAAAAGCATCTACAAGATTTAGAGCAGCTTCCTGTTATCGGCAATTTTGTATTTGAAGGGTGCAACAGAACGACTGGGTCAAAAAAATGCGGAAGCATAGGCATGCGCTTTAGCCGAGGTATCAAGGGGCAAAGGGTAAAAGAGATATGTAAGGAGCATTTATAGATTAGCGGCACAAGGCCAGGCAAAAAGAGGTAGCATGGAGGGGCACACCTATGGACAGGTACTGATAGCAGAGATAAAAATAAGGAATTGATTGATTGCATTAGAAGCGAAATTATTGAGTTCAAGAAATCGGACCAGGTGATATTAATGGTAGATATAAACGCGCACATGGATGATTTAGACCTATATAGTGATTAGAACGGTTCTCTAGTGCTGGATCTGTGCGATGAAGTATGAACAGAACCTTATAGTAGTTAACAGGGAGGATAAGCGTCATGGACAGGTAAGGTGGCAGCGCGAAAATAGGCAGTCATTCATCGATTACGCCTTAGTCTCACAAACGGTCTGCGGACGACTAGACCAAATGATGATAGATGAACTCGGGAAACATAGACTGGGTAGCGATCATGAAAGTTTAGCCTCAAAACTAGGGAGAGATACTAACGCAAAACCCGAACAAATAGCATCAGGATTTCTAAAGATGGATTACAAGCAAATACCAGAAATTGCAAAAGAGAGAGAAGAAAACAAGCAAATAACATAAATTACAAAAAAAAGAGAAGAAAATGGAGGCGTTTCCTACAAGAGTCCGGGAATATAAGGAACTGCTGGACGTTATTCAGAATGAAAGAAGACAGACAAGGAAAAAGAAACTGTTGGATCGCAAGGAGGAAACCACGTAAGCGATGGAACAAGGAAATGAAGCAACATAAAGAAAAGCGTAAGCAGGCGCCAGGGAATGGTCGAGAAACGAGGACGTTGGGATTACACGAAGTGGTGCTCCTCAGATGGAAGAAATACCGAGAAAATTAAAGGGTGGCCAGTGAGGTAGTGCGAGACAAAATTAAATGCACGAGTGAACTTTGGGTGGATAATATCTGCGAAAGAGACAAGGGCGCACCGGAAATGATTCTGGAACCGTGCAAGAGCACTCGCAGCCCAAACTAAAAATTTGCGGTCGGCTATGCATAAGGGTTGAAGACGGTAACATCTCTGACGGAGACGATGCGCTACGGTACATCACAGTTAAGGCCACCTTCGGCGCAAAAGAAAGCCGAGTCCAGACTCGAACAGATCCCGCATGAACAGCGAAGCCTGAGATGAAAAGTTGCCGAACATTTACTGAAACAATACAGAAGTCCCTAATAACACCGCCGTAGCACGCGGTCAAATCCTAATACAGCTAATCAAAAACTACGGTCTAAAGACCAAAGCATCGCTGACTAATGCCATAGAGGAAATGATTAAAGCGAAGAAAATTGCGTTTGAACGGCATGAAAGAAAGATGAACCGATCTACAGAGGCAAACGTGACAAGGATAAGACGAGCTCGTGCAGGTCAGTTGCAGCACCGCCAATGTTATATAGAATGACGCTGCAAGCCATGAAATTAGAAGTGCCAAAGTGGGCGGAAACAAATGAGGTACTGGGGGAGCTACATGATGTGTTCAGACCAGGCAGACTCTTAGAACATATTTTGGCGCCAATATATTTCCTCGCCAGACGAGTTTTTGTCGAACACTTGAATAGATTAGAAGATAGTTTTGTTCTAATTCAGTGCATAGAGATTTCAGTAGCTCAGAATAGACCTTTATGGGTAGCATTTCTAGGTATTAGGAGAGCCTACGACCACGTAGACAGGGACTTGCTATCGGATATTCTCAAGCACGAAGGCATAGATGATGATTTCGTGGAGCTGCAGAGATAAATGTATAGAGACAACCGAGTAAAACAAATTTATGGAGAGGCCAAAATTGTGACGAAGCGGTGGAAATTCACCAAGGACCGAAGCAGGGACGCCCTCTGTCTCCATTGTTGTTCACGCTTTGTGTTAAGGGCATAGAAAGACAACTGTAAAACTGTCAATTACGAGTTCACTTATTATGTACGCCTAATGTGCTCATAATGCAACCGAAGGTGCCTGCACTGATGTATGCGGACGACATTCTGCTACTAGCGGACAATGCAAGAGACTTAAAAGACACTTGCGAATATTCGTGGCAACGCAGCAGCAAATGTGCGCCTTAAGTTTAGCCCAGGGAAATCGGCAATTACGATCTTTAATGAAGCGGCGAGTAACTACGTAGTGCCGATTCAGCAACGAGCCATACCCATGATCGAGCGCTATAAGTACCTCGCCGTATGTACAAACGAAGGAGAGACTCACTGAAGCACCCACCAAGATGGTCTGCAAATAAAAGGGAAGCGGAATGGAGTGATACTGAAACATAGAGAACTTTGGGGCCGCAATAAATGTGAGGTGGCGCGTCGGATCTGGATTGCAGTCATGGTGACAGCACTGACGTTCGCGGATGTCATTCCGTGCCTAACATCGGAAATATTCTCGGGGCCGGAAATTAACCAAGAATCAGTGGGTTGGTTGTCTTCGGGAGCCCGCAGCTAAACCACAAATGAGGCAGTGCAAGGGAATATGGGTTGGGTCTCGTTTGAAATCAGAGAAGCCCCAGCGCAAAATTTGTTCTGAATTAGTTCTGAAGAAAGACTCATAAACATGCATCAAATGGGCAGCTAAAGTGAACAAGTATCTCTACATAAAAAGCACGGACACAATGGAGGAAGAGATTAAGGTGGCAGCCACGTACAGGCTAAAGTGTAGATGGACAACCACGAGTGATAAGAAAGCGAGAGAAACAGACAGCGAATTCGATGCAAATAATGGAAACGAAAAAGGCTGGAGATTTGCAAGAATGGAAAAAAAAAGAAATTTGAAGGCAAGATCTATACGATAACACTAGGGGAAATGCTTTGCTTTTTCAGGCTCAAACTGGTTGCATAAGGACAAAAACATACCGGAGCAAATATGCGCAGTTAGATGAGGCATGTGCTGATGATGTGCATGCTGCAGCAGAAATCCGGAGACCAGTCAGCACATTATATTGGAATGCGAAGAGATTCACCCACCTAGGCCAGTGCGTGACGTGCGCCTTCCAAAAGCGCTTGGATTTAAAGTGGGCAGAGCTATCAACGGGTCAGCATTCGAGATAAGCGAGAGATGTTTAGCGTATTGGTGAAACAAAAGCAGGGGAGAGACTGATACGACCGGATCAATTACAGGCATAGGCAGCGGTACAAGGTGCATATAGAAGAGTAAAAAGATGCGTACGAGAATGCTCGAAAGAAAAGCATTGATTGCAGACCGGATTAACTCAAGCAGCCTAGATGACCATTTGTCCCCGCCCCGCTTCAAATGGGACGCGCATAAATATTTTACGCTTTGTGCGAGAGACCCAACGGCAAGAATGGCCACGCATCGAGGACGGCTACATTGTGTTCACACGTATGTACGTCACGAGCACACACGCGTGCGCCGATGTGCCGCATACATCCTCATTCTTCTAGGCCCTCCGCCAAGCGCAAGTGCGTTATTCAACTAACTGAATTTCTCAAAGTAAACTGCGTGAGGAAATTCTCAAAGTACGACTTACAAGCTGAT
Organism: Dermacentor variabilis; assembly: GCF_050947875.1. Lineage (NCBI taxonomy): Eukaryota > Metazoa > Arthropoda > Arachnida > Ixodida > Ixodidae > Dermacentor > Dermacentor variabilis. Next base: position 42,692,356 of record NC_134575.1, on the reverse strand, counting down.
TGTAATTCGAATATGCTGAACGTAATCTGATGACGTCATCACATCAAACGTGACGTCACACGATGACGTCTTCGTCAAGTGATGATGTCATCTGATGAAGTCATGTGATGCCTCTTGCAGAAGCAGCACATTGCGAGCTTCTCGCTTATTTGCCTTGTTTCCGGGATTGGCGCACGTTTTAACTCGAAAAGCGTTTTATGCCGGGGTCTACCATCAACTTCCTGTAACAGATGTGACGTCGGCGCGAACGCGTAAAATATGCTTATTCTTGACATGGACGGCGCCGCCATCTTGGAAGCGGTGAAGCGAAGTACTACATCATGAAACAAACGAGCGCCGACAGTTAGCGCTTCAGTAATCTCAGGGCGGCAGAGGCTCTGACGCGGTGTAGCTTGGTGTAGGCGGCGTAGACGCCTTCAGCTGAGGTGACGACGCAGTTTCCGCACATGACTTGGCTTCCGCGTCCGATTAGCTTGTAATGCCTCGTCGCCTGCGGACTTGCAGCTTCAACATACATCAGCAGTGCTTACACGCCGGAAACTGCTTCGTTTGCGACGGCGCAAACTAAGAAAACTAATGCGATAAGCGGCGCAGAAAGCAAATGACGTCAACGTGTGAACCTCGCCTTGGTCCGGCGAAAGACACGCCAGCGTGAAGCAGAACGCCTTCGCGCGTTCTCGACGCACGGTGCAAACTCTGCCACTGGCATTCCTGAAACTGAGCGCGTCACAACAGGCTACCCAAGATACAAAGGAGCCGGACAAAAATGCTCGTACCTTCACCGAGGCGACTCGGCTGAACAACGCCACTCGCCAACAGGACGCCGCACATGAAATAAGCCTGCAACCCAGTATATACGACCCGCAAATCGCGCGCCTTTCGATGCAGCGGACTGTAAGTTCACGAAGGTAAAATGCAACAGCTTCTGTGAAGACACAAGTCACTTTCGTGTTCAGCCATATCTTTTCGCGGTATTATAGGGTTATTGGTGGCTGGTAGAACATCAAATCTGCAATCATCAAGCAATTCGCTGCCTTGGAGCCGAAAGTTGATGTGCAACACTGCTTTGAAGCCATAATAAGGAACTCCCTCACCTGCCCTAAGTAATACACTTTATTCCGATCAACGTTTCCTTTAGCGCTTCCGGCAATTGTTAAGCTTAAGTAGTATTCCTAACAAGTTCAATATTAACCACGTTTCTTTTTATTTAATCATGACTGTTTTCTGGTTATATACAACATCTGTAGAATAGTAGAGTACTATTGTGAACAGTGCTTCGTTTCGGAAAAGTATGAACTGCCGCATTTTTAACACAAAAGTGTTTTATGCCATGGTCCACTGTGAGCTTTCTGTAAGGGATATGACGTGGGCGCCAACACGTAAGGTATGTTCTTTCTTGACCTAATGCCCCTAAATAAAATAAAGGTAGTGCCATCTCCCCTCTCTTCCTCCTGCGACGGCGTTGGCTCCCTTTACGCGTAAGCTCCGAACTGGCTCCGCGTAAGCCAGTTCGCAAGCCGAACTGGCTCTCGGAATCAAACGCTGTCGCTACAATTCGCTCCTGCTTTTGAGGCCGCCTTCTCATGGGAATTTTGACGCGATAGCGTTAAGGAGCTCGTGTCGCAGAAAAGCCGGTGTCGTCGGTGTCGGCGTCCGCGGCGTTGGCCGTGAGCGATAAATCACGGCAGGCACTTCATAAATAAAAAGCAACTTCCAAGATGGGCTGGGTGGGAATCGAACCAGGGTCTCCGGAGTGTGAGACGGAGACGTTACCACTAAGCCACGAGTTCGATGCTTCAAAGCGGTACAAAAGCGCCTCTAGTGAACGCGGTGTTACCTTAGAAACGAGCTGTTTCTAAGGCTCAGGCGTGCGTCGCTTGCTGAGGCGCACATTTCGTTGTCGCGCCGAACGCTGCGTTGCTCGACGCTCACCGCGTCCGATGCGGGGCGCGTAGTCGCTGCGCCGTAGCCCAATACCTCTTGGCGGGTCGACGGGAACGCTGTCGCGTTCCACTCTTGAAGGCGAAGCTTAAGCGTCCTCGAATTTTTTTTACGTTAGATCGTGACTGGATGCCAAAACATCAAGAGAGGACGTCTGAATGTCGTTGCGCTTGTTTCGCTCGGTTGGCTCTACATATTCCTGCTGCCTCTCTCGTTTCAGCGCCAACGAAACGGCGAGAACACAGCGCTCCTGCAGCATCTCAGCAACGCCGCACTCAAAGCCACTTTCGCAGATCGCTTCTCAAGATACGGGCCCGCGCGTCTCTCTTGAACGCTTAAGTAAGCGTCGAGAACGCAAAGCGCGAAGGTATATCAGCACTCGGCCCTCTCCGTCGGCTTCGCAGATCGCTTTCAAGGTACGGTCGCAGCACTGTCACCGCTTCGTAACGTACGGTGATACACTCATAAAGGTGCTGTTCGCATACACTGAGGCCAAACAGACAACGCCATGGAATGTATGACTCTGTCGATAAAAATCACGTGCGTTTGACGATGACTTCGTTGAAATCAGCCATGAAAGTTGCAAATAAACGCAGCGTGTACATGCGACACTTAGGAGAGCGAAAAACTAAAGAAGCCGCATACAACAAGTGGCAGCATATGAGATTAGCAATGTGCGAAGGATCGCTCGCTAAACTAGAGCCGGGACCATCCTTGAGCCAAGCTTGAGGTTCGGCTCAAACTAGAGCCAAACCTTCCTTGCCGTCACACTTGTGGTTGGTTCATCCGAAGGCAGAGCATCACGTCATCGCGAACACGAAACTACGCTACAAAAACACAGAGGAGGCGCGAAACGTGGCGATTGCGTACGCCGCTCGCAATATATGGCGCCGCTATGTCGGCGGAAGCAAAAACAAGGAAGAAAAAATTGGAGGACGCTTAAGCTTCGCCTTCAAGAGTGGAACGCGACAGCGTTCCCGTCGACCCGCCAAGGGGTGTAAGACAATGGGCTACGGCGCAGCGACTACGCGCCCCGCATCGGACGCGGTGAGCGTCGAGCAACGCAGCGTTCGGCGCGAAAACGAAACGTGCGCCTGAGCAAGCGACGCACGCCTGAGCCTTAGAAACAGCGCGTTTCTAAGGCAACACCGCGTTCACTACAGGCGCTTTTGTACCGCTTTGAAGCATCGAACTCGTGGCTCAGTGGTAACGTCTCCGTCTCACACTCCGGAGACCCTGGTTCGATTCCCACACAGCTCATTTTGGAAGTTGCTTTTTATTTATGAAGTGCCTGCCGTGATTTATCGCTCACGGCCAACGCCGCGGACGCCGACGCCGACACCGACGCCGACGCCGACGACACCGGCTTTTCTGCGACACGAGCTCCTTAACGCTATCGCGTTAAAAATGCGCGTGACGGCGTTCGGCCGATGGGAAGGCCGAGCGTCGAGGGAAGGCGCAGGGAAGGAGGACGGCGGCAATCTACAAAACATGTCGGTGCTTTGGTTTTTATTAAGGGGCTTTATCTTGAACGAGACGACGCGGTGAAATGAAGTACTGCAACATGGCATTAACGAACGCCGACAGTCAGCGCTTCGGCAGCCTCAGCGCAGCGAAGGCTCCAACGCGCTGTAGCCTGGTGTATGCGGCGTATGTCTTCTGCTGAGCTGACCCACGCAGTTTCCGCACATGGTTTGTCTTTCGCGTCCGGTTAAACCTGTGACGCATCGTCGCCTATACGGAGTTGCAGCTTCGACTTGTATCAGGTGTGCTTACACACCGCCTGCTGCTTTGCCGGCGATGGCAACTAAAAAAAAAAATATGGCTGCGCTAAGCGGCGCAGAAAGGCAACGATGTCGACGGGTGAATGTCGCTTTGGTTCGGCGAGAGACACGCCAGCGCGAAACACAACTACTTCTCGCATTCGCGGCTCATGCTGCGAACCCTGCCACTAGCATACCTGAAGCTGAGCGCGTCGCCGCTCAACAGGCTGCCCAAGACAATAAGGAGCCGGACCAAAGTGCTGGTATCTTCGCCGAAGCGACTCGGCTGCAGGACGCCGCTCGCCAACAGGGCGCCGCGCGCCAAGTAAACCTGCAACATGGTCACCGATACGCAAATGGTGAGCCTTTCGATGCAGTGGACCATGAGTTCACGAAGCAGACATGCAAGAGCTTCTGGGAAGACACATTTCACCTTCGTGTTCTACCGATTCCCATGAAAAAGGGATTAACCATACCTTTTTCAAGCATTATAGGTGCTCTGTGGCTCTTGGAGCGCAGGGGAATGGATCACTGGGCGCCATTGCGTTTGAGTCGAATGCTCAAGTGCAAAACTGCATTCACTAACTACAATTTGTTACCTTAAAAGCCCCATTCGAGTGGTATTACATAAGGCGTGGTTGATGAAATAAATATTAGAGACACGTGTTCATTTTGAAATATGGGTTGCAACAGCTTCGGCAAAGGCAAACGGGCTTGCGATGGCTGCTCTGGCAAGTCGACGGCCGTTGTCCAGTCACGTGCTGATTGAATGGAAATGATGCTTGAAAAGCGGTGGTCCCAGCACGTCGGCGTGCGACTTGAAGCAGATAACCCGTGCGGTGAGATATGTATGAAGGGGGCGGGATGTACGGTGGTTGTTTAAGCGAGCTGTCAAAAACAATAGACTAGAGACAAGATGGCAAACTGTCGACGGGAAGAAATCGCAGCCAAGCCAGATTCTGTTTTCCACGATGAAATGCTGATATCGCAAGAATATACAGGATGAACAAGCCTAGTAGCACGATTTTGTATTCACTCGAGTGCATTTATGGTGTAAGCTTGATGCAGTCCCCACATGGAAGATCCATACTCAAGTTTCGAACTTTCAAATGATTTGTAAAAGAACGCTTTTACTTGCACACTGTGGAGTATGACGTAGATGTATGACGTAGATCCCAATGATTTATTAGCAGCTCAGGTGATGTTAGCAGCGTGCAAGCGCCAGGACCGATCACAAAACACAGTGACACCTAGGTGTTTGAATGACTGGACTCGCTCTACTGGAACATTCACGACCGAATAGGTCAATCCGAGGGGGTTACGGCAGCAAGTGAAAAACACAAGTTTACATTTGTTGAGATTTAGATTCCTTAGCCAGGGGTTACAACATTCTTGTACATTATTAAGGTGGTTCTGGATGAATGGGTGGTTAAATGTGTTGGTAACTGTACGATAGATTACACAGTCATCTGTAAACATACGATCGTTACATGATGCATGCGTTGGTAGACCGTTAATATAAGTTAAATAAAGAAGCTGTCCTAAAACGGACCCCTGTGGGACGCCTGGCGTTACGGGGAGTCTGTTAGAATGACGCTTATTAACGAAAACAAACAGAGCGGTTAGTCAAGAATGCTTCAGTCCCACGTTACAATCTCGGGGTGTGAATTTAACTAAGAAAATTTTAGCATCAAACGTTTATGAGAAACCTTGTTAAATGCTTTTGCGAAATCCAGAAATATGTCATCAGTCTGAAGGTTACTGTCAAGGTTAACGAGCAGGTTGTGAAGGAAAATGGCCATCCGCGTTTCGCAAGAATACCTTTTCGAAATCCGTCTTGAAGAGGGTGAAAAAGCTAATTGAATTGAAATGAATCTTTGTTATCATGTGTTCTGCATGAATGATGGCGAGAGTAAAACCTACACAAAAGCAGCTCGACTACCTCACGCTACCTACAAATGGCTGTAAAGCAATGACATGTAATAGTAAACATTAGATATCGAACAAGAGATAGGATAATTATTACACCAATCATGCGGAATTCATGCAAAACAACGTTTAGCAGGATGCAATAGTTATTGCTCAAGCATTAAAAAAATAGAAGGTAAAATATACGCCTATGTTGAACAGACAGAATTGGATTACTGTTATAGACTTGGATAAATCACGTTTTTAATGAATGGCTGCTATAAATTAGCACTAAGATTATAAAAAGAAGTTCATGATAGGCGAGTATATGACGTGTTCCATGTTCTTTCAGGGGACACTAGTTGTTGATATAGCACGATAAGTTTACGGGGTGTCTCTGTTGCCTGATTTGAAGACTGGAATGACCTTGCCCACTTTTCAGTCGGATGGTAAGATGCATGAAGAGAGTGGCTGCGAAAATAACAAATTCATATATGCGGCAGATACATGTTTAACCTTGTTTAAAAGTTTGGAGTTAATATCACCTACACCTGCTGGCGTTATCAATGACTGAGGTGACACCGTCTGCTTAGAATTCGTAGCCTAGGCGCAGTTAAGCTAGTAGTTGTAGGAAGGTCTGGCGTTGAAGCCTCATTATTAAATACAGAGAAAAAGATATGGTCGATTACTATTTCATAAGAATCCGTAGAACATCGAAGCGAAATGTATCTTCACAGAAGCTGTGACATAATCCAGAGTTCGACGGAAACCCGTCTGGCGAGGAATGAGCATATAGTGAAATAAAACGAACACTCGCCACTGGAAAGACACGTATAGGTAATCTGCCAGAAACCTACGTACGATATCTACGTATGGGAATCTGCCAGAAATCTGCACACGCGCACTGCGCCATCTACCTCATATTTAAGCAATAGCCGCCGTGTTTGCCTTGTGGTCATCCCGTACGGGACCCGAAACGTCAAGTTTTATTTCCTATACATGTCTTTCCATTGGTGAGTGTTCGTTTTATATCACTAGAAGCTGTGACATGTTCGCTTCGCGAACTCCCGGTCCGCTGCAGCGAAAGATGCACGATTTGCGGTTCGTAGAGTTGGTTGCAGGTTTACATGGCGCGCGGGGTCCTGTTGGCGAGGGGCGTCCTGCTGCCGAGGCGCTTCGGCGAAGGTACGAGCATGTTGGCCCGGCTTCGTATTGTCTTGGGCAGCCTGATGAGTTGTGACGCGCTCAGCTTCAGGAACGCGGGTGGCAGAGATCGCAGCGTGCGCCGCTAACGCAAGAAGGCGTTCCGCTTCGCGCTGGCGTGTCTCTCGCCGGACCAAAGCGAGATTCGCTCGTCGACGTCGTTGCCTTTCTGCGCCGCTTTCTATCGCAGCAATTTTTCTTGGTTGGTGCCGTCGCCGGCCAAGCAGTAGGCGGTGTGTAAGCACTGCTGATGCGCGTTGAAGCTGCAATCCGTAAGCGACGAGGCGTCGCAGCCTAATCGGACGCGAAAGACAAACCAACGCGCGGAAACTGCGTCGTCACCTCAGCAGAAGGCCTACGCCGCCTACCCCAAGCTACACCGCGTTGGTGCCTTCGCTGCACTGCTAAGTGCAGCGATGTATTTTATGCGAAGCATATTACTAGAGCTCAACCCAGCTCCTCAGGCGCGGCGGTGTCGCCTTCAAGGCTGACCACGTGACACCGTGACGTCACGACAGAGGAGAAACGGGGCTTCAACTCGTGCCGTCGCTCGCGGCGTCGCGGCGGTATATAAGCAGCTGCGCTTGTTTCTAGGTGGCTTTGGCTCAACTCTTGCAAGATGGGCTGGGTGGGAATCGAACCAGGGTCTCCGGAGTGTGAGACGGAGACGCTACCACTGAGCCACGAGTACGATGCTTCAAAGCGGTACAAAAGCGCCTCTAGTGAATGCGGTGTTGCCTTCGAAACGAGCTGTTTCTAAGGCTCAGGCGTGCGTCGCTTGCTCAGGCGCACATTTCGTTGCCGCGCCGAACGCTGCGTTGCTCGACGCTCACCGCGTCCAATGCGGGGCGCGTAGTCGCTGCGCCGTAGCCCATTGTCTTACACCCCTTGGCGGGTCGACGGGAACGCTGTCCCGTTCCACTCTTGAAGGCGAAGCAGAGTAACGCATGAGTTGTTTCTTCGTCTAGCCGAACCAAACATAGCCAAGCAACAGCAGTTCACCAGGCTAAACAGTGGTTCAACAACTAAAATAAAGGCTAGTATGCTTCGCATCCTGGGCTTAACCTTAGCTAAGCCACAGCCATTTTTTTCTGTGTCTTGTTTCTGCCAAGTAGTGGGGCAAGCACGAACTCAAGCTGCTGCTTAGCAGCTTTTCGTGCTTGCCCTAGCATTCTTCTGCTTTCCTACAAAAGAAATGCTCAAAAAAATTCACTTTCAGCGCTCACTGTCGGCGCTCGTTAGTTTCACGACGCAGTACTTCGCTTCACCGCTCCTAGATGGCAGCGCCTTCCCTGTCAAGAATGAGCATAGTTTACGCGTTCGCGCTGACGTCACACCGGTTACAGGAAGTTGATGGTGGACGTCGGTATAAAAACTTTCGCGTTAAAAGGCTGCGTTAAGCATGTCAGACGACTCGCTGTCGCTGACGACTTCTCCATGTGCGTTTAGCACGCTGATCATGCGCGCCTCCTGAAGGTTTGGTATTTTCCGAAATCGCGACCAGGGCTCCTTGTAAGCACCTTTGGTAGTCTTTCCTGGAAGAAAGAGAGTTTAGCACTCCGTATAGCCCTCAAATAATCGCCTTCGGCCCCAATATATTTTCCTCAAGCAGAGGAGTGTCCGTTTAGTTTGGCTGAGCGGAAGAGACGTTTTCCTTTTTTGTTTTCAAGTCGCTTAAGCGTTCTTGTGAACCATGGCTTGTTTCGGTTTCCGCGGAACGTTGTACTCGATATGAGCGTATCAACGAGATCACCTTGTTTGTTTTAAATTATAATCCAGTTTTCATTCGTAGTGCACGTAGAACCTAAGCTTACGAACGTAGGAATAAATGCATTGAGGTCATTATTAATAGCGCGATGATTACGTTTATTGTACAGGCGCATTGTCTTGCTCACTAAATAGCGTCCTAGGGGTTAAAACGAAAATGTGGTGCGAATTACTTTGTGGTCGCTGATTTCGGGTAGATATGTCATCCATGATAAGCTTTCCGGATTAATGGTTAGGATAACATCTAAGATGCTAGTAGTGCACTGTGCAAAGCGTGTAGATTGTGATGCAAGTAGCGTGAAATTGAAATAAAGGCAGAAAGCCGGCGAAATCTCTGGTGACTTCACTGCCCATCGTTAAAGGGACGGCCTTGCTCAAGTCTATTAGAGGAAAGTAATATCACCAAAAAGAAGGATATCTGTCTGTGGATCCCAGCATAAGAATTGTGTTGTGCACTATCAATAAAATAAAATATTATAATTAAAACAATAAACTACGCCCTGCCTGCTGCACCTAAATTTTCAGGCTGCCAAATCGTAAAAATAAATAAAACGGAGCGTAGTCAAATAAATTTGTATGTATATAAAAATGCGGGAGGAGTCTACTACCACAAGAAAACCACAGCCAGGGGAACGGCGGCTGCGGGATTTATTAAAAATTTTTATATACTTCATTATCATACATAATATGGCTTGGTATCTTGACTCGCAGGATTTCTTCCTTTTTTTTTGTTTCGTGCAAATTCATACAAAAGATATTATTTCATGTGGGTTTTTCTTGACGTAGAATATCCTTTTAAATTGTTTTGTTGATGATGCTTCTGTTGTGCATCTCTATTGACTTCTCTGATTTGTGTTGTGATGTCTTCGGTTACTAATGTCTTCTGTCTCGCGTTGTTATATCTTCTTTCTTCGAGCAAACTGCCTTTTTTTCCTAGATTTCATTTTTCCTATTTTACCAGTTTTCACAGCCTTCAGAGGCCCTTACAAGGATAGATTCAAGACTTAACACACATTTACTCAGAATGGGAATGCAATGATATATGATTTCATTTCTTTTGTTCTAGTTTTTATACTTTTTTTATTTTTCTTCTTCAAGGTTCTTTTATAACACATATATGACATTTTTAATGGTGATGTTTTATTGTTTCAAAACATTGGTTTGTCTTTTCTTCATTGTTTTCTTTTTTTCTATATGGTCTTTTTTTCGTTTAAAGATTGATATACCTTCTTTTTCTTTTGTACTGCCTTCATATTTTCATTAACTTATTCAAGTATTATATTCAAATGGCTATCAGCTCTTGATACAGTTATCCGTTTTATTTTGTAAAGACGTAAATTCGTGGGGGGGGGGGTGGGATTGGAGACAATGACAGATTTTTTTTACATTGTGTTCCCGGCAGGTTCACGAAAGCGCAAGATGATTTCGTCGGGAAGCCAAGATACTTCCGAAGAGTTCCTTCGTTCCACAAAGGATGCACAATCACGTAATGCACCATAAGCACGTAAGCTAAGGTGATTTTGATGCGGAACCGGCAGATTCACATAACGTGATTTTGCCAGACAGACGCACACACACACACACACACACACATGCACACACACACACACACGCACGCACACACACACACACATACATACATACATACATACATACATACATACATACATACATACATACATACATACATACATACATACATACATACATACATACATACATACATACATACATACATACATACATACATACATACATACATACATACATACATACATACATACATATATATAAAGTCCGAAGGTCATGCAGCCATACCAATCCCAATTAAGGCATGTTCACAATAAGCGATTCCCCCCCCCCAAAATATTAAACGCAAGTCAACAAAAGAGGGAACGGCCGTAGGTTCACAAAAGTGATTTTGCTAGAAAGCCTATATACAACGCAGTATACCTCACCAGTTCATTTTCTTATTATAAAGGACACCTAATCAAAATACCCATGCTAGGAACTTACACCTAGGAAGTACTAACGAGCTAGCGGGCTCACCGAATGTGGTTTTGCAAAGAAAATGGAAAAAAATAGCAAATGCCTATAGCCACACCTATAAATAAGAGATCAAGCGAAACTAGGTTCGTTATTTTCAGAGATTTGAGCACGTAAACACCCACAAAAGAAATCTCAATTAGAAACGAAGAGACCGCCACAGTATTGACCTTAATATGCAAGTATGTAAGTGTAAGTCAGGAAGAGATGAGTCTCACAAAAGAAAGCAATAACTTTCCAAATCAATGAAATTAAAACTGGAAAATACAAAAAGTAACAACTATATTTATTTGTAATAAAGAATGTAAGGAGGTATTTACAAAGTAAACTATTCCAGCCAATGAAAATACGAAGCTCAATCATATTATGGAAATCTTTCGTGCCTCGAGTATGGTATAACCTACCAGTATAAGCTCCATTAAAATATTTTTAAGAGGATCGATGAAAGACAGTTAAAATGATAAAAGAGCAATATTTAAAAAGGAAACAACGTATTGTACCGTTCGCAAATTTCTAATAGATATTTCGAAAGCGTTTTCCAGATCAACAGGACTAGTTCAGGAACACCCAAGAAATGACTCCATCCCTACTGAAGTGCTAGCCCCACGCCTCAATAGGCGAGAAGCATGAAGATAGGAACGTACAAGTACCAAGACGATCACTAATAATCAAATAAACATCGCTGAATTCCTTTCCTGTTTCCTTGGTTGTGAGCGGCCGCATAGTAGTCCCACCCCCCACCTTATTTGTTGTTCTCTTTTTCGTGTAAATGTTTTTCTTGGTATATAACTATTTTCGTTTTCATTATTCCGTTATACTTCATAACACGGGATGGGATTCTTTTTTTTCTACCTTTCAATTATTTTACTTTTTTATTATTTTTTTTACCCAACTTTGACGTTTCTGGGCTTGCGGCATGGGCTGGGGTAATTGGTTTACTTTTCTTTCTCTTGAGCCCCAACACATTATATATAAGTGTTGCCCAGGTCGCGCAAATTATTGTTAAGCTTAAATGTGAAATCAGGAGTATTATTCGGAGGCCTATAGGAAACACCTAGAATTATGGTAAGGGGGGCAGCGCGAATAACTGGCCATAATACTTCGAGATCAGAAGTGATGTTTTTTTTTGCTACGAATCACGATAACAGCTGGTGAACAGCAATCAGTGCACCCCACCCCCACCCCGCGCGACTTTGAGATCCCTTGGATAAAGATGAAATTTCGGTGAGCCGGCTAGCAATTCTGTATCTCTTATGTCTTCTGTGAGCCAAGTTTCGATCATCACGATTACATTACTGTTGGATACTAATACAAGGTTGGAAAGAGCGTCATGTTTTGGAAGGAAACTGCGTTCGTTGGTTAAGACCACAGACAACAGAGAGTTTTAGAACAGGGGCCCCAAACACTTGGGACACCGAATAAATAGCGTCGAAGCCACTGCGCATGCGCGAGACGCTAACTTCGCTTAGATTTTGTGTCGGGCACACTATTTCACTGATTTAGCGGGCGCCATAAAAGCTGGCTCAAAAGCTTTGCGTCAACAAACATGGCGGCACCCATCGAAACGACGGGTGTAACCTAGCATTAAATTGGCCTCGATTCGTGGTAACGCGTGAAGTTTGATTCATTAGACGCCGCCGATTCCGAATTCGACTGTCGATTTCATGACGGCTCGTAGACCTAACACGGCTTAACTTGGCAGGTGAAGGCACGTAAAGTTGGCTACTCAAAACTAAGCGCAACTAATTCATTGCTGCTAGTAACCTCTAAATTTCAATTAAATGCGGAAAGACAAATGCAAAATTACTCTTATCATAAAATTGTACATTTTATTTAGTTATTTATGATAGCTTTTCTTTGACGCCATAGTGGCGCTGCAAGCGCAAGGCGCTATCCGCTAACACCCGCAAAGCTTTTTGTGGCCACAAACATTTGGGGCACCTCTTCTGCAACTTCCTAACGAATGTTAGATTTGGGCTTAACAGTGCAGTAGACATTCTTACAGCAGGGCAGTTGCTGTATTGTTTCTTAGACATTCTGCGGTTCCTCATCGCATGCGTAACGCTTATGGCCCATGGCTAGTGTTTGAAATCGCAAATAGAAACGTAATGAATATCTTCTGACATAAAAACGCAGATGCTTGAAAACGTTTTGCGCGTACAAGAAAAAAATCCTCTAGTTCCGAAGCCATAACAAGAAACCCTTTCACCTGCTCTAAGTAATACTCTCGATTTCGATCATCATTTTCTTTAGCGCTTGCGACAATTGTTAAGCTTAAGTAGAATTCCTAGCAAGTTCAATATTAACCATGTTTCTTTTTACTTAACCATGACTGTTTTCATGTTGGAGACAGCATATCTAAAATAACAGGATAGCATTGTTAAACAGTTTTTCGTTTCCGAAAAGTGCAGACATCTACATTTTTAACACGAAAGTGTATTATGCCGCAGCCCGCCATCAACTTCCTGCAACGGATGTGACGTTGGCGCGAAAGCGCGAAATAAGCTCTCTCTTGACACATCTTGGCAGAGATGGCGGCGCCATCCAGGAGCGGTGACGCAAAGTACTGCATTATGACACTAACCAGCGCCGACAGTTAGCGCTTCCGTAGCCTCGGCGCAGCGAAGGGACCGACGCGGTGTAGACTGGTGTAGGCGGCGTAGGCCTTCTTCCGAGGTGACGACGCAGTCTCCGCACACGGTTTGTCCTTCGCATTCGATTAGACTGTGACGCCTCGTCGACTACGGAGTGCAGCTTCAACATACATCAGCAGCCCTTACACACCGCCTACTGCTTCGCTTGCGACGGCAGCAACTGAGAAAGTTGCTACGCCAAGCGGCGCAGAAAGGCAATGACATCGACGGTTGAATCTCGCTTTGGTCCGGTGAGAGACACGTCAGCGTGAAGCACAGCGTTTTCGCGCGTTCGGGGTGCACGTTGCGAGCTCTGCCACCCGCATTCCTGAAGCATAGCGCGTCACAACTCATCTGAGAGCCCAAGATACACAGGAGCCAGAACAAAATGCTCGTACTTTCGCCGAAGCGACGCGGCACCAGGACGCCGCGCGCCAAGTTAACCTGCAACACGGTCGCCGATCCGCAAATTGTGCGCCTTTCGTTGCAGCGTGCGGCGAGTTCACGAAGCAAACATGCAACAGCTTCTGTGAAGACACGTTTCCCTTTCGTGTTCTGCGCATTCCTATGAAAATAAGATCGACCACATCTTTTTATCTGAGCTCCACACACGCGGGCACGAAAAATCCCGACTGACTAGAGGCTAACAGCATCGCTGTATTAATTACAGTAATACGTTTTATTAATGAAAGGGGACCAAGCAAATGCCGCCCCATGGCGAGGGCTACCGCCAAGCTCACATTTTTGTTTATTACATGCGTCGAATCCATACAAGTGTGTTGAAAACAGTAATCGAAGGGATGTTTCTATATTGACAAACAAGCAAGGGAAGATGTAACAATATATAGACGAAAAAAAAAACAAATAATCATAAGGATTGCCTCCCCCGCGCTGTACCGGAAAATCCAGTTCATTGGCTCAAACGGCTACACTATTCATCTCATCCTACATAGGTTCTCCTCAGTGGAACATCCATGCAAACTTCATGCATGTGCTTGCTGTGAGTAACTTGTGTTGAACGAAGGTTCTCGACCTCTAACCTTCGGTCGAGTTTCTTGCCCCCTGTTACTGCATTTCTCTCCGAATATTGTCCCACATAAGTTTCAGTAATATAAGTGGAGCACCTCAATTTTGTAACGTATAGCTTCCAACAACTAAGTCGAAAGCATTTCCAGAATTGTTTTTTCTTTACTTATTTCGCGGAATAACGCGCGGAACATTAGCGCTACAGACGGCTCGCTGTCGGATGAGTAATGTTGCGCCTTTCGAGCTGCTCGTACGATTTGCTGTTTTAGGAAAACGCTTGAAGGGACGACGGAAGAAGAGGAGCGCGTCAATCAATCAATCAATCAATCAATCAATCAATCAATCAATCAATCTTTTTCAACAGCAGTTCGATGTTCCCTCCGCCGAAAAGCGGTTGTTACGCTCCAATGTGCCCGAGGGCACACGTACATGACAGCGGTTTTAGAGACCAGATGTGTGTAAATGCACAAGCCCAGTTACATGTATCGCACTAGATATGAATAATTATCACTAATTCAAAAAAGGCGCATATTCAATGAGTGCAAGCATTCAGGAAATTTTTAGTACGCTAATCGAACGCACAAAACGTTAAACGTGAACATGATTACGCGGGTGCAGTCGGTCCTGACTTGACCCAGATGTGCGACCGCGGCGCACGCCTTCTTTCTGTCTACGCCTGTGCCCGCGCCTTTCTGCGCTGTTCACTCAGTAAGCTTCATCGGCCAAAAAAGAAAACGCAAACAACGGCGAGCTGTATTGTTTCTTTGACATTCTGCGGTTCCTCATCGCATGCGTAACGCTTATGGCCCATGGCTAGTGTTTGAAATCGCAAATAGAAACGTAATGAATATCTTCTGACATCAAAACCCAGATGCTTGAAAACGTTTTGCGCGTAGAAGAAAAAAATGCTCTAGTTCCGAAGCCATAACAAGAAACCCTTTCACCTGCTCTAAGTAATATTCTCGATTTCGATCATCATTTTCTTTAGCGCTTGCGACAATTGTTAAGCTTAAGTAGAATTCCTAGCAAGTTCAATATTAACTATGTTTCTTTTTACTTAATCATGACTGTTTTCATGTTGGAGACAACATGAAAACAAAAAAAGAAAACGCAAACAACGGCGAGCATCTGACTCACAGAATCACACCGCGACTCGCAATGCGTGGTGTCTTGCCTCTGGCCCTTCCAAGCTCGCTGCAGGAGATGCGAGATTCGCGAAGAAAAATGCGGAGCTCGTCGAAGACGCGGCCCTTCGAACAAGCGGAGATGCTTCTTCTTCTTCTTCGACTCTTGTCTCACGCACTCTACAACCGACAAGTTACCACCGTTTGTCAGCGTCACGGAGATATTATTCCAGAAACATCTTGACGACATATTTGCTCGAACATTTGGCATTCCTAATGTTTTGTTCTTTAGGAGCCTCCTTTGTTGGCCGTTTGCATGGGGATGCATCCTGAGCATTCGTTCAGAAATTTTCCTTTGATTCACAGCGCTTTCTTTGTTGATATTTGAAAACTGTATATTATGCAATGTCTTCGTTATTCTTCTCAAAATTTTTATTGGTGTTCTCCTACTTTGCTAATCATATATTTTAATACGTATCCGATTCTTCGGCAGCCACCCAAAGGGGATATATCAGCCAGATTTATTGGAAAACCGAGCAACGATCAGGCCGGTTGCCGTCACTCGAGAGAGGCGAGAAATACTGGAGACTTTTTGGCACTGCGCCGCATCTACAACGCCCGTGATAGCCTATTCGAAAGACTATTATGACCCCATTCCGTCCTTTTTCATATTTTTTTTCTCACGCTTTTATTTTTTTTCACGCTCTTCTTTCCGTCTTTACTTCCCCTTTAGCGGACCGGAGGTTTTAAGTCTGGTTAACCTCCCTGCCTTTCTCTCATTTGCATCTATCTCTCTCTCACACACAATGATGACGAGCAGGATTCTTTCTTTTCTTTTTTCTAGCATTTCAAAAAAGAGACAGAAAGAAAATTTTCATTGTGGGGTTTAAGCTCACGAAACTCGGCAATGGGTGTTCAGGGACGCTGTATTGGGAAGGCGAAGGAGGGAGGGAAGCGGGGGGAGGGGTGATTGGGAGTAATTTATGCCACCTTTGATTTTTGACCCGGCGTTACCACTCCCTACATACTTTGTCGTGCTTAGATTATGGATGTATACACTTAAGCAAGCAGTGTCGATTCTCATACTGACTGCTCCTTCTGAGTTTTGGCACCTCTTATATGCTAAGAGCAGTGAATTTTTCAATACACTTTGGAATGAAGTATTCCTCACCAAGTTACGCTATATGGCTCCCTCTCTGAAGCTTTAGCTACAGAGGTCTACGTGAGAAAAAGAAAGCAGCAACTAGAATATTTTGTAATTGAATTAACTTATTAGGCAAGAAGTCTGCAACAACACAGCATTTCCTAGACGACGAAAACAAACTGGATGGGGACGCGGCATTAAACTACATCCGAAAAATAACAGCCGAATGATTTCAAGGCAATGGTGAGGTGTTTTCTGAGAAAAAAAAGAGCATGAACGAGAACCAGACGGGAATAGAGCTGCTGCTGAGAAATTTCCACTGGAAGAAAGCTGAAATTGATGGTTCGACGATAATTCGTCTGTTCGGGGGGAGGCATACTGAAAAGGTAAAACACAGAAACGCCGACCAAAAATGAAAAGGTTTCAAGGTGAAGCTGAAGAGAAAGCTGAAGAGAAAATTTTTTAGCGCACAGCCACAGTATTAGACGAAGTTCCGATTAAGTCGATTAATGAACTAGGACCAAAACAGTAAGGAAGCTCTGTTGAAACCACTAGAAATAAACCTTACAAGATTCGAGAATACCAGACACTTGGTGACAAAATATAATGAATATAAAAAGTATAAAGGTAAGGAAGAAAAATATGAAATTCACTCATATGTAGTGTTGACCATAACATCGCTAGCGTGCATGTTAGCAATGCAGGCGATAAAACTAAACCTGCAAGCATGGGCAGCGAATAATGGCAAATTGGGAGAACTTCAGAATGACTTCAGAATCGGTAGACGTACGGATGATAACTTATTTGTTCTTAGTAAGTGTGCTGAAATATCCAAAGTAGAAAGGAGACCGTGATATGTTGGTTTTTTAGACATTACAGGAGCGTATTGCAACGTAAACCGCCAACACGTTGTGGGACATTCTGGAAGGTGAAGGCTGAGGCGACGATTGTACGCGGCTTTTGAGAGAGATTTACCTAAAATACAGCGTTTGCGTTGAATGGGAATGGATAAGGAGCAAGGAGAAAGTTGATATCAACAAAGGACTAATGCAGGGGTGCCCTTCATCCCCACTACTGTTTCCGTCCTCACCACATGCTGAGGATGGAAAGAGCACTAGAAGGAATGAATATAGGGTTTAATCTCTCATACAATCAGGCGGGCACAATACTAGGGCAGTAGCTTCCACATTTGTTCTATGCGGATGACATTGTATTACATACCAACAAGCAAAGTGATAGGCAACGTCTGGTTAATATCTGTTGACAAGAAAGTGAGAATTTAGGATTAAAATTCTGCATTTACATCAGGTTTTATGGAAGCCAATGAAAACAGTGAATAGGCAGTGTCCGTACAAGGCCAGGAAATACCTCGGGTAAAAGAATACCAATACCTTGGTATGTGGATAAACGAAGGGAATAGATATGTGGAAACACAAAAGAAGAAATATTATTAGTAAAGGGGAAGAGAGAATACGTGTATACATTGGGTACGAGCTCCTCCAGGGTATCTATAAAGGTTTAATGGTTCCAGGACTTACATTTGTAAATGTGGTTGTTTAGTTGAAGTCAGGGGTACAGTCAGGACTCGATGGCAACCAAAGATGAGTGGGAAGCCTCTCATTGGTCGCTAATGGGAAGGCTGCAAATAAAGTTGTGCAGTGTGAAAGTGGGTGGAAAAGTTTTGGACTGAGGGAAGCTGAGAGTAAAATTGGTTATGAAGAACTACTGAGGAATATGGAAGAAAGTAAATTGGCTGGGAGACTGTTGGAGGTATTTGTACAGGAAAACCTTGACTCACAGTGGAGGAACAGAACTAAGAAGTTTACCAGCAAGTATGCAGCCTGTAGGGTGAGCAACACGGCAACAAATAACGTCAAGCGGAAAGTCAGAGAGGCTGAAATAATGTCATGGGTGGCAGCAATGGAAAATAAACCTGCCATGAGTAACTGCTTAAGAGGACAAAATGAAATCAGGAAAGGAACAATTTATAGTAACTCAAGGAGAAGCTCCTTACTTTTCGAAGCGAGATCACGATGCCTTAGAACGAGTAGTTATAAAGTGAGATCCAACAAGGAAGAAAAGGCAAGTGCTTGCTGCGGTGACGCTAGCGAAGCGATGGAGCATGTTTTATTAGAATGTGAACATATCTGCCCAGTGGTCGCTTTAGGCTCCTCTGGCGTCCTTGAAGCCCTTGGGTCCAGGGATAGCAGGGGGAAAGTAAACATGCCTGCAGTAGAGATTAGCAAGAGGCATTTAGAGGCTTGGTGACTGAAAATTAGGGAGACCACAAACAACCTAACGTACCAAAAACAAAGTTCCCAGTAGTGATTCAAAATGTTTGATGCTGGGATTGTTTTGTGTATGTGTTTGTTTGCACGTCTTCTCAAAAATGTAGGTATAACATTAGGCAAATAAGAACCAGAGTCTGGCTGCGAAACCCACAGCCCCGTTCCGAAGGGGACGCTATTAGCATACATCCATCCATCCATCCATCCAACCATCCATCGAAGCAGGAAAGAGGAACCCTGTGTGTAAACAAATGATACACGCCAGTTCTCTGCCGTGGCAATACGGCACTTCGGTACATTGCTTCAACGTTAATCGCATTAACGCCGACATGCATCGCGGCATGACTTGTGCCGGAATACTTATTATTGTCATTATTATTTTAGGCACAATCGAGGCGATGCGTGTTATTGGTGTTCTTGCATCGGTTCCACTAAGTTTATTCTATTTACCAAGTTTAGAGAAGAAATACATTTCTTTAACGTTAGTTTTATCCACCCCAGTCTTGGCTAGTTTTTCATAGTGTACGAGTGAAGAGTTCAAAAAAAATTAAAAATCCTAATGTGGTCCTGGTAGACTAGCGTGCCTCTATTGAGCCTCCGTTCTATTGGGGTCGCCCTGACCTACAATTGAACGCCCAACCTTGTTCGAATCAGCGAAACGCCAGTCACAAAGCCTAAGTGACGGTTTAAGAAAGAAAGGGCGAGGCAAAAAAAATGAAAAAGTCCTTGGGGGTGGCGATGACCTCAGAAGCCGGCAAGTGCCCTTGAAAGGGACCTGCCAAGAATCAATCGGCATGAGCAAACACACAATTTTGTTTCTTTAATAGGCATGAAATCAAGAAACCTTGGAAAAGCGAAAAACAGTGAAAACTTTAACACAGTTTGATAGATATCAAGGTATATATATATATATATATATATATATATATATATATATATATATATATATATATATATATATATATATATATATATATATATATGTGTGTGTGTGTGTGTGTTGTGTGCGTGTGTTGTGTGTGTGTGTGTGTGTGTGTGTGTGTGTGTGTGTGTGTGTGTGTGTGTGTGTGTGTGTGTGTGTGTGTGTGTGTGTGTGTGTGTGTGTGTGTGTGTGTGCGTGTGTGTGTGTGTCGATATATAGATATATCCAGCAATCAAAGCGATATGCCTAGAGGAAGGAAACCTAATATAAGACGAAGATAGACGTAGGCGAAGAGTCAGTCAGCATGAGCGAAAACACATTATTTCGTTAATTGGCATGAAATCAAGAAACCTTGAAAAAGAGCAATAAACATCGTGACTTTGAAAACCGTTCGATAGGCGGGAATATATATATATATATATATATATATATATATATATATATATATATATATATCCAGCAATGAAAGTGATATGCACGGAGGAAGAAAAGCTGATATAAGACGAAAATAGAAGAACGCCAAGAGTCAGTCCCCATCAGCAAAAACACAATTTTATTTCTTTAATTGCACTTCAATCAAGATATCTTGAAAGAAGAAAAAACTGCGTCAACTCTAAAACATTTCGATAGGCATATATATATATATATATATATATATATATATATATATATATATATATATATATATATATATATATATATATATATATATATATATATATATATATATATAAGAAACCAGGAATGAGAACAATATGCCTAGAGGAAGAAAAGCTGATATGAGATGAAGTTTGACTGCGAGTTTCACGAATTAACCTTTTCATCGTAATGTAAACGTTCCTACGACTGCGTCTGAGAATGCAGCCACGAACAAAGCAAGAAAAGCAAGCAAACCTGCCAGACAAACTTATCTACGCCATGCGCTGGCCATTGTTACTTCGTTCTCTTCAGCCCTAGGGATTTATTAGCTACGTTCTGTTTCCAAGAAGCAAAAAAACAAAACAAAAGCACAACGTTACAGCCAGGCACGTGCCACCAGTAAGCTATGACCAACCATTGAACCGTTACCGGCAGAGCGCGTTGGGTTTGCACATTGCGGTGAAAAGCAAAGGGCGCGGAGACGTACGGCCAATTGTAATGCGTCTCAAGAGGTTTCCCTCAATCACCCACGGCTCGTCGTACATCTCCGCGTTCGATTCTTTTTCTTAAAGCTGCGCACAAACCACGCACCCAACCGCTCGCCTCCGTAGGTCGTACATCGCATCACATAATGGCGCGATATAAAGAAAAGAAAGCGCTCAGTCAAATCAATATTCACAATAGAATTGATGCAACAAGAGTGAGGCCTTATACGCCCTTTACCTGTCTTTTTTTTTCTTTGTATGTGTTTTTGGTTATAATCTTATGACGGCGTTACGACAACCTTGTGTTGATCGTGACGTTGTAATCAATCTGCAGAGTTAGTTTTCCTAACACAAGGCCAACAATAACGCAAGGGAAATATGCGAAAAATAACGAATACAAGCGCTAAGAAGTGATCCTTTATTCTGGAAACACTAATTATAAGCACTATTTGCATGCGCAGCGTCAGATCCCAGGATCTCAACCTGCACACCCATCATCAGCGTTCTGGAAACGTAATCACACAATCTAATATGATCGCCATATATGTGTGCATTGTGGGATGGCGCTTATTAGTGTGGATAGCGTGGATAAAGCACGCGCTTGTGCACGTATACATGACAGTTTCTTGAATAAACGATAACTGGTTAAATCAGCACTTGCATCGTCGTGTTTTCGCGACTCAATGTGCCCCATCAAACTAAACTTTACACTATACAATCTCCATGAACCTCGCGGCACTGCTGTACCTGCAACGTTGGCGTGGAGGAGAAAAGCTGACTACGCTCACGTTCAACATCGACTAAGCCTAATGCACGACACAGAGCCATGCAAAACCCACTACCAGGCGCCGCTCTAAAGGCGGGCACAGCAACAGGCAGACACGATAGCGCACATATACCCGGCGAAACAATACCGAAAACAAAGAGTGTGCTGAAACATGTCCGTTGTAGAAAATGCATGAAGGGTGGCACAAGGTTTAGCAAGAATTTCTGCTGGGCGGCTTCAGTAATGCCAAGGGAAATGCGCTATCACTGCTGCCAATGAAGATGCTTTACAGTGGGTAGCCAACCAGAACATTTCTGGCTAACCTCCCTGCTTTCCTACGCATTCTTTGTCGCTGTCGAGAGAGGTCGCGGAAAAGCGCTGTATCATCTACATTTATATTTTCTTATTACGTCGCCATTACTTAGCGTTAACCATTACTGGTCATAATTATAATATTGCAGTATATACATTTTCTGCGCGACTAGGCGAGAAATAACAGGCGAAGTAGGAAGACGATGTTGATGGCTGCAGACGTATCTAGCCTTGCAGAAGCATGCCTGCAATCGCTCCACGCTGAGCGTCTCGTTTTCAAGTGCGTGGATGAACAGATCATCCAAGCACGAGTAAGCAGAAGGCTTCCACTCGACGAAGTGCACCCTGTATCTAAGGAGAACATCTACTTCATTAAACGATTCGTGATAATTCGTGTCAATCACTACGCGTCACCACTCACAGAATCGCTCGATATTCAAAAAAAGAAAGAAGAAAAAGGAACGTGAGGAGGAGGGGAAACGCCTCTCTCCTGAAGATACTGCGGAAAGAATTCCTCCAAGGCAGCACGCGGAGCCCTTTTAAATTTCAGTCCATTAAGCGGAGTCTCGCGCTCTTCCGCGATGTCTGGGCATTCTAACAAGTTACTTTTACAATCACCCTGAGCGTGGCAGAATAAAGATAATATTCCCAGAGCAGCTTTTTTTAAATATTCGAGAGCGTCTTGTCCGAAAGCGAATGTGTTGCTTGCAGCATGTTCCGATCCCGCCCTGTAACTTTAAGTCAAAATTGCGAGGCGAATGGGCTTTCAATCCTCAAAAGTTTGATTGCTTTCATACCGCGGCCAGGACGTCACGTGACTTCGATGGCAGGCTGCAAAGGTGCAGCACAGACGCCTAATGTCCAAGTGCGGCACTAAGTCGACGCACTTTGCGTTAACTTGAGAAAGAAAAAGTTGTCTACAGCACTATGTGCACATTCCCTTATCGTTAATGTCACTTTAATTCGTCAGGGTATTCACGACGTTCCTTTTTTTTCCCCTCTCGGATATTCTCTCTCACTTTACTGACTTAAAGGCACCGTACTCGGGCCTTTACATAGTGTGTAGGCATACGACAGAAAATAATTAGTAAAGACGACCACATTGTATAAAACGTCGTGACCGCGTCAGTGAAACCTGAAAAATAAACTGATGCTAGCTGCGATGCTGTGCGCAAGGCAGTGCCAGTCGGACCCGCCGTGGTTGCTCAGTGGCTATGGTGTTAGGCTGCTGAGCACGAGGTCGCGGGATCGAATCCCGGTCACGGCGGCCGCATCTCGATGGGGGCGAAATGCGAGAACACCCGTGTACTTAGATTTAGGTGCACGTTAAAGAACCCCAGGTGGTCGAAATTTCCAGAGTCCCCTACTACGGCGTGCCTCATAATCAGAAAGTGGTTTTGGCACTTAAAGCCCCAAATTTAGATTAGATTAGTGCCAGTCGGTTGCTGTGCGAGAGGAAAAGTGTGTCGGAGAGGGGACAGTACGGGCTCGATGACGAGCGACAATGAGAAAATGACCATTGCGCAAGCGTGCAGGTGGCGAAATGTAACCGGCGCGCTTTTGGGGGCTATCGAAGCGCTCATGAAATAACCAAATCCTTACAATAGGCGACAGGAGAGAGATTTAAGGTGGACTGCACCTTTTATCAAGATACGCCGACACCATATCAGTACGATCAATGTATAAACGCTATAGCTAGATTTTGCAGCGATTCTTCTTTTTATATTTGCAATTTCTCGTAAAGATAATACAACTTCAACAGAAATCGCTCGGCCAGAAAGGGTTAAGCAGAAATATTTTAAAGCAGCGTTTAACCAAGTCGGACTGAATTTTATCGCCTCTTTTTACATTATTTTTTTACTCGGTACATTCTCTCTTGAGCACTCACGAATTCTTGCGCAGCCGACGCGGACATTTTTATTTTATTTTCAGGGCAATTTCCTATCTCGATTTTCCGACTCAATATGCTCATATCTTTTCATAGTAGTTCTGTACCGCTGACGTGACCATAATATTCCATTTTGTTTTGTCAAATTTCATGCGAAGTGATATATTTAGGGAGCAGGGCCAGAAAACGAAAGAACCACAACACGGCGTCGCCTAGTGTCAGTGTGGGAGTAGAGGATAAATGCTGACACACCGCAAATTAAAGTCATTGCAGACGCAGGGAGCACAATAAATGCCTGGAAAATTTATTTCTTGGCATTTCTTTCCCCCTAACAGTCACGTTCTCGGCTTGTTTTGGTAATAATGAATTAAGACTCTTCTGACAATCTCTCTTTCTCTCTCTCTCTCTCAATGAGGAAAGTTGTGTCTACTGATATCGGAAGCACAAAGGCCAGCATTTCACTGCACTCTTCACACTCCACTCTCCTCCTTCTTCACAGTCGAAGCGCTGCTGGAAATTTCGCTGTGCCCGAGTGATCCTTTCCAAACATTCATGTTTGTTCATCAAGGCCCTTCTGACCTTATAGGAGAATAAGTTTAATTTGACCGGAACGTGTCGCTCACGAAGAGAATCGCTCGGCGCTTAACGGAGTCGAGCTTCCTTGCAGCTTTTTGTATTCTGCCTTCACAGACGGTTACGGATAGCACATCCTAAAATAAAACAAACGAAAGGCACGCCACCAAATGTAGAAGCGGCTTAGTGTTTCTTCCAGCATTACCCGCGCTCACCACGTTGTCTGCCTACGCCACCACATTGTGAATGTAGCCGCTTAGCTCAATTAGGATTGGCTTTCACTTAGCTGCGTGGTCAGCACCTAGATTACAGCTCTCGCTTTCGTAAACTGCGTGAGGTCACGGGCCGCGCGCAAAGCCAAGTGCGACGCGTGCGCAAACGAGCTGGTGGGCAAAAGATTTCCGCCGCCCCAAGGTAATACCGTGGCCTCTGCCGCGACACATGTCATCGCCACTATGGTGGAAACACGGGGTCGTGCCCTGCCGTGACGTATCTTTGATACTTCACCAAAGCGACTAAGCTTTGGCCGTCGCGGGGGGCGAACGATGTACCCGTACGTTTACGCGCAGGTACAACAGACCTCGGTGATGTTAACAGATAAACCGGCGCTGGTGGTCTCATGGTTCATGCGGGGACCTTAGTACGACAGCTTGTCATTTTTATGGCGCCCCAGCTGTGCATCCATACGCACAGAACAAGTAAATTTGGTCCGTGTCAAAAGTGTAGCATGCTTACACGTGACTAGCCTCTAATAAAAAGCTGCGCAACGACGGATCAAATGCAACGGCAGTGCACTGTCGAGAGCAAAAATTTGGAGACTGAAGGTGCCGCTAAATATATGTTTTTTTTTCTTCGCAGCCCAGGCATAAAGGCTGAAATGAAGTGGTACTTTGCGAAGGCGGCGATACATGCCTTCGCAGCTATGCTGGAAACTCGGGATCGTGCCGTAACGTAGCGTATCTTTCACGCTTGATCATTCGGTCGTCGCGGAGAGCGAATGATGCACTCCTACGTTTACGCGCAGGTACAGCATACCCACTAACTACGAGGTAACGTTAACAGATAAACCGGCGCTGGTGGTCTTACGATTCATGCGGGACACGTATTACAACAGCATGTCACTTCTTTTGCACAAGGGCTCCAGCGCAGCTGAGACCCGGCAGCTATGTGTCCATACGCGCAGAACACGGAAATGCGGTGTGCCTCAGAAACGTAGCAAGCTTACACGTCACTCGTCGCTAATGAAAAGCCGCACAATCTCGAATCAAATGCAACTGCGGTGTACAGTCGTGAGCAAGAGTTTGAGGACGAGAGGCGTCACAGAAGATTTTTTTTTCTTCGCAGCCTAAACATAAAGGATAAAGGCTGGAACCAAGTGGTACAGTCTACAGTATATATATATATATATATATATATATATATATATATATATATATATATATATATATATATATATATATATATATATATATATATATATATATATATATATATATTCACATTGCACGGTTGTGCTAGGATATTTATTTATTTATTTATTTATTTATTTATTTATTTATTGCTGATGCCATGGTTTCTAGGCTTTTGATATCCACTCTACATAAGCTACGTGCCTGAGAAGGGTGTCCCTTTCAAACTGGGACGAAAGTGTTCGCATGTCTTCTTGTCGTCGTCAGGAGCAATTGTCCTTCTTGAAGGTGAAGAGGCTCGGCACCCAGCCCCGATTCACTTTGACCACACGGGGTTCTTTACACCGTGCACCTACACTCTAAGAACAGTTTACACCCTTTGGCTTGCCCCTTCTTCCACACAAAAATAATCGTCATCTGCCTTGATGCGTTTCCTTTCTTTATCGCTGCAAGCCCAGAACTTTCCAGTAACGAATGGCACGCGCGTTATCAGCATAGAACAGTTTACACCCTTTGGAGCGCCCCTTCTGATAACGCGCGTGCCGTTCGTCACTGGAAAGTTCCGGGCTTGCAGCGATAAAGAAAGGAAACGCATCAAGGCAGATGACAATTATTTTTGTGTGGAAGAAGGGGCAAGCCAAAGGGTGTAAACTGTTCTTAGAGTGTAAGTCTAAACAGAGGGGAACTTTCGTGTTTCGAGCCCCAACGAAAGGCCGCCAGCGCGGCTGGGGACCGAAGCGACGACCAAGAGATCAACAACGCCACCGACCACCCGCGCCGAATCACCGATTCTGTGGCGAAAGAATCTAGCGCAACCACATAGCCTGCGCGAAGCGAATACTGCTGTGCATTCTGGAACGTACACTCTTAGGCAAAGTTACACCCTTTGGCTTGCCCCTTCTGCCACACAACAATAATCGTTATCTGCCTTGCTGCATTTCCTTTCTTTAACGCTGCGAGCCCGGTACTTTCCAGTAATGAACGGCACGCGTGTTATCAGCATTGAACAGTTTACACCCTTTGGAGTGCCCCTTCTGATAACGCGCGTGCCGTTCGTTACTGGAAAGTTCCGGGCTCGCAGCGTTAAAGAAAGGAAACGCATCAAGGCCGACAACGATTATTGTTGTATGGCAGAAGGGGCAAGCCAAAGGGTGTAACTTTGCCTAAGAGTGTACGCGAGTAACAGCGATTACGTTGCAATGTTCGATGAGTCGTGCGCAAGTAGCCGGCGCACTTGACTTGTAAAATGTAGGGCTGCAGTTTTTTTTAGCGATTCCATTTCCGATTATATTTTGACCGATCTTCCTCGGTGGCCAGAACGAAACTGTGTCCACTATTTCATTGGGATCTGCCAGCTATGACCGGTATGCAGATGATAAGAGCAGTATAGAATCTAACGGAAAGTATCGCTACCAAATCGCGACGCAGATTTCGATGAACTCACCGCTACACTGTGGTGCCTTGAGCGCTGCTTATTTTTCAGGGAAGGAGTTCGTCGACTAAAGAGTGATATTCGTGACACATTTTTTCTGCCGACTTCTCTACCTTCAATACAGTGGTACAATACATAACAAATAGATATTTCACCACGGACATTTCTTATCTCATGCTATGTACTAGCCTATTATATGCACGTTTCACCACACGTTACGGCATTTGAGCCGACCAATTTATTCGATGCCCTAAATGTCCGTCACCTGCACTTTACGGAATACTACAGCTGATGTTTGCTGGCATTTCCAGCCGTGGTAGCTCAATCTATATCGTACTGACACCGATAAATTATGAGAAAGCCATACCTCTGGAATAACTCCGCTTTCCTATTTAGATTACATGGCAAACACCAGAAATGTTCTCAGTAAAGAAACGCTAAACCTATCTAAAAGAACTTTGTTACATTTGAAAGCAAAATTGTGAACTTCTTCAGAATGTATTTAGTAGAAGTTTGATTAAGGGCGTCTAATGTTAAACGAAAATTGCCAATGATTACTTGGCTACAATAACTGAAGCTCACGTATTCCTAAGTCTACAACACATCAGATAAACGTAGCTCTGTATAACGCACATTAAATGAAGCCGACAAATGTCAATGTCAGCAAGAGTCGGCAAATATCGGCAAATGTCGGCAAGAGTCCGTAGCTTATGTGAAAGTGTTACGAGAGTTACGAAACTTTTGCAGTAGTCCCGATCCCGAATCAGCGGAACATTTTAGAGCATGCGTACTAGGATCATGTCAACTTAGACGTCTCAATAAGCGCCGCCTACAGAATTCTGACATCGCCTTAAAGCGAAACTTCCTTGGCGAACCCTCCCGCACTTTCGTGACCGGAGCTGCTGGGTGCTGTTGCTGTCTCGCCGATTAACTCACATTCTTGAAACAATTCAGTTACCTGTCCTACAGTGGGATCAAACCTCGCTCATCAGCCCTATTCCCTAACCAATGGCGCCGCAATTGCTCTGCGAGAGAGATTATCACATGGCGTATGCCACACTTCGTAGGACGGGTACGCGAGAGCGCATAAAAGCGCACCAGTTACCTCTACGACAAGGACGCAGGAATGAAATGGGTAAACTTGTAGCATTTAAACGCTATAGCATTAAGCGCCCCATTTCGCAGAAAATCCGGGGTCGGCATCCCGCGTCAGCCGTCGTTTCGGAAAAAATAATTTCGAACCACGCATGCCTAACCACGTAGGCCCTCCATGTATCGTAAGGAAGTTACAGAAATAATTAAATCTCTCAATGTAAATTGCACCACAAAAATCGTAGAGTACCACCTGAGCCCTACGTATAGACATGACAGCGTCGGATTGTAATTTGAACATACGAGAAAACATAATTCTGTTACGCGGAAACTCCAAACACAAATCCCTTTTCCAGCGTTTCTACCATTCATTCAGCGGCGCGCGCAAATCTCAAAGGACATAAAGCAGCGCGCCCGATTCCTTGCAACACCTCTTGATGACGCTCGACTCCGCTGCATCGTGGCCCACGCAAGAGACCGTGTTTCTACCAGGAAGCTCGCCTCCGCGCATAGCGATCGCCTCCAGCATTTCCCGGTAAACATTACAGTTTCATAAGCTGCAGTTGCTGGGAAACTTAAGAAGCAGTCAGGGACCTGCGAATGCTATCGCGCTTCATTCTTAAAGGCGAAGCCTAAGCGCACTCCAAATTTGTTATTCTCTACTTCACGACAGCTTCGCTTCATGTGGGCTTTATGACATGCGTTGGACTTGTACAGTTCTTTTATCGCTAAGTTATGGTTCTGATCTTGCTGTTGGAGCTTCTTTGTCAAATTACACGATTTTTTAAGGAATATTTTTGTGCACAGCTTATAATCTTCATAATAAACCAACTTCCTAACAACTCCCTCGACCAGACTGATGTTACAATTCTTTTGTTTCAGCCGACTTCATAAAATTCAATTTCATTGGTACACAGCAAGACGATGTTTCCATTCCCCCATATTTCATGTGGGAGATCCTAAGCTAAAGCTTCCTCCAAAGGGGGGTACTTCGCAAACGTAGATCTTAAACCTAAGCGATGCCCGAGTAGCTGGCGTTTCATGGCGAATTCGGTAGCGACCAAAATAGTGGTTCCAGTGTGAGCGTTTGATGTTCAGATGCCATGGTTAATCCCAGAGCCGCCGGTTAATGTTCAGGCGGCGTTTCGAGGGCCAGCTTAGTAGCCACAGCACCTCGATTACAAAGCGCATACGTGGGTTTTGCTCTTGCGGCCCTGAAAGTAGATTTGAATATATATGGCATTGAAAAATGTACTACCCATGAAAGCAGAATACTCATCCCGAGCACGGACGGAGGCATGAAAATCTTCAAGTACGGAGAAGAGGAGGAAAAAACTTTATTCCGGTCCTGTACAAGGTGTTGCCACCTGCCTGGCTAGTCCCACGTTGGGACCGGGAGCTCAAGGCTCCTAGCCCTATCACGGGCATACTGGACAACCATGACTTGAGGGATATGATCTGGAGATCTGATCATCCCTAAAAACCGATTCCGGGAAATGACAGGGCCGAGCGACCCACACTCCCAGAGCAGATGTTCAAGCGTGCATATTTCCTTTTTGCGAGCTTTGCATATAATATTCATGTCTGCAATGTGATACCATTTCTTTATTTGTGCAGGTGAATAATAAGACTGTGTTTGTAATTGCCTAGGCGTAACTGCTTGTGCTATGTTTAGCCTACAGTGAGAGGGTGGAAACTCCCTCCTTTCCATGTAGTAATGTTTTGTAATTGCATTGTATATAATGAGCGTCTCTCTCTGTAGGTTCTCCAATCCAGCAGAATCAAAACCATATGTAAAAGCGGCCCGGTCTGTAAGGTCGCGGGCGACGCTGTTGGCTGATTCATTTGGATTGACAGGAATGTCATCAAGTGGAACAAGGTGCGCCAGGAACCAATAAATCTAACGTGTAACATTTGTTTGCATTTGGTTAATTATTCTCGCAGCCTGTGGGGCAATCTTTCCCCTACTGAAAGCTCTGATAGCTGTTTTCGAGTCACTATATATTTCTGTGAATATATCGTCTGTTAGTGCTAACGCAATGGTAACTTGTTCAGCGACTTCACGTTTGCTAGTGTAGACCGCGGCGCAGTTGGTGCATTTGCCCTGATGATCCACTACCGCCGCCGCGAACTTAGTTCCATCCTTGTAGGCAGCCGAATCAACAAAGCAGGCTCCTCTGCCCCCTTTGTCCATTTTCTTGATTAACGCCCTGACTCGTGCAACTCTTCTGTTGATGTTATGTTTTGGGTGCATATTCCTGGGTAGCGGTGCGACAATTATGTTGTCTGTGAATTCTTGATGAACTTGCTGGACCCGTAATGGGGTTGATCATGAACTTGTCCAGGATTGATCTTCCCGTACCGGTTGTAGATAGTCTCGCTGTTTGTGATGTTTCTTGAGCCTCCGCGATGTCGAAGGTCGTGTTGTGTAGTCCTAACTTGAGCCATATTTCAGTGCTGGTTCGGATTGGGAGCCCCAATGCGCTTTTAAGAACCTTCTTGATCGATGCGTCACGCTTCTTGAGCTGAACCTGCGTACACGGCAGGCGGCGTAAGAAACATGACAGAGTACGAAAGAGTTGATTAACCTGATGAGTGTATCTTCTTTCATGCCCTGGTGTCTTCCTGCCAGGCGTCTGATCATCCTGCACGCGTTATCCGTTTTAAGGATGATTTTCTTGACTTCCGTATGGTTTCAACCGTTTGCATAAATGAAAAAGCCTATTATCCTGATCACATTGACTCTGGGTACATTGACACCATTTTCTGTATGTAGGTGTATATTGTTTTCCGAAAGAGGTTTCCAGCCCTTAGGCCTGCCCCCTTTTTCACGTCTATAAAATAGCAACTCCGATTTATGTGGGGAGCACATGAGTCCAGTGGGTCTCAGGTATTCCTCCACCGTCTTGATCACTTCAGTCAGTGTGTCCCGTATCTGCCCTTCACTGCCACCAGCCCACCATTCATTGAGATCATCAGCATATATGGTACGGTCAATGCCCTTAATGTCGCCCCACTTTGTGGACAGACCAATCATGCACATACGGAGAATCTAGCACATGCGGAGAAGTACGGAGAAATGAGAAGCAGCACCACCACGGACAAGAGCATGCAGATGCCACAAAGCTCTCGCACAACTGCAAGTGCGTCCCATTGAGCTAGCTGGCGTTCGGCGACGAACACGCTCCTTCGACTGAGAAAGCATGCAAAACAAAAATATACAGGAAGCTCTCCGCTTTAAAACGGGAAAAAGAGCCAATTAAATAATTAGTTTTATTAAAGAAATTATACTCTTTAAAGCACATATTTCTAGCAGTAAAGATATTTAGGTAGCGTTTAATGTTTCGTTGCACATTCCCGTGAAGATTACATTTTACATTTTACATTTTACAGATTCTATTACATTTTTCCGGAGCTTTTTTTTTACTCCTTCGTCAATCTATTGTGTTTTGTTTTTGTATGTACCTTTCCCCTCCTGCCTGGGCCTTCTAAGGCCTGCAGTATTCCTAAATAAATAAATAAATAAATAAATAAAAATGAACCGGCTACGAGGACATATACTGGGTTAGAGCCGGTACAGAATAGTAGATACAGAATGCAGAATGGTACAGATACAAAATACATAATAGTTCAGGCACTGAATACAGAATAGTACAGATGCAGAATAGTACAGAATACGCATACGTGGGGCTCAAAATTTCTTATGTTAGTCATGTCGGGCGATGGTGTAGTTTTCTTGAAGCCGTAGTGAGCGGGAGATCTCGAAAAAAGCGGAGGGGAAAAAGTTGAATCGTCCGTTTGGCTCAGATCACTCCGCAGAGCCTGGTGTCACTCGTGGAAGTTTGCAACGTGGCAGAGGAGGTGCTCGAGGCTCTCCTTTAATGTTCCCAGAGACCCACGAGAGCGCGTGAGCAACTAACGAGGCCAGCGAAATTGTTCGCCCTGTTACAGGCACATAATCTGAAGCCAGGCACCCGTGTTCGTTACAATAAATATATGCAACTCAGGAATGATGACAGAATGCACCGTAACACTGAAATACTATCGCTTTTTGAGAGGCAGTCATCACAGATCAATTCTTCAACAATTTTTATTTAAGTTGTTCATCGTGGGCATTGAGTCATCTGGGCAGATTAGCCGCCTTTTGTTTTCGTCGCCTTTCGGCCTCTTCGGCTTCGAGTCGCTTGACGGTGTCTAGCAGCTTGCATTTGGACATCTTGCTTTTGCAAGCGTTTTTGTCTTCATTACACTCCCCGTCACAACAAACACCTTCAGGTCCGGGTTCCTGTCCATCAACCTGGTGAAAGAAGACGCAGGATAAGAACGTGCCGCTTGAATAGCAAATCTGTCATCGAGAAAACCGTTTATGTTCACCCCAAAACTTGCTACAAAAGCTACATTTTTCCTACAGCTGGAGGTGTTCCTGCTATAAGAACTGTCCGCGATTTCCGTGAGCTATCACCAAGGTGGGTGTGCCCGTTGTGGCTGCTTATTGGCTTTGGCGTCGTGCTGCCAAGCAAGGTCGCGGGATCAAATCCCGGCCACGACGGCTGCATTTCAATGGGGACGAAATGCAAAAACACCCGTGTACTTAGATTTAGATCCACGTTAGGGAACCCCAGGTGGTTAGAATTAATCCGGAGTCCCCCTACAGCGCGCCTCCTAATGTGATCGTGTTTTTGGCAAGTAAAAAAACATCATGTAAATATTTTAAAGATGGTTGTCCGGAGGAGTCCCGCAAGGACGGGCATTCACAAGCGCTCACTGATGTATGGCGCCATGACGTAAGTTATACTGAAAGCCGCCTACGTCAAGTGACGTATAAAGCTGCATCGAACCGGAGCTAGGATTAGGTGCCTTATTGACGGTGAAGAAGTACTAATTAAACGTCTTCCACATTATTTGTGGTGATGTTAAACCTTGCAACACTGTGTCCTTGACGCAATTTGGAGCGGGCTTCCAGAAGTCTGGAACGCTTTCCCACAAGCATCAAAAATGGCGCCTGAACCCATCTCTAGAGGAGTGTCGACGGCAGTGCAAAAAGCCATCGAGCAATGTAGCGACAGACCACTTTCTTGAAGTAGCGTTTATTTACCATGTGTAGTGTTAGCTCTGTAAATTTCGCTGCTTTGGCTATCTGCCATATACTCCGATATGGTCTAACTTTGCTATGACACTCGCTTAGCAAGGTCGCCGATAAGTATGGATGCAAGACTACGACTGTAGGACACCGACGCATTGATGATGGAATGACGAAGAAAGAAGGATGTGGATCGGAGGCCGCACGCGCATAACGTAGACGGCATGATGACAATGATTCCTAAATTATCACAACAGTAAAACGAAGAGAACGTAACGACGACTACGAGATGGCGAAAATGAGACGATGATAACGTGACGACGACGGTATGACCAAAACGGGTTAACAACGATGGCAGGGCAAAGAATGAATGAGAACATCTGTGTGACGACGACGCAATGACGACGATGTAATGAGAACAGCGGCATAATCATGACTGAATTACGACATCATGATTCCAGTAGAATGGCGAACAAGGGATGACGTCCACGTATCGACGAAGTTGGTATGACGACAGTAGGAGGACAATGAAATGACGATACTGAAGTGATGGCGATGGTGAAACAGTGCGCGACGACAATGACGTGACGACAACAGTATGATGACGACGGCATGACAAGGCTAAGACGTCGAAGTTACATTTATGGTGATAGAACGACCACGATGACATCCCTTACAATGGCAAACAACGAATGTATGACGACGATGCAGTAACGAAGATGGCATGAGAATCCCATGACGACGAAGGGATCACGATGAGTGTATGATGACAACGATGTGACGATGAGTGTATCACCAAACCTGCATGACAACAATGGCGCGACGACGATGGCATGATGAGAGTGGTATGACAAAGCTTGAGTGCGACAACGGTGCGCCGACGACGGTATGACGACATTCGGATGTCCCCGTTGCAACGATGACGATAGAACAACCACAATGGTATGCCAACGGTGGTATAAAAAACGAATGCATGACGACGATGCAGTGACGAGGTTGGCATAAAGATGGCATTAGGAAAATGAGATGACGATGAGTGTATGATGACAATTGCATGACGATGACTGCATCACGAAACATGTGTGAAGACAATGGCGTGAAGACAATGGCATGACGAGAGTTATGTGACGAAGCTGGAGTGAAGAAAATGGCCCGACTACGACGGCACTGCGATGACGGTCTAACAAGGGAGGCCTGATAGCGACTGTCTGACGATGACGGCAAAACAAGGGCGGCGTTGTCAGGATTGTATGAGAACAGCATAATTACAATACAATGAGAAAGGGGATTGACGTCGATAAAACAAGAAATGTGGTGAGACGACGGCGTCATGACGACAATGGGATGACTTTATTCACTCCAACACCTACGTGCCCCAACACCTACGTAGTGTCCCAAATTATTAGACAAGTTGGATCACTGGGTCGGAGTGGAAGGCGGGACCACGACCGCATGAGTCAGATCACGAACGTGGAATGACAATGATCAATCGAGACTGTGACGACGACGGCAGGACGACGACTATATGATGATGTCATGATGACGATGGCCGCGCGAGAGCCGGGTGACAAAGCTGGAATGACAACGATGCAACCACTGTGCACTACGATATTACGACACCAACAGCTACATGCCCCAACACCTACAAAGTGCCCCAGCTATTAGACGAGTTGGATCGTGGGTCGGAGTGGAAGGCTTGACGACGACAGCAAGAGAAGAGTCAGATCACGAAGGTGGAATGACGACGATTGAAGGACCATGATGGCAGTATTATGGCAGTTTGACAACGAGTGCATGATGACTACATGACGACGATGGCGTGACGACGACGGCACGAGTGTCCGTTGAAAAAGCTGGAATTACGGCAATGCAACGACTACGATGGCATCACGACCACGAGCCCAAGCTAATAGACACCTTGGGGCACCGGTTCGTGGTAGAAGGTGAGGCGACGATGGCAAGACGAGAGTAAGATATCACGAAGCTGAAATAAGAACAATTAAACGATCACGACGGTATCTCCACCAGGAGCACATACACAGTGGCCCAAACTATTAGACAACCTGGGCCACTGCGTTCGTTTGGAAGGTGTGACGACGACAGCATGACAATTCGGATGACGAATCCGGAATGACGACGATGCAACGACTTTAGCGGCATCATGATCAGCAGCTCATGCCTAGTCGCCCAAATTTGTAGAGAACTTGGGTCGACGCAATGGGGAGAAACGTTAATCAAAGAAAGGCACAGAAATTCTGAGAATTATCTAATCATGCGTAAGCATTGCGTGGCTCGGCAGTAACTTCGTCTTTGCTTAGTTTTGCTTACTTGCTTTTCCTAGCTTACACGGGTCTACCAATGGCTTTTCATGTGGCAAAGAATGCCTAGGCTATGGTTAAGAATTGTCGGACTTTATCAGCGCATGCGGCCTCTTTAATGCAATCGTACCAAGTGAAGCTGAACGCGGGACACGACCGTGAATCGACAGAGCAGAGCAGTCGAAAGGGAACACTAGTTGCCACAGTATCACGTGAGGCGTTGCGCGTGGGGAGAGTACATCGCGCGATGCCATCTCACCTACGCTGTCACTCTCGCAGGCCTGTTATGCGCTTGTTCCTTGTACACGCACACTCTCGCCTGCATTCTGACTGCGCCTCGGTAAGGCCCGATGAGAAGGCGCCAAGCTTCTCAACGCACTCGCTTGCACGCGAGAAGGTTCATAGCGCAAAGGACGCTCAGCAGCGCTCAGTTGGACATTGCGCGACTCCAAAATTTCGAGTTGGCCCACACACAAATTTCAAGTCGGCCTAACCTCAAGTTTTAGTTGCGCCAACCCCAAACTTCCAGTACCCCACCCCGAAATTGAAGTTGGCCTACCGCCAAAGTTAAGTGAGCCACCACCCCCCCTAACATCAAGTTGACCCGTCCCTAAATTTAAGTTGGCCCACACGTAAATTTTAAGTGGACTCACCCCCAATTTTCAAGTTGGCCCACCGCATGATAGAACTTGGCCCACCTCCAGAATTCAAGTTTTCCGACCCCCAAATTTAAGTTGACCCACACCAAAATTTCCGGTTGGC
Source organism: Dermacentor variabilis (assembly GCF_050947875.1). NCBI lineage: Eukaryota > Metazoa > Arthropoda > Arachnida > Ixodida > Ixodidae > Dermacentor > Dermacentor variabilis. The sequence continues at coordinate 42,655,835 of NC_134575.1, read as the reverse complement.
CCACCCCGAACTGCACTTGGCCCACGTCCAAATTTCAAGTTGGCTCCCCCCAATTTTAATTTGACCCACTCACAAATGTAAGTTGGGCCACGCTCAAACTTCAAGTTGGCCAAACCCCTAATTTAAGTGTGCCTACCCAAGGAATTCAAATTGGCCCACCTCTAAGTTTCACTTGGCCCTCGTTAAAATTCATGTTCGCCCGCCGCCAGATTTGATTTGGCCTGTCCACATTTCCAGTTGGCCTACCCTAAAATTTAGGTTGGCCCACCCCCTAATTTAAGTTGGCCCATCCAACTTTTCGAGTTGGCCCACCTAACTTTTCGAGTTGGCACACCCACAAACTTAAAGTTGGCCCACCTACAAATTTCACGTTGACCTAGCCCCAAATTATTCCAATTGGCTCACCCCTACTATAAGCTTCCTTATGCATATTCTAAGGAACACTAGGTATATCTATGGGTATTCACTTATTTTATGTTTTAGCTTTAAGTGGTCCCTTATTGCTTAAACGCTTCCAATCGTCTATGTTTACACTATCATAAAGATAAAACGACCTAACTTTGCAAATTACGCAATTTTTGCCTATACAAGGCATTACACTTTACGTGCGACAGCGCTGGGGAGCTCACCAAAAGATGTTTATGCATTTTAAGAATATGTACATATTAAAAGACAACCCCTGTGTTTTCTAGTGGAGTGCCGAGCTAAGGTGAGTTGTTTCGCTCCTTAATAAGTACAGCAATCTGTGTATATTAGAAGCTCGATGTGGGCGAGTTGGCTTAACATACCTAAACTGCGCTACAATGAAGGGGAGTAAAAAACATGTCCGTTGGACAAGTCCTTATTTCAATCCGCTTCTTTGTAGTGCTACTTTTTCTTAAAATGTGTATATCGCCTTGCAGTGCACAGTGGTCTCTCTTGGAAGGATCCAGTGGAAGGACCCGGTCAGGCAGATGATCGCCACTGACCGGGCCGCCCACGTCATGGAACTCCATGAACTCATAAAGGAGTACTGCAGCGGGGTCACGCGGGGACGCTGGGACCTACATGGCCCGAATCCCTTGGTCAAATAAAGTTGCTTCTCTCTCTGCAGTGGTTTAGTGCAGCGACTAAACCACTGGAGAAAGATAAGAGAATCTGCCCAGCAAGGTAGATTAGGCCAGGACATGTCCATAGCAGATGGCAGGCTGTGGATGTATTGGGCAGTATGTTGGCGTAAGTAGATAGATAGATAGATAGATAGATAGATAGATAGATAGATAGATAGATAGATAGATAGATAGATAGATAGATAGATAGATAGATAGATAGATAGATAGATAGATAGATAGATAGATAGATAGATAGATAGATAGATAGATAGATAGATAGATAGATAGATAGATAGATAGATAGATAGATAGATAGATAGATAGATAGATAGATAGATAGATAGATAGATAGATAGATGGCAGGCAGGCAGGCAGGCAGGCCGGCTCAAAACGCCTGAAGTAGCACAGAATGCTAATCGCATTAAAAATTCACAGGACGGTTACGAGTTTCTAACGTCAATGTCCTAGCGGTAGCTTTGGTGAGGGCTAGGTGTTTTCACTCCCGATCTCAAGCTCCCCGAATCGCTTCTTGCTTCCAAAAGGTCTTGCTTCCAGCATGATATTATAGTTTAAACGATGTTTTAAGCGTTCGTGTTTAAACTACGGCGCTCCACTCCGAAGCTGCAGTGCCCGCCGGATTTCTAGCCTGCACTGGCACAGCCGGGTGTATTGCGACGCTGCTGTGCGATGCACCGCCGCTGGCGCTCCCGAATCTGTGATTTTATACATCATCTGGTTAATGTGGCGGGAATGTAAACGGCCGCAGCATCAAAGACTCACGAAGGGAAAGGCAATTAAGGAGTGACCACGACACAAAAATGCTTTCATGATATTGAGGGCGCGCGGTCGCTGACTTTCACCACCCGTGATGGGCAGCAGAGGGCAACGTCATCTCGAGGTGTAACAGGGAGCCGATCTTTGCGTTGCGTCACCGAACACACTCCTCTCTAAACGGTAGGAGTGCTGGTGATGTCGCATGCGCTTCCACCAGTAGGAGCACATTATGATGCCTCTGTCGTCTCTCTCGCTCACCTTTCTCGCGTCGGACGGCACCAACGGCACGAAACCGAGTAACGAGATAAGGAAACCAAACGCTTCAAAATGAAAAGTAACCAAATTGAGGAAGAAACACTGTCACATTTGGGGATGTCGCATATCCCTTGAAGCCTTGGAACCTAACGCCTTCGGTCAAGCCTAACGCTTCCACACTGACATTTTAACACAAAGCGCTCAGTAGTATTGTACCAATCGCACTCGCAATGCACAAGTCGTCTTCGCCTGAACATATTTTCCTACACCTATGCATTGCAAAACACAATCATCTGTATTCTAACAACGGAACACTGCCCTTTGAACCACTATAAAACTTTTCCCTCGTGATTTTTTTTGGCTGTTCAAAATGTTCCGCTGCTAGCGCCACCTGACAGCTTGGATAAACTTGGAGAGAGAGGAATCACAGCCAGACTGGAGTTCGCCCGCCTTCTCATACTCCAGTTCGTCCGTCGTATAAATTAGTTCCTCCACGTTCATGTGCTTTGCAAGCCTGTTCCGCCGAAGCCTTCTCTCTTGGCTTCTGAGAATGCCGCCTGCATGGCCGAACGCTGGTCTCTCGCACACGCTCGTTCGGTTTGAGCGGGTGCTGAGTCAAACTTTCTCGATGCCTCACCGTGTGTCATCGAGAAACTAACTCATTTCGGGCTAGTTCACTTAGCCGTATACCGGGAACAATAAATATCATCCTCGCACGCTCGAACTAATGCGCTGCCATTCCCGTAGTTTCCAAGAGCTTTTAAAACCAAGTGGAAGACCACGCATACGTTAGGGCCTTCTGTAAACACCTTCTCGACGCCGTATTTCATTTTGCGCAAATTTATGTTGCAATATTTGAAACGCTCTGCTGTCGGCTTACGAAACGTTTGTTTTCCGAATTCTGAAAGAGCATACCACTTTGGCTGTGTGCTATTTGTTGGCGAAAGCTTAACTGACCGTGCCGTATTTATCAATATCAAATAGCAGACACATTTTGGTCATAGGCTCTGCCCAGATGTTTGCCTCTTTCTAACAAGGTATAACGCTGCCGGAGGGCCGCATATGCTAACGGGCGATTCCATTTTGAATTATTTTCGCTCTTTCTCAATCTATGCCGATATCGCTATAATCAGGTGGTCCACGCAACGCATTGAAAGAATGGAAAACGTAACCAAATTCTACGAAATAAGGGCGCCGGCGAAGCATGAATGAAGTGCGTCTGAGCAAAAATGTATGAGAGGTGCACAGTCACTTAAAGCTTTATATCACAATAACTACATCGGCGCATTCCTTTTCTTTCGTGGAGGCAGAGCTGTGCAAATCACATCACGGCGAGGAACTGTATTTTACCTGTAACAATTACCTCGATGGCGAACTTAAAATTTGCACACCCTTTAGACGCAACACTACGAGCCTGAAATCTCACAACAGCAATCATGAATACTATGTTACGCACCTTCATAACCTAGCGTTGTGAGTCTCAGAGAGGAGTTTCTCTCAACGCTCGGAACATTGCTGCGATGCGCACGTTTTCACGCGCTCTCATACTCAGGTCACTTCAGCACTCATCACGTCGTTTGTGCAAGTCATTTTGTGTCGTGCCATCGTTTCACATTGCAATGTATTCTAAAGGAAGGGATTTGAGCCGCGGCATCGTTCGAGATAATTCATGAAATTAAACTGACTCTTTTGGTTTGCAGGATTCTCTCTTGCGACCAGTGCAAGTATTCGGGGACTACAAGCTCATTGTTTCAAGTATGCAGGCGGAAATATTTTTCAAGTGCTGCATTGGAAAAGTACGAAAAAAGTACGAAATGCTTATGAGAAAGAGATAAAGTTAGGGCGACAAACCGATACCCAGCATGGCGTCCCGTCACTGAACCTCGCCAGGTTCGTGACAGCAAAAGGGTCGAGCTCTCGTTCTTCGGTAGGACAGACCGTCTCACAGGACTTCATGGTCTCGTTCTAGAGAAATATAGCAAAAACAACATTTATTAGGCCATTTCGGAGCTGCGACAGCGCTCTACAGCCACTCCAACCATGCTAACCGTCAGCGAGATTTGTGCACGTTAGCCAAACCATGGAGGTAGACTTAGGACGTGCAGTACAGCTAACACGTTTCAAGTTCGCAGGCGGTCAAGGTGGTAACGGGAGCTGTAAACGGTAGCGCTATGCCGCGACTTTCACTATTAATTGCGTTCTTTTATCCTTCTGTCCTAACTCCTTGCTGCGTGAATTTTGATAGTACCGTGAGAAAATTTCAGCAGCCTTTATTCAGGCTATAAGCACAGGTAGTAGATTTTTCTATGAAACTTCAAGAAATTAATCTATAAGGTATAACTCTGGCGGAATATATATGATACAACATGCGGTCACGGGTATAGTTGTCAATGACGACGAAATACAATAACATTGCTTTAAAAAAATAAATACTGGCCATCCCGACCCTGCGAAAGTGGATGTCCAACGAAGCTGTTGAAAACCACACCTTCGCTGTAAAACCACGAAACACATACGCAGATCCAATGCAGATGTTGAAATCTATGTAAAGCGATGCTTTCGGGAACCAGTCATATAAATTATATGTAACTAAATCAATCCTTTACAAGCAATCGGCTTTGATTTCGTCTTATGCAACATGCGATCTCATGGAACGTTCATGTTTATTCACTACACTGAAGATTGCAGAAATGCAAACACCGGTTCACGCGGATTCACACTTTTCAAACATTGATAGATCGATACTGCTACGAGGACGAAGGCAATGCTTGATGTTTGTCGAGGAAATAATGACGAGGACGGGAGTTCCCACAGATAACTGTACGACACATATGTGGATACATTTATGACTCCTACACGCCCATTGTTGCGATATCGCATGCCCAATGGCACATGAATGGGATCGGCCCAATCTTTAAAGAATTAGGAAAACGAAAGAAGCCGTTTAATAATATGGGTGATTCGACTAAAAGGGCTATAAGTTGCCTATGAGGTGGTATAATATGTAAAGCTTTTGACCTCGAATTATTGTTTATTTACGAAGAGCAGTCAGTGCACTGGCCCGCCGGTAGGTAGCCAGCTTCCAAAGGGCGGGACACCCCAAATCATGAAAAGCAATGAAGCCGTTAATATAATGCGCTACTCCTATCAGAGTTCTTCGAGCTTTACAGATGCCGGTGAGCGAAGAGGGGAGCCGAAACTTACCCTAATTATTTTTTTCTATTTCGAATATTCCTTCAAACATTGGCAAACATTGATAACCTTCGCAGTACGCTCAACTAAATGTAACGAGCTTGTCCTGCCGCTTTATCCATAGTTAATGACTTTTCAGCGACGCCTGCTAGATGGTGCCTTTCAATGCTTCCGTCGCATTCTTCTTTGCCTTCCTACATTTTGAAAAAGCTCTCTGGTAGGTATCGTTTCACTTTTGGAGATGGCAAAGGACAAAATAGGGCCATGGTATATAGTTAAAGAGTTAGCACTGCATTCTGATTTTGCTCAGACTGTGCTGCACTCTCAGTGTTGTGTGGCCAGGAGAGTTGTCGCGGCACACAAGCTGCTGGCCTGAGCTCAAAGGATCGATGAGTTTATTTCTAACTGCATCAGGTAAACACTCGGGCACTTTCCACGTAAATCCCTCTCGTAGTCACGCCTGCATTATCCAATCAGTACGCGGCGAAACGTTATACATTGCTTTGTAAGCAACGAATACTTGCCGGTGGAGGACAATATGGTCCGCACTGGTATTCTGAGTTCATGGACTCGAAAGCGACAACGACTGAAACAACATAAAACAAACCAATATTACACATTTTCATCGCTAACGAGAAGAAGAAAAACAGTAAATACATGTGCCCTAGAACGATGCGTCCCTATGCAGCAGGAATATCCCTCTAGATACCTCAGGACGGTGCCATTTCTTAAAACTTCGAATGTAGGCAGAAAGGAAATGATAAATCATCACCAAAACCTTACATGGCAGCACTGGCTGCTCCTTCTTTTTGCTAAACAACTCCTTCCATACCTCCGCAGCAAAGTCGTGAGTAGCTGGGCACGAGCTAAATAAAAAGATCTGCTTGGCCGTTATACTTTAGTTACTGCTATTATTGCTGATATTTCGGTGACTCTCACGCTTCCTTTGATATATATATATATTGCACATAGAGTGCACGAACTAGCAGTTTTCTGTAAGGCTTGCTGTAACGCAGCTTCATAAATATATCAACTCGACGTCTCAGTCATCTTCAAAAAAATTCATCTGTAAAAATGTATTCGCCGCCATTGCACGGGACCTCACATCAGGCTCTCTTAAGGCGATTATTATTTTACGTGTCTTTTTTATTCTAATTTTTGATCCCACAAATCTTAGCCTTAGGTTTATATTTTTACCTTTTGTAGTTTTTTTTTAATACATCAGCACGCAGACCTCAGTATTATTTCTGGGCTCATTGATTGATTGACTGACTGATTGAAAATAATACGGCAATGCCAGTGGGCGATCACCTGGCAGTTGCTTAAAACTATGCTTGACACATAGGCGTTAGGAAGTTTCTCCTTTATTTTCATTGACGCCATGCTTTCTTTTTTGTCTGGCATAAACATAATTTCCTTTGTTCCTTCATCCCGCCTGGACTTGGCGCTATAGTTCTTAATTCGGCATTATAGTGTATAGTACTTCTATTCTGCTCGCTCCGAGCCGTATTTACAGTACCTTCATGATTATGTTGAAGTGTGTTGTGAACGATACTGCTACGGCTTGCGGTATGCGCTTGTTTCGGTCCTTAGGTCCTGCCACATTCAATGCATTGTTCTTGGAAACCGTTTTACACGGCACACTTTGAACAGTGAATGTAAACATTATTGTGTGGCTCCTCTATTATATGTGTTACGTCTGAACACGGCCAAGGGCATTGATTAGACGTTTACCACGAGGCAGGCTATCCCCCCCCCCATCTCATTCATCAGCGCCTATGCAGAAGTCCACGAAGGACACCCTTACCGGAAACTGACAACCTGAACTTATTTATTTATTTATTTATTTATTTATTTATTTATTTATTTATTTATTTATTTATTTATTCCAAATACTCTCAAACTCAAATGCATTGTAGAGGGGAGTGCTTGCAAAAGAACGGTAGGCTATATGAAGTTACACAAAAGAAGCGGTAATGCAAAAACTATTAAGGAGGAGCTTTAGCTGGGGCCCAACTCCGATGCGTCCTATTCAACTACATGTAAAACGCAAGAACACTTTTCCGAGATCACCCCTATCACCCCCCGACCAATCTTAATGGAAGTTGTTGCATTTGAGAGGCAAAGTGAAATTCCAGTGAATGTTGGAAGCGGAATATCGAGTTAGGGCCTGAATTTCGTGAAATGAATTTGAAAGAATTCGCAAGTTCAAAAAAATAGACGCACGAAGTTTATGAATTATAACTTTGCAGAAAGAACAGATATCGTGGTTCTGTAAACGGCATCTATTAGACCATTCAAAGCGGACACATGCGATATGTCAATTCACATTTTACGTGAATTTATTACGTTGTGTACAGAAGTTTTGCAAAAGCTGTATTTCCATATTACAAAATTTTTAGGTTCATCTTTGACATATCAATTTTGTCCCCTTAATATGTACTATCAGATACAATTCACAGAACTGCGATAGGACTTTTGTTCTCCGAGTTACATTGTTGTCAACTTCACAGTTTTGTTTCCTAAACATTTTCGATATTTAACCATTTAAAAAAATTGACTACCTAAATCAAACATTGAAAACCAGCAGTCACTAAATTTTATGTTTTTCATTTAAATTCAACAAACCTCGTCAAATTTGCTGCAGTGGCTGTCGAGAAAAATTAGTTCTCCTTTTACATGTATTTAGATAGGAGCACCCGAGCTAAAGCTTCCTCTTCAGCCAGATTACAAGAAATAGCGACAAAGAAAAAACAGCGTGATACAGACAAAATGACTGGCTACATGACACAGTTAGTTACAATGAGAAAAATGCAACTAAGGATTGTCTGAACAGAGCACGATCAGTGCTGCAAACAAGATTGACAGGAAAGTGGTCCCAGTCACGTGAGATGTTCGGTATGAAAGAGGGTTGAGATGTGTTTATGCCAGAGGATGCACACACTACTTTACTAATTTGGTTAACCAGCGATAAAAGATACGTAGGTGGAGGGATGAGCTCAGCGTGTAGTTTGTGAAATAAGCACAAGCGAAAAACATTTCCGCGTAGCAATAACTGAGACAACGCTAAACTGCCTGTCATTGTTGTTATACTGGGTGTACGAAAATAATTAGCAAGTACGAAACGTGTGGCATTATTCGGGATCAGTTCAAGTTCATTAACAAGGTTACCACGGTCAGGACGCCAAGCAGCAGCGACATTTTCTGATATGGGAGGCACAAGGGTTTTCTAAAGAAGCAATTTTAGTTCTGTTGGAGACTTACTGAAATTTCGACTTAAATATCCTACCATTCGAGTTGGGTTATTAATTATTACGGTGACGTGAGTTTTCCATGTTAGATCAGACGTTATATTAATTCCGAGGCAACAATACCATGAAACTTATTCAAGTGTACTAACTTTAAGTTTATAAACTGGGCGGCATTCGGTTATGCGAGAAGCACGCATTAATTTATATGTATTAATGTTTCATTCCATAAGACACTTATCGCACCAGCCCATTATGAAATCTAAGTCACATTGTAATAAGTGTTCATCGTGCTCACTGATAATATCTCGATATATAGCCCAATCATCGGTGTAGAGGTGAATATTAGAAGAAACACAAATTGTTAAATCATTAACATAAATTAATAAAAGCAATGGGCGTACAACTGAGCTCCGAGGCACGCCAGATGGAACATATGATGGTGAAGAATCATGATCGTGAACCGTGAGATACTGAAGTCAATTGGTAAGAAAGTATTCTAGTCATGTTAGTAATGTATGATCTAAGTTCAATGCTGAAAGTTGAACCACAAGAAGCGCGTCACATACTTTATCGAACGCTTTGGCGAAGTATAAGTATACAGGTGTATGCAGTCAGCTTGGGAACTTCTGTCCAGTATGGTGTGCAAGCGATGTGTAAAAAGTAGTAGTTGTGTTTCACATGAGTAGGATCGGCGGAAACCGTGTTGAACACCCGTGGAGAAATTAAATATTTGAGTCTAAGAAGTTAAAGATGTTAAAATACAGTATATGCTTTTCACAAGAAAAGCTCGGTAATGAAATTGGGCGGTAGTTGAGAGGACAGTGTGTGTTACGCGATACATGAATAGGAACCACCTTCCCTATCTTCCAGTCCGATGGTAAGGAACCATGATCAAGTGATTGTTGAAAAATTTTTGTTTACGAAAAGAGCTGAGCACATCTTTGTTTGTTTTAGAAATATTGAGTTGATGTTATCTATGCCAGAGGAGGAAGACAATTTCAGAGAGTTGATTACCCTTACTATACCAGCGTATTCTGTCGTCACAGGAGACACAGAGGGAAGAATTTCGTGAGAAAAAGTGCGATGCTCGTCTGGCTAACAAGGACAAAAATTACTAGTGAAAGCTCTAATAAATATGAGACGGCAATCGGCCGACGGTATAGGTTCCCCTGAATCATCATTCAGAGATATCAGGTAGCTTTCATCTCTCTCAACAATGCTCCATAATTTCTTTGGGTTATTACACAGTAAGTTAAGTAGAGTCATATAAAGCTGTCCTAGTCACGCCAACAGAATTTAGGTAATCTTCGACCTTAGAGTACACTTCCCAACGTTCATCAGTGTTTCGAGGTTTTGCCAAACGAAACAGCCACTGCTCTTTATTACAGAGATGGTTAGGCGTATTAGTAAACCATGGTGCATTATTGTGTGATACTACTACTCTGGCAGATACATACTTGTCTATGAGTTGGTTTACTTACGCAGTAAATATATTCCAGTTTTCCTGAACATCTCTAAGGTCATGGTTCTGCAGATCAATGTCCAAGAATTCCCTCAATTTTTCATTGATAAGGTCAAAATTAGCTCTTTTATAGCCACGAATTTTTTAATGTTCGCGCTGGACTCGAGGAGAGGATATGTTGATCTTAAAGTGCAAGAGCGAATGATCACTGAGACCAGGGAGGCAAGTTATAGGAGGTATGAATTCAGGGTGCGTGTAAAAATTAAGTGCAATATATTTGACGACTCAGGCATAGTCCTTGTCGGTTCTCTCACAGGCTGCGTGAGAGGGAAGCAATTGGACATATCTAAGAACTGATTACACTGGGTGGAAAATGGGCTGACATAGAAAAAGCGTCGAACCTTGCTATACTTCGAAAATTGAAGTCACCAAAGAGAATGACGAGGCAGAAAAGATACCGAGAAACAATATCGGCAGGGGCGTCATGCAAGTCATCAAGAAAAGTCGCTGTGGCATTAGCAAGATGGTAACATGCTCCTAACGATGGAAGGGGCCAACGTTGCCGGCTACCCTGAGAACAGTGTCAATCTCGGATTCCCAGGTTGCTAAATATGCGGCCGCATATTTGGCAACATGCATGGTGGTCAACGTCGGAGGCGCAGTCCGGCACAACGGTGTGATATCATGGGCGGGATATTGCGACCGATTCGACGATTGTGATTGGCCGCGATACAGCAGTCATCAGATTCCCTATTCTAGTCTCCTCGGGAACACGACGGTATTTAAAGCGTGGACTGTTGGCGCAGTGGGGGATGACGCGTCGTGATATGAACTCAGGCGTTTAATATGCTCCTCCATAGAGTGGGCTTCCGTATCTAGAGCCAGTGCTAATGATGTAAAACAAATCCTCTTTCCTTCATTCCTACTACCGGACGTACTCGTCGACGGGCTTGGTGGATGAATGACCTAAACTCCACCTCTAGCCGCAACGTTCGGTAAAGCACCCTGCTTCGTAGTACCGTAGTGTACTACAATATTTCTCAAGACTTGAATATGTATTCAATGAGCTTCCTGGAGAGGTTTTCGATATAATATCAAAGGGCAGCTTTAAAAAATTCTCTGAACTGTCTATAAGTGCAGGTAATGTTAATTAGCTGTTTATTGCATACATTGCTTTTACAGTACAAAGTTTGCTAATTAACACACCGTGGCACTGATTACTGCTAATAATTGCTCGCCACTTTTCTGCCATTGTGTTTTTTTTTCTTTCTCGCTCCTGCTGCCAACTCTTCGAGCTGACTGAGTGGTTATGTATCACCCATGAAGTTGTGTATTACTATAAGTAGCAGTAGTAGTAGTAGTAGCATTAGTAGTGGTAGTAGTAGTAGTAGTACTAGTAGCAGCAGTAGCAGTAGTAATAGTAGTAGTAATAGTAGTAGTAGTAGTAGTAGTAGTGGTAGTGGTAGTAGTAGTAGTAGTAGTAGTAGTAGTAGTAGTAGTAGTAGTAGTAGTAGTAGTAGTAGTAGTAGTAGTAGTAGTAGTAGCATGGTGCGCTGACTGCTTACCATTTACATTTCTTTATTCATAAACTGCCACATACCCTATATTGTCTTTCCTTCATGCAGCATCAGAAGGGGGGACGGGACGTCTCTGTGGTTCGCGCAAAGGAAATGAGTGCAAAAATGTGTTCGCTGCGAGTGTGTTGGCTTGAAAACCGCACATCTCACCAGGTGAATATCCCTGAGAGTGTTTCACCGTAAAATATTTGGCTAAAACGTGGCCACAAATATTCAAGAAGCAAAGGGGGCGAACCACAGCACCGAAATGATAAGTTCACAAAGACTTTCGTTTTGACAATTGCGCCAACACTCTTTCCGAAAGGAGCACACGGAAAACTTCTAAATGTAGCAGCAGATTTCAATGCAAGGCTTTATAGGTGCATGCGCATATTCATTCATAATGGGATACTGCTTTTTTGCAAGATATTTTTGCAAACGGGTGTTTTCGTGAACGGGAGCACCAAGTTGAGCGTTGTTTCACCTGCTACCCTGACCACAGAGCTTTAGTGCAGGCGTAGATGTCATCTTGGAGTAATTAGGTATGGCGACGTGAAACGCTTTAACGATTGCTTCTCTCCCAACCCAATTCTTGCAAATGCCGTCATAAACCGACTACTTGTATCCTAATCTCTATCTTTTAATCTCTTTCGGGTTCATTCATTCCCACGGGTGTGATGGCATTGCAAGTCACAAACAAAGGAGGCAGCGCCCTTACAGTCAAAGTAGAACAGCTGCGGAACAGTATATCATGCGGCACATGGAATGAACAGCACACAAAGTACACTGGTTATTAAGTCTAAAAATTTAAGTAACTTATTGCACGTCGTATAAAAGAACAGTTGTAAAAAAAAATCCAGCCGACCTTCTCTGATTAGGCGTAGCTTATAACGGCTACACTTAAAAGTTGGATTGAAATTTTCAAAATAATTGCACCTGCAAGTATTTTCTCTCTCTCTTTTCTGTTTGTAACCCTTTCAAACAAAGAGTGTCTCACCCAATGTTACCGCGTTGACAGCTGCCATCTTTAATGCACCCATGACTCGCGTCCTGGTGGATGTTCTGTGGGAGCAGCAACCTCCCCGGCTGAGTCTTATATGCGTCTGCCCACATCTCGGCACTCGCAAATGCTAGTACGTTGGCCTTCCTTTCCCGTAGGTTCTTAGCAGTAAAGGACAGGAACAGTATGTGCGTTTAATGATCCTACCTAGCGGAACCTTATACTCTACGTTTCTCTTCGAGTTTTCTCACCTCTCCACCTCGCCTACACCTGCCGAGTGGAAGTAATTTTCGTTTTTAGAGCTATCACTCCTATTCATGATGAAATGGAGTCATAGTGGCACATTTAAGCATAATTCAGTGATTTTCCCACATGTAACTCACCTTTCAAAAGTCACTGTACACCTCTATTGGAGGTCGTCCACTCTGGATGGTGCAAGAGTTGGATTTGGGAGTCACTGAAAGAATCGTTTTACTACGCCGTCAGAAAGTCTCAAACAGGATCAGCTAGCCTACCTTGCATTCTAAAAAAAAGGCTTACACACTTTGTGGCGTATATTGTCCCAAAATATCAATAGTCACAAGTCTTGCTTGCGTTTCCTTTCTTAAATAAATCTGCGCTCGCGACTTTCCTGTCAAGAATGCTATGCGACGCAGTAAGCACATGCCCCGTTGGTGACCTGAAGGTGCCGGGCACACAGCGTTCTTTCCGGGAGAAGATAAACCCCAAAAGGTGCAATTTTTTACCACTTACGCCTGCCGCGCGATTACGATTTTCACTTTTCGGAGACAGTAGTCCCCTTCATAAACGCAAGGAATGCTGGCGACACCATTATGGGAGAAGGATTGCTTATCCCATACTGAACGCCCTTTTAGACACTCATCGTTATTGGAGTCAGTTACTCTGCCACGTGTAAGCGTTGGCGTAGGGCGCCGCTAAAGAGTCGCATGCCTACGCCGTCGGAGCGTCTCAAAAGAAAAGTGACTGGCCTACGCTGCTGGGGCATCTAGCGAAGTTTTTGCCTGTCCACGCCTTCGTTTGCCTCTTCACATGGAGAAAGTGGCTTGCTGGTAAGGAATTGGACGTCGCGAGATTGAAGTGAGAGCAAGAATTTATTTTAAATATTCACGAGACTATTATGGCGCACAATCGAAATGCCGCGAGATGCCTCTATAGAGAAGAATACCAATATTTAAACCTGTGGCTTTCCCCACATCTCTAAACTAGGGGACTCGGTGATACGACGTGCGGTCAATTAGGTGGTTCAAAACAGTACAGAACATATAAACAACCTTCTGCAAGGCTAGATGGCGTATGGAATTCATAAAGGAAAAATGTGCGAGACACGGGACAATTAAGAGAGACAGACCCAGTGTTGTAAAGAAAATTGGCGGTGTTGAGGCCACAGCGGTACTGAAAACTTGTCGCACCAAACGCCTCGATTATATTGCTCAGGTAGATCATACAGTGTGTCCTGCGGTAGGGAATAGCGGAAGCCCTTGATGTCAATAGAGAAGGCACTGACACTCATGAGCTATTCTTTTTGCTTGGAGAGGAATAATCGCAACACTTGGCCGGGTGAATGTGATAGCACGATAAAGGTCGCCTCTCCGGGCACCGCAAGTTAGCGGGCCCTCAGTCAAGGCTCGCAGCGTTGGCATGAGTTGAATCACTCCTATTTAAAGCAAATAGATTTATTTACCCCTTTTGCCCATTTTCCTGATTGGCGGCCGTCGGTGGTCGGACTTCTGATGCAGATGTGCCTACGGAAAGGGCGTGTAGTATCCCTCAGCCGAGCTGCAGAGAGAGTTGGAAGCGGGAGAGGGATAACCGGGGGATGATGTCGAAGTTCCACGTCATCGATTGTTTTATCGAGTATGTCATGTCGTTTTCGTCAAGTGTCATGTATTGCAGTATTCATCTTAGAAAGACATCAGTACAACATTTTTGAAAGACTAGTGCTGTCTTATAATTTTCCTACGGTGGTATTTGCTGCCAAAGAATGTCAGAAGAGAATTCTTCGCATTTCAAGCAAGAGAGTGACCTCCGTGCACACTAGATGGGGTCATGTGTGACGTCTGTGTATTTTGAACTGCAGAGACAGAGATGGATGCTGACTTTCAAGAGAAGCCGGAAATGTTAGACTGTTTAATCAGCCTCTTATGCTACTTCAAGCGCCGGGTAATAAATACGCTATATAGATTGATATAAAAAACATATATACATTCATCACGGCACATCAACTCGTCCATGTGCATATACGTAATAAAGCTAATTGACAAATTTTCCTTAAGGGCGGTATACTTCAGGAATGCTTGAGTAAAGAACAAATAACTACCACTAGTCTTGAGTGCGACATCAGTCACGTCCTTCGACAAGCATTCAATATTGAAGTATATATATATATATATATATATATATATATATATATATATATATGTGTGTGTGTGTGTGTGTGTGTGTGTGTGTGTGTGTGTGTGTGTGTGTGTGTGTGTGTGTGTGTGTGTGTGTGTGTGTGTGTGTGTGTGTGTGTGTGTGTGTGTGTGTGTGTGTGTGTGTGTGTGTGTGTGTGTGTGTGTGTGTGTGTGTGTGTGTGTTGCAGAACCTATTTAATTCCCAGCGCATTGTGTCCTGGCGCTAAATTACAGCCTAAGAAGCAGAACATCAAATAATAAACAGACCATATTTTGGGATGTATGTTGCGTCCGACGATGTACTTCCTTTAACAATTTCTATAGTTGTATGCAACTTACATGGATTAGTCTAGTTAATATATCTTAACTGCTTTTCAATGTAGCTAGGTATCTTCCACATACATAGCCAACAGAATACTTACTTTACAGGCACTTCAGCAGAGCTTGTGCACTGAAATCTCGATTCTTTAGGACATTATTCCTTTACGATATAAATATGTCTTTGAAACCCGAAAACATTGCCACGTCTATCAAGATTAGGTGAACCTGTTTTTGACAGCCAGTTGATCACGCCGGGACTTTTCTCGTGTCTCTATTCCCCGTCCTCAAGGCCTCCAAAACCCCCAAGAACACGAAGTCTGCTTACCTTCCTACGCAGCTTCAAAAATGCCACAGATGAAACGTCATAGCAGGAATTGGCATCAAACCGAGAAGCGCAGGTGATTTTAAAGGGTCATCCCATCGAGGTTAAGTGTCAGTGATTTTTCATGCGTAGGTGTTAACCCCCGTTGATGCTCCTGAACACGTCAGCCAACAAACCGAACTTCTGCCCGGTCCTCTAGGTTCAAAGTAATCATTTGGACTTTAGACACGCACTGGTTCACTCGGCTCACTACCCGCCAAGACCTTCACTCGGTCTTATTTGACGACGCTTTGGCTGGAACGCGTGGCCGATCAGACGCGCTGACTTAGAAGGACAGCTGAGCGTGAAAAAGTTCGTTGTACGACATCAGCGGGTCGTTGTACGCCTGCAGAACGCACGTCAGTCGCAAAAGGTTCGCAAAACCGATGAAACGAAATCTGTTTACCCCGATGGCGTCATAGCTGCTGAAAGCTGCAATCAACTTGTGTGTCAGGCCGCTCTAGACGGCCACGCAATAACGTTCTTATAACAACGGTAGTAGTTTTATACTTGATAGCTGTAAATTCTTTCGCGTGCACATAAATGTGTGCGCACGCATGTTTCTTACGCTCAGCTCTCCTTCAAATACTTTTGTCACGACCGAGAAACGGCATCGCGAATTGGACCTCAGAAGTGGAACGCCATACCAAGTAAGCCACCACGACATGTATGCAGGAAAAGGTAAATTTGTGCAGTGCTATTCAATCCAATAGCTGAAAACTCTAGAGTTGACTGAGTCTTTTGGATTCTGTGTTTTTAAAACCTCATGAAGACATTGAACATTAAAAGGAAACTTTGCTCCAAAGGCTCTTACCTATAAATAAAAAGGAAGAAATACCTTCACTCGACACCCAGCAAATTCAATTTAATTCGGTTTGTCCCCTTTAAAGAAAATAAAACACAAACACGGAGTGTAATATTTATTTAAAACGTGATTGTTTATACAAAAATTGTTGAAAATTGCCACATTAAAGAAAGGCTGAGGCATAACGTTTGCAACATCTTAACATTTTAGGTGAAACACAAAAGCGATAGCACAGTTTTGTTAAGTGCACTTATGGAAACATCTAAACCGGGCAAAGTTAACGTCATTTTACACCACTCTCAATTATAACACTAATTCGTGAATATAACGTTTGCGAAACTCTCATAAACGTTGAATGAATTACACATTGCCTGTAAATTTATATATCGATTTTCTTCACCTGAGCTGCTTCAGCAAATGCAGTTTACAGAACAGCGATACGTTTTTGTGAATTTTTATTTTTCATTTATGTAATTTTTCATTTGCACACTTCGTGCATAGTTTTAACTCACCGCCATTGCACATAATATTGTAAAAAAAAATGTGGCTGTCTAAGTAGGTGCACGGCTTCCTGCAGTTGGCAAAACAGAGCTTTTTCTTTTAAATTCAAGAAATTTTATTGAAGTCAGTTCATCAGTTTAAGGAGAGCATTCGTGCGTTTATCATTGTCGTGATGTTGCTTAGCGGACGATAGTCACAATTACCGACATGCCGTGCGTTGAGAATTGGACACGAGTGTCATAGCAGAGCACAAAAATTTTATTTATTTATTTATTTATTTATTTATTTATTTATTTATTTATTTATTTATTTATTTATTTCCAATACTGTTAGCCCTTGCGGGCTGTTACAGGGGTGGGGGTAAAGGAATTTTTCACAAACACGTAACACCAGTTCCGCAATAAACAAACAATGCATTCAGCAAACACATGACAGTTTACGCTAGAATGATTCATTTGTGTGCGTTTCGATAAATACAGGCGCCCAAATCTTTAACTGGCGTGCGCGAGCGGCGACTTTTCCGTGCGTCAGCGCCGTATGACGGGGCGCGGCTGCAAAGAGTCTGAGGCTAAGTGCATACGGACAAAGCGCGCTCAGCTGGGCCCATCGTCTGCTAAGCTGTTTCCAGCCTCGCCCGGTCATACGGCGCGGACGCACGGAAAAGTCGCCGCTCGCGCACGCCAGTTAAAGATTTGGGCGCCTGTACATCTGCGTCAAGCTTGTTCCAATCGACCATAGTTTTCACAAGAAAGGAAAATTTGAAGGCATCAACGCGCGGCACATAGGGCATTACAGCATGAGGGTGACCTGTACGTGGGGACACTCGTCCAGGGGGACGCAAGTATAGTCTGGAGTCCAAATTGAATTTATTGTTACACACGTGGTACAAGAATTTCAACCTGGCTATTTTTCTGCGCGTTGCGAGTTCGGGCAAGCCGGCAGATAATAACGCAGTTACAGACTGCGTCGTCTGATGAGCATTAAAGATAAACCTTGCGGTTAGTCTTTGAATTCGTTCCAGTTTACTTATCAAGCCCACTTGGTGCGGATCACAGGCCATACATGCGTATTCCAGTGTGGTCCGTGCAACTGTTTTGCACGCCTTGAGCTTTACCTCGGATGCAGCATCTTTCAACTTTCGCCTTAACAGACAGTTTGCGTTGAGCAGAACCACAAATGTTTTCAATGTGTTCGTTCCAATTCAAATTGTGCGTGATTGTGACCCCGAGATACTTAAGCTTACTAACAATTTATTTGCAATGTGAAGCAGAGGCCAAAGAGGTGTGTTGCCTCAGCCGGGGGGTCTTAAAGATCCGAACACCCGGCATCGGCTCAATCCCCCGGATCCCCATTTCCCCAGACACGGCTAAGCCGCGCACGGATACACGCGGGAGGGTTCAACCCTCATGTGTTCGGGTAGGTGGTGTCGCAGCACACCAAACGCCTGCTGACGCAGACCCACTGCGGGGAAACTCAGTTCTATATCTTTAATTGAAATTATATGCAAAAAGCTCACACCTAAAAAACGGCGTGCAAATTAAAACAGTCCGATAGGCATGAATATATATATATATATATATATATATATATATATATAGTCATATGATAAGAAGCCAACAAACATTGACACCAAGGACAACATAGGGGTAATTACTTGTGCTTAATAAATGAAATAATGAAACGATAAATTAATCGAAATTCAAGTGGATGAAAAAACAACTTGCCGCAGGTGGGAACCGAACCCACAACGTTCGCATTTCGCGTGCAATGCACTACCAATTCGGATACCACGGCGCTGTTTCCCCATTCACTTTCTTGGGTATTTATGTGTCCTAGTAGAACCCTGGGAGTGTTAGCCAGCGCCACCACTCACAGACTTTGGCTGTGGGTTCGGTTCGCACCTGCGGCAAGTTTTTTTTTTTCATCCACTTTAATTTCCATTAATTTATCGTGTCATTATTTCATTTATTAAGCACAAGTAATTTCCCCCATGTTGTCCTTGGCGTCAGTGTTTGTTGGCTTCTTATGATAAGCCTAATAAAAATCGGGCCCCTCGGTTAACCCCCTTTCTTCTCGATTATATATATATATATATATATATATATATATATATATATATATATATATATATATATATATATATATATATATATATATATCCTCGTGTTATTTACGAGTAGAAAAAGCAAAAGTGACAAAGCATACACAAGAACAAGCACAGCGAGCAATTCACGCTGCCGCAAACGCTATGCTAAATGCTAAATTTCCCGCGCCAAAAGCTACCGCGTGACCGCTAAACCCTCGGCACACTGACACGGCGTACGAGTCAGCACCACGACGCTCTCACGCTGCTGTTCGCCCGCGACGGCTTCGATGGGCAGGCACGGCGAAGTCGGCGCTGCTGCTGTTGGCTTTGGCTGGTGGAGGCTGGGAGGGCGTGAGGAGGCGTGAGTGGCGGAGACGGGGGCAATGCCGCGTACTGGCTCACGAGACAGGGCTGTCTAGCGCGTAGCCCAGGCACCATAACACGGCCGAAGCAGTATACCTCAGCAGCTGCTGCTTGGCCAGCAATCTCGACATGAGCAACAGACTTAGATGGGTTAGTTAGTTGCTGGTGTGATGGAACATGGTTATAACGGCGCCTATTAGGACAGGACACAGAAAGGCGACTGTCCTGTGTGCATTCTTTCTGGGTCCTGTCCTCGAAACGCGCCATTACAACCATGTTACATCGATATGAGCAGCAGCACCCCGGTACATACTGCCTGGACGGCTGGCTCGGGGCCTTCGGTACACCCGAGGGACATCGGCTGCGTCAGATCTCCGCAGCTGATGACCACCGTCTGCCGTGCTCCCGTCGCCTTCCCCGCCACCACAGCTCCTTGGCCAAGACACCCTTATACGTGTGCCGACCGCGACGCACCAGCGCTGTCGACCAGCACTGGGCCTCCACTCGCTGTTCACACGCGGCACGGGCCCGTGGTGCGGTCGCCACACACAGTTCGTCAGCAACTTCGTTGTCTTTCGCTTCGCCATCTTTGGTGCACCACATCTGCAACGACATTCTGTCCTTGACCAGCCACAGCTGCAGCGCTTCTTCTTGCACACAACCGAATAAATCACCAACGCATGAAAGCTGCTTTTCCTGAAAACAGTCTTTCCCACGCGGGGAAATAGTGAATGAGGGAAACCTGCCACGAACCCAAGTACTCTGAAGCATGCACACGTGGCTGGGTCGCCCGCGGTTATGTCGAGTCTCGAAAACGGATCGCTAAAACTCCCTGTACATGGCCGGAAAGTATCGCCGCGCAGCTATACAATGTTGCTACATTGTCCAAGCCATCCGTCGTTTAATAGGCGATGCATTTGTTTGCGGGATACGTCTTCACGCTACGGCGACAATGAATGTGGTTAAATATGACACTGCATCGTCAATACTAAACGTACAAATGTCATTACGGGTCAAATATGCCAGCCCTCTGTATCGCTGCCACTTCGCCGAGTCAACTTTCCACTGGGGCAGATGTGGAGAGCTTTCGTCCCGTTTTCTTAATTTTAAAACAATCGGGAAATGGTCAATCGCATGTGGATTTTTTTTTTTTGCACTTTCCACTCCAAGTGCGGCACGACCGTGCTTAATGCAATGGTTAAATCGATGGATGAAAATGTTTCGTTTCCGACGCTGTAAAAAGTTGCTTCCTTCTTATTTAGCAAACGTGCACCTGTACTTAAAAGGAAGTTTTCAATTGGATGATGGCAAAACAACGACAGTCTCCCCACAGGGTATGGTCAGCATTTAGGTATTCAACGACAATGTAGGGCTCCGGAAGTTGTGCCATAAGTCTCTCAAACTCAGTTTCGGAGAGTTGACAGTTGGGCGAGGTGTATAAAGAAGCAATTGTGAGCTGCTTACTAAAAAGCACTGCTCTGACTGCACCTGCCTCAAGGGGCGCTTGCAGCTGTAAATGCTGGCAGGCGACACCCTTATCAACTATTACGGCAAACCCGCCCGATGAAGCGAGAGCGTCATTGCAGTCATTTCATTTCATTTATTGATACTGTCAGCCCAAATTTGGGCTGTTACAGGAATGGTAGGTGACAATACAAGCAACAATATATCTACAGGATGAAGAAAATAAAAGTACGTTTTGGGGAATGCACTGCAGTATTACCAGGGCAAATACAGCATGTAATACAATACCCGGTTGATTGCAGTATTACCATATGGCCGAGTTATGGTATGCGTACACATGTGATTTTGGCATTTACAGTAAAGTCGCGTATAGATAGCATACTTGCTATTGAGTCTGATAATAGATTCCATGGTTTTAGTGCTCTCGGAAAGGAGCTGTATTTAAAACAATCATTGCGAGTAGTAGGAGGAAGGATGTCATCCATTCTGTGGCGATGACGGAAATAGTTACTGGGAGAGAAGTGAAAATAGTCATCTTCATCACTTTTAACATGGCCATGAATAATAAGAACAAGAAAGTTAAAACGGCCATACTCAGTTCTAGACTCTAGAGAGCCAAGTTCAGCATGTTCACATAACTGGTTAGGAGAGTGGGAACGACGATTTTTGTTAAAGATAAATCGTGCAGCAAGCCCTTGAATTTTATCCAGCTTAGACTGATTAGATGAAGTGTATGGGTGCCGCACAACTTTTCCATACTCCATAACTGGTCTAATCAAAGTTTTAGCTTTGATAGTCTTTGCGGTAAATGGCGTTTTGTCACAGAAAATTTGGGTGTAGAATTGAGGTGTGTATCTTGCACACACAGCACCCTTGAATTAAATTTGTATAGGAATTCATTTATGTCATCCAGATCTCTGACATTCCAATGTATAATTTGTGTAGCCATATTGGAAGTGTTTTGTGTTGTGTGTCGAGAGAGGTAGTTCGAGTTAGCTCACGAAGCCTGTCAAGGCCCCGTGATGCGAGATTTTCCTTTCTTCCCGGGGCGCTCCACGGAACTACGCCATTCTTTCGGCGTCTGGGACACCGGAGGAGTGTTGGTTGCATCCATCGCCTCTTCAGAGGCGGTGGATGACACCCGCTGAGCGGGCACACTCTGTGGTTTGTCGGGCCTGTCTGCACGTGCAGTGGCCCTGGGTCCGGCAGGCCCGGAGGTCTTCTGGCCCTTGTCTGGGCGCGGAACAGCACTGACTGCTCCTGTCAGGGGGGCTGGTGGCGTAACCGCCAGGCCATTCCGCGTGACTTTGGTGGCCGCCGAAGGACGTGGCGCTGCCTCCCGGCGTGCCACATTGGTGTAGGAAGGACTGGACTGGTTGTGGAGAGAGAAGCGCTTACGTGCGTCTGGAAAAGAGAGGTTGAGTTTTACTTTCAGTTATATGATATGTTTCTTTTTTCCACGAGGGGCACGATCGCGAGTAGGCGGGGTGACCTCCTTGACAGTTGGCACATTGGCTTGCTGAAATACAGATGTCAGAAGCGTGTTCAAAAGAACTACACTTAGCTCAAGTAGCACGTGCTCTGCAGTTCTGCGACGCATGCCCAAGGCAGCTAACACTTGAAGCATCGACGCGGATTTGAGATATACGGTCTGACGCGCAGTTTACAGTAACCGGTTTCTATTGATTCGAGTAAACTGCTGCTTCCGAAAGTGACGATATATGCTTGGTCGGTATTTGGCTGTAATTTGGCCTTATCATTAGCCTTTGTGCTTTAACGACGTTCTGCTCTTGCCATCCTTCAAGTAATTACTCTCACTGAGTTCGAAAAGGTCATCTTCCGAGATGACACCACGCACTGTGTTCATCGATCTGTGTGGGCCCGCTGAAACTGGAACTTCTGCAAATGCTACGAGTTTTAGGAGTTTGTCAGACTGCAGTTTGCCGCAAACTTCAAAAAGAAGATCGCCGCTTCCAATCTTCGTTACCTTATAGCCTGGGCAAATGGCATCCATGAGGGATTTCGCTACAAGAAATGGCGAGATCATTCGGACTGTCTTAGTTTCGTGTTGGCTGTGCACAACGTGGTACTTTGGAAAAGAATGTTTCGGTTGCATGAAAAAAAGCTGCATGTCCGGTGCGCCCCCTCTTCACGTAACGATCAGGTAGGGGGGAAAGTATTTGCCATACAAAATTTGAAAATAAGGAGGCAATGGTGGCCACCCACCGCCGAGCCCAACAAGGGGACACTACAAGGCTGCTAGAGTACCTGCAAACGCCAACCATGCATCGCCGCTATAACCTAATATAAGATACCAAAGATTGGATAACTACACCAGGTTAACCCTTGCCGCCCAGAATACGGAAGAGAGAAGAAGTGAAAAGAAGACAGGAAAGATGAAAAGGCGAGAGAAAGATGAAGATTGGAGAGAAAGACAGGAAAATGCGAGCGCCGATTTGCTCCAGGTTGGTCAGTCTGGAGGTGCCGTCTATGTGAAGCAGAGGCCAAAGAGGTGTGTTACCTCCGCCGGAGGACCTCAAAGGACCTAACACCCGGCATCGGGTCAACCACCGGGATCCTCCTTTCCCTAGACACGGCTAAGCCGCACACGGCTACACGCGGGTGGGTCCAACCTTCATGTGCTCGTGTACGTTGTGTCGCAACACACCAAACGCCTGCTTACGCAGACGCCCCTCCAAGGAAACTCAATTGCATGTCTTTAATTCAAATCAAATTAAAAAAGCTACAAAGAATAAAAGCAGCGTGAAATTTAAAACAATCCGACAGGTATATATATATACCAGGAAAAAGCAGTTCTCGGTTCGGGTAAATATTCACAGTGAAGTAGACGCGCGTATGAAGCGGTTTATTGATGTTTCGGCCGGGGTCCGGCCTTCATCAGAATCATTCGGATGAAGGCCGGACCCCGGCCGAAACATCAATAAACCGCTTCATACGCGCGTCTACTTCACTGTATATATATATATATATATATATATATATATATATATATATATATATATATATATATATATATATATATATATATATATATATATATATATATATATATATATATAGCAATGACAGCGTTATGCATCGAGGAAGAAAAGCTGACATGAAACGTAGATAGACTGCGAGTTTCAAGAATGCAGCCTGGCATCGTAATGTAAACGTTCCTATGACTGTGTCCGAGAATGGAGCCTCGAGCAAAGACAAACAAAGCAAGAAAGTGAGCGAAGCTGCCAGACAAACTTATCAACGCCACGCGCTGGCCACTGTTGCTTCGTTCGTTTAAGCCCTAGCGATTTATTAGCTACGTTCTGTTTCCAAGAAGGAGAAAAAAAGAGAAGCACAACGTTATAACCAGGCACGTGCCATTAGTCAACTATCACCAACCATTGATTTGGTTGGTCATAACACGACCAACAAATGGCAATGCAACACTCAAACGCTAGCGGCCGAGCGCGTTGGGTTCGCGGAGGGCAGGGAAAAGCAAAGGGCGCGGAGTTGCACGAGCAATTGTGATTTGCCTCAAGCAGTTTCATTGAAACGAACACAATTCGTCGTACATCTCCCCGTCCGATTCTTTTCTCTAATCTGCGCATTAACCACGCACTCAATGGTTCGCCTTCGTAGGTCGTTGACCACAGCACACAATGGGGCTGTATAAGGAAAAGAAACGGCTCAGTCAAATCAATATTCACAATAAAATAAAAGTGATAAACATGAGGCCTTATACGCCCTTACGTATCTTTTGTGTGTGTGTGTGTCTCTTTTTTGTTTTTGTTGTTTTGTTTTTGTTGTAACCTTGCGATGGCGTTACGATGACCTTGCGGAGACCATATCGTTATAATTAATCTGCACAGCTAATTTTCCTAGCACAAGGTGAACAACGACACAGGGGAAACACACGCGAAAAATAACGAATACGAGCGTTAACAAGCGATCGTTTATTCTTGAAACGCTAATTATAAGCACTTCACGCATGCGCAGCGTCAAATCCCAACATCTCATCCTGCACACCCATGACCAGCGTTCCGGCAACGTAATCCCACAATCTAATATGACAGCCATATAGGTGTGCAATGTGGGATGGTGGTAATGAGCGTGGATAGCGTGCATAGAACACGCGCTTGTGCGTGTATACATGACAGTTTCTTGAATAAATGATAATTGGTTAAATCAGCGCTCGCATCGTCATGTTTTTGCTACTCAATGTGCCCCGACTAGCTAAACTTTATAACATACAATATCCATGAACCTTGCGGCACTTCTGAACCTGCAACTTTGGCATGGAGGAGAAATGTTGACTTCGATCAGGTTCAATATCGACAAAGCCTAACGCCCAACACAGAGCCACGCAACACCCATTAACAGGCGCGGCTTTAAACACGGGTACAATAGTAGGCAGATACAATAGCGCACATATACACAGCGAAACAATACCGAAAACAAAGAGTGTTCTGAAACATGACCGTTGTAGAAAATGCATGAAGGGCGGTACAAGGTTTCGCAGGACTTTCTGCTGGATGGCTTGAATAATGCCAAAGGAAACTATGTTATCGCTGCTGCGACGCAATATGCTTTACAGTGGGTAGCCAACGAGAGCATTTCCGGCTAACCTCCCTGCTTTCCCGTGCATGCTTTGTCTAGAAAAGACGAGGAAAAGCGGCACATGATCTATACTGATGTTTTCTAATTAGGTCGCCATTACTTACCTTTAACCATTACTGCTCATAATTCTAATATTGCAGTATATAAATTACGTTCTGGGCAACTAGGCGAGCATAGAAAGCGAGAAATATCAGGAGGAGAAGGCCGACGTTGTTGGCTGTAGAGGGAGCTAGCCTTGCAGGAGGATGCCTGGAATTGATCCACCCTAAGGGTATCGTTTTCAAGAGCGGAAATAAACAGATCGTCCAAGCACACAGAGGTAGAAGGTTACCACGCGACGAAGTTCACCCTGTATTCATGGAGACGATCTACTTCATTAAACGATTCTTGACATTCCGTGTTGATTACTACGCTTCATCACTAACAGAATGGCTCGATATTCAAAAAAAGAGAAGAAAAAGAAACTTGAGGAGGCGAAATTACTCTCTCCTGAAAATACAGTGTCACTGAGGCAAGATCGATTCTTCCAAGGCAGCACGCGTAGCCATTTGAAGTTTCAGTCCATTAAGCAGAGTCTTACGCCCTTCCACGATTTCTGGCCGTTCTAACAAGTTACGTTTCACATTCGCCAGGAGCGAATATGAAACGTGACTATGAAACTATATGGAACTATAGGAAACGTAAATTCCCACAGCAATTTTTTTCTTTTTGATATCCGAAAGCTCTTTGTCCCAAACTGAATGTGTTGCTTGTAGCATGTACCTATCATGCCATCTAAACCTCTGTCACGATTGTGGGCGGAATCGGCTTGAATCCTCAAAAATTGCTTTCATACCGCGGCTAGGACATCACGCGACTTCGATGGCGAGCTGCAATGATGCAGCACGAACGCCTAATCTCCCCACGCGGCATTGCGGGGGCGCTCCCTACTTTAATTTGAGAACGAGCAAGTTATCTACAGCACTAACCCCGTATTCACAAATGCGTCTTAATTTGAAGCCCTTGCTTGACTTGATATAAATGACGCCCTGTCATTTAAATCGCCCAAGACGCTCAATGCGCGCCAAAGGCGCTGAATGCGTTTGCTTTGGTGAGTTCACGACAGGCGTCATTTGAATCAAGTCAAGCGTGGGCTTCAGGTTAAGATGCATTTCTGAATACGTGGGTCAGTGCACATTTCTGTAGCATTGATGGGTGTTCACGTCGTTCTTTTTTTTCCCTCTCGGATATTCGCTCTCAGTGTATTTCCATAAAGGCGCCATACTTGGGGCATTACATAACGGGTACTTATAACACGCTAAATAATTAATAAAGACGACCAGATCGTATGAAACGTTGTGACTGCGACGTTTTATACGATCAGCGGTTTATGCGAACGAACGCTAAAACTGGCGTTAGCCGCGATGCTGTATGGAAGGCCATCCCAGTGCGGGCTCGAGGACGGGCGACGATAAGAAAACGACCATTGTGCATGCGTGCAGGTGGTGAAATGTAAGCGGCGCGCTTTTGGGGGCTATCGCAATGCTCTCGCGAAATAACGAAACACTCGCAATACAAGACGCGCGACAGGAAAGGGATTGTAAGGTGGATTGCGCCTCTAATGAATATAAGCTGTCATCAAACGAGTACGATGAACGAATAAACTCAGCAGCTAGATTCTTTGGCGATTCAATTTATTTGTTTTAGTCATAATTCGTCGTGAAGCATTACAATTTCAATAGAAGTCGCTCGACCAGAAAGCGTTAAGCAGAAATATTTTAAAGCGGCGTTTAACCAACTCGGACTAAATTTTATCGCCTTTTACATCTTTTTTTTTCGCTCAGAACATCCTGTCTTGGGAACTCTCACAAACCTTTGCGCAGCCGATGAGGAATTTCTACTTCTTTCAAGAGAATTTCCAGCTCGATTTTCTGATTCAATATGGTCATATTATTTGACAGTGGTTCTACACCGATGGCGTAACCATAATATTGCACTTCCTTTTGTGGAAGTACTTGCGAGAGGATATACCGACGCCAGGTAACAGGGCCACAGGTCGAAAGAAACACAACTGGCGTCGGCTAGTGTCGGTATTTCTGAAGGGTATAAATGTCGCCACACCGCAAACTACGATCAGTGCAAGCACGGAGAACAAAATACATTCCTTGAAAATTTATTTCTGGACATTTCTTCCCACTTAACAATCACGTCGTCGGGGAGTTTCTATTAAGAAATCACGGCTCTTCTGACATTTTCTTTTTCTCATCTCTCTCTCTCTCTCTCTTTCATTGAGAAAAGTTGTGTCTACTGACATCGGCAGGACAAAGGTCAGCATCACCACACTTCCCTCTTCTTCACAGTCAAAGCGCTACTGTGCATTTCGCTGAGCGCACGTGATCATTTCCAAACATTCACGTTTGTTCATCAAGGCACTTCTAACATTAAAGGGGAATAAGTTTAATTCGGCCGGAACGTGTCGCTCGCGAAGAGAATCGCTCGGCGCTTTACGGAGTCCCGCTTCTTTGCAGCTTTTTGTTTTCTGCCTTCACAGACGGTTATGGATACCATTTTCTGAGATATTGTAAAAGAAAGACAGGCATGCCACCAAATGTTGAAGATGCTTAGTTTTCCTTCTAGCATTCCTCACCCTCTCCGGGTTGTTTGTATAGGAAGCAAGGAAATCAACTTTATTCAGGGTCCCACAGGGCACGAGAGCTTTGGGGCTCTCATGGAGTGGGCGTCTCCCACGACGGAACCGGGAGGTTGAGTTTCCTGGCGGCGTCGTGGACCTGCTGGACGGCCCAGAGTTGGGGAGCGAGTTCTTCGCTCCGCATTGCTTATTCAAATTTGCGCTTGTTCGGCGTATCCAGCTTTTCTGGATACGAGGGTTTAGTTCGCGTGAGTGCCACCACGTGGCGTACTGACCTTAAACTTTTCAAACCCCGCGGTGACGCATGATGACGTCAACAAAACAAAAATAAAATAATTAAAAGCTACCCCTGCGCATTGAACTCCTCCACAATGCTTGTCCCGCCGGCGCTATCAGTGTTCTTGATCAAGCGTAGCCCCTCGTCGCCTGCAAATGACTTGTCATACTAAGAGCGTTTAGTCGCGACAAGCGATGATTGATTCTGTGCTTTTCATACGGTTCTTTTTATTTCTTTCTTTTACGCGAAGCATATTAACGTAGGTTTCGGGCCTTCGCGCGACGCCCGGCGGTGGCCACCATTGACCCTGAAGTGGGGTCACGTGACATGACGTCACGTGATGACGTCACACAGGCTGCAGATGGGGCCTCATATCGCTCCGTCGGTCGCCTCCCGGCGGTGGCCACCATTGACCCTGAAGTGAGATCACATGATGTGACGTCACGTGATGACGTCACACCGGCTGCAGATGGGGCCTCATATCGCGCCATCGGACGTCGCCCGGCGGAGGCCTCCACGCTTCGGTTCGCGCCGTCGCGCGCGACGCGGCGGCGGCGCCACCATCGCTGCATCACGTGATATGTGACGTCACGCCAGGGATGAAGCGGCGCGCGCCCGCCGTCGCGTCAGTCTCTGTGCCCGCAACCGCGTCAGCGTCTTTGCGCTGGGCGTATATGCGGTCAAGATGCCTCCAAACGCTAAGGATACGCTAAGGTTAAGGCTAGTGGATTCGCATCCACTGGGCTTAACCTTGATAAGCCTCCAATTTTTCTATTTTATTTTTGTCTCTTTTGGTGCTACGGAGCAAACAAGGTATGTTAAACGTCAGAAGCACTCCGTAGCAGCATTTCTTCAGTCGGCGCACATTGTTAATGTCCTAACCTCGCACAGCGTCTACGAGAGACGCCGTCGTGGACGGCTTTTGATTTTGACTTATCGATTTCGTTAAGGTGCCCCCATTATTTCGCTAACGACTTTACTATCCGCACATGGGCTACCGCCGCAGCTGCAAATCGAGATCTGCTTAAGCATTAAGATATATACATGGATATGTTAGTTTTGAACCTGGACGCAAAAGTCACGACATAATAATTGAGCAAATTGTCTGTGTCGTCGTCCGTTAGCATGTTATGCAAATATTGCATTAATGAGCGCCATTATAAAGCATATAAATTGATAGTCTAAAAGATTATGTGGATCCCACGTATGTGCGAATCGATGTAAGCGAAGCTTTCTGTGTTATTTATTGTCATTGTCGTACACAATCTCCACAGGGTAGTCAGGCACCCTCTGGTGAAATACTGTCAATGTTTGCCTGATTACGCTCGCCATTGTGATGCAAATGAACGTAACTTCAACTCATTTTCTCAGAAATTAACACTGAACTAAACACTGACGTCATCCTGAACATCAACAAGCGCCATAGTACCCGATGATGCCCCTATTCGCGAGCATATTTTCGTGTTTCTTTTCTTTTTTTTTTGAGGGGGGGGGGGGGCAAGGGGGAGTGGGCGATGTGCTCTTGTACCGTAGAAACATCCCACGGACGTCTCTGATGTGCTCATTTTTATTTTCAAGCACCCAATGAAAACTGTCATCGCTGCAACTTCATGATGTCCTGGTGGCACGTCACCATGGCGTGTCGCGCCAGTATGACCACGCTGATTCATTTGGGTTGGCATATACTATTTTGCGCGTCATACTTCCCCACATTCATTTTTCAAACTATGCCAGAGCTCGAGAAGACCGGCCAACTCGCTAGGTCTCTTTCCTTTGTTTACTTCCGCAAAATGTGTGTCTATCGCTGTGGTTACCAAATACAGCAAACGGTGAGCTACCACTCAAGCTTTTCTGGCGATTTGAGCAACTGAAGTCGCAGGCTTTCTTCAGCACGGCGTCAAGGTTCAATATGGCTATCCTCAAGTACTTTTCGCGGACTTCGTTCACCGCTTTCTCCCCAATGTCATCTCTTACACTACTCGCTCCTGCTAGACCCAACACAAACACGCTACGACCTTAATGAAGTATCAGTTACAAGCTAGTTGACATGCTGTCGATGTACATTTCTGCTGAGCACCGGGATTGGAGCGTCGTCCTGTCTATGGTGACATTATCGGTCTACAGTCTCGCTGAACAACACCGATCTTTACTCATCACTTCTTTTTGTCGACAGGAGCATACCGCATTTCCAATGAATATACTTTCGGATTTAGGTGTGACCTTTCATGCCCGCTTATTCTGTTGCGTTGACGGCGACCGTTGTCGTCAGGCTGCCGCCTCATTCTGAGCTTCGCCGTCACCAGAGAGCGCAGAAAGCTGTCTTTACAAACAAACCACCGGAATTCGAGCCCGTGTATTTGCAGCATCCTGCATTTGGAAGATGGGCACGCTAACCATTACGCTACCACCTCCCTCCACCGCATTCTGTTTATCTGCCTTCCCACTTCTCGCTGTTGTCGCAGACGCAGGCAGAACGGACGCAGAAACAAAAAAAAAGGCAACGATTGCTTGAGCCTGACACATGAGCTGACACATGAGCTTAACTTTGGGAGGTTACTCTCATTGGAGCGGATGTAGATGTGAGAGAGGTAGAGGGGAGATGGGACCGCTTAGAAAAGTGTGTGTGTGTGTGTGTGTGTGTGTGTGCGTGTGTGTGTGTGTGTGTGTGTGTGTGTGTGTGTGTGTGTGTGTGTGTGTGTGTGTGTGTGTGTGTGTGTGTGTGTGTGTGTGTGTGTGTGTGTGTGTGTGTGTGTGTGTGTGTGTGTGTGTGTGTGTGTGTGTGTGTGTGTGTGTGTGTGTGTGTGTGTGTGTGTGTGTGTGTGTGTGTGTGTGTGTGTGTGTGTGTGTGTGTGTGTGTGTGTGTGTGTGTGTGTGTGTGTGTGTGTGTGTGTGTGTGTGGTCTTATGCTCCAAACCCTGAAGTACTGAACAGCACTGCAATTTAGTAAACGTGGCATAAATCTTGGATCCGGGACCTCACAAAGGTGCGACGTAATGCTTAACGCACTTCCCTCGCATTTACTCGCTAAATTAGCATTAAATTTCTTCCCTCCCCATGCGCACGGTAGTCAATCAGGCACGTCCATGGTTAAACTCCTTGCCTTTCGTACTTTCATTACCTGCCCTTTTCTTTAGTATATCGCACTTTTTGTGTCGGTGGCATGCCTCATCTCTCACAGGACGAAGTACAACATGAAAAAAACCTAGCTGCGCTAGTCGATGGCAGGTTTCTTCATATTCCTGATGCGTCGATTTAAAATATACATTTCCTATCCGAGACTAGATGACAGCGATACAGGCGAGGTGAGTTACGGTAGCTCGTGGGTTTGGACGAACGGCGCTACTCATACAGAACTTTCGTCTTTGACCCGTTGTGGTTGCGCAGTGGCTATGGTGTTGGGCTGCTGAGCACGAGGTCGTCGGATCGAATCCCGGCTGCGGCGGCCGCAATTGAATTGGGGCGAAATGCGAAAACACTCGTGTGCTTAGATTTAGGTGCACGTTAAATAACTCCAGGTGGTCGAAATTTCCGGAGTCCTCCACTACGGCGTGCCTCATAATCAGAAAGTGGTTTTGGCACGTTAAACCCATAATTTAATTTACCTTTCGTCTTTTGCATGGTTGTGAACCGGAGTAAAAGGCAGGAGGGTAACACGCCTTCCCGAAATGAAAACTTCCGAATGACCCTTTGTTCAAAGGTTTGACATACGTCAAGGACCCACAATACGAAACACATTCAAGTCGGTAGCAGCTTGCAAAGGGGGAACTCATATGAAACGTTAAATTATCCTAAGAATATTTTTATTGAAATTTCCTTCCTTGCCATCAGGCGGAAGCAAACTATTAAGCATTTAAATTTTGTTCATTCTTGAGACCTTCTGTGAGTGTTCGGGTTGCTGTCAATTACAACTTCTTACATTAAGGAGTCAGTTGTGAATAATTAATTATTTCTATAAATGGAGTAAGCGCACACGCAACAAAAATCCTAGTTAATTTCCCAGTATTCACTCAATGAAGATGTAGCACGTCTATACTGTCAAGTTGTAGCGATGTGAAGAACAAGCCAGTTCCAAAAGAGTGAGTCACGGATATAACTCATTAGAAAGGCCAGCTTGCGCTGGTAAAGCAAACACTCAAAGCCCAAAGATGGCTGCTCGCCTAATAGGGCTTCCTCTGAATCTGATCTACGAATCAAGGCATCAGTTCATCAGATTTGAATGGTCGTACATTGCAGCGCAATCGCGGGCGCTGAAATTTGATTGAGAATGTATACGCCAGTATTCGCTTCACGCGTGCAATCTGATTAGATAACTCTCTTTCGCTATTGAACCCGTGACGACATTCTGGATACTTGAAATACATGCAGGCGCGTCTTGAGCTAAGCGATAACTTTGGAACGGTGGCGAGACGCTAAAGGGAGCTCACCCGTAAGATAAATAATATACTGTTGCTTCAATATCAGCTGAAGCAGACATACCAAAAGTTCTAGAGCTGAACACTTTCAGGTTACTGGTGGTGATTACCCTGTATGTCGCGTGTCAATGTATAACCCTGTAGTCTTAGTCTAGGGGCCAGTTCCCTCACGGGCGCTGTGTCGGAGCTTAAATTTGATACTATTTGTCACACTTTGCGAGTATCTGGGAAGAGATTATATTAATTTAGGCGAATGTGAAACGGTTTGGACATATTTAGTCTTTCTTTTTTGTACATGATTTTGGTATAACGGGCTCTCCGGTAGGCAAGCCTTCCCCTACTCTTGAGGTTAATTAACAAAAGCCCTTCGAAATTCCCCAGTCTAACCTGTGGCGGGCATGCCTCGCTGGTAACCGTTTGATGAGTGAAACGGGGGTCACATCAAACGCGGTCCCTCAACTGTAGCCCGTAAACTTAGACATCACCGTTCCACGAAGCAACTTTCGTATGTGCGACAACAAGGGGGAGGATGGGGAGGGGAAGGGGGACGCACTACACTTGAATGAATTGCTTCCTAGGAAACGAGCGATTATCAGTTGGTCTATTCCAACATGGTAGCTCTACCAGCGGGGACTGCGTTCCAAAAAATTGGAAGTTTCGCCTGACGGCGATGCCTTCAAAGCGATAGCAAGGTTTGACATTGCGCTCAAAGCGTCTGAGCCTGGCGCGATCGCGAGCTTTACCAGCGGCATTGCCGGCGTCGCACCTCGATCTTGCACAAAGGTGAGACGAAAGAAAAACCGTCTGCGGCGTTTCTGAACGCCCTATAAAAGGATCGTGCGCAGATTTAGCTTTACGTATAACAGCCGTTCCGCGAAGACCGGTATACGCATCACGGTGTGGTACGCCCAAAGCAGCTCACCACCTGGAGCACCAATGTGTGTACGGACAACACTGATGCCAGCAGCCAAAGCCAATAAAAGCTGGCCTGGCTTCTGCACCTAGCCGAGAAAGCATAGCGCTGACTATGCCTCCAGTTCGCTTCGTAGTTTTTTGCAGCCAAACGCGCTCCGCCACCTCGAAGACCCCTGAGATACCGCGCTCGTTCCGCTCATGCGCAGTCGATAGCGGGACAGCACGGCGGCGCCGGCGCCGGCGCGAATTTGTCTCCAACGTCCGTATTATCGATATTGCTATAACGAAAACGTAGAGTGTAGTGTGGACAAATGATGAACTCGCCTCTGGTGGACAATAGGGTCCGCACTCGTACTCTCAGCTCATCGATTGTACAAGAACGACTGAAACGGTAATAAAAAAATACAGTGCAAATTTTAGATAACACCTCGAAAACGAGAAATGAGGATAGGTAAAGTAGAGCAGCAGGTTTTATCTAGACCTCACAAATATGCAGCTGGATTTCACAAAGGTACTAGGTCTCATGCTGGTTATGAGAACGATAAGCTGTCAGCAACCCACTGCATAACCTCACTGGCTGCTCATCGGTGAAAATACATTATAGCGTTTGCATACTTACGCAGAAAAGCTGTGAGTAGCATGGCACACGATACCCGGAGTACTGCGCATGCTTGACATTATTATTATTATGTGTTCTTTTTCTTCGTTTTAATTTCTTATCCCATAGCTTTTAGTCGTAGTTGCTTTACATTTTTGTCTTTCGTCTTTTTCAGTGCGTAAGCACGTAGACCTCTTTGATTGATTGATTGATTGATTGATTGATTGATTGATTGATTGATTGATTGATTGATTGATTGATTGATTGATTGATTGATTGATTGATTGATTGATTGATTGATTGATTATACGGCAATACCGGTGGACGGTTGCCTGGCAGTTGCTCAGAACTAAGCTTGACACATACGCGTTGAGAGAGCAGAAAGAAGTTTCTCCTTTATTTTCTTTGAGGCTATGCTTCCTTTCTGTATGTCATAAACATAATTCTATTTCTTCTTTCTTTCCGCCTCGCCCTTAAACTGTTGTTCTGAATACAGAATCAGTGTATGGTACTTTTCATCTGCCCATTAACCGAGCCACGTTCCCTCTACCCTGAAGACTATGTTGACGTGTGTTGCAAGCGATACTGCTATACGGCTAGCGGTATGCACTTCCTTGGAATCTTTTCTATACATCAATCGTTGAAGAATGACTATAAAGATGATTAGGTAAAGCACCCCGCTTCGCAGTACCCTACTGTACTAAAATATTTCCCAAGGCTTGAAGTCTGTTAAATGAGCCTCCTAAGGAGGTTTTCAAGGTAAGGTCAAAGCGCAGCTGAAAAACATGCTCTGAACTGCCTGTAAGTCTAAGCAACGTTAATATGATGCGTATTTTCTTTCACGCATCGCTTCTACAGTACAAAGTTCTCTAATTACCACATTCTGGTAGCGCTTACTGCTAACACGCACTTTTTCCGCACTCTCTTGCCATTTTCGTTTTGTTTTTCTTTTGTCGCCACTACTGGCAAGCCTGGCTATGATAGGGCTGAAGGGTTATCACCCATCAAGCCTGCTATTATTATTATTATTATTATTATTATTATTATTATTATTATTATTATTATTATTATTATTATTATTATTACTATTCCTAATAGTATTTAGTAGTAGAAGTACCATGGGCGCTAACTCCGCTTACCAATCCCATTTCTTATTCATAAACTGCCACATACCACGTATTGTCTTTCCTTCATGCAGCATGAGAAGTGGTGACGTGGCGTCTCCGTGGTTCGTCAAAAGAAAATGTCTGTAAGAAACGGTTCGCTACGAGTGTGCTGGCTTCACAATCGCACATCTCACCAAGTGAACATCCCTAAGTGTGTTTCACCGTAAAATATGTGGCTAAGGCTTGGCCACGAACCTTCAAAAAAAAAAAAAAGAAAGAAAGATGCGCCAATCTCAGCGTCGCAATAATAAGCTCACACCGACTTTCGCTGTAATTACTGCGCCAATGCTCTTTCGGGAAGAGCCTTCGCGCAATTATATACGCATATAATTATACAATGTAATTACATACCAATATAATTCAATGCAAGGCTTTACAGGGAGCCATGCATAATGATTCATAATAGGATGCTTGTTTTTTGGAAGAGATTTCCGCAAGCGCATGTTTTACGTCAGTGGGAGCACCAAGAAGTTGGTGTTGTTTCACCGGCAACGCCTAGCACAGAATACCCGGGCGTCGATGTCATCTTGCAGTAACTAGCTATGAAACGCCGTCATAGTTACATCTCTCGCAACATAATTCCTCAATGAATCCATGACCCACGCATCGATGACCCACGCCAATACCGAAACTTGCCCCACTGTCCAGCGATTGGCATTGACATCTGATGATTTAATGAAATGAACGCCAAGCAGTCTGATTCATAAGCTCCTTAGAATTTCATTGAGAAGACTTGAGACGGTCACAAGAAAACTGCTCTGGAGCGCACATTAGGAAGACATTTCATGCTCTCAAGACAAACAGTCATCAAAAATTCAACAGAAAGATGTTGGTCAACATGTTTTAGAATGACGTTAGGAATACATCAGAAAATTCCAAGGAAACACGTCAGAAAGTCTAATGGTTGCAAGGTCAAAACTCCCAAGACTTTTATGAAAAACTCGTCTGATATTTTCTGAAGGGCGACTTGCAC
The DNA here is from genome assembly GCF_050947875.1 of Dermacentor variabilis. NCBI lineage: Eukaryota > Metazoa > Arthropoda > Arachnida > Ixodida > Ixodidae > Dermacentor > Dermacentor variabilis. The sequence continues at coordinate 42,619,352 of NC_134575.1, read as the reverse complement.
ATCACACAGCCGCGCAGGAAGCCTTGTAATCTTTACACACTTTTTCCGAAATTGACGGAACATTCGCATGGAGAGAAAGAAAGTTGTAAACGGCAGAGCATACGAAAAAACGTGCAAGGAAAGCGGCAGGAGCAGACGAAGAGAATGGCAGCCGAAGCGATAAGAGCGAAAGATGCGCCCACTGGGGCAACAAATGAAGCGATCATATGAAGATACAAGACGCCGAAAAAGAAAATAGCCAAAGGCACCATTTTATTTCTACAAATAATTGCATCACTTCACTTAATTGTTATGTAGCTCGAAAAGATACAGCCCCACATGGAGAAGTTATTGCATTTTCCTTTGGCTACCAGTGTCATGGTGACGCTTTATTGCCAATACCAAAACTTGCCTCACTGTCCAGCTACTGGTACTGACATCTGATGATTTAATGAAATGAACGCCAAGCAGTCTAATGCATAAGCTCATTAGAGATTCATTGAGAAGACCTGAGACGGTCACAAGAAAACTGCTCTGGAGAGCACATTAGGAGGACATTTCATGCTCTCAAGAAAAACAGGCATCAAGAATTCAACAGATAGACATTGGCCAATATGTTTTAGAATGACGTTAGGAATACATCAGAAAATTCCAAAGAAATGCGTCAGAAGGTCTAATGGTCGTAAGGTCAAAACTCACGAGACTTTCATGCGAAACTCATCTGATATTTTCTGAAGGGCGACTTTTCTTTTTGTAGATAATATCCGTCTTTGAAAGCAAACGGCCAGCTGGATTGTAGACGCAGCGGCCGTGCGACGCCTTAAGAATTGCGATTGCGTTAGCTCGCCGTCAGTTGCGGTTCCTCAAGAAGAACCTTTCTTTCTTTCCACGTGATACACACGTATTCGGTGCGTCAGTCTGTAAGCGTTTATCTTTATGGTTTAAGTTTATCGCTTAAGCGTTTACGTTGTATCGCACCCCTGTTTAAGGTCGCTCTGTGTTTTTATTACTTTTTACATTGCTTTTCGGATGAACACGTGTGTGTGATCTGTGTAAGCTTGGCGTTGGTTTCAATGAATCATGAGTTGTCAGCACCGCTTCGTGTTGTCGCTTTCTTCAAGTCTCGTGTTTTCCTAGCGGTAACTTCAGAAAATCGCGATATCTGTTATTGATGCAGAGCTATTAGTTTCTAAACTTCGTGCTTCTATTTCTTTCAAACTTCTGAATTTTTGAGTATCCTTCTAACAAAACGCAAGCCCTAAATAAAAATTCCACTTCCAAAAGTCACTAGAATTTAACTCTCTCTCTCTCTCTCTCTCTGATGCAACAAATTTCATTAAGATCGGTCCAGTGGTTATCTCAGAAAAACGTTTTTTGCGTTTTTACATGTATTTGAATAGGCCGCGTCAGAGTTGGGCACAAGCTAAAGCTTCCTCTTAAGTGTTTTACGCATTGACAAACTGGCTAACGCAGTTTCGTCCTTTTTATCTCGACTCGAATATGAGCAAAGGCGCTCCGCCTACCTAATCCATGCTTCAGTCTTTTTATCTCATAACTTTAGGCTTATCAGATATCTCTTTTTTTTTTTGGCGGTTAGACATATGACAAACGGGAGGCTTCAAATAAGTTCCCGGAAAATAGGGCAAACGCGGTATAACCTGCTATCGGGAGTTTCGACATTTAGACATCACGGAGGGGCACATATGACACCCAATAACCTGCAGAGCGAGGTTTCAAGAACCAGTGCAAACAATCCGCATCACTTGAAAGCAAGGGAAGCTGTGCATTGTTCCGGGAATGCCGCCAGGGATAAGGCGTGATGCGGAACAACTGCATATATTATAGAACACGCGCAGCAGGCGCGCTGGGCTATATACGTGGGAATATCTCACACAGGCCGTCTTCCTGCCTTTAATAAAGCGTAGCGGTTTTACTGTGCGCACGCATGGTAAGCAGTAACTCCCGTGGATTCACTAGAATACGCACGTAGCGTAAAGCCTCAAAACGTCCACTGCATTCTCGCTTGAATAAACTTGGATATCTGCCCCTAAGGCGCATAGCAGGGTTCGTTAGACAACGCCCACGTCTTCCTTCCGTCCTGGTCTGCCGGCGCTGAAAATGTTTTCCGAGTGAGAGTATCAACATGGTGAACACACAGCGGTGCTTCATTAGACAACACAGAACTTCTCATTAAGCATGTTCTGAGCGTCGCACACCTGGCGCGCTTGCAGCGGGGTTCTAAGACTAGGAAAGCATCAGCAGCAGCACCAGCCTATTTTTGTGTCCATTGCCACGACGAAGGGTATAATACGTCCCAGCTATCTCCAGTTGCCCCTGTCTTGCGCTGGCTGATTCCAACTTGCGCCTGCAAATTTCCTAATATCATCTCCCCACCTGATTTTCTACCGTCCTCGACTGCACTTCCCTTCCCTAGGCATCCATTCTATAACTCTAATGATCCACCGGTTATCGACCCTACGCATTATACTGTCATCTGCAAACCGAAGATGGCCTAGGTATAATTTGCTTCTAATAAATGTGAGTTCTAGAAGAATTATTATAAAATATTCAACATTTTAATCGAGCCTCGAGGACAGTTCTTTATAGGACAAATTCGGAGGAAGTCAATCTTAAATAATACCGCTCTTACTAAAGATCGCGTCTAATACAAGTTATTCATCGCCAAATTTTTAACGCTCAATGCAGAACTGAGCGCGTCCCTCTACTACGTTAAGAAACGACCCGTGACGAAGTTTGAACGATGGCAGGTCCCAGCAAAAGCTAACGCGGCACGACGCGGCCGATTCTTGTCAGGCATGACGAGCCGTTTCAGTAGCGGCCGCGACGTTAAGTTTTCAAAACATCGTCGCGCCTTTTGTGACGGGACGCTTCAATCCGTTAAGATAGCGGGACGGCCTCTCTCGGCGCTCTGTTTCATTATCACCTGGATCGAGCACTGAAATTTCATGATGGAATATTTCGAATTAAGCCCGATATTTAACAGTAAAAGAAATGGGCGGGGGGTGGGGGGAGCATTAAAATGTGGCTACCTCCAAGTGTGCCACAAAACAACTGCCCTCAAAGTTCTCGTAAAAAAGTTGATCAACAATGATTTTTTTTTAATTAGCGTTCTCAAACTTACATCAGCGGCAAAAGTATGCCCGCGTCGCCTACGAACTCCTATGCAGAAGCACCGCGTTCGCTACGCTCGTAGCCCTTTATTAAAGTTTGCGTAAAAGTTTGTGTACTTCGGATAGATGCCAGTTTAGATCATATAACATATATTTTAAAAAATCTACAAGGAGCTCCGTGACGCTGCATCTGTCTTTATACCGCATCTACGCTACTCTGGCACTCCGAATCCCTGGCTTGTTCTTGCTTTCAGTTTGGTTCGTTCATTCAAATAACTTTATCGAGTGCGCTGCAATTTGGTGGGGCGGGCCTGGACCGCGCCTAGGCTTCGTCCAAGGGTTGTTGGCCCTTGGCGGCTTCCCTCGGCTCGCTGGACGGCCCAGAGTTGGTGCTGCAGGTGCGAGCTGAGCGACGCAGACTCCCAGCGCACGCGGAGGCTGCCGCTGTTTGAGGCTGCATCGCCGTTATTACGTATTATACCCGTACCTTCCCATAGCATATGCTCGAGGGTGACTCTAGAATCGCAATGTCCACCCTTGTCAGTCGTGTATAAATCTGGGTGCATTAGGTGCATGACAGCTGGACTCGGATAGGATCTCATAGGATGGGATCAGTTTGGGTTGTTTTCTTTTTATTACTACCTCAGTGCAAACGAAATGTTTTTTTTTTACGTTATTAAAACATAGTTGCATGTCTCACACTACTTACATTGCAATAACTAAAAGTTAACAAACAGGTGTTATCTCAGTTCACTGCGTGTCGTCAAACTTTGACAACACCTTCACGTGTAATTCGTGTTGGGTGTTCCGAACAACTGTTTTCTTCGACCTGCGTGAAAGCAGCTGGATGCTGGCCTTTAGAGGGTTAAAATTGGCTGCACACAAGGATTACAAGCAGGATTTGAAATGAAAAAGAACAGCGGCCGCTAACGCGCTCACCGCCTTCTCTTCTAATTTATTTTGTGGACCTTTGAAATCATTCTAATGACGCATTTTGTATGCCGTGTTCGCCTGCCTTCCTGACCGACCCAGCTTAGTGCGTGTGCGTCACAACTTTTAAGGTCATCGCCATCATCAACACGCATGCATTTGCGTAGGCGGTGCACGCTCGCCGAAAGGACGTTTCTCAGTGGCACCGGAGTTCCCGGATGTACACCGATATTTCGAAGTTGCAGCTCCCCATAACACCAACGATTAATCAAAACATTAAGCGCATACTCATTTTTCATAGGCAACGTAGGCAGTCTGCCACAAATGACGGTAATGTGCTTTAAATATTGGTCATTTTTCCCCCAAACAGTTGTAACAGAGGCTTTAAGGTATGCACGACTTACATTCTGCATCCGTCGGGGCAAAAGTTCCACGAACCACCGAAACGCAAACCGTACCCCCTCCGTTGCAGAAAGCATACAATTGGCGCCTAGCGTTCGCCGTTCAGTCTATATTGCCCCGTAAAAATTTTAATCACGATCGATGCTGCGTTTTCAATTCACCAAAAATAGCGGTTCCGTTCGAGCCCTGAGTGGCATGCTGCCGCGATTTGCGATAACAAGCACGCTTGTACTTGTAAAGGTGTGAGAAAAGGTGCGCGTCATTAAAGGATGCCATGTTATCGGTGTAGTTCGGAGCGAAGACATTTTTTTTCACGCTCATTCTAAACGCACAAGTGTTCTCATTACACTGTCACCCAGCAGATTTGAATAGTTGTAGAATTTCGGGCAGAAATGGCAATGGTTCCATGACTTGAATATAAGGTGATTTCTTTGTTTAAGCGGAAATACTGAGAACCGGTGAATGCTAAAAAAAATTAACCTCCCAGATTAGAACACCGAAACTCTCGAACAAAAAAAAATGTATCCCGCTTCAGTAAATTTTGTTGGCTATACCATCTAACGCGGATGAATATGATGCATATCATTACATTATACATCTCGATTAAAAATATTATATATTTCTTGCTTCAGTTTTGTAACAAATTATCCTGACATTATTCGCGGCAATATACATTTGATTTGTGCGCTTTCGACGGTCAAACAGCTGCCGTTTACACAAGCGCGATTTCATGCTTGTACTTCTGAGGCAGCGCTGTAAATTTGGCCCTTCAAATGTTTTGCTACGTCAGCAATTTTCGGAAAACATGAATTGATGGTCTTCACACTTTGCTTCCAACAGTCGGTAGATACTGTCTCCTGGCAAAACGGCATTCCGTCAAACTCTTGACTAACTGTCGGTAGATCGTAACTCTTGGGCAATAAATCTCGTAGAAGTGGTCATGTACAGTGTGCTCACGGAATGAAATGCGACAGCCGGTAAGTAGCCACGGTCGTCACCACCAGGCCGACCACAGAACCCGCTCACCGGCAACCACATGCAGTATAGCTTATCCCCCGAAAAAAAAGAAATGAAGAAAGTTTTCACCCTTGCGATGTACCACACTGCAACACCACCTTGCTTCCGCGGGTGTGCCAGCGGCCGCATGCTCGGCTGATGTGTTTCATTCGCAGAGTATACCGTGAATACACGTCGCAGGATACTGTGGCTCAGTTATCGTTTATCTGTACAGGTCCTCTCGGCAAAAAAAAGAAAGGACATCCTCCGACTGGCTTCGATCGAGAACGTTGCACCTCGAAATAACACCGGCAGCTTCCTCACGAGAAAACGTTCACTGAAACACAGAGCCACGCGTGAATATTTACCGGCGCTTAGCACCTGTATTAGCTGCTTTTTTTTTTCTCTTCCGCTGCAACAACGTGGTGGGCAACAAAGAGGCACACTCTTAAGTGCTTGCTCTTCCTCCGCGAATTCGACTTATATACATAGTCAATCGAACGTGGACTAGCATCTTATCAGACAGCGCGTGCAGAACATATCAGCGGCGTAATGTGAGAGAAAACAGACAGACAGGTGAAAGTAACCAACGCTTGCAGCCTGCTGAGCTCCTCGAAGTTCCCATGACGTCCCCTTTCGCAGTTTCACAAGATGTCGCGGTTTCGCCTTCACTGCGACATATATATATAAAAGAAATTATGGGACAAATAAAAAATTCGCTTTCAACAGTCACTTAATTTAATTATTTTCTTTTAAATGCAATAATCCTCATCAAAACTGAAGTCGTTGCCGAAAAAAAAACGATTTCTCCTTTGCCATGTATTTAGGTGGGCGCTAAAGCTTGCTCTTCACCCACCATGTTTGCTCATTGGCTATGGCGTTGAGCTGCAGAGCACGAGGTCGCGCGATCGAATCCCGGCCACGGCGGCCGCATTTCGGTGGTGGCGATAGCACCCGTGTACTTAGATTTCGGTGCACGTTAAAGAACCCCAGGTGGTCGAAATTTCCGGAGTCCTCCACTACGGTGTGCCTCATAATCAGAAAGTGGTTTTGGCACGTAAAACCACGTAATTTATTTTTTAGAGCTTGCTATTAACACGAAGCTTTAGCTGTAGGGCTTCCATCTAGCTCCTTCCCCCTAATTCAGTGGCACTGAGCCACATCGCCGTCGATTTCAACCCGAATTAGTGACCCGGACACGTAGCCTGAATGCAGCTCTGATGTCGACTGGCCAACGGATGCGGCGAACTCCCAGCTGGTGCGGAAACACACTTCGCCCAACCAAACCAACTTATTGTTTCGCTTCAGCGTCCCTTAATTCGAATTTTCGGAAGTTACCGCAAGAAAAACACGAGACTTGAAGAAAGGGGAAAAAAAACACAAAGCGGTACTGACAACTCATGATTCATTCAAACCAACGCCAAGCTTATACAGATCACACACACGTGTGCATCCGAAAAGCAACGTAAAAAGTAGTAAAAACACACAGCGAACTTAAACAGGGGTGCGATACAACTGCTAAGATAAACGCTGACAGACTGACGCACCGAATACTTGTTTATTACATGGACAGAAATAAAGGTTTCTTCCGAGAAACCACAACTGAAGACGAGCTAACGCAATCACCATGCCTAAGGCGTCGCACGGCCGCTGCGTCTACAATCCAGCTGGCCGTTTGCTTTCAAAGACGGATATTATCCACAACAAGAAAAGTCGCCCTTCAGAAAATATCAGATGAGTTTCGCATGAAAGTCTTGGGAGTTTTGACCTTGCGACCACTAGACTTTCTGACGTGTTTCCTTGGAATTTTCTGAAGTATTCCTAACGTCATTCTAAAGCATGTTGGCCAACGTCTTTCTGTTGAATTTTTGATGCCTGTTTGTCTTGAGAGCATGGAACGCCCTCCGAATGTGCGCTCCAGAGCAGTTTTCTTGTGACCGTCTCAGGTCTTCTCAATGAACATCTAATGAGCTTATGAATCGGACTGCTTGGCGTTCGTTTCATTAAATCATCAGATGTCAGTGCCAGTGGCTGGACAGTGAGGCAAGTTTTGGTATTGGAAATAAAGCGTCACCATGACACTCGTAGCCAAAGGAAAATTCAATAACTTTTCCATATGTGGCTGTATCTTTTCGAGCTACATAACAATTAAGCGAAGTGATGCAATTATCCGTAGAAATAAAATGGGCCTTCGGCTATTTTCTTTTTCGGCGTATTGTATCTTTATATGATCGCTTCATTTGTTGCCCCAGTGGGCGCATCTTTCGCTCTTATCGCTTCGGCTGCCATTCTCTTCGTCTGCTCCTGCTGCTTTCCTTGCACGTTTTTTCTTATGCTCTGCCGTTTACAACTTTCTTTCTGTTCCTGCGAATGTTCCGGCAATTTCGGAAAAAGTGAGTAAAGAATACAAGGCTTGCTGCGCGGTTGTGTGATGTGGCAAGTCGCCCTTCAGAATATATCAGACGAGTTTCGCATGAAAGTCTTGGGAGTTCTGACCTTGCGACCATTAGACTTTCTGACGTGCTTCCTTGGAATTTTCTGATGTATTCCTAACGTCATTCTAAAACATGTTGGCCAACGTCTTTCTGTTGAATTTTTGATGCCTGTTTGTCTCGAGAGCATGAAATGTCTTCCTAATGTGCGCTCCAGAGCAGTTTTCTTGTGACCGTCTCAGGTCTTCTCATTGAAATTCTAATGAGCTTATGAATCAGACTGCTTGGCGTTCATTTCATTAAATCGTCAGATGTCAGTGCCAGTCGCTGGACAGTGGGGCAAGTTTCGGCATTGGCGTGGGTCATCGATGCGTGGGTCATGAATTTATGGAGGAATTATGTTGCGAGAGATGTAACTATGAAGGCGTTTCATAGCTAGTTACTGCAAGATGACATCGACGCCCGAGTATTCTGTGCTAACGGAGGCCGGTGAAACAACACGAACTTCTTGGTGCTCCCACTGACGTAAAACATGCGCTTGCGCAAATCTCTTCCAAAAAAACAAGCATCCTATTATGAATGATTATGCATGCCTCCCTGTAAAGCCTTGCATTGAATTATATTGGTATATAATTATATTGTATAATTATATGCGTATATAATTGCGCCAAGGCTCTTCCCGCAAGAGCATTGGCGCAGTCATTACAGTGAAGGTCGGTGTGAACTTACTATTGCGACGCTGAGATTGGCGCATCTTTGTTTTTGTTTTTTTGAAGGTTTGTGGCCAAGCCTTAGCCACATATTTTACGGTGAAACACACTCAGGGATGTTCACTTGGTGAGATGTGCGATTGTGAAGCCAGCACATTCGTAGCGAACCGTTTCTTACAGACATTTTCTTTTGTAGAACCACGGAGACGCCATGCCACCACTTCTCATGCTTCATGAAGGAAAGACAATACATGGTATGTGGCAGTTTATGAATAAGAAATGGGATTGGTAAGCGGAGTTAGCGCCCATGGTACTTCTACTACTAAATACTATTAGGAATAATAATAATAATAATAATAATAATAATAATAATAATAATAATATATAAGAGTACGAATAACAATATCAGGCGCGATGGGTGATAATCATTCAACCCTATCATAGCCAGGCTTGCCAGTAGTGGCGACAAAAGAAAAAGAAAAACGAAAATGGCAAGAAAGTGCAGAGAAAGTGCGTATTAGCAGTAAGCGCTACCAGAATGTGGTAATTAGAGAACTTTGTACTGTAGGAGCGATGCGTGAAAGAAAATAAGCATCATATTAACATTGCTTAGACTTACAGGCAGTTCATAGCATGCATGTTTTTCAGCTGCGCTTTGACCTCACCTTGAAAACCTCCTTAGGAGGCTCATTTAACAGATCTTCAACCCTTGGGAAATATTTTAGTACAGTAGGGTACTGCGAAGCAGGGTCTTTATACCTAATGATCTTTATAGTCATTCTTCAACGATCGATGTATGGAAAGGATTCCAAGGATAACGCATTATATAAATGTCGCAAGACCTAAGGAACGAAAGAAATGCATACCGCTCGCCGTATAGCAATATCGCTTGCAACACACGTCAACATAGTCTTCAGGGTAGAGGGAATGTGGCTCGGCTAATGAGCAGATGAAAAGTACCATACACTGATTCTGTATTCAGAACAACAGTTTAAGGGCCAGGCGGAAAGAAAGAAGAAACAGAATTATGTTTATGACCTACAGAAAGGAAGCATGGCCTCAAAGAAAATAAAGGAGAAACTTCTTTCTGCTCTCTTTAGGCGTATGTGTCAAGCTTAGTTCTGAGCAACTGCCAGGCAACCGTCCACCGGTATTGCCGTATAATCAATCAATCAATCAATCAAAGAGGTATACGTGCTTACGCACTGAAAAAGACAAAAGACAAAAATGTAAAGCAACTACGACTAAAAGCTATGGGATAGGAAATTAAAACGAAGAAAAAGAACACATAATAATAATAATAATGTCAAGCATGCGCAGTACTCCAGGTATCGTGTGCCATGCTACTCACAGCTTTTCTGCGTAAGTATGGAAACGTTATAATGTATTTTCACCGAAGAGCAGCCAGTGAGGTTATGCAGTGGGTTGCTGACAGCTTACCGTTCTCATAACCAGTAACCTTTGTGAAATCCAGCTGCATCTTTGTGAGGTCTAGATAAAATCTGCTGCTCTATTGTACCTATCCTCATTTCTCGTTTTCGAGGAGTTATCTAAAATTTGCACTGTATTTTTTTATTACCGTTTCAGTCGTTCTTGTACAACTGATGAGCTCAGAGTACGAGTGCGGACCCTATTGTCCACCAGAGGCGAGTTCATTATTAGTCCACACTACAATTCACGTTTTTGTTATAGCGATATCGATAATACGGACGTGGGAGCCAAATTCGCGCCGCCGCCGGCGCCGCCGTGCTGTCCCGCTATCGACTGCGCATGCGCGGAACGAGCGCGGTAGCTCAGGGGTCTTCGAGGTGGCGGAGCGCGTTTGGCTGCAAAAAACTACGAAGCGAACTGGAGGCATAGTCAGCGCTATGCTTTCTCTGCTAGGTGCAGAAGCCACAAGTCCGGCAGCAGTGCACCCAGCGAGCAGGGCGACTAAGGGATCCTGTTTATCGTTACAGCCACACGCTTCTTGGGGCCTTGGATCAACACTTCGGCTTGCCATCAACGACGCAGGCTTCCTGAGCCCTTTGGTTACCGTGACGCCCGTGCATCCTACTGCGCATCCTCGTCTCTGCCTACGCTGACGGAGCAGAGTGCCCGGCTGCCTACATAAGCCCGGAATCCCTGCTTCGCTCTTCAGTCCGGCAGCAGTGCACCCAGCGAGCAGGGCGACTAAGGGATCCTGTTTATCGTTACAGGTAAGAATAAACGACCTTGACACGTTATAGTAATTACCTTGCTTGCTGCACTGCTGCCGGACAACCAAAAATTGATATATATTTTGTATTTTGACTGCTTTTTGACGTGGGTACACGATGTCAAAGAAAGAAGAAAAGGAACTCGCAAGTGCGTTATCAGACTTCCGCAGGGAAATGCGGACTGAAATGAGGCAAATAAAAGATAGTCTGCGCTTCTGTAGCGACACCTGTGATGAAGTTAAGGCAATTACTGGTGACATCAAGGCGTTACATCAAGAAATAAAAGCGTTCACAGCTCAGACTCAACATCTCAAAGCGGAAAACGAGAGACTTGAAAAGAAAGTGGACGAGGTCGAACAATATCAGCGAAGTGATAACCTGGAAATCAGGGGTGTGCCAGAGGAGCTCGACTCGACCTCAGTGATAAAAAAGATCGGTGAACTTGTTGGTGAAGCGGTAACTGATACTGATATCGACATTTGCCACCGGGTGCCCACGGCCCGCAGAGAGAATAAGAACATCGTTGTACGGTTCATATCACGAACCAAGCGCAACACGTTCCTTGCCAAGTCAAAAAAAAGAAGCTGTCATCTGAAGATGTGGGATATAAGGGCACAGGCATCACTACCATTTACGTGAATGAGCACTTAACACGACAGAACAAGCAACTTCTTGGGGCTGCCCTTGCGGAAAAGAAAAAAGCCGGATGGAAATACGTCTGGGTCAGCTCGGGTAAAATTTTGGCACGGAAAGATGAACAGACCGACGCCATTCGAATTGCAAACAAACAAGATATCGCCCGCATCAAATAATCTTAGACGTCATTGTGTTAGTCCGGGTTTTTAATTTAATCAGTATGATGCTCAACTCATCCTCTTTCATTACTGAATCGTCCACGCTCAAATCAAATCTTCAATATTTACACCCATGTTTTTCCTTATTACACTTAAATGTCCGTAGCATGAGGCACAAACAAGATGAGCTGGACATTTGGCTGAAATCCCTGCAAGTTAATTTTGACGCATTCATGTTCACAGAAACATGGTTAAGCAAAGATGAGCCTTCTCCTTGTTTTACTGATTACATTCCAATACGATTAGACAGAACAGGTAGAGGTGGTGGCCTGATTATTTATCTACAGCGAAAGTATGCATATCATATTGTTGATGAGTGCACAATTATGAATAGGGATATAGAGTGCCTAACGGTGGAAACCAGCACGTTTTTAATTGCTGATCTGTACAGACCACCACCTGGATACAAGCGACATTTCCTACAGCATTTAGAAAATGTAATAATCTATTGTATTAATACTAATAAGCTGTTCTTTCTCTTGGGAGATGTAAACATCGACACGTTGGCCGACGACTCTTCTGCGCGCGACTTGATGAATCTCTTATCCTCTTATGGGTGCGAAAATGCTATTTCTATGCCAACCCGAATTACTTCACAAAGTTCTACTTCCATAGATATATGTGTTTCAAACCTGAATGCATCAGATTTCAAAGCAGGGGCATTATCATGTGACATCAGTGACCATCTGCCTATATTCTTTGCCACACAACACATCCTAACCACGAACTATAAACGCAGCAGGCTTGAACATAGGGTGGTGAACGACTCATCGTTAAGCTACTTTCATTCTTTAATTGAGCGGGCTGACTGGTCAAATGTGTACTTACAGCAGCATGCAAATTCTGCGTATGAGGTTTTTCTTCGGGTCTTTCTTAGCTGCTACAATGATGCATTTCCACTGAGAGAGCATAAGAAATGCAATGGGAAGATTAAAAAGCCCTGGATTGACACCGCCCTGCTAAAACGCATCAAGAAGAAAAATAATATGTTCCACAAATTCATAAAATGCAAAGACGGTGACTTGCTCAAAGAATTTTAAAAATATCGCAATCAATTAAACGCCGATATAAAGAAAGCCAAACTTGCATATTATGAAGCAATGTTTGCTAGGATAAGAACGGATCCGGCAAAGATCTGGAGACAGGTAAATTACCTTACTGGAAGGAACCAATCACCGGTTAAGGCTGACCAAATAGTAATCAATGACTCTATGGGAGGTAAGACACTAGCAGATGAAATTAACGAGTACTTCATTAATGCAGCCGTACCCCAGCCGTCTATTCAACAAAGTGGGCTCTACTGGCCTTCTCGTCTAGTAAATTCATTTGTTTTGGATGCCGTTACCGAAAGAGAAATCAATGGTCTTATAATATGCTTAAAAAATAATGTCGCAAGTGGGTACGATGAAATTAAAGTTGAACCTGTAAAGCGAGTATCATTAATTATCAGCCCTGTCCTAGACTATCTCATTAGTCTGGCATTTTCTACTGGAGTCTTCCCAGAGAAATTAAAGCTGGCCAAAGTAATTCCAATACACAAAGGAGGTAGAATTGACGATATTAGTAATTACCGGCCAATCTCAGTGCTACCGGTGTTTTCAAAGATTTACGAATTGTCAATCAATAACAGACTGTCAAAATATATAACCAAGTATCATATAATATCACCCTCACAGTATGGTTTTCAGAAAAACAAGACAACTCAGGACGCTCTTCTTGCCGTCAAGCAGCAAATAATCAGAAATATTGAAGATCAGCTCTTCACCCTAGGCATATTTCTCGATCTGCGCAAAGCTTTTGATTCCGTTGACCACGAAATCTTAGCTATAAAATTAGATTGCTATGGAATTCGAGGTATCACATTGGACCTTATCAAGAGCTACTTATCGTTTCGGCGTCAGTTTGTTAAAATAGACTGCAGTTCTTCAAAACAGCTTGACATTAAACTAGGTGTCCCGCAAGGTTCGATATTAGGCCCGTTACTTTTCCTCTTATATGTTAATGACATTACGGAACTACAAAGAACACCCACAATAACCATGTTTGCAGATGACACTAGTTTATTCTTTACAGGTAGAACACTGCATGACATTGAGCATTCGGCCAATCTGTATTTAAATGATTTATCCGCATGGTTGCAACAAAACAAACTTCAGTTAAATGCAGTAAAAACAAAGTACATGATATTTAAGCCAATCAATAAGCATACAAAAATGATTAACTTACAATACAGAGGACATAACTTAGAACAAGTAAGTGTACAAAAGTTCCTTGGGGTATGGTTTAGTGAAGAGTTGTCTTGGACCCCCCATGTCAATTATCTGCTCTCCGAACTCGCGAAGTCTGTTGGATGTATTAGAAAAATAGCTCCTCTTCTACCCCTTTGGCTAAAGCAATCACTATATTACTCCCTGTTCTATTCTAAACTTTTGTATGGCATTCTGGTCTGGGGGACAACGACAAAAGGGAACTACGATAGGCTACAGCTGCTGCAAAAACGTGTCCTCCGGATTTTTGTGAACCACACCGGCCCTATTAGTTTGTTGCCGACACAACCACTTTTTCCTAGATTTGATGTTTTACCTGCAAATAAAGTATATTTATGGACACTGGCACAGCGAATATATAAACAGAAACTCCACAGTATTTACACACCTGTCTTGGCGCAATATGACATCCGTAACCCCAACCGCAGAAATAAAAAAGTCAGAACAAATTATGGAAAACAGGATCTGGAATATCAGGTAATAGACATGTTAAATAACTGTGCTTCTATTCTGGATTTCTGCCTACCCAGAAAAACGTTCAAACGTGAACTGCGGCTCATTTTGTTTTCCGTCGACTCTGTTTTTGGTTGAAATTGTTGAGTTACAATGACAAATGTAAATTTCCGTTTCAATTGTTTACTTCCTTGTAAGTATTTTTGTGATATGAGCGAATCTTCAATGTGATTTTTAAAAAATAAACTGTCCGTAGTGTTTAAGTACACCCATATTGTGTAGAATGTATGATGTAGGTTGTGTGCGTGTACTATTTGTAACGCCGCCTCTCTTTTGTTACCAGCTCTCTGCTGTACTGCTGTAGACTGCTCCTTTTGTTACGGGGGCAGAGACCTCGTCAGGCAATCATGCCTTTAGTCTCTGCCACCCGCAGGATGTGATTTTCCTGCAAATAAAAACTGACTGACTGACTGACTGACACCAGCGTTTATTGGCTTTGGCTACTGGCATCAGTGTTGTCCGTAGACACGTTGGTGCTACAGGTGGTGAGTTGCTTTGGGCGTCCCACACCGTGATGCGTACACCGGTCTTCGCGGAACGGCTGTTATACGTAGGGCTAAATCTGTGCACGATCCTTTGATAGGGCGTTCACAAACGCCGCAGAAGGTTTTTTTTCCGTCTCACCTTTGTGCAAGATCGAGGTGCGACGCCGGCAATGCCGCTGGTAAAGCTCGCGATCGCACCAGGCTCAGACGCTTTCAGCGCAATGTCATACCATGCTATCGCTTTGACGGCATCGCCTTCAGGCGAAACTTCCAATTTTTGGTAACGCAGTCCCTGCTGGTAGAGCTACCATGTTGGAATAGACCAACTGCTGATCGCTGGTTTCCTAGGAAGCGATTCATTCAAGTGTAGAGTGTCCCCTTCCCCCCTCTCCATCGTCTCCCTTGTTGTCGAACATAAGAAAATTGCTTCGTGGAAAGGTGATGTCTGGGTTTACCGGCCACGGTTGAGGGACCCCGTTTGATGTGACCCCCGTTTCATTCATCAAACGGTTACCAGAGAGGCGTGCCCGCCACAAGTTAGACTTGCGAATTTCGAAGGGCTTTTGTTCATTACCCGCCGTGGTTGCTCAGTGGCTACGGTGTTGGGCTACTGAGCACGAGGTCGCGGGATCGAATCCCGGCCAGGGCGGCCGCATTTCGATGGGGGCGAAATGCGAAGACACCCGTGTACTTAGATTTAGGTGCACGTTAAAGAACCCCAGGTGGTCAAAATTTCCGGAGTCCTCCACTACGGCGTGCCTCATAATCAGAAAGTGGTTTTGGCGCGTAAAACCCCATAATTTATTTTTTTTTGTTCATTAACCGCCAGAGTAGGGGAAGGCTTGCCTACCGGAGAGCCCGTTATAACAAAATCATATACAAAAAAGAAAGACTAAATATATCCAAACCGTTTCACATTCGCCTAAATTAAAATGAACTCACCCTAGATACTTGTAGCGTGACAAAGAGTTGCAAATATATACATATCTCGCTTAAGGTATAAGACCGGCCCTTGTCTAGAATCTATACTTGACGCTGGAAAAGATCAGATGCTCACTCGCTCATAATCAGTCAATAAAAGTCGTCATATCTTTTCCTGCTCTTCCCGCGCTTTAGTGCCTGAAAAGCAGGGCAAAGTATGAGTTCTTGTATGAGGTCCTGTATGACATACTATTCTTCCTTGCCAGATCGAGGTCTGGATTTTAACTAAGTTCTACCGTGCACCTCTTTTACTATTTGAGTCGTCTCTAGGCGCGAACTGTCTGCACCGCTCATTGCAAATCCTTCTCGAATGAGAAAGAACCTGCATGAACTATGTCGCAGCCAATGAAATGGTTTGCCGTACGTTTAAATGGCAAATTTTGACAGTCGTTGTAAATATATCAGGATGCAAAGTTGCGATGCCGCACATTGAATAGCAGGGCGCATCCATCTTCTAGTGGAAGACGCTGCTCTTTTGTCTACGACGAGATCGTTGGCTAAATGCGCGGCAAAAGGTGCCACGAAGCCTATCGCAGTCAAAACGCCATCGCTTTCTTTCGAGCCGTAGGCGTTGTTTGAAAAACGGGGGCCGAATTACCAGAGCTTTTCGTTCGTAAGTGTTCTTTGACATTGGCCGTCCTCCTTAGCGAATGCGATGTCCAACATCACGATTGGCTGAAATATTCTTTCGAGAGGAAATCTACCGCAAGAACTTTTTTGTGAATACTGGCCCAGATCTGTGTCACACATGTAAAAGCGTCTCCTCCCCCTCTCCCCCCCCCCGCCCTCTCACAAATTCATGCACTACGCCCAGATGTAAAAAAAAGGAGTGACGTTCCCATATGACCTTAGAATTCGACGTTTGCCTGTGCCATCGCTTAAAGGTTAACTAATGGGCAAAACTAAGAGAGTTTTGAAAAATATCACGTAGAAAAAACGAATCTAAAGCTTTTTTTTTTTTAATGCACCTAATTGTCAGCGATGGCGCATCAGTGTGACATCACGGATTTCAACGTATTCCCTCAAAGCAAGGCCGTTTGGATTCGGGAAAATTGTGAAACTAGATTGTTTTATTTTTGTTCGCTCAGCCTGCAATGAAGTCATTCTTTACTCACAGACCGCTACCCTCGTAGACGCTGTCAAAATCTGTGACCTCACGGGGATCTGGTGGGGGTCCGAA
The DNA here is from genome assembly GCF_050947875.1 of Dermacentor variabilis. Classification (NCBI taxonomy): domain Eukaryota; kingdom Metazoa; phylum Arthropoda; class Arachnida; order Ixodida; family Ixodidae; genus Dermacentor; species Dermacentor variabilis. Next base: position 42,602,294 of record NC_134575.1, on the reverse strand, counting down.
CATCAGGATGGCCTCGCCACCGGTCTTACGTTCTTCATCTGTTTCGGTTTCTCTGCGTTACCAAGCTTTTCTATGTCGGCGTGAGTGGCTGCACAACCCTGTGTTGTTGAAAAGTGAGGCAAATTGACGGAAAATGCAGTCTACTTCTTTTTAGGTGGCAGTTCGCCCTTCGGCATCGGGGAGTACTGTGCACGTAACTGTGAAGCCCCTGTCTCCCGCACAATGTTAAAAAAGACGGACGGAAACATCACTGAGACGAGTCGAGCAATTTAGTTGGCAGGTTGGGACGAAAATTTTCACGGGGCATGTGGCTTCGACGGAATGTTTCCATACCCGGAGCATGTCGACTAAAGGTGACGAACTGTCTGTCTGTCTGTCTGTCTGTCTGTCTGTCTGTCTGTCTGTCTGTCTGTCTGTCTGTCTGTCTGTCTGTCTGTCCGTCCGTCCGTCCGTCCGTCCGTCATTCTGTCTGTCCGTCCGTCACTCTGTCTGTCTGTGTTCCTCCGTCCGTCTGTCTGTCTGTCTGTCTGTCTGTCTGTCTGTCTGTCTGTCTGTCTGTCTGTCTGTCTGTCTGTCTGTCTGTCTGTCTGTCTGTCTGTCTGTCTGTCTGTCTGTCTGTCTGTCTGTCTGTCCGTCATTCTGTCAGTCTGTCTGTCCGCCTGTCCGTCCGCCTTTCCGTCCGCCCGACATTCTGTCTGTCTGCCTGTGTTCCTCCGTCCGTCCGTCCATCCGTCGGTGTCTGCCTGACTGAACATGCCCATTCGCAAGACTGCTGTGGGACACTACCGCAGACGTTCTACAGTACTTCCTCTTAGTTCCTTCGAAATTTAAATGCTGAAAGTATAGAGGCTCAAAGCTTCGTCGCCGGGTTACAACTTGTATCGTCAGTAAATGACTGCTTACATGTAATATGTTACTGTAAAGAAATAATTGAGCTGCAGTGATCGCTAGCGAGTAAACACATTTTTTTTAATTACAAAACTGGCAGAAAATATAATTGATTGCATGGAAATATTCACATACAAATTTTACGTACAAGTGTCGTTAGTACACACGAAAACTAATTTATTCGTGGGCAAGAGCCCCTCATCCAACGAACAAGGCCCTCACGCTATCCGTCTACAAATAAAAATTTGAAAGCCTGCGTAATTAAACAGCAGAAGTAAGTCCGTATATCACAACGTATAGCCCACGTGCTACAATCGTCGCGTACGTTTCTTAAATACTCGCTGCTTCTAGAACACAGCTTATGATTACATCAAGGGCACATTTGTGAAACGAAATTTACAGCAAGGGCAGTAAGGGCATATTTGTGAGACGAAATTTTAGAAATACGCAACTGATCTCAGAGGCTGATTGCAGGCTCAAGCACCTGCATGCAGACTGCGCCAGGGGCTCCATTCGCATCGCCGGCAGCGCAAACTCTCCCAATTGCGAGTTAAATCACTTTGAGTTTGTCACGTCTCACAGAACAGTTTCCAGCGTAGAAGACATCCTTATTCCGAAGTAGACCGTGCGAGTCCGAAAACAACCTCCAACAACAGCCGAAGATTGTTTATGTGGCTTGCAACATACATCATTCGCCCAAGTAAGCATGGCGGCGAAAGCAGACAGTTTATAGATGAGGCCACTGCTAACGCAACATGGCGGCGCTCACGAAGAAAAGAAAGTTCATTGGAAGTGACTTGTACTTCTGGTATGACAATTTGCAACATTGATGAAAGTGCAGTAGTCCTCAACCTTTCTGACGTGAAACAAGGGCGATTTCATGCTGCAGGCATGCCTTTTTTTCGCACCACTTCAATTTCTCATTAACTATATCAGTTGTTTTAAACTGGATCACTGAACCGAACAACGCGTTGTGTTCGGTTCCTTGTGGCGCAGCGCACACTGCATGAAAAACGTGTTTCCTGCGGAAGTATTATTCACCCTCTTACAGGGGCTTAGCCAGGGGGGGGGGGGGCTTATGGGGGCTTCAGCCCCCCCCCCCGAAATTTTTTCGTGCTGTCCATTCACCGCTGGCCAAAACAACCCCCGGAGCTGGAAATCATTCTGGATTTTGTCTAAAATGTCTTTTTCACGCTAGAAATACATTTCACCGCGAACAATGCGAACTCGGGCTGGATTTCACGGCAACGCCCATGCACCGGGAGTCACATAACGCAAGCAGCCCCATCCGAGCACAAAGTTTCAAGGGCGTTTTGATGGCGAACTGGGTCGCCGCGGCATCTCGCGGAGTCCGAAGAACCTACGGAGCGCATGGTTGTCAATTCCGAAACTTTATGGTTATAAAGTTCTCATGAACTTTCGATGTAAAAGGTGCATTGGCATTTCCAAAGTTGTGCTTTAGATTTTCAATTGCGGAACATTGGGGGTTTATTGTCGTTATAAACATCTGACGTCAAAGGTGATTGACTTTTCTAAAGTCGTACATCGGAACATATAACGAGAGAAGCCAAATCAACACACTATCGGGCAAGTTGCCGAAGCACGCAGCGAGGTCCGATGAGACGAAGCGTTGCGGTAGTTCATTGCGCCGTCATGTCACACAAAAAAATTATGAACATTTTTTTATGTACGCCAGAGCATCCATGTGAAGACAATAAAGCCCGCAAGGGTGACTATGTTCTTATTTATTTTTTTCTGCGTTGATTTTTATTTGCGAGGACACATTAAGCCTCCTCAATTTGTTTTGCTCTTGCTACCCTACTCACGGGCTGCCAGAGCCAACCAGAGCGCATGCGTGTTTCTCGTGTCGCCTCGACCAACGCGCGGCGCACTTCGGTTCGGTTCGTTTTTGCCTGGCCGAGTGGATTTTCGCCTGGCCGAGTTTCGGACGCTTTCTGGCTAGCAGACGAGAAAAAGCAACAATGGTCGCTCGCCGCCATCACTGTGGGGACTCGACGGATTGCACCATGTTCGCTCGCAACCTCTCCGGAAAATCCTGTCTTGCCGGTGCAGGATACCGAGCAGTGCGCGTAAGGTTTTCGGTGGACCAGGCGTCTCACGTTTTCTTCGATACGTCCATGGAATTATCATGCACCGGATACACCCCACCAAATTATAATGCCTATGCCGATATTGTGATGTACCAGACACCCTCCAACACATGGTGTTGGTGTGCCCACACCGCGAGAAAAACAGTTAAGGTGATGCCTCAGAACCGCTACAAGCGATAGAGCAAACGTGGGAGGCAATGTTAGAGGCACAGAACCTGGAAGATCAGCGAAGTCTGGTGGACCGAGCCCGTGCTGCGGCATTAGCCAACAGGTTTCTCGACTAAGAGAGCCGCCCACCTATAGGACGAAGAAAGTACACGTTCTCGCTGTTTCTCACAATAAACGTTCATTTCTCCTCATTCGTCCTTCGGTAGCCACATTAGGTGCCCAAAGTAGGCATTCGTTTGCGGCCAAGATGCTTTTCTTTGCGTTTTTTTTTTATTTCGGTGCCCCCGCCCCACAAAAGGAAAAAAAGGCATGTTGCGGCGCAGCGAATTGTCGCATGGTGGAAATTCGCTTTTGTTACTTTTGCGGAAAGTAATGGGCCACGGGACAGTTCATTTGCCGGACACTCTTATTATCTTATTGCCATAGCAATTATATGGACACCCCAGGTGCATTCCTGTCGTCGCCCTCATGTTCTCTATAAAGTCCAAGGGCGATAACGTCGTGACCGCGCGCCGCATGCTGTATGTGCGACTGTCGACCATGGTGGCTCAGTCTTGTGTGCGCAAAGGAGAGAAGCGGGAAGGAAACGCGCCGCTTTCCTTCCCACGCGATACATCGGGGGGAGTGGATGGAATGGGGGCGGGATCTAGGATTCTGGGAATCTGTGATTGAGCAGCATGTTTATTGGCCTTGTTTGGCGCATCATATACAGTGACTTTTTCTTAGATACGTAGGTTTATTGGCGACTTATACGTATGTTTTTTTTCCTCTCTGTCATCTTTCTAACCCCTATCCCCCATCCCCAGTGTAGGGTAGCAAACCGGAGACTCATATCTGGTTAACCTCCCTGCCTTTCCTCTTCATTCTCTCTCTCTATACGTATGTTGAGATATCTTGTTGCGAGGTTTTGTGCAAACATGCAGTGAACTTTGTTTCCAATGACAATTTTTTGCCCTTTATCAAGCTGTATTTTCGCATTTGTATATTCCATTGTATCTTCGCATTTATTTATTTATTACATATTGCTAGCCTTATATGTAAGACTGTAGCAGGGTCTGGACACAAATACAACTGTGAAAGTGGTATCAAACATGGTTAACAATTTCTGTTAATAACAATTCCAAATATTGTGGACAAAGAATTTGCATTGTGGACAAAGAACATTGCATTTCATTGGCCACTGTGAAGCGTTCGAGCAAACGGTTCAAAGAAGGACGTGAAAGTTGCAAAGAAGATCAAAGACCGGGCCAAAGCCACTGTGCAATCACCCCCAACAAAACTGTAAATGTTGATTAGCTGATGAGGCAAGAACGGAGGATATGAATTAGTGAACTGGCAGATCGTGTAAACATCAGTCACGGTTCAGTTCACACCACAATTTATGAACGTCTTAGTTATCGGCTCTTGTGTGCGCAACAGATGCCCTAGATTTTGAACCACGGCCAGAAGACGAAGTTCGGCGCTGCCTTGACTCATCCGATCCGGTATGAAAATGAGGGTGACAATTTTTTTGCCTCCAATTGTGATCGGAGACGAACCATGGTGCCATTTCTACGAACCTGAAACACGACGGCAAATGACGGCCAAGAAAGCAGAGGCCGTCATTTTCGCCGGAAAGGTGTTGTTGACTTTTTTTCGATCGTCAGGGGCCATTACTGATAGAATTTGCTAAATATTGAGAGACTATCAATAGTTTCCGATATTGTGAAACACAAGATCGGCTGCGTGTCGCAATCAAGAACAAACGACGTGGAAAATTGACAAATGGGGTCATCTTGTTCCACGACAATGCCCTTCCCCGTGTCGCACATGTGGTTAATACAACATTGGCAAAGTTTTAGTGGGAAACGCTGAAACATTCGCCCTACACCTCAGACCTGTCGCCTTGCGACTTCCACATGTTGGGGCGCCTGAAGAAGCAGCTCAAGGGAACCAGATTCGTGCCCCACAGTGACGTGAAAAAGTCAGTTGGAGACTTTTTATAGCCACAACCCAGGGAGTTTTGTGAGACGGGAATCGTGAGACAGGTTCCTTACTGGGACAAATGTTTGAATGCTCATGGAGATTACTTTTAAATAAAGTACCCCGTTTGTCATGTATTCGCATTGGCTCACTTTCATTTGACCCACCCTCGTATATCATGCAGAACGCCTGCTTTTTATACGTGCTCTCTGTAGCGGCTGTAATTTCGGTAAAACGCAACCTCGCGATGCTCACGATAAACGAGTGGTGACAGCTGCTCCTGCGTAATGCACTGGAACAAATTACAGCGTCATTGAAATTTTGCATTGGCCATTGCATATATACAAAATTGTAAACAAGGCTTTCAATGACAGTTTCATTAACATATTTGTCCTCAACTTGTTCATTTCATGGGCTTTACATTTTTCGTATGAGCAGCATGCACTGCTTAGCTGGTTTCGAACTGATATGATTCTAAAATTCGTGTGATATTTGCTTTAGTTACTGAATATACAAAAAACATGGAAGCATTGATATCAGTTACTTTGGGCTCAATTTTTGGCACATACGGGTATATTCCTTGATAAAAAAAATACATCTTACTTGTTTTGAACGTGCGTAGCGTTCAACAATTCGGTTGCAGCATCTTTGGCAATGGCAATGCAGTTATTATTCGTGTATTTGATCCCTCGACAAATTGTTTATGAGGAAGCTTTAGATCGGGCCCAACTCCAATGCGGCCTATTCAAATACATTAAAACGCAGAAACGCTTTTCTGAGATAACCTCTGGATCGCTTTTAATAAAATTTGTTGCGCTTGAGAGAGAAATTTGAATTCTAGTGTCCGTTGAAAGCGCAATTTCGATTTAGGGCCTGAATTGTGTATAAAATATTTTGAAAAATTCGAAAGTTCGAAAAAATGGAATCACGGCGTTTACAAACTAATAGCTCTGCATCAAGAACACATATCGCACTTCTGTAAAGCCATCTACTGTAACAGTCAAAGCGCACAAATTCGGTGTGTCAATTTGTGTCTTACGTGAATTGGTTACGTTGTGAGCAAGGGTTCTGCATAAGTCGTATTTCCATAACACTAATTTTTTTTAGATTCATCTGTAACATATCATTTTTTTCGCTTTAGATGTACTATTAGATGCAATTCACAGAATTGTGATATCATTTTTCATTGTTGAGTTACAATGCTTTAAACTTGATGGTATCGTTTACTGAATATTGGCGATATTTGACATATTTTAATAAAGAATTGACAACCTAAATGGAAAATTCCAAACAAACAGTCCCTAGAATTTGAGTTTCTTTTGTTAAATGCAACAAACTTCGTCAGTTTCGTGCAGTGGTGGCCAACAAAAACGAATTCTCCTTCTACTCGTATTTAGATAGGAGCAGCCGTGCTGAAGCTTCCCCTTAAGGAGGAGGCCGAGCTGCAACATGAGCCCCCCTCCCCCGAACGAAATTTCTGGCTACGCCACTGCCTTCTTATACATGCATTACGAAACGACGGAACCTTCCCTTTTTTCTTTTCAGCTTAGCGGTGACAGCACGGGGGACAAATGCATCTGCTGCGGCAGACAGCGCACGCATAACGGCACCTGTAAGAGCAAGATGTTCAAATGCAGACTGGAGGATGCAATGAGAGTGACTGTAGCGGCGCAGTGTCCAGAAACAAAAACAAAAGTCGTGTTTTTGTCATTATGCAGCACTGACGAGAACATGAAGCTTCTCGAGCCTTACATGCGAGACCTCTTCGTGAACGGGAAAGAGTGCCGAGTGCTTCGTGATTCCGCAGCTACAATGAATGTAGTTCACCCCTCTTACGTAGAACCCGATATGTTCACGGGTGAGTGCGCATGGATCAAGCAAGCCGTGGAAGCTCATAGCGTGTGTCTGCCCGTAGCAAAAGTGCTTGTTGAAGGACCTTTCGGAGCACTTGAGACGGAGGCCGCAGTGTCATCTATGCTGCCCCCCCCCCCAGTACCCGTACCTATTTTCGAACAGGTCGGATCACCTCCTGCGCGAGAAGGGGCTTCTGTTTGGTGAGGCTAGCGTTCAGGCCTTAACCGATCGAGAGTTCGGGAGCTAGCTGCAAAGGCGGTAGTTGCGGGGCCGACGTCGAACAATGAGAAAGGGTCGGAGGTGCAGCAAGCTGATATTCAGAGCACGTCCGAACTGAATAAAATTGAGCCTGTAGCATGAAGGCACCACATACTGGAGAGGAAATGCCCGACACGGGAAAGTTAGAAGAGCTATCTGCAGATTTGCTCATCGCGCCTACGTCAGACGGACTTAATAGGTTGCTAAAAGTCAGCCGGTCGGCTTTGATAGCCGAGCAAAAAAAGGATGGCAGCCTAGAAAACATGCGCTGCAATGTCAAGGAAGGTATCGCCAAGAAAAATGCTCGTTTTGTGGAAAGAGGTGGGGTCCTGTACCGGAAGTATCTAGACCGCAGGGGAGTGGAGTTCGATCAGCTGATCGTGCCTCAGTGCTACCGTCAGGATCTGTTGCGCTTGTCGCATGGAGGTTCGTGGTCCGGACACCTAGGAGTTAAGAAGACTAAGGACCGTCTCTTGCAAGAGTACTATTGGCCAGGGTGTTTTCGTGACGCAGAACACTTTGTGAGGACATGCGACACCTGTCAGCGGGTGGGCAAACCAGGGGACAAATCGAGGGCGCCGTTGAAGTTGGTACCTATCATTACGGAGCCTTTTAGACGGCTCGTTATTGATACAGTGGGACCTTTGCCGGTAACAACCACGGGGTACAGACACATTTTCACTGTGATCTGCCCAGCGACAAAGTTCCCTGAAGCAGTGCCACTTAAAGAACTCAGCTCAGTTGAGATAGTCAATGCACTACTGTCCATATTTGCGCGAGTTGGTTTTCCTGCGGAAATCCAGTCAGATCAGGGCACAGTGTTTACTAGCGCTTTGACGACAGACTTTCTCGAAAGGTGCGGGGTAAAGCTGTTACAGTGCTCCGTGTACCACCCACAGTCGAATTCCGTTGAGAAGCTCCACTCCGTCATGAAGCGCGTGTTGAGAGCCTTGTGTTTTGAACAACAAACTGACTGGGAGCTGTGTCTGCCTGGGGTGATGTTTGCATTAAGGACCGCGCCGCATGCGGCTACGGGGTTTTCGCCAGCTGAGCTGGAAGACATCGATCAAGTCATTAGTGACTTAATCAGTAAAGCACCGCTGTCGCCTGAGCAGAAAAGCGAACTACACCAGCTCTTACAAGAGCTTCAAGGTCAGTTCTCTGAGAGGCCTGGTAGGACTTCTGTCCATCCAGAGCCGTTCCTTCTTGCCCCCATCTCCGAGAGTATAAAAGCAGCTGCCCCGGACGCCGAGGGAGGCTCCGATTTCTTCCGTCGAGTAACGTGCTCTCCCGTCTCTCCACTTTGGTCGACCTGACCGGCCGCTCTTTTGCGATGCTATAATAAACAAGTTGTTCTGTTAGCAGTCGACTCATCCTTTGCCAGGACCTTCGGATGCTTCCAGCTGTGCCCCAGGCCGCCAGGCCAACGCTACCCTTGGAGCTTGCGACCCATTTGCAACACCGGTTACAAAAGTTTTTGTTTCGCTGTTGCGGACTGGCGGCGCTCCCAGTGCAAGGAGCAGTGGGTCAGTCGATGACGCCTCCTTCAGATGGCCGGGTTGATAGGTGGATCAAAGAGCTTTGTACGGCGGGTAAACTTGTGAGCTAGAAGTTACTAACGCTCACAGCTGTAGCGCGGAAGTTAATATACATGCAGGAGATGACCGTATGTAAACAACAAAATTGTGGGGCAAGATGATTAAATTAACAGGGCGGTGTGTTTTGTGCAATGGCGGGAGATATATATGCCATGCGCTTTGTATCACACTGCCGATGTCAAATTTCGTTGTAGGCCTCCATTCGGTCGAGGAGAAAGTTGACAAATAATGATCCGCGTGGCTGCAGCAATCTTTCTGGGTAAGTTGACCGATTATTTTAGAACGCCAATTATTGGGCGCTTACTACTAGTACCCATTAAATTTGTGTACATGTGTGCCTATGAAATGGAATGATGTTATCCGTTTATTTTGCCCAAATTTCTTGATTTAAAACTGAATCTGTGCGAAGCAAGACCTGCGCAACAACAAAGAAACTTCAAAGACAGCGAAAAGTCCCACCACGAGCCATGGAACGAAATCTGATAAGCATAAAGATATGAGATAAAAAGACTGAAGCATAGATTAGGTAGCCGCAGCGGATTTGCTGACATTCTAATCGGGATAGAAAGAAGCTGCGTTAGCCAGTTTGTCAGTGCGTAAAACACTCAATCGACGATATTAACACAGAGCTACAGAATGGATGTCAAGCGAAGAGAAACAGTCGAGTACTGTGCATGAATAAATGGAGTGATAAGAGTAAACAAATTGGAGGCGTATGACGTGCTCGACTGAAGACGCGGAAATGTTAGCGCATATTCCTTGGAGAGGCATTACATAGAGAAGCATTCATCCTCCTGTGTATTTGCGTTGTGTGACGACGTGTGCTCGCTATTAAATGTCGTAAAAAGAAAGTCGGCACTCACGAGCTTAGAAGAAAGCGGCCGTATCGCGACAAGCAATATCAAGTTTGGGACAAAGTTTTGACAAGGCTCAACGACATCTCTAACGTTTCCTATCGCATGTCTGCGAAAGGCAGTCGTTCTTGGAATTTGATGTGTAGCGTTTCCGTGATCGTCGGAACTAACACATTTGAGCCGTGTCTTTGTTCCTTCATGTAAGCCACAAGGCTCGCTTCGATGTGAATGCCACATCTTCAGTGCTGGTTCCGTGTTACGATGATAAAGGGGGCATTCGCGGACATCGGATACCGTAGCCGCATCGCTCAAGACGAACCGCTTAAGTATATTGTCGTCGTGTTTAGTAGAAGTAGACGTCGAGTACGCAGCAGCAGGGCGGCCATCAGCTCTCGGTTGCACAGGTTCTCACCCTGCCATGGGTTGACAAAACAATATGTTGGTTCACTTTGGTGATCTGAAGAGAAAATGTACGTTCATAATGACAGGGCTGATAGCATTTGAACATGCATCGATGACACATCAATGTCACGGGGAAGAACCCACTATAACATTTTAAGTTGGAGAGTACTTACAAAGTTTGGTCTTGTCAGAGGGATTCGTGATGAAACGGGACAGCGACCAAGCTTAAAAATTATTTTTAAAAAAACGACATATCGGTTGTCACGCGGAAGGCTTGTTTTCAGTCTGGTGACCTGCTCACCATTGTGAAGCAGGCCTTCGTGTTACTGCCAAAATGTCACGTTCTCAAAAAAATAAGTTTTCGCCTTGGACCAATGCTGTCCAGTGTGATCGCATGATCACATGATTGTGACTTCGTATTGCCAGTTATTATTACTTTCGACTCATTAGGCATAAGCGTGCAAGGTTATTCTTTGTGACTGACACTTAAGGAGTCAGCAAGAAAGATTTTACACTGTTGAACACGTATCGTGTATCCGCAGTGCCATGCTCGCAGGGCAGAATAGGCGCAATAAAGCCCTCGCATGGATGGCACTTTGGCGGTGGCTGAAGCACAGGCAGACATTTCCGTTTATCTATGAGTTTATCTATGCAAACAAATACGTCATCCTGGTCCGCTACACAGTATTTTCGGCTGTGGCGCCTGTTAATGTACGTAGAGATGCCACCGAGGCCTGAGTGGTCTGCGATGCTCACAAAGCTCCGCACGATTCGTCAAACGTCAATGTTAGCATCCTGCGGCTTTCATCTGCACACTTTCGCTCCGAAGAAAAGTACTTATAGTGCTTGCTGCACTTGTAGGGTTTGCCAGTGTCACGCGGTCTTGTATCTCGTATAGAGTTTTTAGCCCGTCCGGCATTCCGGCAAGCGTGCGGGCGGTTTTGGGGCGGACTGACAGATGAGCGGAGCCGTAACAACTTGAGTGGCCGGAGTGGTGATGCCACCTGGGGGCGCAGAGCTGCGCCAGACAAACATAGCCATTGTTGCCGTTACCAAGTGTGTCCTATTTCGCTGCTAGTGTAAGCTTTTCGCCAGCGCTGTAATCGTGAACGCGTTGCGTCTTGAAAGGTTCTACTTTGCCAACAGCCATGCAGAATACACTCGGGATTGCCGCAATATTAGCTCTGTGTTTGTCTGCTTGAGCTCTGCGCCATCAGGTGGCATCACCACTACGGCCGCTCGCGTTTACGCCTCCGCCCATCCGGCAGTCCACCCGAACCACCCACGTTTGTCGGAATGCCGGACACGTTAAAACTGTGCATTAATTGTCACGCACGGTACTGCAGTAAATAACCCGTACAACAACTGGAAACGAAATACAGCGGTGATTTACCTGTTTTCTTTATAAAAAATTTTTCAGATTAACGAAACGGGAGATCCATGCGTAGGCATGTGCTGTGGTGGAAGATGCTTACCGCCAGGCTGTTGTGAGAGCCAGTTGAGTAAATGCCCACACTTCGATCCAAACTCCTCGAGTGCTTTGCCACAATGCTATTCAGTACATTTCCAAAAATAAAGATTGGTACTGAGAAAGCTGCTCAGCGCACTAGTGAGACGTGTTTTTTTTTTTCTACAAGCGGTCAATTCATACTTTCGCGGTAAAAGAAGACACCAACTTCATTTGGTTTTCTCTGTTACTGTGTTATACAGCCTCACCGATATTACTACGATTAGCAGTCTTTTGGAACTTCACCACTTAACCTCGGCAACACGAAAAGATATAAAAGTACAAGAACAACACAAACGTGAACAGGTCATAGGAAGTTTAGATGACACGGGTATCTTAATGAACACAGGGGACGGATCAAGGCATAAGCGGCTTGATGCACGGGAGATACTCATCCTTGGATCGATGCAGAAATCACGTAAAACAAGGGTCTGACTGATTGACTGAAACTGATGAAATTTGAAATGTGGTTAAATATTGCTTCGCCAGCTGCTCCACAAATAAATGAATCAAATCAAAGATGAAAGCATGAGAAGAAGAGGTAAATGAGTATTATATAAACAATATATGTAAGTGATGTTCCCTCGATATTTGGAATAGCTACTACGACACTGTTCGGCCTAAGTGATGTTCCCTCGATATTTGGATTAGCTACTACGACACTGTTCGGCCTAATACTCCAACGATTAGGCTCCAAGCAACGTTTAGGCTTACAAATGCTTTGATGATACCGGAACGCTCTAAAAAAATCTCATCCTCTCTGTGAAGTAGGATGACCAGCGAAGCTGTGTACGTGGGCCCCTTAATGGAGAATTGCACCTCCGCCGCGGGTCGGCACGGCATTACACTATATACCCAGGATCGGCCCACGTACGGGAATTTTTCGCTTACCACGTCAGCAACGACACGAGAATTTCCTTGGGCGGTAGCGGTATCTATATCCGCTGTAAAAAACTTCGTTTGCGACATCAGTAAGTTACGTGTACGCTCGAGCACGGTACGGTGCGCCATACCCTCGGATCACGTGGCATGTCAATCGCATTTCTGCGTAAAGGCGGCGCTGCAGCAGTATGCCTCAAGAATTACGCTTCAGAGTAACGTATCACGCAAAGCTAAAACGACCCAATTCTGCACCGGGTATCTCGCACTAATTGTCATTTCCAGCTCGGCTTAATTTGACTGTTGGTGACGCACATAGCTCAGGTGCCAGAAGCAATGGATATTGGGCGAAAGGACTCAGGAGCCCTAATTCAATGGCTGCGCTGAGGAACTCCACGGAAAATGTACCCCCTTTCTCGCGTCCTAGCGACCCCGGTTCTACGACAGAACGAATGTTTCAACGCATAAGCAATGCTGAAAACTGGTCTTAACTTGTACGCCACTGAGAACTGCTCAGTAACTGCCGTCACTTTGTTTTTGTTTTTTTTTCCCCGAAGCCGACGAACTTATCCAAAGTGGCAGTTCAAATTCTCTGTGAGGTGGTAAAACAATTTGTCATCCTCCAATCTGTCAAACGCCTGAGTCATTTTAATGACTTCTGCAGAGTTGTACTCCTCGACAAGGAAATCTGCAGGAGCGAATAGCATGACCGCGGACTTTTTGTGCGGCGACTTTGGTTTGAAAGGAGGGTACGTGATATGTGTGCACTTCGAGTACGCGGGAAGTCTCCGAGGCGAGCATCGAGGCCACCTACAAGCGCGAGGTCGTAAATATCGGAAGCCACGCAGTTGACTATATAGACCTTCCCCTGCCCTCTCCGCTTCATGAGGTACCACGTTTCCTCGTTCCACAACATTTTCCAAAGTATAGTTTCAATCGCATGAGCGATTTCATATTTGCTGACGCTGCCTTACAGGTCGCCTGTTAAAGAAATTATCGTGACCTAAAAACAATCTACAGCTACAAAGTTCCAAGTCGAACCCGCAGTGTTTACGTTTCAGGATTACGAAACGTGTTTATACGCGTGGGAGGATCTCATTTCTCGAGGTGATCCTCCTTCGAAACTGACGTACCGCATTGAGAAGTGACCAATTCATTCACATTGGCAAACGCTGCTTTGCTGAAACACGCGTGAACCGACCGCAGATGGCGCCGAAACCAAAACAAAAAGACGAGAGCTTCGTGCTTGATTAACGTATAAACATGGCATCCATGATTTAACGTCATCCTTCAAGCGCCGGCATAGCCTAAAAACACAGCCTTGGACTACATATCTTTCTAGCAGCAATGGAGATGTTGGTTTTCATTAACCGGCGTTCCCGAATTTTGTCAGTGTTGGTGTGGTCCTCGGTACAGGGAAGTCCTTAAGACGAAAATAGCCCAAATATAGCCATGCAGGCATCTCGGAATTTTCGACGTCTACCCGCATAAAAAGTAGCCCAATTTGGCTATTAACAGCCCGATCTGGCAACCCTGCTAGTAGGCGTGCGCGGCACTCCTCTTAGCCAGACGCGCGGAGTCACGTGGTCAGGCGGCGACCCTGCTGCGGGGAGAGCATGCGCCAAGCCGGCGGAGCTGGCGGCGCAGCTCTGCGCGACGAGTCACGTGATGCGTTGCCAAGGCTACGGCGCAGCTGCGGTCAAATGAAGGTCAATGTCGCGGCGACGGGGAAACTCAGCTCGACGAGGTTAGTAAAGCTTTCGTTTTAAAAACCGGAAAGAGAAACCTCCGCTTCGACAGTTTAATTTTTATGTGCTATCAAGGATGGGCGGCGTGCCTGCGTTGCTTAGGTGGCCTACTGCAAGAGCTTGCATGTCGCTTCACTACGGTTGATTTTTTATCGTGCGATTTTCTTCGTATTATTGCCAGCCTTACTCCTCCGCCTGAAGGGATCATTTTAAGCTGTTTCGACCCTCAGTTTCAACTTCGCCTGGCGCCCGATAACGTCTCGCCGCGATAACGACTTCATCATGTCGCATGTGGTTGAGTGTCACAATTAGAAATTTCACGGTGACACATTTACGGACTTCTTTTTCGCGGAGGTGATGAGACACCACAGCCACTTTTTTCCACGGTGTCATTTCCCGTCCCTCGACGTCCATCAATGCGCTCTGCGAGCTAGTCTAACCGCCTTTCGCGACACGCCGATTTCGGAGGTAAAGATGCTGGGGGGTTGCCCTAGGCATTACATGCACAAAGCCACAAAATCGTTTTATTTTTGCGATTCATGAAGAAGCCAAATGGACTGGACGAACGTCCCTTTTTCCCTTTCTTTCCCCCCCCCCTTTCTTTTTGAAGACAAGGTATCTTTTATTTTTGGCGGCTTTGCATCGATATGGTGTTGGTGGATTCTGGTTATCTGAGCACTTCTGTCTCGTGAAATTAGGCCATTCTTCTAGTGTACGTAGGAAAACAAACACGGCGTCAAAGTGAAGACTGAAACGAAAAGGACGCACCAAGTTAGCGTTTAGAGATGTCCACGGAGCACTAACAATGCGCAATTAGCGCAAGAACGGCCTGAACCAAACCACGGTGCTCTAATTGAAACTGCGCGCGCCTACAGCCATAACCAGAAGTGCGGTTTCCGCTAACCTTTTGCGACTGATGCGTGTCCGGCATGCCGTGTAACGACCTGGCGATAGCACACAACTGACTTTTGGGACGCTCAAGTGTCCTTCCTATAGTGGGCGTTTCTGATCAACCGCGTGTTCAAGATGAACGCACGATCAATTTGTGCAGGCTGTGTCAATATTGTGTCCGGCGTTGGGCCGAATAAACGGGCGGACGTTTCAAATCCAGAAGCTCGTGAACTTAAAGGATGACGGAAGTTCCATTTGATGACTGACGTGTTCAGGAGCCTCTGTGGTTGGCAGCTACGCGCAGAAAATCGCTGACGCTAAACGTCGCCTGGATGACTCACTAGAGCCGCCTGCGCTTTTCAGCGCCACCGAAATTCCTGCCACGACATTTCGTCGGTGGCATTTTAAGACAGCACACGAAAGCAGCGAGAAATGCCGTTCTGACGGTTTTTTGAAATCGTGACGACAGATACGCTGATGCAGAGAAGTTGCTGCATAATCAACTCGCTTTCAAAGAGAATGTCCCCTAAAGGGGTCCTGAAGCACTTTTCCAACTAACCATAGAAAGGCATCGCTATAAAATTACGGCACCTCGCGAATCTCCTGCCGCAAAATTTTTTTTAGGATCCTTCCAGCGGAAACGAAGTTAGACGTGTAGTTACTGGACCGATGAGCTTTTTTTTTTTCTTGGCTATCTTTCTCCTTCCTCCTTTAACTCAGCTGAGCAATAATTGTATCACTGAGGACGTTTTCACGATCACAAAATGAGCCAATGACTGCTCTGGGTTCCGGTGTTTGCGATGACGCTGCATGACGACGTTACGAAAGAAAGAGCAAGCGATTTTTGAGTGTTTTTGACACGATATTCTAAATTCCAAGCTGTATCCAGGGCAATATCTGGCTAACACGTTCATAGGAGCCTCGTTAACAGACATGCAACGTTTTCTAACTACGTATTCTAGATGTTGGAGACCTTGATCGTCTACAGCATTATTGACAAAAACAAGCGCGTTTCTGCGCTCGAACTCTGTTACAGCGTCAGCAAATTAAGTAAACTCGACCACCTATGTATATACTAGATAACAAGCTATGTTGAAAAACAGTTACGACACATTAGCTTGAGTAGAACATTTAGGTTGCATACAAGTACAGAGTTTTCTAAGGCGACTACTATGCAGGACGTTAAATATAGCCCCAAAATATGATCCGTGAATTAGTTCCCATGCATTGTTTTAAGACGTAATTTGGGAGGTCGACTAAGACCAGCTGGTCGATAAATGAACCAGAGAAAAAGAAACCATAATGAAGTTTGCTGCCCTCCATAGATACCACAGCATCTTGAATTCTTCTATATTGAGTGCATGTGAACGAACATGGCCGATACCTGGATGACGCATTAGAGTCGTCTGCGCTTCTCAGTGTCATCGAAATTCCTGCTATGAAATTTCACGCGTGGCGTTTTAAGACAGCACATGAAATATTTTTCCATTGAAGTATTTCAAGAGGTCCACAGGGATTAGCGAAACTGTACCAATATAGCTGTCGTGTTTTACGATTGTAGGCGTTATTTATGTGTCTGTGCGATCGCTGTCTGTTAATCTCAGCCAGCATCCGGAGTTAGCATAAGCCGATGTGGTTGCCTAGTGCCTTTCGTGTGGCGCTGCTAAGCACGAAGTCGTGGGAACGTATCCGAGTCACTGCGGCCACATTTCGGTGGGGGCAAAATACAAAAAAAAAAACAGCGGCTGCGTACCTTGCATTGAGTGCACGATGAAGAGCCCCGGGCGGTCTAAAGTAATCTGGAATCTCTGACTACGGCGTGCCTAATAATCAGATCGTCATTTTCGCAGGTAAAACGGTAGGCTTCTTTCTCTTTCTTAAATTTCAGCCTGCAGTAGCGTAGGAGACGATCACTTAGGCTACGCTATCCATGTGTGGGTGTTCTTTCTTTTGTTCTTTGTTAATGCCAACATCTCCCTTTCTGTTTACTGTCAATAGTAAGACTTGTCTCGCATGGCCGCATTCAATAAGTACGCCGATCACTCGTTCAGACTCAATAGAAAGAACTTATTGTTAAACCCTTTCGCACGAAATATTACTATAGAAAAATACAGATTAGGCATCTGACTCTTTTTTTTTTTTCAGAAGTATTGTGCTGATATACTTCTAACATAAATATGGGAATACAATGTCTTGCTGTGGACATGCTCGTCCGTCCTTGGACAACCTCATCGATTCGGTCGCATTTGGCCAGCATCAAAAATGTCTCAAAAACCTCACCCCGGCCGTGCGTCCTTTTTTCGCATAAAAGGCGCCTACAACTATGTAAAACATCATGTAATTACAGACGCTTGATGAAGGCCGGAATCCGTGGCCGTACTTTTCATTGGCAACGAAGTTATCCGACTGACAGAGATTTATTCGCGATGACCGAGTATAGTGCCTCGACGAACGATAAAACAGGCCGTAGAGCGCCGAAAGACGGTGTGTTGAGCAGAGCACCATTTAGCCTAGCGCTCGCTGACCTTGCCCGCTATTCGTTCAAGACAGTCCAATAATAATAATAATAATATTTCGGGTTTTACGTGCCAAAACCACTTTCTGATTATGAGGCACGCCATAGTGGAGGACTCCGGAAATTTTGACCACCTGGGGTTCTTTAACGTGCACCTAAATCTAAGCAAACGGGTGTTTTCGCATTTCGCCCCCATCGAAATGCGGCCGCCGTGGCCGGGATTCGATCCCGCGACCTCGTGCTCAGCAGCCCAACACCATAGCCACTGAGCAACCACGGCGGGTTAAGACCGTCCAAGTAACAACCAATGCATCGGGCCATCTGCCGTGAAATGGCTGCAGATACGAGCAAGGCTACAAAAGGCCGCTACGCTAACATCATTGTACTTGCGAAAACCTAACTGAGAGAGCTGTCTTTAGAAAAAAATGCTGCTTTGTCTATATTCGCAAGCAAGGAAATGAGTCCTTGCACTGCAAATGTCGATGGACAAGCACATGTAAGCGCATGGAAACACCGCTCTTTTGGGGTAATTATCGAACGCGCCCTCTCACGGATCCCACACGTTTCGTATCTAAAGAGGAAGTTTACTACAATGACACACCTAATCTAATTTCTCGGCGAAAAGTCATGGGGCACATGTCGCTAGTGTCGTTAGTGACAAGCGAGTCCCTTGCGTCCTGTGTGAAAAAGGTGACGGTGCCAGCCGGCAAAAAGAACAATTCAAAAATTGAGCACCGGGCTAAAATCGCTTACCTGCAGCTTATGACTTCAGAAAGTGAAATTCTAGCCATAGACATTTCTGTTCCAGGCCGCATCTCACTGACATTAGAGAACGTTTATTTCCCCAGAGGCATTCTGAATACTAGAGTTATAGAGACAGTAACTGCGTCCTGTAGAAAAGAAGTCACTTTTAGCGGAGACATTAACTCCCATAAAACTTCGTGGGTTTTCAAGACCGATTCGAGTGGTAAACGTATGTGGGATTGGGCCGCTAACAATAATTTATACCCGCCGTGGTTGCTCAGTGGCTATGGTGTTGGGCTGCTGAGGACGAGGTCGCGGGATCGAATCCCGGCCACGGCGGCCGCATTTCGATGGGGGCGAAATGCGAAAATACCCGTGTACTTAGATTTAGGTGCACGTTAAAGAACCCCAGGTGGTCGAAATTTCCGGAGTCCTCCACTACGGCGTGCCTCATAATCAGAAAGTGGTTTTGGCACGTAAAACCCCATAATTTTAACAATAATTTATCGTGTATTAGCGCAAGAACACCCACATTTATTTGTAGTCAGTCACTTCCCGCGATAGATCTCACTTTCGCTAGTACTCATTTGTCTATCTCCACATGGTCTGCTATAAACTCGGGCACAAGCAGTTACCATCTTCCTATGCTTTTTGAGCTTGTAAGCCCATTGACTCAAATTATTATACAATCAAATACTTTTGCTAATTTCAGCACATTCAAAAAGATCTTACATGTAGCATTACGTAATAAGCAATTGGATAATGAAGAACAAAATGTCATAAACTTATTTTCCGTTTTAAAAGATTCCGTAAAAAGAGGCTCAATTCACTGTGCACTACAGTGAAGGCGGGTCTTCAAACCATTGGTGTAATGCAGAGCGCTCACGTGAACAGGCTGCGCGTGACCTCACCGACCGCGCCTCCTCTGCAAGAAGCACCGAATCCCCTCCTCCCTACGGCCACACGGCCACGCTCCCGCTACTCACAACGAGATTATTAAATTCTTCTACATGTCTAGAAGGGTCTTTCCACCCCCTCACCGCAAGTTGAATAGGGCGCAAGCCGTTTCGCTTAGGCTTCTGCAGACCAGCACGTATCCTTTTCTGTCCGTTCTCCCCGAGGCTTACCCGGACGTGTATCGCGACGACGCCTGCCCCTCCTGCGGGCAGACCTCCACTCTAGCGCACATGCTCTGGGAGTGCGGGTCGACATACCCCAAGTTCATCAAGGAGGAGTGGGACTCGCTTCTGCGTAGCCCCGCTCTAGAAAAGCAAATCTTGGCTGTCCGGCGTGCCCGCGACCAGGCCGGTAGGCTAGACCTGCCGGTCCCGACGTGGGACTAGCCGGGTGCGCGACGAGCTCGCGTCCTCGCCGGACCAGCAATAAAAGTTTCTTCCCTCACTCACTCACTCACTCACTCACTCACTCACTCACTCACTCACTCACTCACTCACTCACTCACTCACTCACGTGATTGCAGGACAAGAAAAGCAGCGTTCCAAAAACTACTTCATAACCAGTGTCCTAGCAATTGGAGAGACTATAAGTTCGCGGCAGCAACATTTAAAAGAACAGCTGCAAATGCGAAAGACGACTTTAATCGTAAGCACTTGGCCTTTCTTTCAAAGGCCAAGTGCTTTTCTTTGGCCTTTCTTTCAAAAGCCAAAGCAGTTTTTCGATTTTTTTAGAAATAAAAAGGTCGTTCCAGCACTAGTAAACATCGACTCTGTGGTTCCAACACCCTGCGAATTGGCGAAATTACTGGAAGATAAAGGTCTAGAATGTCGCTTTAAGTCGATTCTGCCCTATCACGCTACGCTGCCTGCTCATGGTGAAGACTTCGAAGTTACGGTTTCGGAGACGAAAAATTTACTGAGCCAGCCATCTAATTCAGCGGCAGGCCCTGATGGCATTACTATGGCAATATTAAAAACTTTATTTGAGATGTTGCCGCGCGCATTACTTACCGTGGTAAACCACGCTATTAAATATTCGTGGATTCCTCCGGAATAGAGACTTGCAAGAGTAATCCCATTAAAAAAACGAGGTGCCGGTTATAATAACATCAGGCCAACATCTCTTACATCTAATCCCGTAAAACTCAATCTCACACAATCGTATGGATAACTGGATGATGGAGAACATGATTTCGATCCCACACCAAATTGGCTTCAGACGTGGGTGCTAGATTTGGTGCGCCCATGTCGACCTATAGAGTCGTATTCAACTAGCTCGGTGTCAGGAAAAATACGCAGCCTTAGTCACCTTGCATATCACTAAGGCGTATGACAGTGTAGAACATGCAAGCCTAATAAGTGCCGCTTCATAATGCAGGTCTGCCAAATTATTTTGTCGCGTGGGTTTAGGAATTTTTAAACGGCAGGAAACATTACTGCTCTCAACGTGGATGGTCTCCATTAACGTACCAAGAGTACTACGACGATGATCGGTCCTATCTTCATTAGTGTTTAATGTTTTACCGAGCACTGTACCTTTGCAACAGGATGTAAATGTGCAAGTATACGCTGACGACATAGCATCTTTTGCTTTGCACCGAACTCTACACTTCTATATGTGCCGTCTATAATTGTGGCTTGATGGTATCACCATCAAAAAAAGCGTCATCCTAATTTTCCCTCAAAGCGTTCCTGCTCAAATTTCGATTCTTTATCGACAAGAAAGTATCCCACAGATGAGTTCACTTAAAAATCTGGGAGTAATGTACACCGAAAAACCTAATTGGAGTCCACATATAGAGCACATTGCCTCAAAGGGAGCACGTGCAATAGGAATGCTGCGTATACTCACCAGCAATCGACCAGGGTTGCGTCGGCATGTTCTGATTATGATATATTGGATGGATGTTCGCCCGATAATAGAGTTCGGCCGCCTTTTGCTTTCTGGTGGACCTGCATAAAAAATTCGGCCTCTGGTTCTACTAGAACGAGAGGCATTGCGTTTATGTCTTGGGCTTCCTGAATTTTTCACTAATCATATCAATCAACAAGCACCCCTGCCTACTTATGCGATTTCATATCCTAATAGTACAAATTCTTCTAAACATATATGCATCACCACAGAGTAGGTCACAATACGTTTTTCACAAATCAATCGGCCTCATTTTTCAACTATCAATGGTATCACTCACGTTGCCTTAAGTTATTTTCGTACAAAAAAGTTATTGGGCCCATAAAAGGCTTACCTATGCGAAGCGGTCTTACTAAATTCCTCTGTTCTAGTCGCTAAAATAATAACCTCCCCGTGATGAGGAAACACCTGCAAATAAAACCTGCGGGCACTCCAAGTAATACAAGCTCAAGCTCTACAAGGGGTATACCTCGGTATTTCGAAGTGCACGCCTACGGCTGCAATGATTGCGATAGCGGGAGAGCGCATCACATTAACCTACACAGTCACCGACGCAGTCGGGGCGCACATCTGACACGTTGACCGGCTGACCTCATCACCATATTTTTTTTTCTGTTTAGCTGCAGAAATGCTGCACACAACTACGTAGCCACTTACCAGTCGCACCTCTCTGCCTTCACACTAGATGCCTGCAGCAAGACCGTGCTCGCATTTACGGTGCTTGCGTCGACGTCCTGAAGTGCGCCTCATCACGCCAGGTATCACCAAGCCTGAACAGAATCCCACATTGCATCGAACCTCCAACTATTAAACATTTAATTCAAGCGGGTACGTAAAAAAATTACCGACGATTACGTTACTTCCTAATGCGAAGTTTGAGCGCAGCAAATAAGCTGTTTCACCTTTTCGATAGATTGAGGCAAAGAAATCGAGCAACACATGTATGCGCTATCACAGAATTTTTTTTTTCACACGTATTCCTTTAACAAAGACTCCACTAACAGTTCTTGACAGTCATGAAGGAAGCTTTGTGGTCGGAGAAATAGACTGATATATGTTCGACTTGGTACACCAATGCTTGATTCTCAAAGACGAGATGTATACAAGTGCCTCGCGAGGTTGTCACAGCCGTGGCACGCGTTACGAGCGAGAGGAACGGGATGTTCTCCCGCATAAGTGTTAGGAAATTGCTGTTTGTCTTTATGTCAAGCCGCCACCGATCTGGCTCTCTGATTGCCACCGCACAGGGCGAACGGCAGCGGCAATTTCGGCTCGGGCGGTGCACATATACAGATCCGCCGCCACCGATCTGGCTCTCTGATTGCCACCGCACAGGGGTTGCATTCGAGGAGGAGCGAAGAAAGGAATTAAGTTCGAGCCGGCGCTTTGACAACCGGAGACTCGCAGGAAGAGGGGGGAGAGGGCGGCGTGTACACCCAGCGGCAAACGATGGGGGCAGAAGCGCGCGCAGCAAGCGGACAACACGATAAAGGGAGGAGGGAAGAGATAGCAGCGACTGACTGATGCCGCTGACGCCGATAGCGAGTCAACCCCAGCTGCGGAGTTGGTTTCAGGGACAACTAATAACCGGCGCGTCGGCAACTGAAGGGCACCCTATCCGCCACACAAGAACAGGGGGGGGGGGGGGACCTTTTCCTCCTCTTTCTGCATGGCGGCGACGGTGTTCTATGCAGTCACGTTATCTTGACTCTCTAGCGGCGTCAGCGGCATCCAGCGGTATCAGTCGGTCGCTGCTAGCGCTGAGGGGATGAAAGGGGGGCGGAGCTGGTTACGAGGCCGACGACGACGACGACGCGAAACCCAGGAACGGACGCCAAAGAGCTGCGCTCTAAAAGTAACCGTTGAGCCCATTATTTGGCGCAGTAAAACCAGGCTTCGCGCGTGATGAAAGAAGGCCGTAAAGGTTGAATTCACGAGTTCATGAGGAAGCGTTGAGCTGTAGTGAAGTTTTAAAAGACGTTCTAAATTTAGCGACGCAGCGGCTGAGCACCCGATATGTGGAGAGGCACTGCAGCAGCACGTAGGCAGCTTGAGACGTCGAAGAACTCAAAGGGGAATGGAGGGAATGAATGTCACAGGATCATAATGTCGTAGGCGCACGGAAACTACATGCCGTTCTGCTTCTTCAATGTAAATGAGTCTGGGGAGAGAAAGGTAAAAGTAAACAGCGCTTGCGAGTACTACAGACGTATATAAGACGGCGAGGTTCTTTGGCCACACAGACGTGTGGACAAATAGACGACGACGTGAGAGTCATGGGTGCCCTAAAGATGGTTCTTGCCGGCGCGGTATCCGTGGGTGAGTCGCCCTTTACGAAAGTGCTACATTTAGGTAAACAGTAAATGAAGAGGAAAACAAAGACCCAAATTCAACGGCACCTTTAGGAACTTAGGATCCCACTACAGTCAACACTCATTATTTCGACCCCGTTAATTCGACTTTTCGCTTAATTCGAAAGCACTGGGAAGTCCAGGTGGGAAACTGTATATCGGGAGCTATGGAAGTAAACCTTTAGTTCGATCGCGAAAGCACGTTGCTTCGGATAATTCGACCAGCCACCGGCGCCCCCTCTTGCGAATAGCGGTTACTGAAAGCTCGCGAGGTGTGATGATAAGATGTGCCCAAATGGGGGATGTTGGTTGGAATTCCTTAAACGTTTATACCATCTGACTTGTTGGTTTTAGGTATTACTTTCTATCATTAGACAATCCAGGTACAATTTTTCTAAATACTCATTCACACTAGAGTAAGCTCGTCAAAAAGCCGTGGCAATCTCGAACGCCGCAGCTAAATCGCTCGGGTTTTGCTCTTTGTTCTTTCATTAACGTCACTACTACACCGTGCTTCAAGAAGGCGTCTTTGAAAGACCTTCTGTCATTTGTTCTAAACGCGATCTTTTCTGCAAAATCAAACGCTTCACGTGTCCCACAAACCATTTGACTCTGCCTTCTATGCCTAGAACGACAACTAATTAGAGTAATATGTCGTCCGACATGGTCACTCTTACTGACACCCAAAATTTTACGTGCAACGCCGGCTGTAGAGTGTGATGCATTAATCAGAAACACGTCATCGCATAACTTCTGCCTGCTTGATGTCTTGGTTAGCCTGCTAATATATATATATATATATATATATATATATATATATATATATATATATATATATATATATATATATATATATATACACGTTGTGAGACTCACGAATATGTTGCTTAGATGGCCCCTCACCAGGTATGACCATGTTGAGCTGACAAGCGCCGTGCATGCTAGCGCGCTAACGATTGTGTCTGCTAAGTATTACGTCGCAACGCGCTGCAGAATGAGCTGAAATTCCAAACCGAACGCTGTCTGCCCTTCTCGCGGGCGCCGCGCTCCAAGCAGGAGGGATGTCTTTGCTGTGACGTAGGCGCACGCTCCAAGCAGGAGGGATGTCTTTGCTGTGACGTCACTCGCAGTTACACGTGACTTCGAGAATTATTCGAGGCAGCATCTGTTATTTGTCTAATCTGTTGCTTCAATAGACGAATTAAAGCTTAGAGAAATAATGAAACACACACGGAATGTCCGGGTGTTGTTGTTTTACTTACCACCGCAGCAAGAGATGTACCTCCGTTTCGTCTGCTTGTTCCCACGTCCAGCAGTCGCGCGCGCAGACAAGGAAAGTATGTCGTTTTCTAGTGTTCCAAAGCGCGATCATACTCTGCAATCTGCTTGTGTCTGCCTCAGTGTTTGGTAGCCCCGACTTATACCGCTAGTCAGCTGTTCTCCAGCACAGCGCGCACAATCGTGCGCTGCGTGAAACGATACAATCGCAACAGCTCGCGCGCGACACCGTCAGCGGAAGTGCGCCTCGCGACAAAAAAAGAGAGGAAAGAAAAGAAGGCGGTGCCTGTGACGTTGCGTCACGTGATCCTAGAGCTCCGGTATTGGAGAACGCAGGGAAGGAGTTTCGCTTGCGGAGGATAGACGGGGCAAGTGGAGAGAGTGTCTCGCTTGGCGGTGGCGAGCGCCTTCTGAAATCATGGGTTCGCGGCAATGAAATGTTTCTATCGCGGGTAATAATAAACCAATTTGGGAAATTCTTGCGGCAGAACGCTCCCTAGAGGGCACGTGACACCTTCCAATGTATAACCGGAATTTCCTATGTGGCGTGGTGAGGGGCCATTTAAGCACAGAAAGAATTATTCAGCATCAAACGGAGGCAGCCAGTAATGCTATGAAAGTTTTTGGTGATTGGTGTTTCCTTTCTTTTTTAGAATAAAGGTTCAAGATGTTGCACCATCCAGAGATATGTAGAGACATCTTCCTAGTGCACACACAGATGCGTCACTCCACAATGCTTATTCGATTTTTTTCTTTTTAGGTTAGCAATTAAAATTTTAAACATTGCTTTGTTATACTCTTCCAGTCATTGTCGCCGTAAAGTCGATGAGCTCAGAATACCAGTGCGGGCCATATTGTCCCCCAAAAGCAAGTATTATTCCTTTTTTCGCAAAACACTAAGACACATTTCCGCAGTATACTGCAACAGCCACTACTAGAGAGGAGACTTCCTGGAAACGTCAAGAGTTAACCACCAGGGAATGAGGTTAAAATGCGCGAATGTCGGTGCTGTGCCCTCCGCGACCCACAGGCTTCCCTTCGCCTCTACCACCTCCCCCCCTTCTTTGTCATCGAGGAGACGCGTCACTCGTCAGAGCTGCAACACGTTGAATGTCGAATTCTAATGGTAGATTCGGAGCACTTCCAGGGCCACATTTCTCCGGTCATACCAGTTTAAAGCAGCGCCGAGTCCTCGGGCGTATTCGTGTATCTTTGTGCGCAAGCGCGCGAGGAGTCGAGGGTAATTGAGTGACACGCCACCCCTGAGTGACAGAATTGAAGCTCGCCGCATTCATCGCCCGCTAAAGAGTAGCAAAAATTGCTGATCTGACAGGGCAAAGAGCACTGAGGAGAGTTGGAAGCGTTGAAAAAAAAACGTTAACAGTCCGTCACTTCAAAATTGCGCGCCGAGTGGGTGGAGAAAACGAAACAAAAAACGGTTCGGGCTCCCACGTATCGGGGAGTGCACTTGCGTAAACTTTGTTTTCCCTGCTCCGGAGCAAGTGTAAATATTGTACAAGGTTGTGAACGTACTGGCCGCCCCGTGCTGGATGTCCCCTGTCACGGATGTGCGCCATTACGTAAGGGGAACCAAACTGAACCTCCCAAGACTATGCAAAAGGTGTGTGTCATTGTTACACAAGTGGTATGAAACGTGGCCTTAAATATACTGACGTGCATGTGATACCTTCCTCTGCGTACATCCGTCCTCCCAATTCTTACCTCGACAATGACGAAGCGTCGCCTTCGCCTCTCGTGACATATCTGCGCTTGCACATGACATTTTGCATCCACATGAACTGTTTGTATGACACTGACATGACACTGACATGACGTTGATATGAAACAGCTTAAATTAAGGTTGCCACCAGTGCAGTTCATAAACAGATGAATTGCGTGGGGTTACATGTTGCATAAGATTAAAGTAAAGGCGATTGCGGGCTTTAACCTTGTTGTATATAATTGAAATGACTACTTCACGAATGCCTCGCTTCGCATAGGCTCTAAGATCTCCGTCTGCTCTGCATATTTTTCCGAAATTTTAAACTAATTTGAATGTATTTTTTTGCGTATTCATGAAATATGCAAGTAACTGCATAGTGTGTGATACATCTTTAGCTATAATAGTAGCTGATACGTAAAGCGGCAACCATGTAGTTTATTAATAAGAGTAAGGTTCGGTTGTAAGATTATAGCCCAATGAAAGGCTGCTCAAATTTTCGCATGAGAAAATAAAAATTGCGTCCCAAGGGATTAGGACGAAAGGTCAAAAGCAAGAATTGAAAATAGAATGTTCCAACACAGCGCCACCGTCTACTCCTCCCGTTACTGCCTTAGCCACATGCGAGCTTTGCGCGTGTTATCTGATTTACGTCGTGCATAAATATCTCGTAGTTTAGCTAAGGTGCACGATCTGCCCGGCTGCAGAGCAATAGCGGGGTGCTAAAACTGTTCATTGAAAGCTGTTCATTTTACATTTCCGTAGAATGCGATCATGAACGCCTGTGTGACAATCTGCCCTGAAACTATAGAAGGAAGAGAGTTCGATCCTTTTGCAGTCCAGAAGCTGGGGAGATTCCGAAACGGGACGCCATGCTGGGTATTGTTTTGTTGTTCTAATTTTTTATTATCTTCTATGCATGTCATGTGTTCTTACTCCCTGAGGCGTTTATTCAATGTTGCATTTGAAAAAAAAAGAAAGTATTCCGCGCCTGTTTACTTGAAGCAAAGAGCTTGTAGTTGCCGAATACTCGCCCTAGTCACAGCAGCAAACTTAGCAAATCGCAACAGGCAATTACACGCATTTCCTTCGGTGATGTTGCGTTTAAGTCGCTGCCTTTCAAATCACATTGCATAGTAGACCAGTAAAACGACACAGTTACTTTCACACAACTGACTTGGAAAGCGAAGAAGTGATTTGAGTAGCCACGAGGACACGCAAAAACACGCACGCCGCAGCAATACTTCGACCACTGAAAGCAAATTCTAATTGAGAGTGTAGCGCAGGTGAAGCCAATACGGCGGACACTGAAAACATGAACCCACAGGTACAACGCAGTGCCTGTGCGTTCACGCTCTCGTCTGTGTTCTCCGTATTGATTGCGCTACATTTGTGTTCCAAGAGGACACACTAACCAGCACGCATTGCGACAACACCTGATCTTGTTGAGACGTTTCATTGCTGCGGTATAAATAATCTCCGTCCGTCCGTCCGTCCGTCCGTCCGTCCGTCTGTCTGTCTGTCTGTCTGTCTGTCTGTCTGTCTGTCTGTCTGTCTGTCTGTCTGTCTGTCTGTCTGTCTGTCTGTCTGTCTGTCTGTCTGTCCGTCCGTCCGTCCGTCCGTCCGTCCGTCCGTCCGTCCGTCCGTCCGTCCGTCCGTCCGTCCGTCCGTCTGTCTGTCTGTCTGTCTGTCTGTCTGTCTGTCTGTCTGTCTGTCTGTCTGTCTGTCTGTCCGTTTGTGTTTGTCTGTCTGACTGTCTGTCTGTCTGTCTAATGATTTTAAGACAAGTATCGTCATCATCAAAAAAATCGAGCCAAATTTTCTCACAGTTTGACTATGATGCCGACTAGCGCAATCGCCTGTGTGTCATGCGGGGAAGGATAATGCCAGGAAACGCAACATAAGTGCAAGGAACACGAGTACTGGGAGACACGGAGGAGTCGAGCCTCCCTACAACGGAAGCCAGGTTTAGGAAACAAACCTGGCTTCAAACCGTTCCTGTTTGTGCTTAACAGTGAGCCAGTGAAAAATGTTAGCCGAACCGTATTTTCTTTGCCCAAACCATGGACGCGCTCACGTACTCAGGGTGCGAACCGCCAATTTATGTAACTGCGAAATTTCTTTTTCAGCTTGAAGAACAGGAACGCCAAGAAAATGTACAGCTACAAGGCACCTGTTGCGGCGGAGAATGTGTACCAAAGGACGGAAATGAAACCTGCAAGAGCAAGATGTCAAAATGCAGACTTCACGACGCAGTACGGCTTAATGCAACGCTAGAGAAAACGAACTGGGATGCTAGAAGGAACAAGACCAAAACCAACTAATTCTTAGCCTTCGCCACCATAAACCAAGGCAAAACAAGTACACATGAACATGCTCTTTACCGCGAGAAAGGTTATTTATAAAGAAAGAAAAATTTATAAACAAATACAAAGCCTTAATGAAAATATCTGCAGGGAGGTCGGCCCGAGGTACGCCCGTGAGCGAAAGTATGTGGACCCACAGGCTCACCGAAAGGACTAAATTTATTCGTATTTCAAACGCACTGAAACTGACGAGTGCACTGAAAAGTTCGCCATGCAAAGTTTATAATGCGAACCTCAATTTCAAGTTACATCTATAGGTGCAAAAGAAAATCAGCGTTATCGCGTAATTATTGATCCGTATATTTATGCTCAAGGGAGTACCTTCCTCTAGCAAGATACCCTGCGCCGGGGGAAAGGGAAGAGGGTAAAAAGCAGCAACATGGTGGGTGACGATGACGGTAGAAGGAAGATGCAAAACACACAACATGCACGTATTCTGCAGGCCCGGAGTCGAGATCCGTATTGAAAAGTCGAGGAATATCCGGATGGCCTGAAAACTATAGGGCCCATATTCGCAAAAAGCTATTGCGCCAAGATTGTTCGTAAGGAAAAATTCCAGCCAATCCAGATGCTCTACACATGATTAGCGAAGTCGGTCGGGCAATGGGCTAAGAGCACTTACGAATGTAAGGCTTTGTGAATACGGGCGCAGGAGTGCTATGCAGGACACCCGGAGTTTCCCGCTCGCCTGAGCTTGCTCGACGGCAGTTGGCGAGCAAAGCTCGAAACGCGCGAAAGCAGCAGGCGATAAAATGTCGAGATAAAGCCGCGTATGTCGACACGGTTGTGCATTCTTCGCATGCCGCTTCTTCGTTTGAATCACAGGTGACCGCACAATAGATAGTTTTAGTTTTGTGTTTGCAACCAAACGTAAACGCATTACGTACGTAAAGAAATAACGTTCTCCTCACTGCGCATGCTCTGAACGTTATTGGGTTTCGGAGCTTTACGTGCGATATGATAACTTACGTTACCTGGCGAGTTTAACATTCGAATTCTTACGTACGCAAAGAAATAGCGCTGTCGAACGTGGCGGCACCCATGGCTCCCGCTTCAGCGTGCATTCTCGTGATGGCTGCACTCTGACTCGCCTCGATCGCCAGTAACTATTGAAATGAGCTTTCGCTTTCTCTAAACTCACCTGAAACGCTAGTTACGAGTGCTTAGTGCGTTCAATTTTTGAGATCGTTCCGCGATTCCTGCGTCCGTAGGCCTAGACAAGACGCGTCCGCATAGCAACAGGTTGGATTGCCTTGGCTTGGACACGTTTGGCACGAGGCACCAGACGGTGCCCTGTCTCCTAACGTATTCCTTGCGTTTGCGTTAGCTCACATTAAAGTATTGGAGGGACGCGCAGCGTAACGTCCCGCAAAAGTGCTTGCGTTTAACGTACATAAGGAGACAGACGCTATTCTGAAACTCTATTGTCACGCGCCCACGCCGCTTATTGTTATGATAGCAATACAGCAATACTGTTATTGTCCCGCTATCTACACACACTCGGCGAAAGCTGCTTGCCACGCTTTCTGAGGTGCGTACGGGCGTTGTCTCCTTTTTCTATCCATGTTCCCCAGCGGTACAAGGTCATAAATAATGATGTATTTTAAAGCACATTCAGTGCACATCATACACGTTTTGAAGTACTTACAGACTACCACAAAGTGCGTAAAAGATGCATCCGAAAGTTTTTACATCTTACTCCAGCAGGTGATGCACCGTGTATAACGATAAGCAAATGAAGAAGACACCGACGGTTTGACACCTTATGCACTACTCCGTTCGGCCCCCCATGATGTAACGCCCAAGTGGTGATAGCACAAGAGTTAATCTAGATAAGCCAATGAAACTGGAAGCGTGCCAAGGATTGAATCTTATGTTTTGATACCATTAGTTCGTTCATCTACGACCGTCGCCAGAGCCCGCGGAAACTCGAGTCTACCTGCATAACAACCCAGGGGTCGAATTCACAAAGCCTTTTCTTTCAATGCGAAAGTACTAGATGCCTCATGAATAAGAAAATCCGCCGTTCGTTGTTATCATCCGAGTGTGCCAAAACCCACATTACCAAGTCAGGACGTCACGTTCCCGGTGCTACACCTGCTGCGACTGGCACTGCGTAATCCCACGGTGAACAAACAGCCTCGGCGACGGACCTGGCCCACTGTCAAAATTGAATTAAGGTGGATTGAAGTGGATTAATGTGGATGAAGTTTAGGGTTTAGGGTCTCGTGAAAACGGTCAAACAATTAATAGCTCTAAATGAGAGGCCATATTACACAAGGCATGGGGCAGGCAGCCCTATTTAAATCAAGAATTATTCTTGGATGGTGCGACTATTGAGACTTTGACCAAATACAAAGTATGGGGCGTTATGCTTTCATAAGATACGAACTGGACATGTCACTTGAACTAGTTATGAAATCATTGTCATCTGCCGCAAATCTATTATCCCATTGCCGTCATTCTTTTTTTCTGAGAAAGTAAAGTTGCAGATATATTATGCCTTGTTTGAATCGAATCTGAAATATTGTGCGCTTGTATGGGCTGCTACCGCGAAACGTAATCTTCATGCGCTTCAACTTCAAGAACGGTCACTTCGACATGTAGCGAATGTACTTTATTTCCATTCTGCTGTGCAACTTTTTGAAAATAATAACATAACACGAGTAACTAGCCTTTATGAATACCGGCTACTGAATTCTTTTTTTATTCGGCTCCGAAAATTCTAAAACATTTTTAAAACATACGTCACGACTTGAATGTGAAAGCAGTGATGCGCGTACCCGCAGCGAAGACAGGTGGTTAGTACCCCACAGGCATACAAATTACCTCATGCACTCGCTAAGACACACGCTACCTACACTGTTAAATAAATTTGAGAAAGAAATGTTATGATACGTACCATGATGCGAAAACAAATTAGAGCGTATTTTTGTAAACGTATTTTTGAAATGTGATCTTTGTAATTAATGTAAATGTGACCCATTTTAATTGTATATCCTAATATATCAGTGTTTCATATGTTGACTTACTCCTGCCATGTCAGGGCCTTCAGGCATATTCAAGCTGTCTGGCGGCTGGATCCCTCAACAAGCTTTGTTGGAAATAAAACCTTTGATTCGATTTGATTAGGTTTAGGGTGAATAGCAGTAGATTAAGGCTGCTACAAATTAGAGCAAGATGGATAATTGTGGAGCTTTAAAGTCATCACATAGACAAGTCCTAACGCTTTCGTATTCGAATCACGTAAGTACACTGTCAATTTTTGTACGCTGTTCCTAGCTCCGGTGTTTTTTCGCCAGGAAGACAGTGCGATAGCAATGGCCCACACTTCGCTTATGATTAGGGTGCATCAATGCGCACCTCCTCCACAGCTCCGTGGTGAGCGACGAAGTGGCGGGCGAGGAGAATATCGAGGCATCCTACTTATTATTGGCGTTCGAGATCTAGAGAGAAAGCCAAGTGGCCATGAACGATAAGGAAATAAAAGAGTGTGGTCACGTGGCATTGCACTGGCGTTATGCATGTTCCTTGTCTGGTCTATGAGATGCAGCAAGTCACCTTTCTCTGTAGCGTTGCGCCTTCCTCTTCCATGCGTCTGCTATAGCGCCTCCATGCACGGCATTGTTCGCTCTTTGTGAGCAAGCCACCAAACCCGATTACAATAAAAAGTGAATGCAGCTGTGAGAAAGCCGCGAAACCGCAAAACAATGAACAGTGAAGGCAGCTGTGAGCGAGCCGCGAAACCGGCAAAGCAACTAACAGTGAACGTAGCTGTGAGCAAGCCGTAAAACCGGAAAGCAATGAACAGTAAACGCAGTTCAAGCAAGCCGCGAAACCGGACAGCAATGAACAGTGAACGCAGTTGTAAGCACGCCGCGAAACCGGAAAGAATGAACAGTGAACGCAGCTGTGAGCAAGCCGCGAAACCGGCAAAGCAACGAACAGTGAACGTAGCTCTGAACAAGCCGTAAAACCGGAAAGCAATGAAGAGTGAACGCAGTTGAAGCAAGCCGCGAAACCAGAAAGCAATAAACAGTGCACGTGCCTGCGAGCAAGCCGTGTAACCGGAAAGCAATAAACAGTGAACGCAGTTGTAAGCACGCCGCGAAACCGGAAAGAATGAACAGTGAACGCAGCTGTGAGCAAGCCGCGAAACCGGCAAAGCAACGAACAGTGAACGTTGCTCTGAGCAAGCCGTAAAACCGGAAAGCAACGAACAGTGAACGCAGTTGAAGCAAGCCGCGAAACCGGAAAGCAATAAACAGCCACGTGCCTGCGAGCAAGCCGTGTAACCGGAAAGCAATAAACAGTGAACGCAGTTGTAAGCACGCCACGAAACCGGAAAGAATGAACAGTGAACGCAGCTGTGAGCAAGCCGCGAAACCGGCAAAGCAACGAACAGTGAACGTTGTTCTGAGCAAGCCGTAAAACCGGAAAGCAACGAACAGTGAACGCAGTTGAAGCAAGCCGCGAAACCGGAAAGCAATAAACAGCCACGTGCCTGCGAGCAAGCCGTGTAACCGGAAAGCAATAAACAGTGAACGCAGTTGTAAGCACGCCGCGAAACCGGAAAGAATGAACCGTGAACGCTACTGTGAGCAAGCCGCGAAACCGGAAAGCAATGAACAGTGAACGAAGGAGTGCATGGGGGCGCACCAGACGTTTCTTTATTGGGAGCCTGCTGATATCAACAATTTAACAAGAGTGCAGCGTTTATTAACCTAGCTGTATCAAAGAGAGTAAAAGAACTCTGTTACATCGATCGATCGATCCTTCATATTGGTGCGCTTAGTATGGGGCAGTTTCTAAATAAACGTACAGCGTCAATATAAAAGTGCCGTAATTAATTTCTCGCTCGGTTATTGTTAGGATTTTCTTGTAAAATAGTTCTTCTGTGTTCTTTTCGAGTTTCCTTCTTAGGCATCTTAATTTGCAGGGTTTCTGCCCGTTCTGTTCTTGTCGTGCACAGAAATCATAACGGTGATCTTTGCCATTGGAGGCTTCCGACAGAATGCGTATGTAGGTCGCGTAAAACTACGTTATAATGGTAATGCAGCAACGATGTTGACAAGATTATATGAGATTCTTGACAGGATGATACAACGGGAGTACCTAACATCCGAATGGAACTCGGCATGTGCGAGAGATGCGGCCACGAATTAATTTTGAGAACAAGAAATTTTCATTTAACTTGCCCCGAAATCGGTTGCATATCCGTGAAATATTTCTCCTTTCATGCACGTCGCATTGTGACCAGAGCGGCCGAAAACAGCCGGTCGGTAGTACTATGCTCAAATGCAGAAGACTACAACCGTTGGACAAAAGCATATTTTTTTCTGGTCCCTCTCACGGAACAGACGGTAGTATGTAGCTTCTTTCCAGTTTTCATCGCGAAAGCTTGCCTAATATAAACGTTGAAATGTGTCTGCCGTTCCTGCATTCTATCGGATCGCGGCCACGGCGGCCGCATTTCGATGGAGGCGAAATGCGAAAACACCCGTGTACTTAGATTTAGGTTCACGTTAAAGAACCCCAGGTGGTCAAAATTTCCGGAGACCTCCACTACGGCGTGCCTCAGAAAGTGGTTTTGGCACGTAAAACCCCATAATTTAATTTTTTTTCCTGCATTCTATACCGGTCATGCTGTTTTGAACTCTCTTGTAATACACGTTAGGTGTTTTCTTCGACGGTTACACAGACGCCGCACTACCATGAACGTTGCAGCGAGCTGCCCCAATACCGTATTCATCTAGTTGAAAAAAGTTAGTTAAGGATTATGGCGCCTCTCACGTTCCACACGTGTGAAAACATCAAGTTACTCGAGAAATGGAAAAACATTATTTGTGTGATCGTGAGATATTATTCGTTAAAGGAACAAATCTTAATGAGGTATCGCAGACTGCTCTCGACGAAATAATCGCCATTTTAAGCAGACACGAGGCAAATCTCTAGTTGTTCGGCCATGACATATACTGGAATGGTGTGAAGGCGGTTCGCTTCAGCATTTTGCAAAGCTCTACAATACATTCACTTCTTAGGAGAAAAATTCATGGGCGTTGTCCTTTAACTGCACAGGGATGTGACAACTCAGTCTAGGCTCGCGCACTTACTCCCTCCCTCCCCCCCCCACACACACGCACACGCGCGCGCGTCTCACGCAAAGAAAAATTTATGGGCCAGAACAAGATTAGCGATGAA
This sequence comes from Dermacentor variabilis, assembly GCF_050947875.1. Lineage (NCBI taxonomy): Eukaryota > Metazoa > Arthropoda > Arachnida > Ixodida > Ixodidae > Dermacentor > Dermacentor variabilis. The sequence continues at coordinate 42,567,131 of NC_134575.1, read as the reverse complement.
GAAAGCTGTCGGTCAAAAGGTTGGTCCAAAACGAGAACATGGGGAGCAATGCTTCTCGCAAAATGCAACGAAGCTACGAAGAGACTTCAGCGACCTACCGAAGTGGCACGTCTGTTCCCGCTTCCAAATGCACCCGCTCTGGGTACGCATTTTAGGCGTGCTTGACAGACGACACTCAACGAACGGTACAGCAGCACCGATTCAACTTCATAACAATGATGCGAATCACTAGCGCGAGCGGCCGCTGCCGCGGCCATATTTTTCAAAGCAACAGGAGATGAATACGTAACTGTGGTTTTCACGCAGCGGCAGAACTGTGTGCCAGCGTCGACCCACTTTTCATTCATGATTGTATTACGCTTAGTGTTACACTGACGGAACTAGTGGAGGAGCATAACGAACAAGACGCGGATGTTCGCGGCGCAAGCTACCAACTTGTTTAATACTGCTACAGGAACACGCTCATATACAAAATGATGTGGCGGGAGGGGGGGGGATATAAAAAGTTATGACAGGGTGACGACATGAGATGATGCGGTGTGCCGGAAAAACACCGTTCACTTCATCACATGTCGTCACCTTGTCATAGCTTTGTTATATCTCGCTCCCCCCCCCGCCACATGACCTTGTATATGAGCGTGTTGTTAAACGGTATTATTAAACAACTTGGTAGTTTGCGTCACGTACGTCCGCGTCCAGTTCCTTATGTTCGCCCATTAGTTCCGTCAGTCCGTCAGTGTAACAATAATCGCAATACAATCGCGAACGTTTACCAACTATAGCTCCGCTCATTTCCTTACTAAATGCCACTTTTCATGCTTTGCGCGGAAGAATAAAGCTAACGCCATCAGGGAACGGGTGAATAACAACGTTGCCCCTCTTGGGTCGTGCCAGCTTGTCTACTTGGAAGGCTTGCGTGAAAGGGCAAAGGCGCCGTCAGAAAGCAAGGCAAGTCTTGAGTATCACAATAAGAAGAATGCTGCTACTCGACATGGCCAAAAGTGCGGACGAACGGGAAAATTTGTAATGCAAGGTACGGTACAGCACGTTTCTGTTATTCCTGAAAGAAAGAAGAAAAAAGAAACACCGTGCGAGTTTGTCCATCCGGGACAACTGACGCAGGGCGTGAAGATGCAAATGCGCATTAAAGCACCGCAGTGTCAAGACGACACTACGCAAATAACCGTCCATAAAACTAACGCTTCAGTCCCGATGCGATGAGCCGTGTGAGGCGATGACAAGTGTCATCTTGCTCACCACTTGCGAACAATTACCGCATGTAGTTCACGACCAGCAGAGAAGAAAGCAAATGGAACACGGCGCTGTAATTGCCTCCTGCGCGCTCAAGGAGCTGCTTCACTGCAGAGCTGGAACACAAGCGCGGACCTGTGCGCAACTCTGCTCCCTGCGGGAGCATATACAGGGACACTAGTCGGAACACAACGCCTGCCGCCCTCTCCCTCCCCCCCACACGGCCTTTCGCGCGATGGAAGACGGCGGGTTTGCTCTCCGCTTTCCTCCTTCGCGCGCGCCAGATTCAGCCGCGATCGCCGACTTCCCTCGCGTACTCTCACGCACATACAACATACGTCGCGCAGCGACGGTGTTATCGCCCTTGTTCTTTATACGGGACATCACGGCGCCGGCGACCGCAGAAATGCGCCTGGAATGTCAATTGATATCGCACTAAAACAAGTATAGTTAGGCTCCTTTTGCCCGCGCGTCAGCTCCCGACATTCGTTCCCGTCGTATTTTCACCGAGCTCCTCAACATTTCTGAACTGTTTTCCCTGCCTCTTCTTTTTTTGGGTATAGCAGCTTGTACTGCCGTCGACCTCGCCCTAGCAGTGCAGAAAATTTATTTAGCCCGTCACGCTCACAGTAGCGTCAACCTTTGAATGTTCATTTTCATTCAGTGTCTTCGATCGCGAACGTTCTGCTGTGTCTTTCCTAGACTGCGTTCCACTGAGTTCCAACAGGGCGTGCGCCTTTGGGGGAAAATGATGTAAAGAGCTAAACAGTGAAGATCTAAGCGCCGGGATATTCCTCTAACGTTAGGGCTCCTTACAATATCACTCTCCAAGTCGAGGGAACCAAAATAAAGTAAGAAAAAATTCACCGAAAGTTACAATGCTCCCTAAATGCGAAATTTGAGCGCAGCTCTATACCCGAAGAAAGTTGTCCGAAGAAAGAACTGTCGCTTTGTACGAGGGTGGCTCAAGTGAAACCCGAACTTCTCGTAGAACGTACACACACACAAGCGTCATCTCTTTGCCATGCTTTGACGAGACATTTGTCGGCTAAAACGTCACGGTCCGCCGATGTCGCTTCGCCCCGGAGGAGCTTGTGAACGCAGTTGAGAAAAGTAGGGAAACCATAAAAACCCAGATGTACAAAAGCAAAGTTCGCAATAGGGGATCAGAAAATTTGGTTGTGGGAGTTCATTGTGTTTCTTTGTGTGTTTTTCTTTTTTAACCTAGGTAGGACATTAGGCAGTATAGTCAAAGACCGGGGAGGTAGGTCCCTCCCCAGTCTTTGACTATGAGACCTCCTAGAGTTATTTTTTTTTCTGTACAAAATTTCAATCGCATCAATAAACTGAAACTGAATAGCAAGAGTTAGGTGGCGCGACCCATCACCCCGTTCCAAAGGGGACGCTCCTAACATCCATCCATCCATCTGTGAAACAGCATATCCTGGTAATGTTTCTCGCTAACGAAAGCGGAAAGCCGATTAAAGTTCACGCTAGGCTTCAATCTGAATGTAGTGATGAAATGCCAATTAAGCAACAGTAGAATATTTGAGCGGTGCAAACGGCTCAGAGATGGCCGGACGTCAGTGGAAGACGATGCCAGACAAGGCAGCTCGTCAACATGAAACTCATGGCGACGATTTTTTTTTCTTTTTCTGTGCGTGTGAATTCGGCATACTTATGCTAATTTCCACCCCAGTAATGAGACCGGGGAAATCGAGTACTGCTTTGAGAATTTCCAACGTGTACACAGTGCACTCAGGAAAAAAAACTCCTTGGCCTGATTACCACGGGCGTTCTTGAAGCCAAGCAATGCGCACCAGCACACAGCGTACCACACAATGTGCACTTTGCGAGATCTAACTTGGGAGAGTCTACCATGCAGTCCCAACCTCGCTCCAAGTGATTATCACTTGTTTCCCAGTGAAGCAGTTCCTAGACGGTCAACGTTTCAGCAGTGATAATCAGGTGAAGCAGGCTGTTCATTTATCGCTGCCACGCAAGAAGAAACCTTTCTATGCTGCTGGCATCCTCGTGCACATGAACTTCTGTGATAAGTAAGGTATTTCTTAAAATACAGGTCGACTTCCCCCCCCCCCCCCCGAATATGTGACGAACAGTGAGCTATCAACCTATATTCGTGGATAAGGCCAGAAAAGCACTGAGGTAATGGAGCTCTGCCGTAGTGCCCGTCGTAAAGGCGAGTTTAGAGATTGACCAGACTGGCTTTAAGAAATCTTGCATATCCAACGCACTCGATGGCACCGACAACGGCGTTGTCTGAGTTGCCGCAGACTTCTGCGAACCATCCGACGAGGACGACTTTTCTGGCAGTTCCCACGAGGTTGCCGCTTGTGGCATCGACTAGCGTGGTTTAATGGCCTAGCCTCGGTAAGTAAGGTGCGTCATGCTTCAATTTCTTTTTGTTCTAAAAAGACATGAGTAGGCCTATACCCGCCCTTTTTTTCTCAGCGAGTCCAACATATAAGGGTCGAGCTATATACGTGTTGTACCTATATTCGAGCAGATACGGTACGTCAGTTTCGCAGGAGGATCACGTCGAGAAATGAGGTACTTCCACGCGTATAAACACGTTTCGTAATCCTCAAACATAAAAACTGCCGGTTTGACTTGAACTTTGTAGCTTTAGATTTTTTTTAACCACGAGGTCCTTTATTTTTTTACAAGTAACCTTTAAGCCAGCTTTAGAATATATGAAACCGCTCATGCGATTGAAACTAAACCTTTGAAAATGTTGTGAAAAGAGCAAACGCGATACGTCATGAAGCCGAGAGGGCAACGCAGTGTCTACATAGTCAACTCCATCGCTTCCGGTTTTTACGACCCCGCGCTTGTAGGTGGCCTCGATGCTCGCCTCGGCGACCTACCGCGTACTCGAAGTGCGCGCACATCACGTGCCGTCCTTTCAAACCAAAGTCCCCGCACAAAAATCCGCCGCCATCCCATTCCCTACTGCAGGTTTCCATGTCGAGGAGTACAACTTTGTAGAAGCCATTCTAATGACTCACGCATTTGACGGATCGGAGGATGAGAAATTTTTTTACCACTACATCGACAACTTCAACTGCCACTTTGGATAAATCCATCGGCTTAAGGGAAAAAAACAGTGACGGCAGTTTTTGAGCAGTTCGCAGCGACATTCAAGTGAAGACCAGTTTTGAGCATCTCTGATGCGTTGAAACATTCGTTCTCTTGTAGAACCGGAGTTGCTAGGCCACGAGAACGGGGGGAGGGGGTGGGGTACATTTGCCATGGAGTTGCTCAGCGCAGCCACTGAATGAAACTTATTGTCGAGTCTGTGTCTAATTTCAACCCAGTGTTGATTGGTTCTAGTACCTGAGCTATGCGCCTCACCAACCGTCGAATTAAGGCAAGCTGGAATTGCCAGTCAATGCGAGACACCCGGCACGGAATCGGGTCGTTTTAGCTTTGCGTGATGCGTTACCCTGATACATAATACTACAGGTCTACTGCGGCTGCGCCGCCTTTGCACACGACTGCGATTGACATGCCGCGTGATTCGAGGTTATGGCGCACCGCACCATGCTCGAGCGTACACGTAAGTTAGTGATACCGCTAATTAGGCTTTTTAGAGCATTCCTGGTTCATCAAAACATGCATAACCCTAAACGTTACGAAGCAAGCCAGGAGAAGGGCGTCTTAGGCGGAACAACGTCACATTACATAATCCAAATAACACCGAGAAAACATCACTAATATTTTTTTTTTGTCTTCAGTGTAAGCTATGACTCGGGGAAGGACACTTTCAGCATTTGTTGCTGTCACGACACAGAGCAAGTGGCAAGGGCAAAAATATGCGGATCGAAGTGAGCGCGTCCTGTAGGGTTTCCTACAAAAATTACTACGACATGGAAACTTCCATGGCGCTAATGCTTGCGACAGCAGCGTACAACTACGGCGGTTCCGCCAGCACGATAATGATGGAGGATATAGTACATGGATTTATAGCCGACACTTTGGCCTTCTGGCTTCAAACGACTTTCTGACTTCGGAAAAGTGACCATTTTTCAACAAGACGCTGCATTATAAGTGCGCCGATTATTTGCGCCGATTATGCATTGCGCAGAAACTAATTGCCTTCGCACGTCTTCAAAGGTACAGTTTACAAAAGAAAGCGACTTCAAACTTTTCTCTGGCAGAATGCCACAAGAACGTCTATCGAAGTAAGGCAGCATTCGTGTGGCGTAATGAACCATAGCAAAGCCGGAGTTCTCTTTATAGTGATTTCTGTAGGAAACCGCATGAAGTTGTTGGCCCAGTCGCCACCACATCATTACGCAGTACACTCCATCAGAGAATGCGGCGGTAGCGCTATCCTTCGCACCGCGGTAGTGCCACAGATCGACAAGTTATTCACGGAATAGAACACGCAGGCGCACAAGGTGCCCCACAATAACGTATGACTGCGTGGTATCGTGTGCAGCTAAAAGACTAATTTGACGAAGGAATCCCAAGAACAAAAGGGACTGTGTGCATGGTTCAGCAAGCTCTTCCAAGTTAGAGCAGCAAAGACATGCTTTGATGTGACCGATAAGTGAATCACACTGACGATCATCCTTTCAAAGCGGAAAGTTACTTTGGCCGTGGATAAGGGCGTTGTACAGCAATGCGCTTTAAATATTGTTAACAACTGCATTTACTGAAAGTGAAACTGTATGTACTCATTAACACTTAACATGTCTATGCGTGTTTTTAAACTTATATGTTTATTTTGTATTATTGGAGTGGCTTTACATTGTTGTCTTGTGACTAATCGCAGAAACTTCAGAACATGCCGGCTTTCTTTTTTTCTAAACTAACTGTTTACGTCGTTTGATAAACTGCTTTACAGCCGGGACGTTTATATAATATATATCACCTTTCCTTCTCATGCTTTCATCGTTGATTTGATTCATTTGTTTGTGGAGCAGCTGGCGAAGCAATAGTTAGCCACATTTCAAGTTTCATCAGCTTAAATCAATGAGCCAGACCCTTGTTTTACGTTATTTCGGCATCTATTCAGAAATGAGGGTCTCCCGTGCGTGAAGGCACTTATGCCTTGATCCATCCCCTGTTCATTAAAATACCTGTGCCATCTGAACTTCCTATGACCTGTCCACGTTTGTGTTGTTCTTGTACTTTCATATCTTTTCGTGTTGCCGAAGTTAAGCGGTGAAGTTCCAAAAGACGGCTAATCGCAATAATATCGGTGATGCTGTATAACACATTAACAGAGAAAACCAAATAAAGTTGGCGTTTTTTTACCGCAAAAGTACGAAATGACCGCTTGTAGAAGAAAAAACATCTCAGTTATGCGCTGAACCGCTTTCTCGGTACCTATCTTTATTTTTGAAAAGTTACTGAGTCGCATTGTCGCAAAGGACTCGAGGAGCTTGGATGGAAGTTTGGACATTCACTCAACCGGCTTTCACAACAGCCTGGCAGTACGCATTTTCCACCACAGCACGTGCCTACGCATGGCTCTCCCATTTCGTTCATCTGAAAAAAATTAAAAAGAAGAAAACAGATAAATCGCCGCTGTATGTCGTTTCCAGTTGTTGTACAGGTAATACACTGCAGTACCGCGCGTGACAATTAATGCACAGTTTTAGCGTGTCCGCTATTCCGACAAATGTGGGCGGTTTGGGCGGATTGCCGGATGGGCGGAAGCGTAAACACAAGCGGCCGGAGTGGGGATGCCACCTGGTGGCGCAGAGCTCAAGCAGACAAACACAGAGCTAATATTGCAGCATAACCGAGTGTATTCTGCATGGCTGTTGGCAAAGTAGAACCTTTCAAGAAGCAACGCGTTCACGATTACAGCGCTGCCAAAAAGCTTACACCAGCAGCGAAGTAGGACACACTTGGTAACGGCAATAATAGCTATGTTTGTCTGGTTCAGGTCTGCGCCGCCAGATGGCGTTACCAGTCCGCCCACTCAAGCATTTACGCCTCCACTCATCTGGCTATGGTCCCGAAAACCGCCCGCGCGCTTGCCGGAATACCGGACTCGCTAAAAACTCTCTACAAGATACAACACCGCGTGACATTGGCCAACGCTACAAGTACCGCAAGCATTATAAGCACCTTTCTTCGGCGCAAAGTGTGCAGATGAAAGCCGCACGCTGCTAACATCGCACGCTGCTTGACGAATTGTGCTGAGTTTTGTGAGCATCGCAGACCGCTCGGGTATCGGTGGCATCTCTACGCATATTAACAGGTGCCACAGCCGAAAATACTGTGTAGCGGACGAGGATGATGTACTTGTTTGGATCAGTAAAAAATGAGTTTGGTAAACGCAATTGTTCGGGAACAAGAAGAGGAACAAATTCTTCTCGAGCAGATTGGTGGCACACGCAGTGAGCGGCTGCAGCTGCCGCAGTGAATTCGAGCCAAGAGACTGAGAGCGCTGTAAATTCACACCTATCCGCACAAGAGCATGTCGATTCAAGCTCTTTAATGCAACAATTACGCCTTAAAAATGTGCTTGTTCAACAAGGGACAAAGCGCGCAAAAACGCGCCTTGCTCTCATGTTTCTTTTGTCGCAACTGCAGCAATATTCTGCACAGTATCTTATTTTTTTTTTGTCTCTCAGAACGTTATGAACCAGCCGATTTCAGCCAGCGCTCAGGACGCAAGGCTTCTCCATCGAACATTTCAGCATATCTATACGGACCGCCACTGCATGCCTTGTGCAGTCTGCATAAGGCGACGACTGGAAAACATTGGTGAATAAAATCACGAATAAAAATATTACAAACTAAATCAGGTGCTCTTACTTACCCAGCACGGCGTGCCATTTGTCCATGAACCTCGCTTTGCCAGCCAGAAGGGAAATGATCCAAGACCTCCACCACATACGAATTGACACTTCAACGCAGTCACATTCTAAAAAGAGGGAGAAGCCGTTTTTTCAGTAGGCTGCTTCATACATCCGTTGATCGATGAAGAGTCAGAGACGAAGGCGTGTGAACTGAAAATCGATGGCAAAGTACGATGTTGGGCAAGTTGGTGCACAGCTGTCAATGTTTGTAGTGTAAACGGTAAGTTAAATAAAGATCAAACGGACTCAAAGAGCTCCGAAACAACGGCCAAGGGGGCAAACGAAAACATTTTCTTATCAAAAGCAATGCTGAAACATGTATCGGTGCTCATTTTGTTTCACTATGCAACAGAGAGTCTCAGTTCATAGAGGTAACTAGCGATATATAGTGCATTGGAGGTTGCAACAGCTTTGCGCTGTTTATGTGCAAACTTGAACCTTTAACTTTATTTCAGGAAATGAAGTTAGTTGCGTATTTGACGTGTTTTCTGTACGTTTGTTTATTATTCAACTTCTGCAACACAAGGCTCTTTCGGTGATATCAGAGGCAGATATAACACGCTTAGGATTCATTCAGAAAAGTCCTAGAAATAAAAACGACTTTTCACCCGTAAAAATGCCGACTTTCCGAAAACGATGAACCATTCATACATGCGCGTTATTTCAGTAAATAAGGTTAGTTGCGAGTTTGGCGTGTTTTCTGTCCGTTTGCTTATTTGTTAGTTTTTCATTTAGGTTCTGCAGCACAAGCTTTTCCGGCGAAATCCGGGACAGATATAACGAGCTTAGGATTCATTCAGAAAAGTCCTAGAAACAAAAACCACTTTTCACCCGCAAAAAATGCCAACTTCCCAAAAACGATGGCTCGCCGTGGTTCAAGCGCCGATTATCTTAGTAAAAGAAATGCCAAGAAGCTTGGCTCTTGGTATGTAACTCGAAGGGCGACACCTAAATAGGGAGAGTGCCGACGAATCAAAAGAACACACTTATAGTAGTGCCTCGTTCCGGGGATTATGAAGGTTTGCCCAAAAGTTAATGCTTGTGAAGTAAGCAATTAATATTGACTAAATGTGCGGTTAAGCAGGACGCTAAAAATAGTGTGGCTTCCCAACAGCATGCTTGGTCTCGTCCTCCTAGAGTGATTCGACATATCTATAAACCTTGGCTCAAGTCCCCAGCTGGGACACGCTCTATAAGCACCTTAGATTTCTTACACGGTGCCTTTTCTTCCTGTTGAATTTCTTACGCGTTATATTCTTTTTTTAAAAAATCCGAAGAGTAGCAATAGATATTATTTGAAACTGAAACTGAACTACTCGGTTTGGCAATGCAATATACTCCGTTCGACCCGAGGTCAGATATTCTGTTTGTAGCTGTTTTTCTTTTTTTATGTGCCTTTGGAGACAGAATCGCAGTCACCTTTAGCTGGGCACCGCGTAATGATACGTAATATGTCTCCCACCAATAAAACATCAGAGCTTGAAAATGTTCATCTCTTATGCGCATAACCAATATGTATGCAGAAAGCGGGAACATGTGAGAGCGCAACATAGTAAACGTACCGAGGAAGCACTCCCAAATCTAGCAAGCATGGAAGCAGCTCGAGGAACACAAGAAGTTCGCAAGTGTCATATGCACGAAAAAGGAAATGGAAATGTCCACATCAGTGTCTATGGGGTAGAGTGTCAAAGTAGTTTATACATACACCGCATTCAAATTTAGCCACACCGGAGGAGTTACCGCCTCTAACAGAATTCTCGCCGAAAGCTTCTTGTCTCGCATTTCTAACAAATAAAACAAGCAAGAAGCGTTTCTTTTAGTGACAGATAAGTTGCTCATTATTTAATGCGTTTATATAGCATAGTTAGTGAGACATTGACAGTACGTACAGTACGTAGAGACGGAGACAGAGCAGGGAAAGACACTGGTCGGAGCAATAACTAAATGATCATTTGTGTCAACGCATTCCTGGAGAAATATGGAGATCGAGACAAAATGAGCAAACGGAGACAACCAATGACACGCGTGCTTCTTTTTCTTGTCCATTTCATTAGCTGGTCATTTCATGCAGGATCACTACCGACACGCTCGCAATACGAGCAGAAGCCGCAGGATAATAAACAAACGAAACACGTGAAACGCATCACTCTTTTTTTTCAAGAAAAGATAGCTTAACTCGTGTCCCCGTTACTCGTGTCCCCGTTACTCGTGCCCCTGAAGCCATGCACCAACTTGGTGCGTCCTTGTTAAGACGTCTCAGGAAAACTTGCCTTTACGGGACATTTGGTAGCTGGGCACCGGACGGTATTGCTGGAGGACCGCAGAACGAAAGCGGCTGCAACAAGAACAGTTCAATTGTATTAGCCGTTACCGGGGCATTCGCATGCAGCCCTCACCGTACAGTTGCCATTCAGTTCTAATTCAACAGCGTATTCGCTTCCGTCGAACTCAAGACTATATTCACAGCCCGTACTCGTGCTTACAGCTTTTCACTGATGACAGAGCAGCTCGTTCTCTGTGCGGGGTCTCTATCTAGCTGTTTTGACAGGCCGATGACAACGACGATGCTGCTGCTATTGGCAGCTATGCAAAAGGTAGCCGAGGGTAGCTGTAGGGGCTTGGTTTATATGGCATCTCCGACGTTGCTGTAGCGTAGGCAATGCGACCCAGGCACATGAACGCGCATTAGACAAGACACAGCGTTGTGTGTGGTCAATACTCCTTTCCTTGTACACCTGTCGTTCTGGCCTGCGCTACAACAAAGTAGTAAAATCAATCATAATGAACGCAAGTCGGATTATCTGCACCATGGTTGTGTAGCCCAAACGTGCTTAGGGGCCGATGGTACGCCGAAGGTCACGTATAATCACAGTACGTCCCCGCGGCTAGCAAGGTCGAAGAACGCTAACCCTGGCGGCGTAGTGTGGCCACCCAAATTACGAATCGTAATGCTTTCCTCTGCTATTGAGTTTGGCAATCGTAGTTCCAGTAAACGTCGGCGAATGTTAAGAAAATACAGCGCTGTGAGCATGTGCGGCGACTCACCGCTTATCGCTGGTGCGTAGTCCTAAGTTTTGCGTAACGCGTGCTAGTACGAGACGTGCCACAGAATTCTTCACCTATATTGCAATCATTCTCACGAGATGCGATTTATATAACAATGGTTTAGAACGGCGCCAGAATGCTGCTTTACTTTGGTTGAAAAGTAGGCATCGCAAGCTTGTTGGAATGTAGTGTGTGCGTATGCGTTTGAGTTCGCTTATCATACCTGCTTATTCTTCGAAACAAATGTCAAAAATGGCACAACGAACGCATCGATAAACGCAAATATCGGCCTGTGCTTTAGCCACCGTCAAAATGTCATCCATGCAAGCACCTTTGTTGCACCTATTCTGCCCTGTGAGCATTGCATTAGGGATACACGACACGTGTTCAACAGTACAAAGGTTTTGTCGGGAATTCCTAGTGTATCAGTCATAAAGAATAACGCCACACGCTTACGGCTAATGAGTTGAAAGTAATACTAACGGGCAATACGAAGGCACAAGCGAGCCCATCGTGTGATCCCACCGGACAGTCTTTGACCAAGGCGAAAATTTATTTTAAAAAAAAAACGTGACATTTTGGGCCCAACACGAAGGCCTTCTTCACAGTGGTGAACAGGTAATCAGAGTGAAAACAAGCCTTCGGCGCGACAATCGATATGGCGCTTTTTTAAAAGTAATTCTTAAGCTTGGTCGCTGTCTGTCCCGTATCATCACGATTCTCTCTGACAAGACAAAATTTTGTAAGCACTCTCCAACTTGAAATGTTACCCTGTGTTCTTCCCCGTGACCCTGATGCGTCATCGATGCTTGTCCAAATGCTATCAGCAGTGTCATTGTGACCGTACGTTTTTTTCTTCAGATCACCAAAGCGGACGCACGTTTTGTTTTGTCAAACCTTGCCAGGGTGAGAACCTGAGGAACTGAGTACTGATGGCTGCCCTGCAGATGCGGACTGAACGTCTGCTCCAACTGAACACGGGTACAATATATTTAAGCAGTCCACCTTGAGCGAAGCAGGTACGGTGTCTGAAGCTCGCGAGTGCCCACTTTATCATCGTGCCTCGGAACCAGCACTGAAGATGCGGCATTCGCGTCGAAGCGAGCCTCGTGCAACTTCTTACATCAAAGAACAGAGATACGGCTCAAATGAGTCAGTTCCGGCAGTCACGGAAACTCTACACAACAAATTCCAACAACGACTGCCTTTCGTAGACATGCGATAGCGAGCCTTAACGATGTCTTACTCAAATGATATTGCGCAACAAAAAACGACACAAGAAAGGACGACAAACCAAGCGCTTGGTTTGTCGTCTGCTCTTATGTCCGTGACGTTTTCTGTTGCGCAATATCACTTGAGTAATGGATTACCAACTTGCCCGGAATGCTGCTCTCCTTAACGACTTCGTTGAGCCTTGCCAGAACTCTGTCCGAAACTTGATATTGCTCGTCGCGATAGGGCCGCTTCCTTCTAAGCTCGTAAGTACTCACTCTCTTTTACGGCATTTTAATAGCGAATACACGTCGTCACATTTAGCCGAACGCAAGCCCACTAGAGGATGAATGCTTATCTATGTAATGTTTCTCCAATGAATATGAACTAACCTTTCCGCATCTTCAGTCGAGCACTTCCTATGCCTCCAATTTGTTTATTCTTATCACTCCATAACTCCTATTCCTAACCTATTATCTATTAATGCCGCCAAGACTAAATTTGTTGTATTTTCCTCACATCAACAACATTCGGCATCCTCCCCTTCTTCAACTTTTCGCTCACACTCTATCTCTCCCAGTCCATGCTCATCTTTTCTTGGGATTTCTCTTGACTGCAGCTTGAAATATAAAGATCGCATTTCTCACATCAAAAAGAAAATAACATACGGTATTCGCGTTCTAATTCAAACTCGTCCCTACTTTACACATAATACATTAACCTCGCTATACCCCTCATTCATTCACTCTCACATTAACTACGACATAATATGCTGGAGTAACACTTATAACACTCACTTGGCATCCCTCCAGGTAATCCAGAACCAATCCATAAGAATTATCACAAGCAGTTGACGCTTTGCAAATGGAAAGTCCCTGCTACATGAAAACAACATCCTAACCATTTCAGAACTCACCAAGTATAATCTAGGGATCTTATTCTACAAATATAAGACTAAGCAACTACCATCAATCTGCTCCTCACCTCGTGACCGGATAGCTCATAGTCAGACTAGATTTGCACTCAATAATAATTTCCGTCTACCTAAAGTGCGAACTAACTATGGTAAATAGACTGCGGAATTTTCCTCGATATCGTTTTGGAATACTCTACCACCTATAATAAAAAATGCAAAACATGTATACCAATTTAAAAGAGAACTAAAAGCATTCATAATAAATACTTACTGATATTGTCTATTTTTTTTTATTTTATTGTTTTTTTTTATTGTCATGATGTTGACAAGTGTTCTTATTACTCATATGCTATAAACATGTTTTCACATTACTCTTAGCTCTCATCTGTACTACTGTTACTTTAAACATTGTATAACATCATAAGTGTCTTTAACGGGACGTCCCTATACAGTCTTTGGCTATGGGACCTCCTTAGGTATACCACGCACATGTAATTATCTGTATATTTACTAATAAATAAATTATGAAAATTATAAAATTTATTCATGCACCATACTCGACTGTGTTTCGCTTCACTTGAAATCTGTTCTGTAGCTTTCTATTAATGTCTTCGATTAAGTGTTTTACGCATTACCAAACTCGCTAACGCAGCTTCTTTTTATCTCGATTAGAACGTCAGCAAACCCTTTCCGGCTACCTAATCCATGCTTTAGCCTTTTTATCTCATATCTATATGCTTATCAGATATCGTTCCATGGCTCATGTGGGGCTTTTCGCTATATTTGAAGTTTCTTTTTTGTTGTTGTTGCTGTTGTTATGGCGCAGGTCTTGCTTCGTACAGATTCAGTTTTAAATAAAGGAATTTGGGCAAATGAAATGGATAACATCATCCCATTTCATGGGCACACGTGTATACAAATTTCATGGGTACCAGTAGTAAGCCCCCAATAATTGGCGTTCTAAAATAATCGGTCAACTTACCCAGAAAGATTGCTGCAGCCACGCGTATCATTATCTGTCAACTTTCACCTCGACCGAATGGAGGCCTACAACGAAATTTGACATCGACAGTGTGATACAAAGCTCATGGCATATATATCTCCCGCGATTGCGCAAAACACACTGCCCTGTCAATTTGATCATCTTGCTCGGCAATTTTGTTGTTTACATAAGGTGATCTCCTGCATATATATCAACTTCCGCGCTACAGCTGTGAGCGTTAGTAACTTCTAGCTCACAAGTTTACCCGCCCTACAAAGCTCTTTGATCCACCTATCAACCCGGCCATCTGAAGGAGGCGTCATCGACTGACCCACTGCTCCTTACACTGGGAGCGCCGCCAGTCCGCAACGACGAAACAAAAACCTTTGTTACCGGCATATCGCTGCGCTTCTCTATCAAAAAATTTCCAAAGCCCCGTTTACAGTAAAGTTGCCGGCCTCAAATTACTATTACTATTACGCATTACTATTTGAAAACGTGTTTAAACTTGAGAAGAAAAATACGTTTTTTTAGACAAAGATTTCGTTAATTTGAAGAGGAGAAACGTTTCGTTTTGCAGTGTGCCGTCGGCAAGCAGACGATCAACTAGGGAAGTAGACTTCCGGGGAGTTCACCGCTTGCCTGCTCACTCTCTGCCCCATTCTCACAAATTTTGCATACTGCCACTTTGTGCCGTTGCAGCAACCGAACAGAACGCGTGTCGAACAAAGATCTCCGATCGCGCCCCAGTTGCAGAGGCTCAGGTAGGACGCCGTGGAGAGCAGGCCGAAGCTTGCGGGCAACGGCTTGTCACACGCAATGAGGCTAGTTGTGTGGCTTGCAAGAAATCTCATCCCTCCTAACGTGCCACACTTCAAGCCTTAGCAAGTGTGAAGCAGGCTTTCGCCTTCACGTGATACAGGAGTTTAACATGCTGCCGAATTTTTTCGTCCGTAAATTTCCCTCACATAGTCAGGGTTGCCTTTGAGTAATTGACCTGGATAAACGCACTCCTGCACAGACTCTGCAGGCTGCCTGGCGATCATGAATCCTTGTTGCCTTGCCAGGCTATTAAACGTTATCTGTCATCCGCATAAGAATCTTCAACCCTACTCTTACAATTTCTCAAGTTAGGGTCGTCAATCGTTTGCGGCAATTCGTCCCAAGTGTCGCTTAACAGGACACTTTCATCTACAAACCGAAAGTTGCCGAAATATATGTTTCTAATAAATGTGAGTTCTATTTAGAAGATTACGTATCAAATACTCAACTTTTTATTCAAGCCTAGAGGACATTTCTTTATAGGAGAAATTCAGAGGAAGTCCCCATTTAAGTTATCCTTCTTTTTATCTTAAAGATCGCGGGTAATACGAGCTTTAAGTCATCAAATTTCAACGTTCAATCCAGTCAATACAGAACTCGAGCGCGCCCCCTTTTTAGGTTAGACGGAAACGGCCCGTGACGAAGTTTCAGTGATGACATGTCGCGGCAAACACGGCACGACGCGATGGATTCTTGCCAGGCATAACGTGCCGTATCAGTCAGTATCTGTCGCGACGTTTAAGTTTCAAAACTTCGTCGCGATTTTTGTCTCGGGGCGTTTCCAACTGATAGGATAGCGGGGCGGCCTTTTGCGATCCGTTTCGTTGTCTCCTGGATCGAGCATTGAAATTTAACGATGAATATTTCGAATTAGGCGCGATATTTAACAATACAAACAATGGGGGTGGATTAAAATGTGGCTACCTCTAAGTGTTGCATAAAACTGCCCTCAAGGTTCTGAAAAAAAGAGTTAACAATCTTTTTTCAACTAGCCTTCTCAAACTTACATTATTAGCGGCAATGTACTCCTGCGTTCCCTACGAACTCCTATCCAAAACTCCTATCCAATGCTCGTAGCCTTTTCATTAAAAAATTTGCGTAAAAATCTGTATAGTCCATAAAGGCATCAGTTGAGATCCCATAACATCTTTTCAAGAAAAAGAAATGTACAGGACACTCCGTTATGCTGCACCTGTATTTTCTTTTAAAGCACAGCTACGGTACTCTGGCACTCCGAATAACGGGCTTGTTCTTGCTTTCCGTTTGCTTTGCTTTTTATTACAGCCTTAGTTAAAATGAAGTATTTGTACCTTACTAAAATACCTTATACTTTAATATAATTGAATTTGTACCTTAAATACCTTATAAAATAGTTGCATGTCTCACACTACTTACACTGCAATAACCAAAGGTTAACGAACAGGTACTTGCTTAGTTCACTGCGCGCCGTTAAACTCTGATAACACCTTCATGTGCGATCCCGGCTGTGTGTTCCGTAGAATTGTTTTCTTCGGCACTGTGTGAATGCAGCTGGACGCTGCCATTTTAGAGGGTAAATATTCGCTGTACACAGGGATTGCGAGCATGGTTTCAAAGGTAAACGAACAGCTCCTTATAAAATAGTTGCCTGTCTCACACTACTTACACTGCAATAACCAAAGGTTAACGAACAGGTACTTGCTTAGTTCACTGCGCGCCGTTAAACTCTGATAACACCTTCATGTGCGATCCCGGCTGTGTGTTCCGTAGAATTGTTTTCTTCGGCACTGTGTGAATGCAGCTGGACGCTGCCATTTTAGAGGGTAAATATTCGCTGTACACAGGGATTGCGAGCATGGTTTCAAAGGTAAACGAACAGCTCCTTATAGAATAGTTGCATGTCTCACACTACTTACACTGAAATAACCAAAGGTTAATGAACAGGTACTTGCTTAGTTCACTGCGCGCCGTTAAACTCTGATAACACCTTCATGTGCGATCCCGGTTGTGTGTTCCGTAGAATTGTTTTCTTCGGCACTGTGTGAATGCAGCTGGACGCTGCCATTTTAGAGGGTAAATATTGGCTGTACACAGGGATTGCGAGCATGGTTTCAAAAGTAAACGAACAGCTCCTTATAGAATAGTTGCATGTCTCACACTACTTACACTGAAATAACCAAAGGTTAATGAACAGGTACTTGCTTAGTTCACTGCGCCCCGTTAAACTCTGATAACACCTTCATGTGCGATCCCGGTTGTGTGTTCCGTAGAACTGTTTTCTTCGGCACTGTGTGAATGCAGCTGGACGCTGCCATTTTAGAGGGTAAATATTCGCTGTACACAGGGATTGCGAGCATGGTTTCAAAGGTAAACGAACAGCTCCTTATAAAATAGTTGCCTGTCTCACACTACTTACACTGCAATAACCAAAGGTTAATGAACAGGTACTTGCTTAGTTCACTGCGCGCCGTTAAACTCTGATAACACCTTCATGTGTGATCCCGGTTGTGTGTTCCGTAGAATTGTTTTCTTCGGCACTGTGTGAATGCAGCTGGATGCTGCCATTTAGAGGGTAAATATTCGCTGTACACAGGGATTGCGAGCATGGTTTCAAAGGTAAACGAACAGCTCCTTATAAAATAGTTGCATGTCTCGCACTACTTACACTGCAGTAACCAAAGGTTAATGAACAGGTACTTGCTTAGTTCACTGCGCGCCGTTAAACTCTGATAACACCTTCATGTGTGATCCCGGTTGTGTGTTCCGTAGAATTGTTTTCTTCGGCACTGTGTGAGTGCAGCTGGATGCTGCCATTTAGAGGGTAAATATTCGCTGTACACAGGGATTGCGAGCATGGTTTCAAAGGTAAACGAACAGCTCCTTATAAAATAGTTGCATGTCTCGCACTACTTACACTGCAGTAACCAAAGGTTAATGAACAGGTACTTGCTTAGTTCACTGCGCGCCGTTAAACTCTGATAACACCTTCATGTGCGATCCCGGTTGTGTGTTCCGTAGAATTGTTTTCTTCGGCACTGTGTGAATGCAGCTGGACGCTGCCATTTTAGAGGGTAAATATTCGCTGTACACAGGGATTGCGAGCATGGTTTCAAAGGTAAACGAACAGCTCCTTATAAAATAGTTGCCTGTCTCACACTACTTACACTGCAATAACCAAAGGTTAACGAACAGGTACTTGCTTAGTTCACTGCGCCCCGTTAAACTCTGATAACACCTTCATGTGCGATCCCGGTTGTGTGTTCCGTAGAATTGTTTTCTTCGGCACTATGTGAGTGCAGCTGGACGCTGCCATTTTAGAGGGTAAATATTCGCTGTACACAGGGATTGCGAGCATGGTTTCAAAGGTAAACGAACAGCTCCTTATAAAATAGTTGCCTGTCTCACACTACTTACACTGCAATAACCGAAGGTTAACGAACAGGTACTTGCTTAGTTCACTGCGCCCCGTTAAACTCTGATAACACCTTCATGTGCGATCCCGGTTGTGTGTTCCGTAGAATTGTTTTTCTTCGGCACTGTGTGAATGCAGCTGGACGCTGCCATTTTAGAGGGTAAATATTGGCTGTACACAGGGATTGCGAGCATGGTTTCAAAAGTAAACGAACAGCTCCTTATAGAATAGTTGCATGTCTCACACTACTTACACTGCAATAACCAAAGGTTAATGAACAGGTACTTGCTTAGTTCACTGCGCCCCGTTAAACTCTGATAACACCTTCATGTGCGATCCCGGTTGTGTGTTCCGTAGAATTGTTTTCTTCGGCACTGTGTGAGTGCAGCTGGACGCTGCCATTTTAGAGGGTAAATATTCGCTGTACACAGGGATTGCGAGCATGGTTTCAAAGGTAAACGAACAGCTCCTTATAGAATAGTTGCATGTCTCACACTACTTACACTGCAATAACCAAAGGTTAATGAACAGGTACTTGCTTAGTTCACTGCGCGCCGTTAAACTCTGATAACACCTTCATGTGCGATCCCGGTTGTGTGTTCCGTAGAATTGTTTTCTTCGGCACTATGTGAGTGCAGCTGGACGCTGCCATTTTAGAGGGTAAATATTCGCTGTACACAGGGATTGCGAGCATGGTTTCAAAGGTAAACGAACAGCTCCTTATAAAATAGTTGCCTGTCTCACACTACTTACACTGCAATAACCGAAGGTTAACGAACAGGTACTTGCTTAGTTCACTGCGCCCCGTTAAACTCTGATAACACCTTCATGTGCGATCCCGGTTGTGTGTTCCGTAGAATTGTTTTTCTTCGGCACTGTGTGAATGCAGCTGGACGCTGCCATTTTAGAGGGTAAATATTGGCTGTACACAGGGATTGCGAGCATGGTTTCAAAAGTAAACGAACAGCTCCTTATAGAATAGTTGCATGTCTCACACTACTTACACTGCAATAACCAAAGGTTAATGAACAGGTACTTGCTTAGTTCACTGCGCCCCGTTAAACTCTGATAACACCTTCATGTGCGATCCCGGTTGTGTGTTCCGTAGAATTGTTTTCTTCGGCACTATGTGAGTGCAGCTGGACGCTGCCATTTTAGAGGGTAAATATTCGCTGTACACAGGGATTGCGAGCATGGTTTCAAAGGTAAACGAACAGCTCCTTATAAAATAGTTGCCTGTCTCACACTACTTACACTGCAATAACCGAAGGTTAACGAACAGGTACTTGCTTAGTTCACTGCGCCCCGTTAAACTCTGATAACACCTTCATGTGCGATCCCGGTTGTGTGTTCCGTAGAATTGTTTTCTTCGGCACTGTGTGAATGCAGCTGGATGCTGCCATTTTAGAGGGTAAATATTCGCTGTACACAGGGATTGCGAGCATGGTTTCAAAGGTAAACGAACAGCTCCTTATAGAATAGTTGCATGTCTCACACTACTTACACTGAAATAACCAAAGGTTAATGAACAGGTACTTGCTTAGTTCACTGCGCGCCGTTAAACTCTGATAACACCTTCATGTGCGATCCCGGTTGTGTGTTCCGTAGAATTGTTTTTCTTCGGCACTGTGTGAATGCAGCTGGACGCTGCCATTTTAGAGGGTAAATATTCGCTGTACACAGGGATTGCGAGCATGGTTTCAAAAGTAAACGAACAGCTCCTTATAGAATAGTTGCATGTCTCACACTACTTACACTGCAATAACCAAAGGTTAATGAACAGGTACTTGCTTAGTTCACTGCGCCCCGTTAAACTCTGATAACACCTTCATGTGCGATCCCGGTTGTGTGTTCCGTAGAATTGTTTTCTTCGGCACTATGTGAGTGCAGCTGGACGCTGCCATTTTAGAGGGTAAATATTCGCTGTACACAGGGATTGCGAGCATGGTTTCAAAGGTAAACGAACAGCTCCTTATAGAATAGTTGCATGTCTCACACTACTTACACTGAAATAACCAAAGGTTAATGAACAGGTACTTGCTTAGTTCACTGCGCGCCGTTAAACTCTGATAACACCTTCATGTGCGATCCCGGTTGTGTGTTCCGTAGAATTGTTTTTCTTCGGCACTGTGTGAATGCAGCTGGACGCTGCCATTTTAGAGGGTAAATATTGGCTGTACACAGGGATTGCGAGCATGGTTTCAAAAGTAAACGAACAGCTCCTTATAGAATAGTTGCATGTCTCACACTACTTACACTGCAATAACCAAAGGTTAATGAACAGGTACTTGCTTAGTTCACTGCGCCCCGTTAAACTCTGATAACACCTTCATGTGCGATCCCGGTTGTGTGTTCCGTAGAATTGTTTTCTTCGGCACTATGTGAGTGCAGCTGGACGCTGCCATTTTAGAGGGTAAATATTCGCTGTACACAGGGATTGCGAGCATGGTTTCAAAGGTAAACGAACAGCTCCTTATAAAATAGTTGCCTGTCTCACACTACTTACACTGCAATAACCGAAGGTTAACGAACAGGTACTTGCTTAGTTCACTGCGCCCCGTTAAACTCTGATAACACCTTCATGTGCGATCCCGGTTGTGTGTTCCGTAGAATTGTTTTCTTCGGCACTGTGTGAATGCAGCTGGACGCTGCCATTTTAGAGGGTAAATATTCGCTGTACACAGGGATTGCGAGCAGGGTTTCAAAGGTAAACGAACAGCTCCTTATAGAATAGTTGCATGTCTCACACTACTTACACTGAAATAACCAAAGGTTAACGAACAGGTACTTGCTTAGTTCACTGCGCCCCGTTAAACTCTGATAACACCTTCATGTGCGATCCCGGTTGTGTGTTCCGTAGAATTGTTTTCTTCGGCACTATGTGAGTGCAGCTGGACGCTGCCATTTTAGAGGGTAAATATTCGCTGTACACAGGGATTGCGAGCATGGTTTCAAAGGTAAACGAACAGCTCCTTATAAAATAGTTGCCTGTCTCACACTACTTACACTGCAATAACCGAAGGTTAACGAACAGGTACTTGCTTAGTTCACTGCGCCCCGTTAAACTCTGATAACACCTTCATGTGCGATCCCGGTTGTGTGTTCCGTAGAATTGTTTTCTTCGGCACTATGTGAGTGCAGCTGGACGCTGCCATTTTAGAGGGTAAATATTCGCTGTACACAGGGATTGCGAGCATGGTTTCAAAGGCAAACGAACAGCTGCCGCAAACACGCTCACTCACTTCGCTTCCAATTTATTTTGTGGAGCTTTGAAATCATTCTAATGACGCATTTTGTACGCCGTGTTCGCATCCCTTCGCGACCAACCCAGCTTAGTGCGTATACGTCACAACTTTTAAGGTCATCGTCATCATCAACACGCGGCGCAAGCTGGCCGAAAGGTCGTTTCTGAGAGGCGCTGGAGTTCCCGGATGTACGCCGAGATATCGAAGTTGCAGCTGCCCATCACACCAACGATTAATGAAAACATTGAGCACATTCTCATTCTTCATAGGCAACGCGGGCCGCGTCTGCCACAAATGATGATAATATTCTCTAAATATTGGTAATTTTCCCCAAACAATGGTAACAGAGGCTTCAAAGTATGTGAGACCTGTAGAAGGATCGACATTTGGGCGAGTTGGTACTGGGTGAACATCTTGAAGGGGCAGCGCAAAAATACGACGACAGAAGGCAGGAACACACAGGTAAATGCTGTCCTGTGTGTTCCTGCCTTCTGTCATCGTCTTTTTGCGCTGCCCCTTCAAGATGTGAGACCTACATTCTGCATCCACCGGCGCGAAATTTCCACGGGCCACCGAAACGCAACCCGGACGCCCTCCGTTGCAGAAAGCATAGAATTGACGCCTAGCGTTCGCGTTCAGTGTATATTGCCCCGTAAAAATTTTAATAACGATCGATGCTTCGTTTTCAATGGACCAAAAATAGCAGTACCGTTCGAGCCCTGAGTGGCATGCTGCCGCGATTTGCGATAACAAGCAGGCTTGTACTTGTAAAGGTGCGAGAAAAGATGTGCGCCTTTAAAGGTTGCCCTGTTATCAGTGTAGTTCGGAGCGACATTTCTTTTTTTCACGCTCACTCTAAACGCACAAGTACCCTCATTACACTGGCATACAGCAGATTTGAATGGTTGTAGAATTTCGGGCAAAAATGGGAATGTTTCATGTCCGGAATATAAGGTTGATTTAATGGCGCAGTCTTTTCTATTTCTTAAATGATATTGCGCGACAAAAAAAACGACACGGACGTGAGAGAAGACGACACACCAAGCGCGAACTTCTAAGTTTATTGTGACACTGCGTCGATTCGACGCAGTGGCACAATAAACTTAGTTGAAAGTTTGCGCTTGGTGTGTCGTCTTTTCTCACGTCCGTGTCGTTCTTTCTTTCTTCTTTTTTTTGTCGCGCAATATTATTTAAGTAATGGATTACCAACTTGCCCGGAATGCTACTCTCATTAAGTTCTTTTCTATTTCTTCGTTTAAACGAAAATACTGAAAAGTTAATCCCCGAGATTAGAACACCGAAACTCTCCAATAAAGAAAAAATATCCCGCTTCCGTAAATTTTGTTGGCTATACCGTCTAACGCGGATGAATATGATGTATATCATGACATTACACATCTCGGTTAAAAATATTATATATTTCTCGCTTCAGTTTTGTAACAAATTATCGTGACATTATTCGCAGCAATATACATTAGAGTTGTGCGCTTTCGACGACCAAACAGATGAAGCTTACACAAGTGTGACTTCATGTCCTCACTTCTGAAGCAGCGTTGTAAACTTTGCCCTCTACATTTTTTTCTACATCAACGCCATTTTCGGAAAACTTCCATTGATGCTCTCCACAATTTGATTCGAACAGTCAGTAGATACCGTCTCCTGGCAAAACGGCATTCCGTCAAAAACTTGACTAACAGTCGGTAGATCGTAACCTTTGCCCAACAAATCTCGTAGAAACGGCTATGTGCAGTCTGCTCGCAGAAAGAAAAGCGACAGTCGATAAGTCGCAACAGTCGTCACCGCCGGGCTGACCACAGAACCCACTCACCGGCAACCACACGCAGATACAAAAAAAAAAGAAAAAAGGAAAAGAAAAATACAAAGTTTTCGACCTCGCGATGTACCACAATGCAACACCACCTTGCTTACACGGGTGTGCCAGCGGCCGCATGCTCCGGCTGATGTGTTTCATTCGCTGAGTATACCGTGAATACACGTCGCAGGATACTGTGGCTCAGTTATCATTTATCTGTACAGGTCATCTCGGCAAAAAAAGGACATCCTCCGAATGGCTTCGATCGAGAACGTTGCACATCGAAATAACACCGGCAGCTTGCTCACGAGAAAAGGTTCGCTGAAATACAGAGCCACGCATGAGTACTTACCGGCGCTCAGAGACTGTATTAGCTTTTTTTTTTTTTTCTTCCGTTGCGACAGCGCGGTGTGCAACCAAGAGGCACACTCTTAAGTGCTTGCTCTTCCTCGCCAAATTCTATTTTATACATAGTAGCACGTGGTAAGGCATACAATCAGACACCGCGTACAGAACATATGGTGTGCTTATAATGGGAACAGGCGAAAGTAACCAACGATTGCAGCGTGCTCAGTTCCTCGAAGTTCTCATGACGACCCCTTTCGCAGTTTCGGAAGAAGTCGCGTTTCACCTTTACTGCGACATTTAAAACAAAGAAAAGAAACGACGAGATAAATAACAAATTCGCTTCCAACAGTCATTCAATTTTATTTTTTTTATTTTGAATGCAATGATCCTCATTAAATCTGCTGAAGTCGTTGCCGACGAAAACGATTTCTCCTTTGCTATGTATGTAGGTAGGAGCTAAAGCTCGCTCTTAAGACGTAGCTTTAGCTCGGAGTCTCCCATCTAGCTGCTTTCACGTGATTCAGCGGCACTGAGCCTCATCGCCTTCTTTCTCAACCCCAATTAGTGGCCCGGACCAGTCGCGTGAATCCAGCTCTGATGTCGACTGCCCAACGGATGCGACGCTCCGAGCGGCCGTGGAAGCACGCTTCGCCCGATCAAACCAACTTAGCGTTTCCCTTCATCGTCCATTTAATTCGGATTTTGAGAAGTTACTGCAAGCTATGGAAAGAAGAATGATAGGTGTAACGTTAAGGGATAAGAAAAGAGCAGATTGGGTGAGGGAACAAACGCGAGTTAATGACATCTTAGTTCAAATGAAATAATAATAATATTTGGGGTTTTACGTGCCAAAACCACTTTCTGATTATGAGGCACGCCGTAGTGGAGGACTCCGGAAATTTTGACCACCTGGGGTTCTTTAACGTGCACCTAAATCGAAGCACACGAGTGTTTTCGCATTTGGCCCCCATCGAAATGCGGCCGCCGTGGCCGGGATTCGATCCCGCGACCTCGTGCTCAGCAGCCCAACACCATAGCCACTGAGCAACCACGGCGGGTAAGTTGAAATCAAGAAAAAGAAATTGGCATGGGCAGGACATGTAATGAGGAGGGAAGATAACCGATGGTCATTAAGGGTTACGGACTGGATCCCAAGGGAAGGGAAGCGTAGCAGGGGGCGGCAGAAAGTTAGGTGGGCGGATGAGATTAAGAAGTTTGCAGGCATGGCATGGCCACAATTAGTACATGACCGGGGTTGTTGGAGAAGTATGGGAGAGGCCTTTGCCCTGCAGTGGGCGTAACCAGGCTGATGATGATGATGATGATGATGACCGCAAGCAAAACACGATACTTGAAGATAGGGACAACACGAAGCGGTACTGACAACTGATGATTTAACGAAACGAAAGCTAAGCTTATACAGATCGCACACGGGTGTGCATCCCAAAGGCAACGTAAAAACAAAAAAAAAAACACAGAGCGACCTTAAACAGAGGTGCGATGCACATACTAAGATAAACGCTGAGAGACTGACGCACCGAACACGTCTCTTAGGTGCGTCATTTTTTTTTTTTTTTTTGCAGGTAATCTGTCTTTGAAAACAAATGGCCAGCTGGAAAGATTGTAGAGGCAGTGGCCATGCGACGCTTTAAGCTGGTCGATTCCGTTAGCTCGCCGTCAGTTGCGGTTTCTCAAAAAGAGCCTTTCTTTCCTTCCATCTGATACACACGTGTTCGGCGCGTCAGTGTCTCAGCGTTTATCTTAGTATTTGTATGGCACCGCTGTTTAAGGTCGCTCGGTATTTTTATAGGCTTTTACGTTGCTTTTCCAAAGGGCCAGGCAGGGTTCCGTAAATACTACTCAACAATAGAACATATTCACACTGTCAATCAGGTGATAGAGAAATGTGCGGAATATAAGCAACCCTTATATATAGCTTTCATTCATTATGAGAAAGCGTTTGATTCAGTCGAAACCTCAGCAGTCATGGTGGCACTGCGGAATCAGGGTTTAGACGAGCCGTATGTAAAAATACTGAAAGATATCTACAGCGGCTTCACAGTGTCGCGACTTTGAGGTGGTCCCGTAGCGCTCGTCACCCGTTTCGTGACAGAGCATTGCCAGCTATCTAGTCGGTAGCAAAGACTCCGAGTCAGGCGTCGGTGAGAATAACAAAAGGGACTTTATACACTATATACAGGTCATTATACAGGACAAGATCGGATCGGCACGGGGGCCGATAGCTAACAGCAAACGCGACTGTTCTCGCACCGCGACGTCCGGCAAGACTCCAACGCGTAACACATCTCACTCCACTCGAGAGCGGCACTCGGCTCACGGTTGTTCGGTGGATCAGGTTCTCCAGGCGGCAGCGTCGGGGCTTATAAAGCCCGGAGAAACGATTGTCACTCAAACGGCCCAATACAAAGGCAGCACTCGACGGTCGTCCGAGAGGTCCAACCAGCGACTGCGCTGGCCACCCGCTTCAAATTTACCGCGCGCGGTGACCTCCAGGGGAAAAGAAATATGTCTAGCACTTTGTTGCACGTTTGGACATGTCGCTCGCCGATGCTCCTCCACAGGACGCCGCTGCCTGGCGGCGCAGCATCTTGACTTGTCGAGGGAGCGTTAGGGCGTTGTGCCTTTCGGCGCAGCCCCGGGTTTGTCCGAAGGGCGTTCGCAGGATAAATTCTGCGTCTTGTAGATTCGGAATCCGGGCTGGCTGTACGGGCACAACAACAGCCACCGTAGTCCTCCATAAAGAAAGCAACAAAATCCCAATAAATAAAGGCGTCAGGCAGGGAGATACGATCTCTCCAATGCTATTCACAGCATATTTACAAGAGGTATTAAGAAACCTGGATTGGGAAGAATTGGGGATAAGAGTTAATGGAGAATACCTTAGCAACTTGCGATTCGCTGATGATATTGCCTTGCTTAGTAACTCACGGGACCAATTGCAATGCATGCTCACTGACCTGGAGAGGCAAAGCAGAACGGTGAGTCTAAAAATTAATCTGCAGAAAACTAATGTTTAACAGTCTCTGAAGAAAACAGCAGTTTACGATAGGTAGCGAGGCACTGGAAGTGGTAAGGGAATACATCTACTTAGGACAGGTAGTGACCGCGGATCCGGATCATGAGACTGAAATAATCAGAAGAATGAGAATGGGCTCGGGTGGGTTTGGCAGGCCTTCTCAGATCATGAACAGCAGGTTGCCATTGCCCCTCAAGAGAAAAATGTATAACAGCTGCGTCTTACCAGTACTCACGTACGGGGGCAGAAACCTGGAGGCTTACGAAACGGGTTCTACTTAAATTGAGGACGACGCAACGAGCTATGGAAAGAAGAATAATGGGTATAAATTTAAGGGATAAGAAAAGGGCAGATTGGGTGAGGGAACAAAGGTGTTCGTGGTGATTGCACGGTGGCTTTGGTCCAGTCATGGATCACCTTTGCAACTTTCACGTCCTTCTTTGAACAGTTTGCTAACATCTGCAATATGCTCGCGAGGAATTTCGTATTGATACCTTGTTCGCAATGTTACAGATCTGAATGAATCTCTGGTGGGCTTATATGTTGTATTTCGAAACAAAACCACATACGAAAAAAAGACTATAGATATTTTCAACATAATTTGCTGAATATTTATCGGCACACTAGCAAAAATAGGGCTATGCAGAAAATTGATACAGGTATAGCATGTTGTTTGGACTAGCAAGTATACCCATTGTATGGAATAAAAAATGAAGTTTTCGTTACTGGTATGCGAAAAATGTGGATCTGCTGCTCTTGATAATCTTTTCATTATTCACAAATAACTGTTGCGACGGAAATTTCTTTGGTAAAGCTGTGTCGCACAGCAAACCAACTAGCAATGTTCTGCCTATGAGAAATTGTAGGAAGCTGTCTTACGTTTGTATGATCGTAGTGCAGAATACGCCCATTTGCACTGACTAACGAGATACTCAGCTATACATTATTATATTGTGCATTGAGTGTCTTGCTGTGCGAGGCTGCTAATAGGAACAGTGAATAAACCACATTTTTCTGCCTCCTTATGTTTTGCTGAAACAAAGTTGCCGAGTGGCATGGCATGCTAGCTCGCGCATCTCGCACACAAGAAGATAAGCTTTCACGCAGATGCGTTGCATATATGTTGTAAGAAAATTAGAAGCCGAAGGGTGTTGAAGGCAATCTGAAAGAAGAAAACAACCTGGAAAAACTTATGCAAGTGGCGGTTGGTTTCCGTTGGCGCCTGCAGATAAAGTCTTGTGCTTGTCAAGCGCATAGCAGACGACAACCTGGATTGCGTTTCCCGCTCACGCATCAACAAAGCCGTTGCCATGGAAACAGACCTCATTTCTTATTTTTATTTTCTTATCGGAATTTGGCCTACCAAGCGCCAGGGGAGAAATTGGCGCTCGTGACGCAATTCACGTTTACTTGGGGGATATACCAGCTGACCTAGCCGTGTCAGTACAGCTTCGTGTTGTCGCTTTCTTCATGTGTCGTGTCTTGCTTGAGGTAACTTCACAAAATCATGAATAACGAACTGGCTTACACCCACACTCTGCTATGTTACATTTATTCGGCTTTCCACCGCGAGAAAAAGCGAAGATGCACGAGACGACCCTCTTATCCACCAGTGATGCTGGCCTGGCCAGAAGGCAGGATGGACTAATTGACTCGTTGATTGAGAGGATTTATTAATTCTAATGTTGCAACGCAATGCCTGCGATTAAGGAACACCGCAGTGGAGTGGCTCACGAATAATTATGGCCGCATGAAACTATTCAGCGCCAAAACTAAAGCCTAAAAACTTGCGCCATTCTAAACACATAACGAACGTTTATTTTTTTTTTTTTCGTCTCCGTCGCAATGCGGCAGCCAATCGAATCCGACCATTCGTGCTCGGAACAGCAGAAGGTTTTTTCGTTTTTTCTTCTCGCCTCCGTGGCAGTGCGGCAGCCAATCGAATCCGACCCTTCGTGCTCGGAACGGGAGAAGGTCGCCAAGTCGCCGCCGGTGGGTCCGGGAAGAGGGTTGGCGCATTTCAAAGAGCGTTTCACTCCCTACTGTCCAACACAGCGCGGTCCCGCTCAAAAGCAGTACTTCTCGTTCCCGACGGTGACGCAGTCTGTCCAGTACGGCGTGTGTCTATACTTGAATAGCCAAAACACGTAGCAGACGGTCAGCCCGACCGGGGTCATCACGACGACGGCCCGCAGCATCTCGGAACCGTGGAGCCACCGCGCGGACAAATTCGCAGCCCGCCGCAGCTGTGAACGCAGGCACCAGCCGGCGTACTTCGGGGTCCGAGTCGCTGCCACCAGCCACGGCTCGATTTCTGTGGCACCGCAGGTGACCTGCTGGAGTGCAGCGAAAAAAAATGAAGGCGTCTTCAACAACCGCACACGTCAATTTGTTAACAATGTTTCTCATCCCTAATATTAGATTAGCTGGAAGGACAAGAAAAAGAGCACTCACTTAGTGCATTTGTTGCACACCCTGCAAGTGCAGTCGGACTGCTGTCCTTGAGGATCCTTTGCGACGTGGGTTCGATTTAGATCGGCATCGGAGAATGTTAAGGAAACTTTTTTTTCCAGTTCGTATTGTCTGCACTGCAAACCTTGGCCAATCTCCCTTCGCGGGCATGTGCCATATGTTGAAAGGAGAAACCTTTTTTTAGGCTATCGCTGTTATATTACAGCGATAGCTTACGGACGAGTTTCAAGTGCAGTGTAGTCACTTCGATCGTTAGGCTATCGTCGCTTCACAGCAAGGCGTCGAACTGTACCCGGACATGAACCATTCGACCCTGAACCTGAACCGGAATGCGTGTCGCGATTTTGGAGCTGAACCTGAACAGGAACAATACTTGTGGAGCCATTCTCAACTGGTTCGACCAATTGTTCAACACGGCTCAGAACGAAACCTATTAGCCGTTCCGTCATGGTTAATTCGTTAAATGGCTCGGAACGGCTCCGTGCAAAACAATGCAACCGTTCCAAATCAATGCAAATGCCTCTAACACATATATTTTAACTGTTTTCAGAGCAATATGAAATCGGCTGCTATTGTGAAAATTCTCGCTAAAAAACCTGAGCAACACAAACTGAACAATGTATTCTGTGAGACAAGCAAGCTCCGGACCAGTCGCGCAGATCCTTCGTCCCTGCATGTATAAAGAGAAGCACGCACATGAGCTTTCCATCTGCGCTGGAGACTTTGTGGCTGGTTAAGCAAACTTTGTTACGGCATGCGTAAACAATATGCAATAATATAGCAGCAATCGGGCTTCCTTCGCATCTTGACGTTGCTCTACGAAGAGCTTTTGCCGGAATATAGGCGTTTTGAAAATCATTTTCTTTTGTCCGAGCAGAGCAACTACGAGGAGTTTCATAGCTAAGCAATAAATTAATAGTTCGGTTGGCACAGATCTAGCGAACGCGGCTGCCCGCCCTGCCGACCTATAATGTAGGTGCCGTATACAAAAAGAAATACACAGTTATACAGACAGAAATAAAATACAGAAAATAAAATAGTCAATTATTCAGGGTCTACAACTTCCCCGTAATTTCATTCGTGCCGAGGCTGCCGCGAAGAAAGTTGCGGATTAATTCTGGGACGGGAAAAGGCGTGACTTTAAATCCACCCACAAAGTGCAGCCTGTGGACGCTTAACCAATATAGTATCCATGAGTCCACCAGAAAGCGATACGGTATAGTCGGAGAAGAAAACAACAAGCTCTTAGCGAAAGAGTATGGAAATGACTTGTACAATGGAAGATGCCCTCTAGAGTGCCCGAATCGGGTATTAGCAACAGCATTAGCTGCAGGACATAACGGCGCATTTCATCTAATGGCAGTTTGACTCCGTTTCTTGCGCGATGGCACATTTAATTGGTTTAAAGGGGCCCTG
Source organism: Dermacentor variabilis (assembly GCF_050947875.1). NCBI lineage: Eukaryota > Metazoa > Arthropoda > Arachnida > Ixodida > Ixodidae > Dermacentor > Dermacentor variabilis. The sequence goes on along the minus strand of NC_134575.1, from coordinate 42,536,336 downwards.
AACCACTTTTTATCGAAGTGGAGAATGCTATTTCGAGTTAATGTTGGCTGTTTCAGAAATACTTTGCCGCAAAAGGTACTGCAATGCGTTAAGCAGAAGCGGAGTTATTGGTAATCGAACACTGCCTTTGCTGTGCTATCGTTTTTTCTTCGATGCCTCGCACAGCGAAAGCTACGGCGGAGTGTGGGGCGGGGCCACAACGCTTCTAAATGTCACCGTGGCGTGCAGTCAAAATTTTCTTTTTTTCGTTTACGTATAAGCCACTGCTTCCAATTTTGGCGCCTGCGATGCGACAAAACGCAAGCCAAACGCGGCTGTTCTCAGCAAGCCGCAGTGCGCTTAAAATGGAGGAAGAAATAAGAGGGAGGGCCTAGCGCGACGGCGATTGAAGCCGAAACTGGTGGTCCAACACGTGATCGCACGTCAAAGTGACGTGCATGTTCGTTTTAATTAAATAACAACAATATGTCAGCCTTTATATGCGTCGCACATTCTACAGCCGCCACCAAGCGAACGTGTTTAAAGGCGGCGAGTTTGATCAGCTGGGGGGGGGGGGGGGGGCGGCGCTTCGTTGGCATAGCAGCGGCACGGCCTCCGTCGTGAGTGATCTGCTGCGTCTGGGTGCCTAACGACGTGTTTCTTAACGCGATAGCGTTAAGGAGCCCGCGTCGCAGAAAATTCGGCGTCCGACGTCAGACCTCGCATCTGTGAACGGATTTTCAAACCACGTATAGCCACGCCTTCTGAAGTCGATACCAGGTACTGGGATCGATACCCCGCACCTCCACCAAAATGCTACGCGAAGGAAGGAATAAGAACTGGAGACTATTTACAAAGTGTATTTACAAAGGATCATGCAGAGCTGGCCAGTTCAGCAGAGAGCTCGAGAACCAGAGAGCGTTCGTCGTCTTCGTCGGGGCGGCCGCGTGCATCGACCACAAGAAACACGCAATATGCATGTATCAATATGATGCCAGAAATTGACTGAACTACTTGAATTTCTCAAGCTAAAATACGTAGAATAATTGTAAACTGTGACTCGTAATGACATGAAATCGCAATGACGTGTTCTTTTTAATGTGCTAGCTAGCGTGAAAATTCATCACTGGAACCAAGCGCAGTCTGTTCGGAAACTACCCACGAAAGCGGATTAACCTTTCAGCCTATGAGTGTGTGCCCCGGTTAGAAGAAAGCGTTGTTTCGCACTCTCAACTTTCAATTTCTTTGCATGAGAGGCGGATAAAAAGGATTCCTGTAGTCATTTCTTAAAAGTGAAAAATAATAAGTTATTGCTCTTCAAAGGCTATTCAAGCAATGCTCTCGTTATTTTGTGCCACGTTACTAAAATTACTAACACGAATAACAGCATAAATAATAAATAGTTTTGGCTGTTTTTGAATAAACGATACCCTGCGGTAAATTAATTGCGCTTTAGTGTCAAACGTACTTCCGGTGATACAGTTCGATTAGTTGAATTTGAGACATGATAAAATGAGTGTTTGTCACCTAGTGTCTCGCAGAAGAAATAGTCATCTAATCGAGGCTTGACTAAGCACATCGCACGCAAGGACGCCGTTCAAAGCAATGCACAGGCAAAATAGTATTGTGTGTATGCGCTGTTCTGTCACGAAGCATTTTGTGCACTGTCCTTAGTTGTAGATGAATCACAAACACACCCACGCTTCCACCATATTAATTAAGGCTCTTCTTTCTTTCGACTCCAGCCTCCAAAACACTGCTCATCTTTGTTCACACCTTTGGACTCTGTTGTCTCTGGACGTACAAGTCAACAGTGACTGTGTCAGCACTGGAAGTAACATCAAGGGCCAGAATCCTTACAATGTAAGTTTCTGAACACTTCAACTAGAAGCCTAATTTGTTGATTTATTGGACTAACATTTGTTTCACCATTTTTGCTTGCATGTTTGTCAAAGCGTCATCATTTCTCTTTTCGGGAAGTCGGACAAAAGAGAAATTATTGGTATGTAAGCTGCTCACGCCAAGCAGTAAGAAGCTCAACGGTCGCCCTAATGGAAACAGGTCCTCTTGAACTATATGCCTCATTAAATGTTGGCAACTTTGCCAGACAAAGGGATGTGAGCCCTATCAGGAAAACAGCAGTCTAGTTTTGTATGGTACAGAGCGGGAATGCTAAAATTTTACACACAAGCTTATACTTGTTTTTATAGGCGTTTTATGACAAACGAAGTGTTGAGTCCCAACTTGTTTTTTTTTCTAGTCAGTATAGCCACGACTACCAGAACGGAAACAAAGTAGCAGGCTCCTGTATACTTGTCAATGCACAAACTGACATCTGTTCTTTGCAAACCAGCTTCACAGGAATTATCACCAAGTATCTCACAACAATAACTTTTTTACATAAAATGCAAAGAATTTTAAAATGATTAAAAGTGCTCAATGCAACTTTGAGGAAATGGTAAATTCATGTTGACAAACTCTGGCAGTCACTCATAATTTTATTATTTTATTTTTTCTTTAAAATACCCTCAGGACCGTACGGTATTGAAGAGTTGACCGGTTACAAAGTAGTGGAGTGAAGCAAACAAACAAGTGCAGTGAGTTATGGTAATATAAGAATTTTCCTGATTATACAATGTTAGCTAATGTTTTGTGAAAAAGTTTGTTACCCGGTGTTGGCTACGATACTTGAAAGTGTTTACACTCCAGAGATGTACAGGGGATGAAAGATCAGAAGTATTTCATGTAACATAAATCAATTCCTACCTTACTGCAATGATCGACAGTTTGAAATGTACTGAGGCCACAGTATAAAGTCATCATCAAGTGTGGTGTCATGAAAAATTTTATTAAATGGCGATAGACAGGCGATTTTGCGGCAGTTAGCTAGTGGAATAAGTTATAGGTTAGTTTTCATTGAGTTTATACTCGCATTACAGCTATAATTTGAAAGAATGAAACGAGTAGAGTTATAAATGTACTAGTTGAAGTGAAGTAATAAGATTAACGCGACTGGGATCTCATATTGCAGATGCATATTCAAGTGTCGAGCGTATTACACTCTTGTAAAGCTGTGCTTTTAACATGGACAGTGCACTGGAAAAGTTGCACCATAAGTACCAGAACATGTGATTACCATTGTTAATGATGTACTCTATACTAATGGTCCAATTTAAGTTATCTGTAATGTGTACAGCAAGATATTTATATATGACAATACCTAAGGGAGCTTTGTTACGATGGTAAGTTCTAGAACTAAAATTAGATTTGGATATGCGCATTATTTTATATACGTTAATTACGAATGTTTCATGTACAGTTTACATGAAATCAATAACTAGGCTAGCCCTGCACCGTAAGAGATACCTAGAAAAGGCAAGTTCACACAACCGATGTACTCCACACTTCTCAAACATACAAACCACTAAAAACAATTTTTTGATCTCTTCAAACAGCAGATGGCAAACTGAGCACCACTGTGTTCCCAAAGAGTTTTTGAAATATACTCGGAGTACGTTTAGCCCAGCAATAAGCCAATCAGCAGTGAACGAGCAAGGGAAGCCTCAGCGTGGGAACTTGTATTTGTGACGGCCCTCACAAACATGTTTGCTTGTTGAAATGTTGGCTCCATGCTGAGGCTTCCCTTGCTCACCTCTGATAATTAAAGTGTACACCTGCTTGCAACCTCAGCATTGTTTGAATACACAAACCGCAGTTTTCTTTTTCAACATTAAACCATAAACAGTACTTTTTCAAGGGTCCATGAGCATTAATTGGGCTTGCTTATAGCATCTTTATTTAGTGTCCTTGTTTATTCAAACAATATTTGCAGAAATACTTGTGAGCACTGTTGTCCCCGTAAAGTTCCTTGCTTCCCTACGAGTACTCCACTTGTGTCAAAACCTTTACTGCCGCACCTAAGCGCTAAATCTGCCGCAGGGGTATCAAATGCAGATAGTACATGCTGTAAAATTGAGCCCAACGTTCTCTTCCCCCCCCCCCTTCCTCTACGTACTTCTCGCCAATGTGTTATGAGAACAATGGGATATTACAGCTTGAGCTTATCTTGCTGACAGCACATCTTTGCCAAGCACTTTTTGTGTTTCTTTTCTTAATCTAGCTGAAATCGACGAACGCAGACAACATACGTATAGTATGAAACCCGTCAAGCACCGCTGTATGCAACTGTGAGGGTAGCACAGCGGCGTAAATATCGTTGTCTGAAGCTTCATTGTCTCTGCTTCAGCGGCATGCCAAACACGATGACAAAACTTCACTCGCTATGAGCTTTCAATTCCATTAAATAGGTGGCTATCCGTGTTTCTGCATTTTGTAAACACAGTGACGGACATCAGTAAGTCCACCTGACCGGTACAAAAATTGTGAGCATGTACTGCTTCATTTATCATTGGCAATATACAATGTAAGCTTACTTGTCTGAAGTATTTTCTTTGACAACTCAGGCCTCTCGGTCACCAGGCGACATAATAAAGATATCCGTAGTCATTTCTGCTACAGTATGACCACGCCACATGGTGCACATCAGCTTTGTCCTTCACCAGCTTGGCCGACGGACAGTAGCCACATCCAACTTGCGCATTCTTGAAGCGCTGTCAATTACTCTACCAAGGCGTCTAACCAGCAGCGGCCAGGAGTGAGCGCGCGCTGGCAAACGTGCGTGTGGTCTAACCTTAAATTTCGCGTGGTTCGAGGCTAGGTGAGCGTTCAGAAGTAGTCGAAATTAGCGAGTCCCGCCGATAAGCAGGGTGGCCAAAGTTTAATTCCTATGCGGAGCATACGTGAGCAGACAATACTCGGCTTCTTCCAAAAGTACGTAATTATTATCGAAACTGGAAATACATCTTTGCTTGCATCGGCCTGTTTATTAAACCACATCAATATACACAGTCACAGTAGGAGGAAGTGCATATATTCAAACACCCTTCTTGATTGACATCAGCTATTGGTCAATAGAAGCCGCGGATGGGAATCCGCTTTATTAAGAAATAAAGCACCCAAAAGAATGAGGAGGTCCGCGTGCCGCGCACGACAGCAATACCTGGCTGAGATGTTCGCAGCAGAGTATGCTTTTCGGGGACTATGTTTTTTCACCAAGCCCGACGGGTGGTTCAGTACGCCTTTAAAGATTACTGAATAGAAAGGAAATGGCTGCCTTAGTGTAGGTACAGCAAGATACATAGTACGTGGCAAAAAAAAAAAGAAGCCACAGGTGTTCTGGAGATGAGAACATAACTTGCCTTTTTATTGTACTGCTTTAATACTTATGGTTTTTCCTTGAACCGTAATGAACCAGTTTGAGCTAGTACGAACCATAACCCAAACCGAAATTAAACGAGCTTCGCGGCTCAGAACCCTGTTTTAGAGCAACGGCTTATAGCTTACACTGTCTGTCGAACTCGGCGTATCTGGCACATCCGGCACTCGTTTGAACTTCATTATACACCGCACGAGGCAGGCCCCAAAAAGGACGACGACTGCGAACAACAGCTGCGAGAAAAGGCGCCAGCGGCTGCACTCCGTGGCTCGAGTCACTGCCGGCATTGATGGCATGCTTGCTTCGAAGCGGTACTTCATCCACTGCATTGCACGACAAAGACGAGCCTAAACACCCATGTACTTCACTTTGTAATAGTTCAAAAACACTAAGTTGGCAGAAGAAGACGTCATGTCCCATTTTTACCGCAACGAGCCTTGACCGATCTGCCCTCGTGATTACAAGCCACATTTAAAATGCACAAAAAAACAGCTATCACTATTCCTTTACAGCGATAGCTTATCGTTTTACCTTATGCAGACATGTTAGGCGCGTCCGCACGTTTTTCTCACCAGATGGGTTGCTTTGGACGAGCTGGGCTATACCTATATCTACAAAGAGTAAGTGACGCTTTAAGAGGCAGCCTCTCACTGCTCTAGTGAACTATCGCAAGTTAGAGCATATATACAGTAATTCTAACGAGCGTACTTTAAAACATGTAATGGTAAGGATACACCAGAAAGGGAAAAAAATTTGCCTGGTGAGACATGCCGCCTCCCCGTTTCAAAGGTGATGCTTGCGTCGTAATTTTTGCGAAGCTTTTCTGTCTCTAGTTTCTTTCAATGTCAAGCACTTCTTGCATAATTGTCTCTATAGTCCACGATAAAGAGTGCCAATTCACCTCTCCAAAGACAACCTAAGCAGATCTAAGCATCTAGTTGTGTTTTTCAGTGACAGATGGAGCTGCAACAAACTTGAAATCTCGGCGGTACCATATGAAAATCTGCAAACACGCGAAACCTCATCGTCGTCGTTGGCAGGCCCACTGACTCTTGTACATAATTAAACCGAATTCCACGTGGCAGTCGGCTACACCACAATTTTCACAGGGTTACGAATGTCATGTTAGAGACGTTCACTTTTTACTTTATTGGTGCTGAAAAAGTCAATTTCAATCAGTGCAGTGAAGCTAGCTTTATTTAGTCCTAAGAAACATTTTTTTGTGTGTGTTCTCCAAATTAAGATACCATTCTATATGTATTTCGGGCATTTATTTAACGTTCACATTACACAAATGTGCATTTTGGAACGTTGCTTCAAAATAAATCCGGAGTCAAAGGCTTGGGTAGGCGTTTCAACGTCCGTATACTTCTCTTTAGGAAAGTTTTTTACGCCGATAGCTGATAGCTTACTGTATGTGTCCAGTCGGGTGCATTCAGCGCGTGCCTGGGCTTGGCTAGCCACAGCGCGTGGTAGGCAGCGGGCACTACGGCGCACATCACTACGGCGGCAAACAGCAGCTGCGAGCGCGGAAGCCTCCTCACGCCCTCCACGGCCCGAGGCGCTGCTGACCGCCAAGTCTTGGTTGCATTGGCGGTGAACGTGGCCCACTACAGTGCATGACAAACACGAGTTTAAATGTCCATTCGTTTCGCTTTATTTATATAGTTTGAATACTTCCAATTGGTATCATTGTTAGACTGTGCGAAAACTTCTTATCGTTTGCGAATCACCGGGTTACTGGAGGCGTCACCAAACCACGTGTTTGGTGTCGCCACATGGTGGAGCAGAGCTCAAGTAGGCAAACACAGAACTATTACGGCATTAAGCAAGTGTATTCCAAGCGTGCTATGCTGCGGCTGTAAATTTTCCACAGCGGCATGATCGTGAACACGCTGCCTTTTTAACTGTCCTTTTTTCGACAAGAGCACTTGGAACACAAAAAAAAACATATCGGTGATGCAAGGTGGTTAGATGAACCGTCACAAACCGTCCCTACGAACTTCCGGTAACCTGGTATTACGCAGGTGCTCCTACGTATATCAGAATACCGAATAGGCTAAAGCTATCTATTATTGCTTCAACTGCAAATCTTCGCCAATCCCGCCTCGCGGGCACGTGCATCATTAAACATTAGTAACTCTTTGAACATATCGCTCTTTACAGCGATAGCTTACGGACACATTTCAGCCTCCGTATATGGTTTTGTTCCGTAGGCTATCGTCGTTTTACAGCAGGGCGCCGAACCATAACCTTTATAGAACCACTTATTCTTGTCAAACGGGAACTTAAACCGTGCCGGAATGTGTGCCACCGTTATGGAGCTGAACCTGAATAGCAAGAAAACTGTAGACCCGTTCTCAACCGGTTCAGCCAACTGTTCATAATGGCCCGGAACGAAAGCAAGTCGCTGTTTCACGGTGGTTAATTCACTAAACGGTTAAGGATGGTTTCGTGCACAGCGAAGCAACCGTTGCAATACAGATGCCTCCCAGACTAGTTTCTAACTGCCGTCCCCGTAATATACAAAATTGGCTGCAACTCTGAGAATTCTCACTAAACAGTCCGAGCAATACAATATTAACAGCAATATGCCATATGAGAATGCGTGCTCGGAACATGCAATGCGGTTTTTTAAGTGCATCTTACCATAATACAGTTGCCATCACACATCGCTACAGAAACTAACAGCAGCAAATTCCATGACTTCATTTATGATAACGTACATGCAACCATCCCTCATTAATATTCCACTGGTTTGTTCTCACTGTGGTTATAATTCACAATTTTTTCTTTATGTTTACTGTATTTTGCACTTTTATTCAATTTATACTTTTGCTCTGTACTTTAATCGTTACTGAACATTGTACCTTTGTTTCATTGTGTTCTTTATTCGTCCTCCTTTAACAACCGATAACTCGAGTTATTACCTTTCTCTGATATTCATGTAACGTGTAAATATATTTTGCACCTATTCTACTGCATAATTTTTTAATGAATTTTGCGTATGCTTGCACTTATTTGTACTGGACTCCCCACTATGTAATACCTTCAACCAAAGGACTTTTAGGGGTAACTTGAATAAACAAATAAATAAACGAAAAAAGCCTTTCATCTATGATGGAGGCTTTATGACTGATTAAGTAAACTTTCTCTGCGTCAGGTATAAAGATTACGGAAATTATGGTTCGTTTACATCTCATTTCATCGTTGATCCATAACCAGCTTTTGCTGGAAAGTAAATGCATCTTGAAAGCAATTTCCTTTTTTCTGGGAATGAAAGCAAGAAGTTTCATAGCCAATGTAATAAATTGCAAATGAAGCAGGTACAGCTCGATTGCAATTGCCTGCCGTATAGGCACCGTATTCTAACAAATAGCTGCGCTTCTGAGTAATGCGGAAAAATTATACTGGCGGTATACGGTGTGTACGTGTCCTAGAGATATCAGCCATCTGGAGATGACTGTACAATGACTAGAAAAAAAAATGGCACGGTTTATTTCCAGTCACTCGCTTTAATTATTCCGCACAACCCGAGTCATGATAGCCTTCCATGGTAGCCCTCGCTGTGCGCCTGCTACGAAAGTCAGCACGGAAAAAAAGGCTTTTTTTTTTAGACACAAATAAAGCTTGGCTAGGCAGTGCAACCGCCCGAGTTGTAGGAGTCTTGATCGCATCCTCTCGCTGAGCTCATTTTACTCAGCTAAGCCACGAAGGGTAGCGAAGTAGACCATAATCCATGTTATCATTGCATGCACGTTGCAGCCCATTTTCAGTATCACATTCTCTTGCCTCCATATTTTTTTTTTGTTTTCTTTCTGACTTTAGCACATATGTATGAGAAATAAACCAGCTGATATAGATGAATAGTTTACGGCAAATCTAGCACGATTCATTAGTTATGAGGGGTAAACAACTGCAAAGCTAGCAGATTGACAGAGCCGCTCAAAACTGCTTTTCACCCCTCTGCACTCTTGCAGGAGCGTCATCAAAGCCTCACAAACACAGCGCTTTCACCTTCCTCTAGCAACTGCACAAGTCACTTGCCGAAATTGGATAACGCTCGCCGCATGTGTCTACCAGCTATGTATTTCCTATTTGTTCCCATTTACGCGTCGAAGTACGTTCTGTGGGGCAGGCGATAAACTTTCCTGGATCTTGAGTATATTTGCAAAACTCATTTGGTTCTAGGAAACTGAATTGTCAACCAGCAGGTGACTGCTACTTGCACGTCTTTTTGGTAGTATCGTGGCCAGCGCGAAGCATATTGCGAATTAACTATAGGATGAGGGAAGGCAAGCCTTTGTATCCACTAGCTCTGTGCAAACTCTGTATATATCGCTAGTGTAGCCTAAGTGGCTACACCCGAAAGCCATACACTCTAGCGAGATAAAAATCGCCCTTTTAACGGAAGAATATGGAAATCATTTGCGTTATTAAGGTGTTCTCTTGTGCCCTAATCGGGGATGAGTGACAAAATTTGATGCCGAACTTCACGGCGTCTTCCACTTATTGGCGGGTTTCCCCCGTTTCTTCAGACGTTGTTCACTGGTACAAGGGCTGTTGTGTGCAAAGCAAAAAAAAATAGCTTCGTAAGTGTCGGTAATTGTGATGTCACAACTATTCTACTCTGGTTAGCTATATCACTGAACGGCAGTACATTACTGAAGGGATGCTTTCTCGAAACAAACTGCCATTTGCAAATAACTGGACTCAAATTCACAAGCAACGTTGTTACCTTAAATCTGTTCGTAAGATAAAATTCAAGACGGTCGCAATGTTGCGCATATCAGCGAAGGCAACTGGTCAATGCAAAATAGCACTTGCAAACGCAAATCACTGTGATTCTGCACGTCGTCGATTATTTAAAGCAAACTACGTAGTATGTGGCAACAACTCATGCGTGTCTGCACATGAGAACATACCTTGCATTTTTATGGTGCTGTTTCAAATTTCCAATAATTCCTTAAACCCTAACAAACCGGTTTAAGCCAATTCGTTGTGGTTTAAGGATCTATAAGGAACCGTTATAACATTCGCTCTGAAGGTGAACCTGAACTTAAACGTCTGAACCGTAACCCGCACTAAAACGAGTTTCGCAACTTAGAACCCTGTTGCGGAGTTACGGCTTATAGCTTACTCTGTCTGCCAAACTCGGCGCATCTGGCACATCCGGCGTTCGCTTCAACTTGACTAGCCACAGCGCCAGGCAGGCACCCGTAACGACGGTGACAGTCAACAGTAGCTGCGTCAGTAGGAGGCTCCTGGCGCACTTCATGGCCTCAGTCTCTGCCGGAAGCGATGGCTCGTTTGCTTTGGCACGGAATTTAATCCACTGCAGTGCATGACAAAAACTAGTCTCAACATCCGTACATGTCACTGTTAACGTCTCTTGCAATGCGTAACGTACGTTAACGCGAAGTTACTTCATATTTACCACTGCGAACCTTGGCCGATTGGCCTCGCGTGTGCGTGCCCCATGTCTCGAAGGCAACAAAAAAAAACTGCTATCGCTGTTATTTTACAGCGATAGCTTACGGACGCCTTCAAGCAGCGTATTTTCCTTCTTGCTAAACTATCGCTATTCTTTTTCAGCGATGGCTTATAGCTTACTGCACGTGCCGCTTCCGGCGCATCCGGTGCATGCCTGGACTTGGCCAGCCACAGGGCATAATAGGCGGCCAGCACAACGGCACCCATTACGACGACGGCCAAGTGCAGCTGCGAGCGCAGAAGTAAGCTGCTGCGCTCCGCGACCCGAGTCGCTGCGGGCAACCATGACTTGCTTGTTTTGGCGGCCCACGGGACCCACTACAGTGAACGACAAAGACGAGTCAACATTCATTTCTTTCACTTGGCAATAATGTTTTAATATTTGTGATAGTCAATATTAAGCATGCGGAAAAGCAAGTAAATTTTAACTCTTCCCACAGCGAACTTTGGCCGATCCCTATCAATGGTAGTGCTCCATTTAAGAGGTAACAGCCTTAAGCTATCGGTGTCATTTCACAGCGATCGCTTACGGACGCGTTTTCACCCCCGTACATATTTCTTAAGTACGCCTGTGGCGAGCACGTGATGGCTCCTCGGCATTATCTTCGTTGTCCCGCCATGCCCGGCGGACCTTTAGGTTCCGTGAGCAACACTGACCGTTGCACTAAATAAACACCGACGAGCACAGCTATCGTCTAGCCACCATAGCACAGCTGCTCGCGGTCAGTCATCATTCACCACCACCAGGCTGCGGAGCGTCTCTGCGACGGAGGGTGCCTCGAGCCCTCCCTCGTCCACGAACCCAGGCGGATCGACACAACGACATCGCTGTTGCTTTACAGTGATATCTTGTAGAATAAAGCGTGACTGCGAAAAGAATAAATTCCATCAATTCTATGGGCAGTCCAGGCGCATTTTCGTCGTCGTCTTCGTCGCCGTGATGCCCCAAATAACATTTAAGTGCGAGGGGCATTAGCGACCCACGCGCCCTATATAGGTGGTCATGTGATGTGCTGCGGCTTCGAGAGAAAGAATGCGAGAACGAGCCGAGACTGGTGTTCCAATGATGCACGCCACCGTCCCGCGTGCTCAATGTTGTAGGTCACATGATGGAGCCTGCACTGCATCACGACCGAGACAGGGAAGGAGAGCAGGGAAAGCCTACGTCTCCTCTAGCTAGGCCGTGGCTACCCGCGCGGCCGAGCGTACACGCAGCCCACCCACCTTATGCTGAACGTAATATGTTGCGGGTGCCAAGGCAAAGGGCAAGGCGAGACAGATGTGGCTTCAAGCGGGCTGTCTTTCCGCGCGCCTTATGTTGGAGGTACCGTAACAGGGTGTCTACCAAGTTGACATTTCCAAATTCGCTGAGTTTTCCAGGTTTTCCCTGAATGCCTCTGCGAAATTCACTGAGTGATGCAGAACTGTTTTATGTCAAGACCAGCTGAAACCATATTGCCCGATGCGCTCACTCTCTAGTAAGCATATCAAAAAAATTAAAAAACTACTTAATCCAATTTGAATACTAAGGAGAAGTATTCATGTTATTCAAGAAGAGAACAGAAGGAAGGGCTTAGTAAAATGCACAGCAAATAAAATGTCTTCGAAAAAAATTGCAAATCGAGTCGGACATTCTCAAATACGAATAAAAAAGGAGATCCATATAAAAGAAATTATTTTCGAATATGAGCTATTTCTATCAACTGATAGTAAGCTCAGTGGTATGAAGTCTGAACTTTGTCACAATCGAGATTCATTCTCAACCGCTCGTAAGTGTACCGCAACTGTCTTGACATACTCTCAGCCCACGCACGGCGCCTCATTGTTGTGTTTAACTACTTCAAAGAGTTTATTTTGGTTTGGATGAGGGACACTTGCATCTCGGCATCAGCCAACACTTTGTTTTTCTGAGCTCAAGCTCCTTCAAAACGGCGGCAGCACGCTTCCTTTCCCGTTCATTCCTCAATGCGTAGGACCTTTCTGTTCTTGTACTCCTTCCGTCACTCGTTCGCCCCACGGACCATTTGAAGCATCTTCTTGGTCAGTTGCACAGTCCACGTCCTAGTTTTCGAACTCCTTATGGGCCAGGAAAACGTCCGAAAAATCGGCCAGTTGGAAAAAAATAAATGCATGTCATTTACTGCCCTTAACGTCTCAAGCCGACACAGGCACATTCGAAAACGCTCTGAAGGCCTGTCAGTACACGTATCTGGTACATCGGTGCTCGTGCTGTGACAGGAAGTACGCGTGTATAATTAAGGAATACATACCGTGTTCCGTGGCAATAGCCCCTTCCCACGCTTGTTACGCTTCACTGCGATACTTTTGCGTATGCTTCACCAAGTAACATTCCTGTACGGAGGCGAAGCTGACTTTCGGGAACCGACATTATGCATCGCACCGTGCTTTCCAAGCTTCTAAGCCAATCGCGAGGACCGCAAAGGCGGATTCAGTGCCATTGCTGAAAACAGCGAATTCTTTCAATAAAAAACACTGCACCCAACGACAAGAAGCTTCATAGCGAACGTCGAAGCAGCTAGGCCTAGCGTTGCCGCAGCGGTGGCTACGGCTGCCAGCGGATCTGCGTGCGAGAGCGCCGGTTTCAGGCGGCGAGGTGATCAAAATGGCAGCAGTGGTGGCTTTTATTAATGCCGTTTCGGACCTGCGGTCATGGCAAAACGTCCGGAAAATCGGACAGTGAAGAGTTCTTGCGTACGAAATTTCAGACGTTCTGATACATTGACTCTATGGTGTACGTGGTGGTGGTGCCGCGAAGCCGTCCGAATTATCGGGAATCCGGAAAGTCGGTCGTTGACTGTACACTGGAAACTCCTCCAGCCGACGACAGGCCGTCAAAGACGATTCATTACGATTCCTGTCTTGCTCGAGCCAGCTTTACCGCGACTTTCGACCTTTTCAATAAAATTACAGCTAATTTTCCCTGATAGAGGGACAAATTTCCTGAGTTTTCCCTGAGTTTTTCCAGACTACTCAAAATCCCTGAGAATTCCCGGTTTTCCCGGTTTTCCCGGTTAGTAGACACCCTGCGTAATCTCTCATGCAGACATAGCATAGTTGAACTAATAAAGCGAACTGCAGCATTAAACTTTCCCACTGAGACAAGTACGCTCGCTCCCCGCTGCCGACGCTCCGGTCACCACGCCTTCGTATTTTTCCCATATCCATTCGTGTATTTCCATCTTTCTAAAGCCGTCTCTATTCTACAGCGATAGCTTAGAACGAAACGTGTGAAACAGCGATAGTTATTGTATTCCAACCTGTCAAGCAATAGACAAGCTGCAGAGAGTATTCCAAGTCGGTGATCCACTACAGCGCACGACGACGTGTTCCGACATTCGTGTATTTCCATCCTTGTAAAGCTGTCACTTTTTTACGTCGATAGCTTTGAGCGAAACGTGGGAAACGGCGACAGCGTTTGTATTCCAATGTGTCACGGAACAGACAAGCTGCAGAGTGTTCCAAGTCAGTGATATACATAGTCCGACGAAGTGTTTCAACATTCGTATATTTCCATCTTTGTAAAGCAGTCACTATTTTACGGCGATAGCTTCGAAACGTCTGGAATAGCGATAACTTCTGTATTCCAACGTTTACCGGCATCGACAAGCCGCAAAGCGTGATGGCAATATGTGGGCGACCAATTACAGTGCGCGACAACGTATTCCAACATTCATATAGTTCACTCTTCGTAAAGTCATATCATTATTGCGCAATGATGGTTTAGATGGAAACCTGCGAATCTGCGAGTTCTCACAGTCCAACGCTGCCAGAAATACACGAGCTGACGATATGACGATGACGCCAGTGCTTTCGCCAAATTCCGTGATGGCAAAGAAATAAAAGAAATACTGGCTGTGGTGAAGCGAAAAGAGACGCCTGGACGACGACAAAGCGGCGTCGAAACCATGGAAGCACGTGCAACGCCGCGCCTGCACCGTCTGCAAGGACATCTCTCTGCACGTGCGCACGTGGCGTAGCAAAATAATAAATCAAGAATAACACTACCAATGAGCAAGCGCCACAAAAGAGCGCTCAGCGAATCGGCAAGATACGCGTGGCTCGGGCAGCCTAGCGAAGGCGAAGAGTCAGCAGGGAGACGGAGCTGAGAAGAGGAGCCAGGAGGACACGTCGGCTTGGGTCGGACGTCAAGTTTCGGGAGGCCAACCTCTGTCGGAGGGACCCGGTCGAGCGCCAACGCCCGAGGCGACCTCTAATCGACACGTCTTCCGCTCACGTCAACTAGCCGACCAACCTGAGTCTTCGAGAGATCGCCTGCCGCCTCCGCTATTACAGTTCGTCGAGCGACACAATGCCAACCAAACTGTGAATTCGCGGAGGTAGTCGCTCTGAACGCTGTGTAGGGACGCTTGATCTTGGTTGCCCACATGTCCTGTGCCTGTGTACTTGTTTTTTGGATGTTTGAATATATGTTTGGGTGCGGTAAGTGTTGCAGTTCGTCCATTACTGCCCTCGGAGGCGTCTCTGACTCACAATTTTAAACCTGGCCCCAAATCACATCTTAACACTGGTGTTAATTTTCATCGAAGGCATAGAAGAAGCGGCCATATTTTAAAAGAGAATTTGAGAAGGCGGTTAAGAGTGACGAATAGCGAAGTGTCAACGTGGTCGTCCCTTTTTGGCTATACTATTATCTGCTTGCAAATACGCCATCAAAGTCAAAGTTTATTTAACAATACAAAAAGATACATTTGTCAGGAAAACAGACAAAGAAGCACAATATAGGCTTGACATGGTCTGTAACCCTAAACAACAAATCCCCACTGGTAACACAATGCTCGCAGCATTTATACGACTACGTATCACAAAAAAGCAAGAAAGAAAAATACTAGCTATCTATTTTGTCACCGTATTGTGCTCGTAAAGCAGGAGAGTGCCAGAGTACTTGGTTGCGTGTGTTGTATGGGATATCACGTTCATTGACACAAGCCAATCTCTCAAGATTGTCAAATATTCCCTTTCCCATATTTTTGGTAATAAGGAATTGTAGAAGTCATGCACCTTCTTGTAACTCCGAGAGGCACAAAGAGGGTCAGTGTGAGCGTTGAATCTAGAGTTAATTACTGCACGCACTGCTTTTTTCTGCAGCAGAAAGTTTCATCATATTAGTTTCATTACATTCGACTGAGCGGTAGCCCAACGCCACTTTTATATACCTCTGACCAACCAAAATCGTAGTGAAAATTAAAGTCTTTCAGCCTTCGTACACTTCGATGTCTATTGAAATATTGCAGTCTACAGAGACAAAGTCAAATATGCGAAACCACAATAGACACAGCGACAGCTTGACTTAGTCTAACGTTTACACACAGAATAACGTCTTATACGTTTTTTCTAGCTCCAATATTATGTAAATTCATACAGCTGTAAAGCAAATTGGCACCGTTTATTAGAAAAGTACTTTCGGCGGGGAAGTGAAAAGGGCATCCTACTTCTTGTTTGTCCCGTATACAAAATGAGAAGGACGACATTTTGCTTATGGAGTAAAACTAACTATCTGCGGCGATAAAACTCAAGGGTCACTTCGCGACTATCTGATCATGTAATTCTGTCAACGATGTCGTTCACGCCTGTAGTGCATCGCGGGGCAAAGTGCGTAAAATCAAATAAAGGAAGTTGCTGCTGCACTATAGTTTCTAATGCGAAGCGCTGCTTACACGAGCAATCAGTCCACGGCCAGCCAAGCCAGATGGCCCTCAATGTGAAAAAAGAAAGAAATACGTGTACAAAAGGACAGTAAAACGCGATTAAGTGAAATAAGCTAGATGCACGCTTGGTCCGCTACAGTTGGAGATGTGAACGAGTGACTGAGCTGTATTAAAGCAAGAAATAATGCTATACTCCACTTTTGCGTCGCCAACGCCAGCGGGCCCTTGGCCGAACTGTGGATCCTGTTTTGTATGCGGCATCGTAGATAGAGTTGTGCTAAGCGGCTCGCCTTGCTTGAACCGAAGCTTCCACCTGCATATCATTCAAGGTAAAAAAATATGTTTCGAGGTTATTATTGTACTCGCAAACGAGAAACAGGCCGTATCTTGTCACTTTTTCGCGGTCGTCAGGTCAGCCATTGAGTGGTGTTGATTCTTTGAAACCCTTTGAAACGCTGCTGTCGCGCGCGCGATACACGCGGGCCCTCCTTTCAATTGGCATTCTTTTTCGCGTTTCGTGCCACAAATTTGGAACTCGAAAAACAATATAACTGGGGAAAATGTACTCAGCCGGAAATGTTGAATATCATGTTTCCGAATGCGATGCGCAATGTTACATTGGATCTTACGCAATTATACAAGTACTTAAGTTAGACAATTTTGACTAATTAACAATAACTAGCAGAAAAAAATCACCATTGTGCACAAGGCGAGTGATAACAAAACACCGCTGGTACCATAGTCTCTTAGTTGTTGTTTTTTTAAACAGCTTGACCCACGTTAGCTGGAACGTACGGTATGTACCCTCCTTACAGAGAGAGAGAGAGAGAAAGAAACAGGAGAGGAAAGGCAGGGAAGTTACCGACAAGCAGGTGCGGTTCGGAGACATGAAAACGCTCGGAAATGGGAGCAAAGCAGTATTCTCGCAACAGAAGCCACCAGTTAATTGTACTAGGTTAGATCACCAGTACTCACGCGTTCTTTTTATTTTATTTTTTTCTGCATAGGTGTACTCGCCGCAAAAACATCAGCAGCTAAACGAAATGTGCTGTATATTTGCAAGTTGTGTGGGCTCTATAGTGGACTTCACCATCACAAGATGGCACAACCTGCTCTCAGCGTCTCCGGTATTCCGTAAAGGGCAATCTAGTTTATCCCTAGACTTCTTAGCGTTTTTGGAATACCAGGTTACTATGGCGGCAACAGTGCTAGCAGCGACACCTTGTGATGCAGAGCTTATAAGTAGAGAGCACGCAAATGATATAACAGTGACCCACCATATTCTACTTAAAAAGGGCCACGGCACCAAATTTTCGAGCTTGAATTATGTGCTGCACGTTCAAACGTATGCGTCCCACAAGATGGCAAAATTTGAGCGCTTTCAATGGGACACAACATTTTTATTTGAATGTTCTTTTTTATGTCGAGCTAAATAGTAACAGCGGCCGAGCAACGTTAAGCAGTGACGAAATGAATTGGCTATCCCAGAAACGGCTCCTTCGGGTAGGAGAATTTCAGTGCGTGCGTTATTCCGGCAAGCGTGGGCGGTTTGCCGTATGAGCGGGGGCGCAAACGTGAGCGGCCAGATTGGTGGCGTCAGCTGGTAGTGTAAGGCTCAACCACATAAACACAGCCACATACTATATTCTGCTTAGCTACTGGTTGACATCTATGCCACCAGGTGGCTGCACCACTCCAGTCGCTCATGTTTACGCCCCCGCCCATCCGGCAATCCGCCCAAACCACCATTTGCCGGAATATCGGACACACTAAATGTCTCTAATCTCAAGAGCCGTTGTTTTTCGCAATGCTAGCACCGGAAGTGATTGCAGGAACTGAGGAAACGTCATGGCCGCCATGTGTCGTTTTGTTCTTGCATGTGATTTTCAGCTGTTCGTGCTGATCGTGCGTGCGTGTGGCACTAAAAATTTTCTATATTATCTGTTATTCTGCGGAGACCGGTCATCTGACCTTACGGCAAAGCTTTTGGTCTGGGCAAAACGAGCCGAACGCGATTCAAATAAATGTCTTGTTAGCGTACGGCCAGGCGAGCTTTTCGTGCGGCTGCTACGACAGATGCAAAAAAAAAACGTCGTACAGGTGCGAACGTCTCCTGAAATTGAAACTGTGCCGGCGCACCTCTTTTCTGCAACAAGCCCCGCGGGCGTCCGCTTCCAAAGCCTCTCGACTTCTTGCGGGTCTTCGCTGCGGACTCTGATGGAACGGAGCACCACCGAGGACCTCCGCGGTTCGCAGTGGCCGTCCACTGCGACGGTCGATAAATTTACTTGCGCCAACGTGTATGTGTTGTTAGGAGTGTCGTTCCGCACGCCGACAAATCGCGGAACACGTAACTATACAACGAGCTGCAGTACACTACAATGTACACAAATTATCTTAAAAAACTATTCAAAATGTATTTCTAGCGCACCATGCACTTGCCCTACTTTACATTTGATTTTGCAGTCGCACATTGTGCTCCTGATGGCTCGATACTAATATTATCGCTGTTACTTACCTGGTTTGTCAAGACTCCGTGATCAGTACACATCTGCGAGGTTGCCTTTATCTAGGCTTATCTACGCCACCCTGCAGCGAGTGATGTCCAAAACACGGTGGCTATGATGTCTTCCTCGTCCCTTTCCGTGTTTTAATACAGCAAAGCATGACCTTCGAGATTGGCGTTCTTTAAGTGCTGAGAAGGGGGGGGGGGAGGTGCGACGTGGAGGCCAAGAGGAGTGCGGAACAAGCTATATATTCGCACACTTTCTTTCTGCAATGACGCCACGAGCGCCCCCTAGCTGAGTGTGACATGGATGGATGGATGGATGGATGGATGGATGGATGGATGGATGGATGGATGGATGGATGGATGGATGGATGGATGGATGGATGGATGGATGGACGGATGCATGGATGGACGGATGGATGGATGGATGGATGGATGGATGGATGGATGGATGTTATGAGCATCACCTATGAAACGGGGCGGTGGGTTGCGCCACCAAGCTCTTGCTATTATACTGCCTAATGTCCTACCTAGGTGAAAAAAAGAAAAACACGATGAACTGCCACAACCAAATTTCCTGACCCCCTATTGTGACCTTTACTTTTGTATGTCTCCGTTTTTTTTTATCGTTTCCCTACTTTTCTTCCACCAATTTACTGCGGACATGTTTACTTTCCCGCTGTTCACGCTAAACCCAAGGCCTTCAAGGAGGCCAGTGGTGCCTAAATCAACCGCTGGGCAGATATCTTCACACTCTAATAAAGCATGCTCCATCGTTTCCCTAGCTTTACCGCAGAAAGCACATGCTCCTTCTTCATTTCTTATATCTCGCTTTATAGGTACGTGTTCTAAGGCATCCCGATCTCGCTTCGAAAAGTAATGAGCTTCCCTTTGAGTTATCACAAATTGTTGCTTTCCTGATTTCGTTTTTTCCTCTTAAGCAGTTACTCATGGCAGGTTTATTTTCCATTGCCGCCACCGATGTGATTATTTCAGCCTCTCTGACTTTTTTGTAATTAATGGCGCTTCTCCTTCCAGTTTGTTTCCATCTTCGTCTAGGATATGTTGTATTGTTGTTGACTTCCTGCTTAATAATTTTATGCGGTTCTAAAATATTGTATGTGCGGCCTTCTTTTTCTCACGTATTTCTAACAACCAACGTTCACTTTTCACCTTTTACCTTAGCTTGCACCTGTACTTGAACCTAAGATTTTTTTCACCCGGTATATTTCCCATTTACTGGCCACTTCATCCTGCGGCAGCTGCGCTTTTTTCCTGCCTGTGCTCTGGGGATGCTTTCTGTCGTTCGGCTATCGCTTCACGTTTCTCCCTGTTCCACCAGATTGTCGGCTTCTTTTTTTTTATTCCTTAATTTTCAACGAACATGTTGTTTCTCTTTCCGTATTTCTGTCGTTATTACACTTAGAAGCTCGCTATATTCCCACTCTTTACTTGGTCATTCGCCGAGTTCTTCCTCGACTCTAGTGACTATATTTGCTATTTGTTCAGCGTTCAAACTTGGACTGGCCATTTTGCGCTCCTTGCTCTCTTTCCTAACTACATATTCAAAATGATAAGTTTATGTTCACTCCTATGGTGCTATACTCTTCCTCGTCAATGACCATTTCTCTTAACTTATCATGAATTCCTTCTGACATCAGACAGTAATCAATGGTCGAGTGCCGGTTTCCCACTTCCCACGTGATCTGCTCGCCTCCGCGGAAAGGCGGAGGCGAGCGCCATCTGGTGGTGTTGCAAGGAACCCAGCGGCGCGCGCGCTGGGCTGTGATTGGCTGGCCTATTCGGCAGGCTGCCACGCCTGGTAGGCCGCTGGCACGGTCACGACACCGGGCAAGGATCGCAAAGGCTTCGCTTTTAAAATGAAAGGGTTGCATATTGACGATTAAGTAGAATATGGTCGGTTATGGGGACTGAAATTGAGGACGACGCAACGAGCTATGCAAAGAAGAATGATAGGTGTAACGTTAAGGGATAAGAAAAGTGCAGGTTGGTTGAGGGAACAAACGCGAGTTAATGACATCTTAGTTGAAATCAAGAAAAAGAAATTGGCATGGGCAGGACATGTAATGAGGAGGGAAGATAACCGATGGTCATTAAGTGTAACGGACTGGATTCCAAGGGAAGGGAAGCGTAGCAGGGGGCGGCAGAAAGTTAGGTGGGCGGATGAGATTAAGAAGTTTGCAGGGTCGATCTGGCCACAATTAGTACATGGACGGGGTAGTTGGAGAAGTATGGGAGAGGCCTTTGCCCTGCAGTGGGCGTAACCAGGCTGACGATGATGATGATGATGAATGTCGGTTATACTGCAATAATAGGTCCCAACCCTCACTGGTAGAACTAGCTGCGCCACCAGTTGGTGCTACCAAACTGGTCGCTAAAATTCAATGTAATAGGGAACGTCAATAAATTCACTTAAGCTTTTGTCGACCGCTGGGAACGTCTACCATCCAAAAGCGGTGGATCTCAAAGTTTGCGGAAGCGCGTTAGCTGGTCCGCATTCTAGATAAGCTAGAGACGCTTGCAAAATTACAAGAAGAACAAAAAGTAGGGTATATGAAGTAGATATAGAGGAAATGCTACAGAGTGCAACGGATGTAGTAATACCTGATTAGTTCAAGTGGACTAGGCAGGTGACTATTTGTCGGTGCGCCGTTTCAAAGGGGATGTCGTTAGAAATCGTCCAACAACATGTCACACTTGCGTCTCTGGTAACCTAACACTCCGTAAAAGCAACACGTTTATAAACGGACAAGCCACAAAATTCCTGTTGTGCATTCTGCGGCATTCACCGCCGCTCTGTCATTCTCGACAGTGACTCACCGTTGTAGAAGGTCGCGAAAACAACCGTTGTGGACCGCGGCGCGATACAGGCAGCACGCGGCGCGAATTCGAACTCGGGATCGTCCGCAAACTGCGCAAGTGAGACGAGAGACCACGAGAATAACTCGCACCACGCAATAATAAGAAATTCGCTGCTAAAAAAAATATTCTAGCATTTGCGTAACTATTCAAGTTAAACCGGAACTGCGACGAAATTTCACTTCGGCTAAATTTCTCACGAACGAGTAGTGCGTACCGCCGAAGCAATCTTGGCAAAGCCGCAGGTCTGCTAATTGCACAGCTTTCTTGTTAGCAGCCTTTAAACAGCACCTAAGCAGACGACACGCGCACCTGGTGGTCGTCGTTACGACATATGTCGCAGCACGTCGCCTCCGAGATTCTTCAACACTCCGCGGGCGCCACCTTATCTCGGAGGTCATGACGAGCAGCAACGTGTTCCGGGTAATTCGTCACTTCCGGAGAGCGGAACTGGTGGCTTTTTTTTACTTTCGGTATCAAAAAACAGCTGTTTTTTGCGAGCTCTTCGTGACGCGTCCGCTTTTATTTCAAACGTCAAACACTGCACGAAGGCTTCCCCATAACTACATTACCTGAAACTGTAGGCTCCTTACGCGGTACAAACTTTCGTCGTATTTGGCCTTTAAGATCGTCCCGAACCCCTACAGGGAGGCTCTCGGGAAACTGTCCACTGTAACGCAAATGCATTATCTCGAGAAGTTTGAGTGGCGCCCGCTCACGTGTGACACCAGCTATAAGGACCTCCGCTGCAGCGCACGCTTACTGCGTGACGGTTGCTTGACGCGGTGTGTCGACCTGCTCTCCTTGCGTTTCTTCTTTTTTTTTCTTTAAACCTCGCGAGCCTGCAATCTGGTATGAAAAGTACGCGGAATATTCTAGAACACTATTCACCGCAAGACCGCCCCTCGAATCGTCTGCTAGCCGCCGGTGCGTACGCGTACATGGCGCAGATATCTTGTGAAGACATTTTGTTCCGTCGTTAGAACACGCGTCGTACTACCCTATCTGCTTTTTTTCTTTTTAGAGCGCAGCTCTTTGGCGTCCGTTCCTGGGTTTCGCGTCGTCGTCGTCGTCGGCCTCGTAACCAGCTCCGCCCCCCTTTCATCCCCCCAGCGCTAGCAGCGACCGACTGATACCGCTGGATGCCGCTGACGCCGCTAGAGAGTCAAGATAACGTGACTGCATAGAACACCGTCGCCGCCATGCAGAAAGAGGAGGAAAGGGTCCCCCCCCCCTGTTCTTGTGTGGCGGATAGGGTGCTCTTCAGTTGCCGACGCGCCGGTTATTCGTTGTCCCTGAAACCAACTCCGCAGCTGGGGTTGACTCACTATCGGCGTCAGCGGCATCAGTCAGTCGCTGCTATCTCTTCCCTCCTCCCTTTGTCGTGTTGTCCGCTTGCTGCGCGCGCTTCTGCCCCCATCGTTTGCCGCTGGGTGTACACGCCGCCCCCCTCCCCCCTCTTCCTGCGAGTCTCCGGTTGTCAAAGCGCCGGCTCGAACTTCATTCCTTTCTTCGCTCCTCCTCCAATGCAACCCCTGTGCGGTGGCAATCAGAGAGCCAGATCGGTGGCGGCGGATCTGTATATGTGCACCGCCCGAGCCGAAATTGCCGCTGCCGTTCGCCCTGTGCGGTGGCAATCAGAGAGCCAGATCGGTGGCGGCTTGACATAAAGACAAACAGCAATTTCCTAACACTTATGCGGGAGAACATCCCGTTCCTCTCGCTCGGAACACGTCCCACGGCTGTGACAACCTCGCGAGGCACTTGTATAGATCTCGTCTTTGAGAATCAAGCATTGGTGTACCAAGTCGAACATATATCAGTCTATTTCTCCGACCACAAAGCTTCCTTCATGACTGTCAAGAACTGTTAGTGGAGTCTTTGTTAAAGGAATACGTGTGAAAAATAAAAAAAAAATTCTGTGATAGCGCATACATGTGTTGCTCGATTTCTTTGCCTCAATCTATCGAAAAGGTGAAACAGCTTATTTGCTGCGCTCAAATTTCGAATTAGGAAGTAACGTAATCGTCGGTAATTTTTTTTGGCGGCGGCGATCTACAGTACTGTGTCTGTGTTGTCATCTCTCTGTTGTAATTAATAAAATGCATATACAGCGCGTCCCGACTGGTCGGTAGCGCGCTCCCATTGGCCCCGAGTGCCTGGACTTCGTTTTGCTATCCGGCGCATTGAATACATAGCAGTTAGGAGGTGTTTTTATGCCTCTATAAATTCCCTAGAAAGTCTCTAGAAATTAGGCGGTCGCTGCGGTCACAAAGCGCAGTGAAACTACTGTTACAAAGTAATCGCTTGTTAGTGCTATTATGAGCTGTTCCTGCTAACGATAGATTTTTTTACTATTATTATGAACTGTATGCAAGGTGACGTTAGTGCCTGTTAGACGGCGCTGGCTGCTCCTCTCCCTTAGCTCATAGAAGTAAAAGAATCTCAAAAAAAGAACAAATGAAGAACGCCATGACGACAATTCTAAAGTTCACATACACACAACGAAAACAATAGCTTCATTTCTGAAAAAAATTACCGACGATTACGTTACTTCCTAATGCGAAATTTGAGCGCAGCAAATAAGCTGTTTCACCTTTTCAATAGATTGAGGCAAAGAAATCGAGCAACACATGTATGCGCTATCACAGAATTTTTTTTTTATTTTTCACACGTATTCCTTTAACAAAGACTCCACTAACAGTTCTTGACAGTCATGAAGGAAGCTTTGTGGTCGGAGAAATAGACTGATATATGTTCGACTTGGTACACCAATGCTTGATTCTCAAAGACGAGATCTATACAAGTGCCTCGCGAGGTTGTCACAGCCGTGGGACGTGTTACGAGCGAGAGGAACGGGATGTTCTCCCGCATAAGTGTTAGGAAATTGCTGTTTGTCTTTATGTCAAGCCGCCACCGATCTGGCTCTCTGATTGCCACCGCACAGGGCGAACGGCAGCGGCAATTTCGGCTCGGGCGGTGCACATATACAGATCCGCCGCCACCGATCTGGCTCTCTGATTGCCACCGCACAGGGGTTGCATTGGAGGAGGAGCGAAGAAAGGAATGAAGTTCGAGCCGGCGCTTTGACAACCGGAGACTCGCAGGAAGAGGGGGGAGGGGGGCGGCGTGTACACCCAGCGGCAAACGATGGGGGCAGAAGCGCGCGCAGCAAGCGGACAACACGATAAAGGGAGGAGGGAAGAGATAGCAGCGACTGACTGATGCCGCTGACGCCGATAGTGAGTCAACCCCAGCTGCGGAGTTGGTTTCAGGGACAACGAATAACCGGCGCGTCGGCAACTGAAGAGCACCCTATCCGCCACACAAGAACAGGGGGGGGGGGGACCCTTTCCTCCTCTTTCTGCATGGCGGCGACGGTGTTCTATGCAGTCACGTTATCTTGACTCTCTAGCGGCGTCAGCGGCATCCAGCGGTATCAGTCGGTCGCTGCTAGCGCTGGGGGGATGAAAGGGGGGCGGAGCTGGTTACGAGGCCGACGACGACGACGACGCGAAACCCAGGAACGGACGCCAAAGAGCTGCGCTCTAAAAAAAAATGAGTCGAATTACGAGAACGTAAAATTCGCGACCAACTTCACTGCGACTTGAAGGACACGCTATTTTTTGCGACTGAGAGCCTCGAGATCGTACTCGGGCTCCAAAGTTGGGGTTTTCCAACGTGTGCCTGAATATCCCATCGAAACGCGACGGAGATCGAACCCGCGACATCGATCTCGGCAGCGCAACACCACAGTCACTGGACTACCGCGGCGAGTCCGGCCTTCATTGCTTATAGGCTACGGAGTAAGACATATAGGAGGTGAAACTCCCGTCAGCACGAGCGAGCGCGGGCGACCAGATAAAGTCACAATTGTTGTATGCGCCGACGGGGCCATATACAGTGGCGGCGCCATGCGGCGCGTCGTAGAAGCCGCAGCGAAAAAAAAAATGCAGCGCCCGGGCAGGCGGCTCCGGCCACTCCGGCGCGCTCTCAACGGCGGTAATTTCTTTCCAGGCCGCCAGGCGCCGCCTGCACGATAACGGCTCCGCGGGCTTGTGACCTTTTCTGGTCGCCGCAAACAGCGGAGTTTCCTCTTCTAAATGTTTCTTGCTCCGTGCTATAGGCTACATTATTCGCACATTTTAGTTGCGATCATTCCCCGCTACACAAGAAATGCACGAATAATGTAGTTCCGAGTAACTATACCCCGCAGTTAAAGGGCCGCGGAGCTCGAATAATGCCCGCTTGGAGAAATGTTTCTTTCATACTTAGCAGGTCGCAAGGGCCAAGCCAACAAATAACGGATTTCAACGGTTTTGGAACTTCCAACCATCGGGGGTCCCCAGAATTTACTTAACTTATTCTAACAATTGTTCACGTATATATCCTGAGTTCCGCAAGATATAATTGCGTCTTTTAGTCATTACTAAAGCATCAAGTAAGCAATGCACGTAATATCGCTCGTAACGAAACCGGAGTTCGACACGCACCCCTAAGTTTCGTTACTCGTGGTGTTACTCTTGGCAATCGACTAAGAGAAAGAAAGAAAGAAAGAAAGAAAGAAAGAAAGAAAGAAAGAAAGAAAGAAAGAAAGAAAGAAAGAAAGAAAGAAAGAAAGAAAGAAAGAAAGAAAGAAAACTGAAACTCAAACTTCGCAACATAGCGTCTCACTCGAAAATTGACCACTCGGCTGCTGTTGTTGGTGATTTCTATGGTTCCTTGAAGGGCCTCGACGCCATTCTCACGTTTCCCGTGCTTGAACGTCACCGCGTCGTCTGGTCTGCGCATCAAAAAAAAAAGAAAGCGAGACGCATACAGAGCTTGTGCCTAATACAAACGAACATTCGAATATAAATTCTTTGGCGAATGGTACCGCATTCGAACAACGTCGGTTTTACGCCTGCAGTGCCTACACTTCACCCCTTTCGTTGCTTGCAAGTATATCACTGAAAGAATATATGATAAAACTGCACTATGCAGAGGGCACCCTCTCGACAGATAAAGTGGATATTATGGTTATCCCCTTGAGAAGGGGTTGGAAGGAATCAAATGTCTCACGATCTATTCTTTATGTTCACTGCTTTTGCGCCACCAGTAATCCTGTCGTCTTTCACTATCTCCGCCGCCGATTC
Organism: Dermacentor variabilis; assembly: GCF_050947875.1. Lineage (NCBI taxonomy): Eukaryota > Metazoa > Arthropoda > Arachnida > Ixodida > Ixodidae > Dermacentor > Dermacentor variabilis. The sequence continues at coordinate 42,509,378 of NC_134575.1, read as the reverse complement.
AAGTTTTTCTTTAGTATCCCCGAAGCCCATTGCCTCGGGCAGGATCACTATATGTCCTCAGTGACTTCTGGGTAGATACTGCGACCCTAGCAAATTATGTCCTACGGTTTCCGCGCCATCTCTACAAGCTACACAATTAGTGACGTCACCGGCAATTTTTTTTTCCCTGCAACACCCTGTTCTCGGACACCCTGATCTGCCATGGCTTCGAAAAGTAGTGCGCAGAGCACTACTCTGAATTGCCGTACGAATTTTCCGTTTCGTTTTGATTCGTCCCTGTTTTGATATACCTACATCGCTGGCTTCTCCATCACACCTATCCAGGAGGTAACTTCCGCCTCTCTAACTTCGCGTTTATTTACGTAGTATTTACTGGTTAGTTTCATTGTTCTCTTTCTCCACTGCGAGTCGATTTTTCTCCTCTATAAGCTCTTAAAAACATTAGCCGCCCGTCTATTTTCCGTCACATTCGTCGGTCGTTTTCTTTTCGAAGCAGATTTTGATTTGGGCTTCCAAGTAACGTAGTTGCGCAATAACGAAATTTCACCAATACTTCGAAGGACGCTGTCTCACTGCACCGCCTAATTTGTTGCCTTCCCAGGCGCCCCAAACGCACTCCTTCCAACAGCCCCTTAATTCATCTCTATTCCAGTTTGCACCTCAGATGTTAAGCACAACGCCGAGTCTCCATATGTAAGTCTAGGAGCCATAACCCTTTTCAAACGCCTCGTCGCACTACCTTACATTTGGCGAGCACACATTAGCGCTCTATGTTTCGTTACGGTTGCCCTCCTCTTGGCTATGGCTTTGAGTGCTTGTCCCTATAGTACTTTGCCAATGTCATCCTGCCTCTCTTTAATCTATATATTCCTGGGCATTTGTATTTTTCAACCCTGGGGATTTAGTTTTTCTGTTCTATGACAATCTGATCACAGGCGCACCGTTATCCACCGTAAGTTTTTCTTTTCTTTTTTTTTTTTGCACTAAACCGCAATACTACAGCAGGCGCCCTCCTCACCGCAAATATCTACGAGACTGCTTAATATCTCCTTGGCTATCTGCAAACGAGACAATGTCATCTACGTATATAAAATCCGAAAGACGTCGTTGTTTATACCGCATGTTGATACGATATATTCTAACCTACTTGACTCCAGCCTCCTTTCGATGCCTATTGTGTACTGCATCATAAAGAGCAGAGGTGATAAGTGGGCAACCTTGGCGCAATCCTTTTTGAATGTGAACCACGACCTACTGTTGTGAACTGTCTCATCGCTAGGGTTAGCCCATAATTCCCGTACCAATGCCTCCTTTACTATAGATGCCTGCCGCGTTGTCCGGTAAACTCGGTTCCATGCCCTCTCCCTTTTCTCGTCTCGCCGAAAAGGCAATGAGCGCCTCTCATGGCAAAAGCCTGCAACTTAGGTCACGAGCTGCAGCCTCTGAGATTACCATGGCATCTGTCACCGTCTCGGAGGCCCGCGAGAACGCTCGCTAACAGACGCCCGCGCATATCGGTAGGGTCGGTAGGGTGGCTAGAATATCGGCTCTACGAACGCGCCGGCGGAAACATTCGGCCGCCGCTGCCGCTTCCGCCGGAAGTTGAAAAGGCAACGAGCGCCGCCTCACGGAATTTGTGCTGAACTAAGGGAACCGCCGCTACAATGGGAAAGCGAGCAACGCGTCGGGAATCTAGTAAAGGAGGCATTGCCCCTACTCGTTTGTGCTTCATTATTCTCGTCGATTTCCTTTACTAGCGCTGTGTTGTCTTCCGCCCGACTTTCACTCGCAAATATGTTTTGCGAAATGTCTGCGTTTACGTTGTGGTACGAACCACTAATATCTAAACTAATACCCAGGAATGTCAAGTATAAAAGTTGATTTTCTGCAATAGCTATTTCTATTAGACTGGTGCAGAAGTAGCTTATCGTGCATGCGCATGTCTGTTCTAAAACCGTTTTGCAGTTCTCCCATTATATGTTGACCTCTTCTGTCCATACCTGAAACTTCCAATTTTGTGACATGCACTGTTAGCCTGAAAACTGTAACTGACGATGTCGTTATCGGTCTGTATGATTCTATGTTCGTTCTCTCTGCCCTTGTGGTACAGCTGTACAAATATGTGCCTCTTTTTGGACGTGTTCCAAACGCCCCTAATCAAACAACTGTTCAAATTGGCGCAAAATCTTACTAGTGCTGCCATCTACATAAGCATTTAGGAAGCTTCACTGCGTGTTTTCACTTTATTCCGTCAAGTGGCGCGGACAGCACATTACTTTTAGTGTTCCTGTATATGCTCCCGCAGGTGCTCCCTGCGGGAGCATATACAGGAACACTAATTACTTTTTTGCAAACGCCTTGATTACGGTTCGGTGCCTGCTGCTGTGGCATGTGAAAAAAAAAAACTCGCTGAAAACGCCGCTTCAAGACGCCCGGTTAGTGAATTGTTTTACCCGTTCACCAAATGGAACCTAGTGATTGATATGAAACCACGAGCAGACATTTTGGGTGCCCTAATCGTTCACTGTTTTACAGCGAAGTTGTTAGCCTCTCGGTGGTCGGCATTTTTGGTGTCCGTTAGCGAAAATGCGGGCCGATCTCGGCGGTAGTGAAGCGCCAGGCGCCGTGGTTCGCACCCCCGTAAGGCAGAGGCTTCAATTAGCACTCAGCAAAGCGAAGCGAACGGCGCATACATTCTTCGGAATCACGCATACTGCATACAGCACAGCATACGTTTCAATAAACAATAAGCTCAAAATAAGCATATCCGGACCCCATAATTGATGATAAGGGGCTCCCGATAGCTGTGGATAGCTGCCGCGGGGTGACGGCAGCTCGCGACGTGGGGAGCGACATCCCTGCAGCCTTTCGTGTGTAAAAGAACCAGCCTAGCAACTTATTTCAATATGTGGCGGCGTGCTGTCAGAATTACCATTACTCCCATTGCTACCATTATACTCTAAGGCAACAAAACATTGCATGCCCCCCTCAGCAGTTGCAGCGATGGTTTTCAACAGCTTCGCTGGACGCCCGCTTTCGCAGGGACGGGACGGCGAGTCAATTTTTTTTTAGTCAACTTTCCCGGGCACTTGCTTTTTTGGCTGGCGTTGTTAGGGAAAAGCGGACGGGTAAATCGCACCGATCAAGTCGCACAGGCCGTGCATTTGCATTTTTTTGTCTGAACGCGGATTTCTTTTTTTTTCATAATCGAAATTATAGCTCGCAACTCGTTCCTCGACCGATTTACCTGCTTGGCGAGCGAAGTCGCGCGGGCCCGTGTGTCCACAGGTCGCCGGTCGCCTTCGGGCTTGCGCGTCTTTGTCGGCGTGAAAGCAGAGCGTCGCGAGCCGATAGCTCTAGCAGTTAGAGATACTAATATACTTAACTATAAACTCATTACGGGTCGCAGCCTTACACAGGAGGAGGATGTTGCCCTCTTATTTGAATTGCCTGACAACCCAGAACTGACTGACGACGAGGGGGACAGCGCAAGAGACGAGGATTTCGTTCCAGGGGAGGCCAGTGACGGTGTTCCTGCTTCTACCAGTTTGACTTCGAAGCGAAGGCGCTTGTACTGGAGAAAAAGACCAGCGAGAAAGAAAATGGCGCGCGAGTTGGTCCACGCTGCTCATTCGGAAGACAACGACGACGCTCCGTCAAAGAGCTGGACTAGTAACCTCCCCAACAGTACATTAGAGTGGGGGAGAACTTGTCGCTGGGCGAGTAGGTTGGGATCTGATGAATACATAGTTGCGCCAAAAAAAAATAAGGAAAAGAAAGGAAAATAAACGCTTGGGAGGAAGAATCGATCTGTCGTTTCGTACTCTCCCTCCCAAGTCTTTATTTTCCTTTTTTGGCGCAACAACGTATTCATTAGTACTTCAGAGGTACCGAAAACGTGGGCCCGCTGTTCTGCTCTGAAGCTCATTTTAACCGCAAAAAAAAAGGCATTCTTCCTGTACATTGATGAAGAAGTGCTTGACGTTCTTGTTGCACAGACAGAGACGAACAGGTATGCCCAAGAAAAAGCATCAGCCGGCCTAGGCACCACGTTCCTAAGCAGAAGTGTGAACCCTAATCAACACGTGTACTTATATGAGAGCAGTGACAAACGTTTTGTTACGTGGAAGGAATAAGTGATGACGTTTAAGCGATTTCAAGCAATCCTCAACTGTCTTCATTTTACAGACCTTTCAAAGCTGAAAGGCGCTGAGATGGTTATGATCGACTCGGAAAAGGCCGTCCTCTTGTCGATACCTTTAACGAACGTTCCAAGCGGCATTACACCCCTTCATCTTATCAAGAAGTGGGTGAGACCATGATACCGTTCAAAAGACGATCCTCTTTGAACAGTACATGCCAATGAAACCCATCAAGAGCGGGTAAAAGGTCTGGTGCCGGGCCGATTCTGAAACAGGATACCTCCTACAGTTGCAGATTTACGAAGGAAAAGGCGGTAACCGGACCGCTGATCTAACACTAGGAGAGCACGTCGTCTTCTCACTCTCCGAGGATGCCCAAGAGGGTTATCAGCTTGTTTTTAATTGACACATATTTTTTTTAGTACCACGCGACTCCTTGAAGTGCTTTCCGAGAAGGGCATTCTTGCAACTGGCACTGTGCTCGTCAACCGCAATGACTTCCCTCAAATGATCAAGAGTGACGACAAGCTCAAGAAAGAAGAGCATTTGTGGTGGTCCAAAGGGCCAGTAACTGCGGACCAATGGAAGGACAGCAAATGTGTCACTGCCATGTCAAACTTCCACAATCCGAAAGCAGTTGTAGAGGTCAGCCGAAGGCTTTCTCGTGGCGCTCTTGTAGGATCGAGTTACCCGCCCGAAGGCGATATCTGATTACAACACCTGATATATATTTGATAAGAAGCGCAGTGCGTATACCCAGCAGGCCACCGCTCTAAGTAAAAGTTGGCACTGGATTTTCTATTATCTACTGGACGCCTACGTTGTAAATGCTTTCGTGCAGTTTTCCACGCAGTATGGAACCACGCACTTGTTATTTCGGCTTTTCCTTGGCCGCAGGCTACGTTCGGCTTGACCGCAGGCTAATAAATGGACAAACCTTCAGGGCGCCGCAAGGGAGGACTGTCACCCATAAGAACAAGAAGTAGACTGCAAGTGGTCAGCAGATGGTAGGAGCGCCTGACGACATCAGTTTTCTCGGCCAAGGCCATCACCCAGAGAGGTCGGCCAGCCGACGAAGATGTGTAGGTGGTACTCCACCGCGCAAAAGCAGGTTCGAACAAGCTTTCTGTGCAGCGAATGCCTAGTTCCTCTGTGCGTTGAACTTTTTAAGACATTCCGGAAGTGAACAGCACCACTGTCTTTGTAAATATCGTTCCTGTTAGACATTGCCTTTTCGTTTTGAACCGCCTGTGAACAGTGGTACAAATGTGTAACACATTTCATTTCTTGTAGTAAAGTCAGCGGTACATATACGTACCACTTTTCTTTTTCCAAAATCTGCTGCATCAAAGTTCTTGAAAAACGTGTCAAACAACTTTTGCCGTCCTGAATGCTGTTCTTCAGTTTTTAAGAACCAAATTTAAAATAAAAAGCACCTCAAAAACGCTCTCGAATTACGTTCACCCTACTATGTTGTCGCCAACTCTCGTAAAAAAAAAATTTTTCTCCACAATTTTTTCAAATGATTTTTGTAGTGCGTCCTTGCTTTTTGGCCGCAGCTTATTGATTAGCTTCGCCGGTATTCCAGCCAACCTTGTTGCGGCACAGCTTGCTAGTTTTCTCTTCCCACTTTTACGGCGAAGCTGTGTATAGCTACCTTTCGGCGGTGGCACTTGTTCCTCCGTCTACGCGTAGCGTCGACAAGAAAACATTTTACTCTCCAGTTTCTCGCGAATGCTCTAGAGCTCTCAATTTAACGTAGGTATCTTGGGGAAAATCCTACTGAAATTGGCCGCTACATGTATTCTTTACGCCGAGTTTCATTTACTTGCCATAATTACTTAGTTCACAGTGAAGTCGTAAATGTTACAAAATTCCCGTCCGCTGTAAGTGCATGGCCGTCTGCGGAGGGAAATGGTTACAGAAAACGGCTTTAACTCTTGTTTTATCGAAACTATTCCGAAACAAATTATATGACAACTAGCGGTTAACACGACTCTAACATTGCGCCGAGTTTCATCTACTTTTCATAATTACGTAGTTCGCAGTGAAGCTGTAAATATTGTGGAATTCCCGTCTGCCATGCGACGGTACTTGCACACTTCACAAAAGAATCAATCGCTCTACAGTCAAAAGATGTATTCGTTGCTTATGTCCTTGAATAGTGGTAATAATAATAATAATAATAATAATAATAATAATAATAATAATAATAATAATAATACCTATATTGCAAAGATAAGTCGATTAAGGTAAAGCACACCACAGCTTCCCTGCTCGTCCTTCTTCACAAGGTGGAAGGGCTGATTTTTTTTTCCCCCTAGATGACGTTGTTCAGGAGCAGTTTCTTTTATGCATCAATGCCCCCAGGCCTGCACTTTCACTACTTTCGAATGGTTTTGCTACGCTTCCGATAATGTATTTCATTGCGTCGACACGACCAGGGATCATCGACAAACCTGTACAATTGTATTTTTTCTCCTTAGATATTTCGCGTCATTTCGGAAAACATTTCAAAGTTCTTTAGGTTGTCCCACAAACTCCTGAAAGCCAGCGATTATTTTTGTCCAACTTCCCATTCGATCAGGTTCCGGATTTTCCGCTTCTTCTGACCGCACAAGTCCCATTCTTCGTCTGTTTTCTCTTGTGCCTTTTTCGCATGTCTGTGCTATCCGGATGCCTTGCACAGGCTTCTTCGATGGCCTTCCCGATTTCCCCATTCCACCAACTACGTGTTTTTTTATCTTTTAGAAGTCCACCGGAATACGTTCTTTATTTTTTAAACTATTACGTGCTCTATTTTGCTGCAGTCATCCGGTGTTTCTGTATTTCCTGCTCCGACCTAGCATGTTGCGCACTACAATTAACCTCTCTGCTTCCGCGTGATTTCGACAGCGCTGCTGCTTCTTTCAAGCTCTTCTCCGCTTGCTTCCCGGCTCATATTATGCACACCGATTTGTCTACGCCTACCACACTACTTCGATCCGAACCTACGGGCACAACCTGCAGCGGCACAGAAGAGCCATATTCAATCTTTCTTTGGATTTAGTGATGTAGGGGGATAGCGCGAACGCAGTCCCCCACTACCAAAAATTGCATGCCCCATCTGCCCCAGTTTGGGGTAGTGGCAGGGGTCAGCACGAGCGCAGTGCAATGCCCGCGCCTCTCCCTGGGGACACCGCCTCGCTGATCACGGTAATCCCGGCACCAGGTAAGTATGCCGAGGGACGGTCTCGCACGGCCTCCACACTCCGCGGAGACGGCATACTCGCCTCGGTTTGGGATGAATTGCCCGACGCAAATTACGCCGTTTACTGAACAGTTTGGTCACTGCGTTGGTAAAAGTAGGGATACTTTTCATCTCTCCCTCGGGCCTTTTATTGAGATGCATCAATTGGTGCACAAAAGATTGAATAAGCTACATTGAGTGCTCAAAAGCAACAAATATCTCCGACAACGTCAAGCTTCGCGTTGTCGACTGGTGGCGGAGCCACTTACCACCACCGCCGTAATTGCAACCATAGTGTTTCATACAAGTGTATTCATAAACTCTATGAGTATATTGCAGGAAAATTGCAAAAATATGCGACGGCATGGCGACGGGCGGTGGTAGCGTATACATATGTCGAGATTCGGACCGCACCGTTACAAGAAAACAATTGGACAACCACAACTCCCGACAGATGCCTTACAGGTCGGAGCGAACAGCACGTTTCTACAGTGAAATCTCGACGCAGCTATATGCTGCACTGCACGGCTTCTCGTTACTTAAAAAGCACGAATGCGGTTGAAGCAGTACGAAATCCCGCGGTGTTTTGTTCGAGCTATGACGAACTGTAGTCGATTGGACAATTCCTGTTTTACAAAGAATATTCGGCAACCGGATAATCCGTTCGTGTCGGCGGAAGCGACGGAGGATAGAAAGCTTTGTCACAAGTGTTCGCAAGTTTGTGAGCGCACGGCCAGTTTTCATCAAAAGTGAACCACGCTGCGGTCTATTTCTGACCTTGCATTTCACATCGCTGAGCGCATCGATAAAGCACAACGTCGCCGCGAAGATCTGCTACCACCAAATTAGGTTCTGTAAGTATACGGGCCTGCGTGAGGCGAAAGAGTCATTTGTGATACGTTGGGGTGTTTTGCGTCTGCAGGATATCTAGGTTCGGCTATGCAGCTAGATCTCTAGCAAATGATGATGTGCAAAAAACCATGCTCACACGAAACGGCTAGAAATATCTTTGAGAAATCCTTTAGGTTTAGGGGCCTGATTAAAAGAAGCCAGGAATTTTCCTTTTGTTTTATTTACCATGTGCTCACAAATTGATTGATTCTCTGACAGATAAAGCAAACAAGTTGTTTGTGTATATACATACGTCACTTTAAAAGAAACCTGTTCCCTAAGTCATGCAATTGTGCACCTCATGAAAAGTTTTCACTGTTTTCTTATGCCCATGGAAAAGCTTGGGGAAGACAGGGATTTCCAATTCATTACAGCCTTTATATATATAAGCTGCATTGCATGCTCATTGCAATACATTTGCTCAGAGTGGAGGCATATGCAAGAAAGTGTGAATTTGAGTACGTGTTTGGAATAAAGTATGGATATGAATCACAGACAGATTCAAGAAATCCAAGTGTATTTGCAACAAAAATTTCGAAGAAATTACCACTTTGCATAAAGCTGTGCTTGACATATGTGACTCATGGGCATGCAGAGAAAGATTCACTAGATATCAGACTTGTATGTAAAAAACTACATGTGGAATAGCAATGAATTTTAGCACTAAAAACATGATCACAGTAAGAAAAGAACACAAAAGCAGGATGAATGCATCTTGTCTAAATGTCCGTCCCTTTCCGTGATCGTGTTTTTGGTACTGAATGCATTAGAAAGCCGGCACTATCATTACTAATAAGGATAAGATAGTTCAAGTGGCTGAGGAGTTCTCTAGAGATTTATACAGTACCAGCGGCATCCACGACGATAATGGTAGAGGGACCAGTCTAGAGGAATTTGACATCCCACAAGTAACGCCAGAAGAAGTAAAGAAAGCCTTGGGAGCTACGCAAAGGGAGAAGGCAGCTGGGGAGGATCAGGTTACAGCAGACTTGTTGAAGGATGGTGGGCAGATTGTTCTAGAGAAACTGGCCACCCTGTATATGCAAATGCCTCATGACCTCGAGCGTACCAGAATCTTGGAAGAACGCTAACATAATCCTAATCCATAAGAAAAGGGATGCCAAGGACTTAAAAAATTATAGACCGATCAGCTTACTGTCCGGCGTCTACGAAGTATTTCCTAAGGGAATCGCAAATAGAATCAGGAACACCTTAGACTTCTGTCAACCAAAAGACCAGGCAGGATTTCGTAAAGGCTACTCAACAACAGACCATATTCACAGTATCAATCAGGTGATAGAGAAATGTATGAAATATAACCAACCCTTATACATAGCTTTCATTGATTACGAGAAAGCGTTTGATTCAGCCGAAACCTCAGCAGTCATGGAGGCACTACGGAATCGGGGTGTAGACGAGCCGTATGTAAAAATACTGAAAGGTATCTATAACGACTCCACAGTGTTGCGACTTTGAGGTGGTCCCGTAGCGCTCGTCACCCGTTTCGTGACAGAGCGTTGCCAGCTCTCTAGTCAGTAGCGAAGACTCCGAGTCAGGTGACTGTGAGAATAACAAAAGGGACCTTATACACTATACACAGGTCATTCTACAGGACAAGATCGGATTGGCACGGGGGCCGAGAGCTAACAGCAAACGCGACTGTTCCCGCATGGCGACGTCGTGCGGGAACAGAAAACAAAAAAAAATTGTGCCACGCAAGACGATGGCGACGAATTATGGTGTACACGCACGGACAGTTCATAATGGAGCACGAGGCAACAGGGCGAGAGGACAAGCAAGGGCACATCAATGAAAGAGCTTACAGCTCTGCTCCGGGGCATTATCCAACTTGGGACTCTCAATATGTAACTGCTTGACAGAAAGCATTGCCATTCATGGCTTGAGCCATTCCTGGACAAATCTGCAGTAATAGCTTGTAGGCTTCAGTGGAAGCTTAAATGTCCGTGTGGCCGTGCTTGGTCATTTAAGCGAACATCTGTTGCCACGTAAGTTCTGTTTTAGACTGTCAGCACTGCTACGTATGCCAAGAAGTCAGTGCTACCGGTGTCAACCTGTAAACATATACCTGTCATTCACGGGCAATCTATCCGGCCTTACACCTTTTGATAGGTGGCCTAGGTTCAACATTTCTGGAAACAACTAAAGCAGGAGGACAGAGTGAAGAACTTTAGGGCTTAGTTTCTGCGTTTGGCATGTATATGGTTTTAGTGTGTTGACTTCTCACATACTGCAGTAGCTGTGCACTTTCTATTTCTGACAGCTGGTGCTCTCTATATCATTCATATGGTTATATGTTGTAACCATATTTATTTTGCATCTTTCAGTGTGTATGGATGCACGTTTTTCTTCATATTGTGCTTCATATTTCGGACATGTTTTCATATCATGCTCCAGTATAGTGTCAACTCCTCTCCACCAAGTTGGATTTGCTGTGTAGTGTCCATGTGCGTGTGTAGCACTGTCAGCAGCTCTCATCATCACCATCATGCCAACCTGCTTCATTTTCCTACCCTGTCCCCGTTCCCACAAACCCCTTTCCCACCGTGGAGTAGCAGGCTAGAGGCTCATCACTCAGGCCAACCTCTCCACCTTTCTCTCATTAAAGTTCCTCTCTCTCTACAGCTTTTGTCTGCATAGGATATATACTTCCTTGATCGTATTACTCTAGAATTTCATATATTGTGACGTTTAGGTACCTTAAGTTAGCATCACTTATTTTGTTGTCACGGTTATGTTGCCAATAGTGTGCTAATTGTTGTATTGTCGATTACTCCTAAGAGATCCCCTGGCAGTTTTGTAACTCCAGGACCTCCTCCTGTACTAACACTTGATGAATAAATCAAATTTTTAAAAATGTGCACATGTATAAAGTGCTGTCTTGCATGAGCTGCTGTTCTGCCTGCCTCCTACCCGAGTTGCGCCCAACAGCACGTGACAATGACGCCAACACGAGAGACCAGAACTGGTGTACTGTGAACTGGGAGGGTACTGTGCATTCAGACCCTTAAACTGCTTCAGAGACATAAGTTCCAAGTCATCCAAACGCTGAACACTCGAAACGCCACATTCAAGTTTACAGAATCAAGACAGTCTGAAAACTCTCTGCTGTTTTAAGTGAACAACTACAACCAAACTATTTGTCCTGCTAAAAGGATAGCTTACTAACTTGAACTGCTGAAAGCATTATTTTAACAAGCTGAGAGCTTTCATAAGAAAATGACACAAATGTAGGACAAGATTCATTATGAATGGCACCCAAAAGGAATGGCGACACAAGCAAGGAAATGACCAGAATGCTGCACCCTCGCAACTGAATAAGATTTATTTGAGCACAGG